>NC_086110.1:75468089-76068089 GCF_963921235.1 Mobula hypostoma | reverse complement strand
AGTCACACAGTAACCGGTCAGCACAAATACACCATCGCGATACAGGTCAGTTACACAGTAACCTGTCAGCACAGATACACCAGCCCGATACGGATCAGTCACACAGTAGCCGGTCATAACCGATACACCATCCCAATACGGGTCAGTCACACAGTAACCTGTCAGAACGGAAACACCATCCCGATACGGGTCAGTCACACAGTAACCGGTCAGAACAGAGACACCATCCTGATACAGGTTAGTCACACAATAACCGGTCAGCACAGATACACCATACCGATACGGGTCAGTCACACAGTAACCTGTCAGCACAGATACACCATCCCGATACGGGTCAGTCACACAGTAACCTGTCAGAACCGATACAACATCCCGATACGGGTCAGTCACACAGTAACCTGTCAGAACCGATACACCATCCCGATACGGGTCAGTCACACGGTAACCTGTCAGAACCGATACACCATCCCGATACGGGTCAGTCACACAGTAACCGGTCAAAAGCAATACACCATCCCGATACGGGTCAGTCACACAGTAACCTGTCAGAACGGAAACACCATCCCGATACGGGTCAGTCACACAGTAACCTGTCAGAACTGATACACCATCCCGATACGGGTCAGTCACACAGTAACCTGTCAGAACCGATACACCATCCCGATGCGGGTCAGTCACACAGTAACCGGTCAGAACCGATACACCATCCCGATACGGGTCAGTCACACAGTAACCTGTCAGAACGGAAACACCATCCCGATACGGGTCAGTCACACAATAACTGGTCAGAACAGAGACACCATCCCGATACGGGTCAGTCATACAGTAACCGGTCAGAACAGAGACACCATCTTTATACAGGTCAGTCACACAGTAACCGGTCAGAACCGATACACCATCTCGATACGGGTCAGTCACACAGTAACCTGTCAGAACCGAGACACCATCCCGATACGGGTCAGTCACACAGTAACCTGTCAGAACCGATACACCATCCCGATACGGGTCAGTCACACAGTAACCGGTCAGCACAGAGACACCATCCCGATACGGGTCAGTCACACAGTAACCTGTCAGCACAGATACACCACCCTGATACAGGTCAGTCACACAGGAACCGGTCAGAACTGATACGCGTCAGTCACACAGTAACCAGTCAGCACAGATACACCATCGCGATACAGGTCAGTCACACAGTAACCTGTCAGCACCGATACACCATCCCGATACGGATCAGTCACACAGTAACTGCTCATAACTGATACACCATCCCG
Source organism: Mobula hypostoma (assembly GCF_963921235.1). Taxonomy (NCBI): domain Eukaryota; kingdom Metazoa; phylum Chordata; class Chondrichthyes; order Myliobatiformes; family Myliobatidae; genus Mobula; species Mobula hypostoma. The sequence goes on along the minus strand of NC_086110.1, from coordinate 76,066,815 downwards.
ATACGGGTCAGTCACACAGTAACCTGTCAGAACGGAAACACCATCCCGATACGGGTCAGTCACACAGTAACCGGTCAGAACAGAGACACCATCCTGATACAGGTTAGTCACACAGTAACCGGTCAGAACCAATACGCGTCAGTCAGACAGTAACCGGTCAGAACAGAGACACCATCCCGATACAGGTCAGTCACACAGTAACCGGTCAGCACAGATACACCATCCCGATACGGGTCAGTCACACAGTAACCTGTCAGCACAGATACACCATCCCGATACGGGTCAGTCACACAGTAACCTGTCAGAACCGATACACCATCCCGATACGGGTCAGTCACACAGTAACCTGTCAGAACGGAAACACCATCCCGATACGGGTCAGTCACACAGTAACCGGTCAGAACAGAGACACCATCCTGATACAGGTTAGTCACACAGTAACCGGTCAGAACCAATACGCGTCAGTCAGACAGTAACCGGTCAGAACAGAGACACCATCCCGATACAGGTCAGTCACACAGTAACCGGTCAGCACAGATACACCATCCCGATACAGGTCAGTCACACAGTAACCTGTCAGAACGGAAACACCATCCCGATACGGGTCAGTCACACAGTAACCTGTCAGAACTGATACACCATCCCGTTACAGGTCAGTCACACAGTAACCTGTCAGCACAGATACACCATCCCGATACGGGTCAGTCACACAGTAACCTGTCAGAACCGATACACCATCCCGATACGGGTCAGTCACACAGGAACCGGTCAGCACAGATACACCACCCTGATACAGGTTAGTCACACAGTAACCGGTCAGAACCGATACGCGTCAGTCAGACAGTAACCGGTCAGAACAGAGACACCATCCCGATACAGGTCAGTCTCACAGTAACCGGTCAGCACAGATACACCATCCCGATACGGGTCAGTCACACAGTAACCTGTCAGCACAGATACACCATCCCGATACGGGTCAGTCACACAGTAACCTGTCAGAACCGATACACCATCCCGATACGGGTCAGTCACACAGTAACCTGTCAGAACAGAAACACCATCCCGATACGGGTCAGTCACACAGTAACCGGTCAGAACAGAGACACCATCCCGATACGGGTCAGTCACACAGTAACCGGTCAGAACAGAGACACCATCCTGATACAGGTTAATCACACAGTAACCGGTCAGAACCGATACGCGTCAGTCAGACAGTAACCGGTCAGAACAGAGACACCATCCCGATACAGGTCAGTCACACAGTAACCGGTCAGCACAGATACACCATCCCGATACGGGTCAGTCACACAGTAACCTGTCAGAACGGAAACACCATCCCGATACGGGTCAGTCACACAGTAACCGGTCAGAACAGAGACACCATCCTGATACAGGTTAGTCACACAGTAACCGGTCAGAACCGATACGCGTCAGTCAGACAGTAACCGGTCAGAACAGAGACACCATCCCGATACAGGTCAGTCACACAGTAACCGGTCAGCACAGATACACCATCCCGATACGGGTCAGTCACACAGTAACCTGTCAGCACAGATACACCATCCCGATACGGGTCAGTCACACAGTAACCGGTCAGAACAGAGACACCATCCCGATACGGGTCAGTCACACAGTAACCGGTCAGAACAGAGACACCATCTCGATACGGGTCAGACACACAGTAACCGGTCAGAACCGATACATCATCTCGATACGGGTCAGTCACACAGTAACCTGTCAGAACAGAGACACCATCCTGATACAGGTCAGTCACACAGTAACCGGTCAGAACCGATACGCGTCAGTCACACAGTAACCGGTCAGCACAGATACACCATCCCGATACAGGTCAGTCACACAGTAACCTGTCAGCACAGATACACCATCCCGATACGGGTCAGTCACAGAGTAACCTGTCAGAACCGATACACCATCCCGATACGGGTCAGTCACATAGTAACCTGTCAGAACCGATACACCATCCCGATACGGGTCAGTAACACGGTAACCTGTCAGAACCGATACACCATCCCGATACGGGTCAGTCACACGGTAACCTGTCAGAACCGATACACCATCCCGATACGGGTCAGTCACATGGTAACCTGTCAAAACCGATACACCATCCCGATATGGGTCAGTCACACAGTAACCAGTCAGAAGCGATACACCATCCCGATACAGGTCAGTCACACAGTAACCTGTCAGAACGGAAACACCATCCCGATACGGGTCAGTCACACAGTAACCGGTCAGAACGGAGACACCATCCCGATACGGGTCAGTCACACAGTAACCGGTCAGAACCGATACACCATTCCGATAAGGGTCACACAGTAACCTGTCAGAACCGAGACACCATCCCGATACGGGTCAGTCACACAGTAACCTGTCAGAACGGAAACACCATCCCGATACGGGTCAGTCACACAATAACCTGTCAGAACAGAGACACCATCCCGATACAGGTCAGTCACACAGTAACCTGTCAGAACGGAGACACCATCCCGATACGGGTCAGTCACACAGTAACCGGTCAGAACAGAGACACCATCTCGATACGGGTCAGTCACACAGTAACCGGTCAGAACCGATACACCATCCCGATACGGGTCAGTCACACAGTAACCGGTCAGAACCGATACACCATCCCGATACGGGTCAGTCACACAGTAACCTGTCAGAACGGAGACACCATCCCGATACGGGTCAGTCACACAGTAACCTGTCAGAACGGATACACCATCCCGATACGGGTCAGTCACACAGTAACCGGTCAGAACAGAGACACCATCCCGATACGGGTCAGTCACACAGTAACCGGTCAGCACAGATACACCATCCCGATACGGGTCAGTCACACAGTAACCTGTCAGCACAGATACACCATCCCGATACGGGTCAGTCACACAGTAACCTGTCAGAACCGATACACCATCCCGATACGGGTCAGTCACACAGTAACCTGTCAGAACCGATACACCATCCCGATACGGGTCAGTCACACAGTAACCTGTCAGAACCGATACACCATCCCGATACGGGTCAGTCACACAGTAACCGGTCAGAACCGATACACCATCCCGATACGGGTCAGTCACACAGTAACCTGTCAGAACGGATACACCATCCCGATACGGGTCAGTCACACAGTAACCTGTCAGAACCGATACACCATCCCGATACGGGTCAGTCACACAGTAACCTGTCAGAACCGATACACCATCCCGATACGGGTCAGTCACACAGTAACCGGTCAGAACCGATACACCATCCCGATACGGGTCAGTCACACAGTAACCTGTCAGAACGGAAACACCATCCCGATACGGGTCAGTCACACAGTAACCGGTCAGAACAGAGACACCATCCCGATACGGGTCAGTCACACAGTAACCGGTCAGAACAGAGACACCATCCCGATACGGGTCAGTCACACAGTAACCGGTCAGAACCGATACACCATCCCGATACGGGTCAGTCACACAGTAACCTGTCAGAACCGATACACCATCCCGATACGGGTCAGTCACACAGTAACCGGTCAGAACAGAGACACCATCCCGATACGGGTCAGTCACACAGTAACCTGTCAGAACAGATACACCATCCCGATACGGGTCAGTCACACAGTAACCTGTCAGAACGGAGACACCATCCCGATACGGGTCAGTCACACAGTAACCTGTCAGAACAGATACACCATCCCGATACGGGTCAGTCACACAGTAACCTGTCAGAACCGATACACCATCCCGATACGGGTCAGTCACACAGTAACCTGTCAGAACCGATACACCATCCCGATACGGGTCAGTCACACAGTAACCTGTCAGAACGGAAACACCATCCCGATACGGGTCAGTCACACAGTAACCTGTCAGAACAGATACACCATCCCGATACAGGTCAGTCACACAGTAACCGGTCAGAACCGATACGCGTCAGTCAGACAGTAACCGGTCAGAACAGAGACACCATCCCGATACAGGTCAGTCACACAGTAACCTGTCAGCACAGATACACCATCCCGATACGGGTCAGTCACACAGTAACCTGTCAGAACAGATACACCATCCCGATACGGGTCAGTCACACAGTAACCTGTCAGAACCGATACACCATCCCGATACGGGTCAGTCACACAGTAACCGGTCAGAACGGAAACACCATCCCGATACGGGTCAGTCACACAGTAACCGGTCAGCACAGATACACAATCCCGATACGGGTCAGTCACACAGTAACCGGTCAGAACCGATACACCATCTCGATACGGGTCAGTCACACAGTAACCTGTCAGAACAGAGACACCATCCCGATACGGGTCAGTCACACAGTAACCGGTCAGAACCGATACACCATCTCGATACGGGTCAGTCACACAGTAACCTGTCAGAACCGATACACCATCCCGATACGGGTCAATCACACAATAACCTGTCAGAACGAAGACACCATCCCGATACAGGTCAGTCACACAGTAACTGGTCAGAACCTAGACACCATCCCGATAAGGGTCACACAGTAACCGGTCAGAGCCGATATACCATCCCGATACAGGTCAGTCACACAGTAACCGGTCAGAACCGATACGCGTCAGTCACACAGTAACCGGTCAGAACCGATCCACCATCTCGATACGGGTCAGTCACACAGTAACCTGTCAGAACGGAGACACCATCCCGATACGGGTCAGTCACACAGTAACCTGTCAGAACGGAGACACCATCCCGATACGGGTCAGTCACACAGTAACCTGTCCGAACGGAGACACCATCCCGATACGGGTCAGTCACACAGTAACCTGTCAGAACCGATACACCATCCCGATACGGGTCAGTCACACAGTAACCTGCCAGAACCGAAACACCATCCCGATACGGGTCAGTCACACAGTAACCGGTCAGAACTGATACACCATCCCGATACGGGTCAGTCACACAGTAACCGGTTAGAACAGAGACACCATCCCGATACGGGTCAGTCACACAGTAACCGGTCAGAAGCGATACACCATCCCGATCCGGGTCAGTCACACAGTAACCTGTCAGAACGGAAACATCATCCCGAAACGGGTCATTCGCACAGTAACCGGTCAGCACAGATACACCATCCCGATACGGGTCAGTCACACAGTAACCGGTCAGCACAGATACACCATCCCGATACGGGTCAGTCACACAGTAACCGGTCAGCACAGATACACCATCCCGATACGGGTCAGTCACACAGTAACCTGTCAGAACGGAGACACCATCCCGATACGGGTCAGTCACACAGTAACCGGTCAGAACCGATACACCATCCCGATACGGGTCAGTCACACAGTAACCTGTCAGAACGGAAACACCATCCCGATACGGGTCAGTCACACAGCAACCGGTCAGAACCGATACACCATACCGATACGGGTCAATCACACAATAACCTGTCAGAACAGAGACACCATCCTGATACAGGTCAGTCACACAGTAACCGGTCAGAAACGAAACACCATCCCGATAAGGGTCACACAGTAACCGGTCAGAACAGAGACACCACCCCGATACAGGTCAGTCACACAGTAAACGGTCAGTACAGAGACACCATCCCGATACGGGTCAGTCACACAGTAACCGGTCAGAACCGACACACCATCCCGATACGGGTCAGTCACACAGTAACCTGTCAGAAGGGAAACACCATCCCGATACGGGTCAGTCACACAATAACCTGTCAGAACAGATACACCAGCCCGATACGGGTCAGTCAAACAGTAACCTGTCAGAACGGAGACACCATCCCGATACGGGTCAGTCACACAGTAACCGGTCAGAACTGAAACACCATCCCGATACGGGTCAGTCACACAGTAACCGGTCAGCACAGATACACCATCCCGATAAGGGTCAGTCACACAGTAACCGGTCAGAACCGATACACCATCTCGATACGGGTCAGTCACACAGTAACCTGTCAGAACAGAGACACCATCCTGATACGGGTCAGTCACACAGTAACCGGTCAGAACCGATACACCATCTCGATACTGGTCAGTCACACAGTAACCTGTCAGAACAGAGACACCATCACGATACGGGTCAGTTACACAGTAACTGGTCAGAACCTAGACACCATCCCGATAAGGGTCACACAGTAACCGGTCAGAGCCGATACACCATCCCGATACAGGTCAGTCACACAGTAACCGGTCAGAACCGATACGCGTCAGTCACACAGTAACCGGTCAGAACAGAGACACCACCCCGATACGGGTCAGTCACACAGTAACTGGTCAGAACCTAGACACCATCCCGATAAGGGTCACACAATAACCGGTCAGAGCCGATACACCATCCCGATACAGGTCAGTCACACAGTAACCGGTCAGAACCGATACGCGTCAGTCACACAGTAACCAGTCAGAACAGAGACACCACCCCGATACGGGTCAGTCACACAGTAACCGGTCAGCACAGATACACCATCCCGATACGGGTCAGTCACACAGTAACCGGTCAGAACCGATACACCATCTCGATACAGGTCAGTCACACAGTAACCGGTCAGAACCGATACACCATCCCGATACGGGTCAGTCACACAGTAACCTGTCAGAACCGATACACCATCCCGATACGGGTCAGTCACATGGTAACCTGTCAAAACCGATACACCATCCCGATACGAGTCAGTCACACAGTAACCAGTCAGAAGCGATACACCATCCCGATACGGGTCAGTCACACAGTAACCTGTCAGAACGGAAACACCATCCCGATACGGGTCAGTCACACAGTAACCTGTCAGAACCGATACACCATCCCGATACGGGTCAGTCACACAGTAACAGGTCAGAACGGAGACATCATCCCGATACGGGTCAGTCACACAGTAACCGGTCAGAACCGATACACCATTCCGATAAGGGTCACACAGTAACCTGTCAGAACCGAGACACCATCCCGATACGGGTCAGTCACACAGTAACCTGTCAGAACGGAAACACCATCCCGATACGGGTCAGTCACACAATAACCTGTCAGAACAGATACACCATCCCGATACGGGTCAGTCACACAGTAACCTGTCAGAACGGAGACACCATCCCGATACGGGTCAGTCACACAGTAACCTGTCAGAACGGAGACACCATCCCGATACGGGTCAGTCACACAGTAACCTGTGAGAACGGAGACACCATCCCGATACGGGTCAGTCACACAGTAACCTGTCAGAACGGAGACACCATCCCGATACGGGTCAGTCACACAGTAACCTGTCAGAACGGAGACAGCATCCCGATATGGGTCAGTCACACAGTAACCTGTCAGAACGGAGACACCATCCCGATACGGGTCAGTCACACAGTAACCTGTCAGAACGGAGACACCATCCCGATACGGGTCAGTCACACAGTAACCTGTCAGAACGGAGACACCATCCCGATACGGGTCAGTCACACAGTAACCTGTCAGAACGGAGACACCATCCCGATACGGGTCAGTCACACAGTAACCGGTCAGAACCGATACACCATCCCGATACGGGTCAGTCACACAGTAACCTGCCAGAACCGATACACCATCCCGATACGGGTCAGTCACACAGTAACGGGTCAGAACCGATACACCATCCCGATACGGGTCAGTCACACAGTAACCGGTCAGAACAGAGACACAATCCCGATACGGGTCAGTCACACAGTAACCGGTCAGAAGCGATACACCATCCCGATACGGGTCAGTCACACAGTAACCTGTCAGAACGGAAACATCATCCCGAAACGGGTCAGTCGCACAGTAACCGGTCAGCACAGATACACCATCCCGATACGGGTCAGTCACACAGTAACCGGTCAGCACAGATACACCATCCCGATACGGGTCAGTCACACAGTAACCGGTCAGCACAGATACACCATCCCGATACGGGTCAGTCACACAGTAACCGGTCAGAACCGATACACCATCCCGATACGGGTCAGTCACACAGTAACCTGTCAGAACGGAAACACCATCCCGATACGGGTCAGTCACACAGTAACCGGTCAGAACCGATACACCATACCGATACGGGTCAATCACACAATAACCTGTCAGAACAGAGACACCATCCTGATACAGGTCAGTCACACAGTAACCGGTCAGAAACGAAACACCATCCCGATAAGGGTCACACAGTAACCGGTCAGAACAGAGACACCACCCCGATACAGGTCAGTCACACAGTAACCGGTCAGCACAGAGACACCATCCCGATACGGGTCAGTCACACAGTAACCGGTCAGAACCGATACACCATCCCGATACGGGTCAGTCACACAGTAACCGGTCAGAAACGACACACCATCCGATACGGGTCAGTCACACAGTAACCTGTCAGAAGGGAAACACCATCCCGATACGGGTCAGTCACACAATAACCTGTCAGAACAGATACACCAGCCCGATACGGGTCAGTCAAACAGTAACCTGTCAGTACGGAGACACCATCCCGATACGGGTCAGTCACACAGTAACCGGTCAGAACGGAAACACCATCCCGATACGGGTCAGTCACACAGTAACCGGTCAGCACAGATACGCGTCAGTCACACAGTAACCGGTCAGAACAGAGACACCACCCCGATACGGGTCAGTCACACAGTAACCGGTCAGCACAGATACACCATCCCGATACGGGTCAGTCACACAGTAACCGGTCAGAACCGATACACCATCTCGATACGGGTCAGTCACACAGTAACCGGTCAGAACCGATACACCATCCCGATACGGGTCAGTCACACAGTAACCTGTCAGAACCGATACACCATCCCGATACTGGTCAGTCACACAGTAACCGGTCAGAACAGATACACCATCCCGATACGGGTCAGTCACACAGTAACCGGTCAGAACCGATACACCATCTCGATACGGGTCAGTCACACAGTAACCTGTCAGAACAGAGACACCATCCCGATACGGGTCAGTTACACAGTAACCGGTCAGAACCGATACGGGTCAGTCACACAGTAACCGGTCAGAACCGAGACACCATCCCGATACGGGTCAGTCACACAGTAACCGGTCAGCACAGATACACCATCCCGATACGGGTCAGTCACACAGGAACCTGTCAGAACGGAAACACCATCCCGATACGGGTCAGTCACACAGTAACCGGTCAGAACCGATACATCATCCCGATACGGTTCAATCACACAATAACCTGTCAGAACAGAGACACCATCCCGATACAGGTCAGTCACACAGTAACCGGTCATAACCGATACACCATCCCGATACGGGTCAGTCACACAGTAACCTGTCAGAACGGAGACACCATCCCGATACGGGTCAATCACACAGTAACCAGTCAGAACCGATACGGGTCAGTCACACATTAACCGGTCAGAACCGATACACCATCCCGATACGGGTCAATCACACAATAATCTGTCAGAACAGAGACACCATCCCGATACAGGTCAGTCACACAGTAACCGGTCAGAACCGAAACACCATCCCGATAAGGGTCACACAGTAACTGGTCAGAACAGAGACACCACCCTGATACAGGTCAGTCACACAGTAACCTGTCAGCACAGATACACCATCCCGATACGGGTCAGTCACACAGTAACCGGTCAGAACCGATACACCATCCCGATACGGGTCAGTCACACAGTAACCGGTCAGAACAGAGACCCCATCCCGATACGGGCCAGTCACACAGTAACCTGTCAGACCAGAGACACCATCCCGATACGGGTCAGTCACACAGTAACCGGTCAGAACCGATACACCATCCTTATACCGGTCAGTCACACAGTAACCGGTCAGAACCGACACAGGTCAGTCACACAGTAACCGGTCAGAACCGAGACACCATCCAGATACGGGTCAGTCACACAGTAACGGGTCAGAACCGAGACACCATCCCGATACGGGTCAGTCACACAGTAACCGGTCAGAACCGAGATACCATCCCGATACGGGTCAGTCACACAGTAACCTGTCAGAACGGAGACACCATCCCGATACGGGTCAGTCACACAGTAACCTGTCAGCACAGATACACCATCCCGATACGGGTCAGTCACACAGTAACCGGTCAGAACCGATACACCATCTCGATACGGGTCAGTCACACAGTAACCGGTCAGAACCGATACACCATCCCGATACGGGTCAGTCACACAGTAACCTGTCAGAACCGATACACCATCCCGATACTGGTCAGTCACACAGTAACCTGTCAGAACAGATACACCATCCCGATACGGGTCAGTCACACAGTAACCGGTCAGAACCGATACACCATCTCGATACGGGTCAGTCACACAGTAACCTGTCAGAACGGAGACACCATCCCGATACGGGTCAGTTACACAGTAACCGGTCAGAACCGATACGGGTCAGGCACACAGTAACCGGTCAGAACCGAGACACCATCCCGATACGGGTCAGTCACACAGTAACCTGTCAGAACGGAGACACCATCCCGATACGGGTCAGTCACACAGTAACCTGTCATACACCATCCCGATACGGGTCAGTCACACAGTAACCTGTCAGAACCGATACACCATCCCGATACGGGTCAGTCACACAGTAACCTGTCAGAACCGATACACCATCCCGATACGGGTCAGTCACACAGTAACCTGTCAGAACCGATACACCATCCCGATACGGGTCAGTCACACAGTAACCTGTCAGAACCGATACACCATCCCGATACGGGTCAGTCACACAGTAACCGGTCAGAACGGAGACACCATCCCGATACGGGTCAGTCACACAGTAACCGGTCAGAACCGATACGGGTCAGTCACACAGTAACCGGTCAGCACAGATACACCATCCCGATACGGGTCAGTCACACAGGAACCTGTCAGAACGGAAACACCATCCCGATACGGGTCAGTAACACGGTAACCTGTCAGAACCGATACATCATCCCGATACGGGTCAATCACACAATAACCTGTCAGAACAGAGACACCATCCCGATACAGGTCAGTCACACAGTAACCGGTCATAACCGATACACCATCCCGATACGGGTCAGTCACACAGTAACCTGTCAGAACGGAGACACCATCCCGATACGGGTCAATCGAACAGTAACCGGTCAGAACCGATACGGGTCAGTCACACATTAACCGGTCAGAACCGATACACCATCCCGATACGGGTCAATCACACAATAACCTGTCAGAACAGAGACACCATCCCGATACAGGTCAGTCACACAGTAACCGGTCAGAACCGAAACACCATCCCGATAAGGGTCACACAGTAACCGGTCAGAACAGAGACACCACCCTGATACAGGTCAGTCACACAGTAACCGGTCAGCACAGATACACCATCCCAATACGGGTCAGTCACACAGTAACCGGTCAGAACCGATACACCATCCCGATACGGGTCAGTCACACAGTAACCGGTCAGAACAGAGACCCCATCCCGATACGGGCCAGTCACACAGTAACCTGTCAGACCAGAGACACCATCCCGATACGGGTCAGTCACACAGTAACCGGTCAGAACCGATACACCATCCTTATACCGGTCAGTCACACAGTAACCGGTCAGAACCGACACAGGTCAGTCACACAGTAACCGGTCAGAACCGAGACACCATCCAGATACGGGTCAGTCACACAGTAACGGGTCAGAACCGAGACACCATCCCGATACGGGTCAGTCACACAGTAACCGGTCAGAACCGAGATACCATCCCGATACGGGTCAGTCACACAGTAACCTGTCAGACCAGAGACACCATCCCGATACGGGTCAGTCACACAGTAACCTGTCAGACCAGAGACACCATCCCGATACGGGTCAGTCACACAGTAACCTGTCAGAACGGAGACACCACCCCGATACGGGTCAGTCACACAGTAACTGGTCAGCAGCGATACACCATCCCGATACGGGTCAGTCACACAGTAACTGGTTTGTTTCTCATCCCTTCTCTGTTCATTCTTTGTTCTTGTTCCACTTAATAAAACAATTTTAAGCGACAAATTTTCTGTCTCATTCTTGACCTCTGAACCCATGGATTGCCAAAACATCAGGAAGCAACACTACTCACCGCATTGGTCGACAGGGCGACGAAGTGCTTGGCAACGGCAGCAGGCTGAAGGGAAAACAGGAAATATAAATCAGTACCGAACTTCATTACAGGAATAACCTCATCGTCGGGGGGGGGGGAGGGGGCAGGGATCACCGGGGTGACAACCTGCCAACTCGCTTTACCCCTCGTCTCATCACAGGACAATCTGCCAACCAAATTTACCCCTCATCTCATTACAGGACACCTGCCAACCCAACTTACCCCCAGTCTAACCACAGGACAATTTGCAAGGTTCCATTAATCTACTGAACAGTGGGCCGTGGGACTGTGGGAGGAAGCAGACTGCCCGGAGGAAACACAGGAAGGAGGTACAAACTCTGTACGGACCGTGCCGGAATTGAACTCGGCACTGCGCAACCTCCTGAGCTGTAAGAGAGAGAGGCTAACCACAATACCACTGTGTAAATCACACCTTCGTATGTCGAAACGTACAGTGAATGTGTCGTTTGTGTTAACAACCAGCACAACCCAAGGACATGCCCACAAGTGACGTCACACATTCCCCTTCCAACATGGCACGTCCACAATGTTCAGAACACTGGCAGCAATGACAACAAAACAAACCCCCTCCCACCCGCCTAACCCACACAGACAGTCCACCAAGATTCTCAGAATACCTGTCATCCATAACTGCCCTCCCGGGGGCTTCCACTGCGTGCAGAGGAGCGAACTGTAGTTGAAAGTGGCTGTAGTGAGACACCAGAGCTCACACCTTCCCCCCTCACTGCCTACCTACCCCTTCCTCTCACCCACCAGCAGGCACGTCTACTGGACACAGCCTCCAACACTCTACTCCCTCCCCTCACCCTCTCAGATCCCACTCCACTCCCTGCTCTCAGAACCTACTCCCTCCCCTCACCTCCACTGACCTCACCCTCAGATCCCACTCAACTCTCGCCACATCCTCCACCCTCTCAGAACCCACTCTGCTCCCTCTACCCAATGTAGCCTTTCGGCACACCCATCAGCCATCCCGCGTAGACATCCGCCATCACCCCCATCCCGCACACAGTCTCCTCGTCGCTCCCCCATCATTCCCCCTCCAGCGCGCACCTCCCCACCGACCTCACCCCACCCCGCACGCGCTCGTTGGTACAACTCACGTCCTTGGCCGCCTGCAGGAACCACTCTTTAGCAGATTCAGCGTTGGTGATCGTCTCCTGGGTGGTGAACGTCTGAGACAGAGAGGTGGTCAGTGGCAGCGCAGCCCGGCAGATCTCCCCCTCCCTCCTGCACACACACAGGCCACCCTCGCAATAAAAGCACACCCACAGTACTGGACCCCCAACCAAAAACCAATGACCCTTGGTGGGACTCCCCACTCAGCAACCCCGAGGGGAATGAGGGAAGGGCACGAGACATGGAGACAGCAAAGGAGGACATGGAGGGACGATAGAGCGACACTACAGCTGGGCAGAGGAGGGATGGGGACTAACCTTGGAGGCAATGATGAAGAGCGTGGTCTCAGGGTTCAGCTCAGCCAGGGTCTTCGCCATGTGGGTGCCGTCGATGTTGGAGACAAACCAGGCCTTCGGACCACCCTTGGAGTACGGCTTCAGTGCCTCAGTGACCATCAGTGGCCCCTGGAACAGAGCAGCAGCCGAGGGTGGGGTCACAGAACAGAACCGGTGTCGTACAGCGACTGTCCCGCCCCACCAGTACCCACTCTACCCCGGTGTTACACAGTGACAGACCCGTCCCCACCGGTACCGTACCCCGGTGTTACACAGTGACAGACCCGTCCCCACCGGTACCGTACCCCGGTGTTACACAGTGACAGACCCGTCCCCATCGGTACCCGCTCTACCCCGGTGTTACACAGTGACACACCCGTCCCCACCGGTACCGTACCCCGATGTTACACAGTGACAGACCCGTCCCCACCGGTACCGTACCCCGGCGTTACACAGTGACAGACCCGTCCCCACCGGTACCATACCCCGGTGTTACACAGTGACAGACCCGTCCCCACCGGTACCGTACCCCGGCGTTACACAGTGACAGACCCGTCCCCACCGGTACCGTACCCCGGTGTTGTACAGTGACAGACCGGTCCCCACCGGTACCGTACCCCGGTGTTACACAGTGACAGACCAGTCCCCACCGGTACCATACCCCGGTGTTACACAGTGACAGACCCGTCCCCACCGGTACCCGCTCTACCCTGGTGCTGTACAGTGACAGACCAGTCCCCACCGGTACCGTACCCCGGTGTTGTACAGTGACAGACCCGTCCCCACCGGTACCGTACCCCGGTGTTGTACAGTGACAGACCCGTCCCCACCGGTACCGTACCCCGGTGTTACACAGTGACAGACCCGTCCCCACCGGTACCGTACCCCGGTGTTACACAGTGACAGACCCGTCCCCACCGGTACCGTACCCCGGTGTTGTACAGTGACAGACCCGTCCCCACCGGTACCGTACCCCGGTGTTACACGGTGACAGACCCGTCCCCACCGGTACCGTACCCCGGTGTTACACGGTGACAGACCCGTCCCCACCGGTACCGTACCCCGGTGTTACACGGTGACAGACCCGTCCCCACCGGTACCGTACCCCGGTGTTACACAGTGACAGACCCGTCCCCACCGGTACCGTACCCCGGTGATATACAAAGGTTCTGGCAAGTGTGAATGGGACAGGTTGTTTTCTTGCATCAGTGTATTTGGTAAGTGGAAAGTCTTCAAAAGTGAGATGTTGAAAGTACAATGCTTGTCTGTGCCCGTCAGAATAAAAGGTAACGATAACAGGTGTAGGGAACTGGTTTTCAAAAGATATGAGGTCCCGGTTAAGAAAAAACAGAGGTGCGTAAAAGGTCGAGGCAGGAAGGAAGAAATAAAGTATTGAGGAGTTTAAGAACACTTGAAAGAAATCAAGAGGGCTAACAGAAAGCATGGTTGCTCTCGCAGACAGGTGACGGAGAACCCTAACGTTCCACAGACACGTTAAGAGAAAAAGGATTACAAGGGACAGAATTGGGCCTCTGGAAGATCAGAATGGTAATCTACGCACAGAGCTGATGGGGAGAACACAAGTGGATTTTTGCATCTGCATTTATTTGGGAGACGGACACAGAAGTGAGTTAAACACCAATGAGGTCAAAGATCATACAGAGGTGGTGTTTGATGTCACGAGGCAAATTAAAGTGGATTATCCCCTTGGGCCTGACAAGGTGTTCCCTTGAACCCTCGGGGAGCAACTACAGAAATTGCAGAGGCCTAGCAGAGATATTTAAAATATCCTAAGCCAAGCTGATGTGCTGGAGGACTGGACGATAGCCAATGTTGACCTGTCGTTTAGGAAAATCTCTAAGAATAAGCTAGGAAATCATAGGCCCATGAGCCTGACATCAGTAGTGTAAAAATTGTTGGAAGGTATTCTAAGGGACCAGATATACAAGTAATTGGATTAACCACACATTGCTCTGGTCTGTGCGAGGAGTGGCGCCCCACACAGACTTCCAATCTGCGCCTTGTAAGGCATGAAAATGCCCGACACAGGCCTCTCATGGTCTGAGTCGACGTTCCCTTCCTCCCTCCCCTCCCCGGAGGGACAGGGACTGATTAGGAATGGCAAACATGGCTATGTGCATGGTAGGTCATTTCTAAACAATCTTATAGAGTTTTTCGAGGAAGTTACCAGGAAAATTGATGAAGGCAAGACAGTGGATTGTTGTCTACATGGACTTTAGTAAGGCATTTGACAAGGCCCCACATGAGAGGTTGGCCAAGAAGGTTCAGTCACTCAGCATTCAAGATGAGGTAGTAAATTGGACTAGACTGGTTTTGTGGGTGAAGCCAGAGAGCGGTAGTATCAAGATTGCGGGTGTATTGGACAGCGAAAAGTCCAACATGGCTTGCAGCCAGATCTGGACCAGCTGGGAAAATGGGTGAAGCAGTGGTCCCCAACCTCCGGGCCGCGAAGCATGCACGGGTACAGCGGTAGCTGGGACGTACCCAGCACATCTTTCAGAAAAGAGCTGAAATAAACAAACTAAGTAATTAGGTGCCGCCCGGCACGTAAATGTTGGCCCAGATCAGAGGCGAACGCTGATTGCGTCACCTCTGATCTGGGCCAACATTTATGTGCCGGGCGGCACCTAATTAATTAGCTTGTTTATTTCAGCTCTTTTCTTAAAATGTGCTGGGTGCGTCCCAGCTACCGCTGTACCCTGCATGCTTCGCGGCCTGGTATCGGTCAGCGGCCCGGAGGTTGGGGACCACTGGGCTGAAGGATGGCAGATGAAATTTAATGCAGACAAGTGCGAGGCTTTGCACTTTGGTACTGAGTGAGTGGTAAGGCACTGTGGAGTGCAGTAGAACGAAGGGATCTGGGAATACAGGTCCATAATTCATTGAAAGTGGGAGTTAGACTTGTAAAGCGAGGCACATTGGCCTTCATAAATCAAAGCACTCAGCACAGGAGATGGGATGTTACGTTGAAGTTGCACAAGATGTTGGCAAGGCCTATGCTGGAGTATTGTGTGCAGTTTTGGTCACCTACCTACGGGAAGGATAGAAACAAGACTGAAAGTGTGCAGAGAAAGTTTATCAGGGTGTTGCTTGACTTGAGGACTTGAGTTACAGGGAAAGGTTGAATGGGTTAGGATTTTATTCCCTGAAGTGTAGAAGATTGAGGGAGGTTTGATAGAGCTGTATGAAATTACGAAGGATATAGATAGGGTAAATGGAAACAGGCTTTTTGCACTGAGGTTGGGTGGGGCTTCAGTTAGAGGTCATGGGTTCAGGGTGAAAAGTTTAAGGAGAACATCAAGAGGAACTTCTTGACTCAGAGGGTTATGAAAGTGTGGAATGAGCTGCCAGCGGAAGTGGTGGATGTGGCTCGATTTCAACATTCAAGAAAAATTTAGATAGCTCCATGGATGGGAGGGGTAGGGAAGGCGATGGTCCGGGTGCAGGTTGACAGACTAGGCAGATTACTAGCTCGGTACAGACTAAATAGGCCAAGGGGCCTACTTCTGGAGTGTTCTGTGACTATAACCAAACTAGTTTGCACACAAGACATCATTTACCAGCGAGTATGATTCCTTAGGGACCCCAGCACCCCTTCACCCAACTCCCTCCCTCCGTCTCAGGTCACGCAAATGCTGAAATTGCAAGGGTCACTCACCAGGTCTGATCCTCCGATCCCAATGTTGACGATGTCTGTGATGGCTTTGCCAGTAAATCCCTTCCAGTCTCCACTCCTCACCCTCTGCAATAGTCAGGCCAGTATGTATCACCATGTGGCTCCCCAGTTCCCCACTGTACAGGAAACATACCCAGAACCCACAGCCCCATGGTGCACCCAACACATCCACAGCCCCATTGTGCACCAAACACACCCACAGCCCTATTGTGCACCCAACACATCTACAGCCCACACGGTTCACCCAGACCCCCCTCGTGCACCAAACACACCCACACAGTTCACACAGACCCCATTGTGCACCAAACACACCCACACGGTTCACACAGACCCCATTGTGCACCAGACACACCCACAGCCCGTGGCTCATTCCACCAGGGTTTCCAATCAGTGAAACTTGTCGTCAACATGATACATTTTCAAGGGGACTAGGCAAGGTGAAGAGGTGATGGATTTAAGGAAGTACTGAGTAAGTAGGGCAGATGATAGCCTAGCGGTCAGCAGAATTTATTTATTTAGAGATACAGTGTTGGACAGTGCTGCCCAGCATCCCGGACGTTTAACCCCAACCTAATCATGAGACAATTTACAAAGACTAATTAACTCACTAACCTTTGTGTGTCTGGACTGTGGGAGGACCCACACATTCCCCAGGGAGGACAACAGAACTGAACTCTGAAGCCCCAAGTTGTGGTAGCATCGCACTAACCGCCACACTACCGTAATGCTACTGCAACTCCAGCGACGGGCACAGTCTGTAAGGCGTTAGTACGTTCTCCCCACGACTGCATGGGTTTCCTCTGGGTGCTCCGGTTTCCTCCCACAGTCCGGAAGACATACAGTTGAGTTGTGCACATTGGGAAGTGTGGGCTCATTAGGATGGAAAGATGTGTTACTGAGTTGTATTGTTAAACAAGGATAATCCAATAAATTAACACAATGAATTCCCACAGGAACTGGGAGAGATGAAGGTGACGGTTTTACTGAGGAAACAGGCTTGTGGCCATTACAGTGCCAGTGACCTGGTGCCTCCAAAAGGACCACAACCTTGTCATAGGGTTTGGAGGCTTGCGTGCCAAAATGACCTGGAGATCTATGTTGGCTCTTCTCCATGAATTGTCACCTTGTCACGGTGGAGAAGCTTGTGTGGTCCTGTGATCCCGAGAGCGATGCCGCCTGGAGTTATGCTCCTGGTAGGGTCACCCATGGCAGTAAGGTCGAGGGTGAGGTCCCTGACAAAGAACAATCCAACCAAGACCTCAACGGTGGAACTGGCGGACCAGGTTACTTCGAACTCAATGGCTGTGAAGGCGGATGAAGGCTGCAACAAATCCATCAGCTCCAATCGTCGTGGTTTCCATGCCATTGGAATCAGTTGGTTGATTTGTGAAGTATCGTGTGCTTCTTGGAGTGCAACATCAAGTACACGTTAAACAAATACACGCACAGGCGTCTTCACTCTGTGGACCACTTCTTCAGAATGAAGACCATCATCCTCGACCTCGAGGGATAGCCACGACGACAACTATGACTACGTTGGCTGGAGTCAGGGCTTTATTCTTTGGCTGTTGAAAGGGGGACCCAGGTCAAACAGGTCAAAGGGTAGAAGCCAGGCTAAGAGTGGTCCACTGGTCCTCCAGGTTTGGGATTCAGCTCAGGGTTAACAACCCTGGCTGGTAAAACAAAACTGTTATAGAAACAGCAAGTGGTGTAATGGGCAGCAGAGAGACCTGGACCGAATTCTCACTGTTGTCTGTAAGGAGTTTGTACATTCTTCCTCTGACTGAGTGGGTTTTCTCCAGATGCTCTGGTTTCCTCCCACACTCCAAAGACACACGGGTTAGTAGGTTAATTTATCACATGGCTGTAATTGGGCTTGATGAGCCTGTTACTGTGCTGTATCTCTAAATAAATTAATTAACATGATCATGATGCATTCTCACGGGGGCTGGGAGAAGTGAAGGGGCAATGGGTTTCAGGAAACACACGAAGGGTTGGTGGAGGGAGCGTTCTGGGAGCAGTCCTCCAACACTGGACACATTCCTGCAGACACAGTGTCCTGCGTTCTGGTGGTCACGTTTCACTAGGTTCCCACACCCTCCGTTTCCCCAGTACCTGGCAGAATGCCTTCATCTTCTCCAGCACAGCCTTCACCTCTGGCATCACGTCCTTGCCGTCGACCTGGATCGGAATATCCGGCTGATTCCTCAGAGCGACGTGGAGGACAGCCCGGTTCTGGGGTGGGAGGGAAGGAAGCAATGGGAGTCATGTTACAGGAGGGAGAGCGGAGAAAGCAGGAATGCCTGGAGATCCCTGCATGTTGATAGGGTAGTTAAGAAGGTGTATGACGTGTTGACTTTCATTGGTCAAGTTCAAGAGTTATTTGGTAATGTTGCAGCTCGATAGTATCTTAGTTAGACCACACTTGGAATATTGTGGTCACCTCATCATAGGAAGGATGAGGAAGATTTAGAGAGGGTGCAGAGGAGATTCACTAGCACGCTGCCTGGATTAGAGAACGTGCCTTACAAGGAGAGGTTAAGTGAGCTGGGGGTTTTCTCTTTGGAGTGAAGGAGGATGAGAGGGTACTTGATAGAGGTGTGCCAGATAAAAGGCGCAGAATGAGTAGACAGAGGAGACTTATTTCTCAGAACAGAAATAGTTAATAGAAGACAACATCATTTTAAGGTAATCGGGTAATGCATTGGGGAGGGGGGTGTCTAAGGCAAGTTGTTTTTTGAAATAACACAGAGTGATGGATCCACAGAACACATAGCCGGGGTGGTGATAGAGGCAGACACATTAGGGACATTTAAGAAACTCTTAGACAGGCAAATGTATGATAAAGAAATGGAGGGCTATGGGGGAGGGATGGGTTGGATTGAGTTGAGGAGGTTAAAAGGTCAGCACAACATTGTAGGCTGAAGGGCCTGTGTTGTACTGTCGTGCCAGCCCAAGGCTTAGGGCCACAGGATGGCATCAACAAGTTCAGGTGCCACGGAACATGCCCCGCAGAAAGAACAGCCACCTCAGTCTTCCAGCACATCCAGTCACCGTCTGACAGGACAGGGCCACAATGTAAAGCAATTCACAATCTTGCAGGGACTGTCCTCGGCCCTGTGGGTTGTACGGCAACACGCTTACAGGGTGATGATTGAGGTGCTAATTCCAACATCAGAGGTACAAGGGCATGTGGGAGGCCTCTGCAAGATTCCCTAAAGGTTTATTTGCAGGTTGAATTGGTGGTGAGGAAGGCAAATGCAATGTTAGCATTCACTTTGAGAGGACTAGTATAGATAAACTAGGAAATATTACTAAGACTTTAGAAGGCATTGGTCAGACCACATTTGGAGCATTATAAGCAGTTTTGGGCCCTTTATTGAAGGGAGGATGGCATTGGAGAGGGTCCAGAGGTGATTTTTGAGAATATTTCTGGTAACGGAAGGGTTAATGTATGAGAGCATTTGATGGCTCTGGGCCTGTACTCTCTGGAGTTTAGAAGAATGAGACCTACTGAATATTGAAAGGTCTGGATTGAGTGAATGTGGAAAGGATGTTTCCTACAGTGGGAGAGTCTAGGTAGAGGGCACTGCCTCAGAAAAAGGACATTCATTAGAACAGAGATGAGGAGGTGAATACGTTTGTGAATAGTAAGGGTATCAAAGGTTGAACGGTTGATATCACTACTGTTGTGAAGAGCAAGACTCCTGGCAGCAGTGCAGTGATTGGGATGGGATTCCCCCACTCCTCTGCAGGACATGTGCACACTCCCCTTTCCCCTTTACACACACCTCCCGTCCTGGGACACATCCACATTTCTCCCCCCCCCCCGCCTTACCTCCGTGAAGTTGATCTTCTCTCCAGAGAACATGCGTTTCCTTGCCTCCTCCACGCCCCGGGACTTTGCCTGGGAGGGGGAAATGTACAAAAGGAGTTAAAATCCTTGACAGTTCTGGTCACCAACCTACAGGAAAAATATCAATATTGAAAGAGTGCAGAGAAAATGTACAAGGATGTTGCCAGGACTTGAGAATTTTACAGGGAAAGATTGAATTGGTGAGGACTTTATCCCCTGGAGTGTAGGAGAACGAGGGGAGATTTGATAGAGGTATACAAAATTATGAGGGTATAGATAAGGTAAAGGCAAGCAGGTTCCCCCCCCCCCCACTGAGTTTGGGTGAAACTAGAACTAGGGGTCATGGGTTAAGGGTGAAAGGTGAAATGTTTAAGGGGAACATGTGGGGGAACTTCTTCACTCAGAGGGGGTGAGAATTTGGTGGGTGTGGGTTTGATTTCAACATTTAAGAGAAATTTGGAAAGGTACCTGGATGGGAAGGGTATGGAGGGCTCTGGTCTGGATGCAGGGCAATGGGACTAGGCAGAGTACAGTTCAGCACAGTCTGGATGGGCCAAAGGGCCTGTTTCTGTGACTAGGACAGGACCACTGGCCCTGAGAGATCGTGTGCAGGGCAGGTCAGTGGGCACGATTTCATTGGCTGCGTCCCTGGTCATTAAAAACACGGCTAAATCAACTGGCAGAGCTTGAGGAACTGATAGTGGTTGGGAAGATGCTGGAGTCATTGTTCAGCATGTGGTTTCAGGGCTGCTTACAGGCACACGATGAAATAGGCCGTAGTCAGCATGGTTTCCTAAGGGAAAATCTTGTCTGACAAATCTGTTAGAATTCTTTGAAGAAATAACAAGCAGGATAGACAAAGGAGAATTGGTTGATGTTGCGTACTTGGATTTTCAGAAAGCCTTTGACAAGATGCCACACGAGGCTGCTTAACAAGGTACGAGCCTAAGTTACAGACGAGTAGCCAATGGGAAATACATTGAATGGACATGCCCAGGAGAAGGCAACGACAAACCACTTCTGTAGAAATATTTGCCATGAACAATCGTGGCAATGGAAAGACCACGGCTGACCACGTCATACAACAGTGATGATAATGGGCAGGGGAGGACACAGGTTGCAGTAGGCTGGTGAGGGGGTTGAGAGAAGTGACTGCTGCCATTGGAAACACATCACCATTGGGGGCACCAGCTGCTGATTGTGGGGGTCTGGTTTGCCAGTTCCTACCAGCTGCACGGGCGATGTAGTGAACACATGGCACGGGGGTGGGGGGGGGTTGGGGTGATGCAGTACAGAGGTCAGGGTGCATCCACTCACCAGGTTGACCAGCAGCTTCATCACCTCCTCTGTGACGAGGTTCTTGGAATAATCGAGCAGCAGATCACCATCGACAGTGTTGAGTGTCAGACTGTGAGCAGAAGAGGGACACAGTTAGAGCACAGACTCTCGGCAGGAGAGGGGCGCTGGGCCCCAGGCCCCAGGCAGGGGAGAGGCCCAGTTAGAGCACAGACTGGTGTGGAAGGGCCTGCCTTCTGATCCAGTCATAACCCAAAGGAGCAGAATTCAGTGACAGCTTGTCTTGCTTAATGCTGACACAGAACAACTCATTATAACAGTGCATTGAGGTAGTACAAGGTAAACTGAGAAGATTGGTTAACTGGCAGATGTGAAAATTCTGCTCCCATGCCTTCTGGTCTACTAACAGAGCAAAGAGAAGTTTTACAGTTTAGAGATAATCCAATGTGGCACAACAGTAAGAGACACGGCTGTAAAAAGGCAGATCGTGCAGTCCACCTGATTGCCCATAAGACTAAGAGAAAGGAGTAACATTAGACCAATCAGTTGGCACCACCATGGCTGATTTAATATCCAGCTCAGCCCCATTCTCCTGTCTTCTCTATGTAACTTCTGACACCGTGTCTATTAAGAAGCAAGCAATCTCTGCTTTAAATCTACCCAATGACTTGGGCTCCATGGCATCTGTGGTAATGAATTTCACAGATTCACCACCCTCTGGCTAAATAAATTCCTCCTTCTTCCTGTTCTAAAGACACTTGCGTGTTTTTTGAGCTATGTTGACAATTCTGCAGTTTCTTGTGCCCACAGGCAGAGCAGTAGCCACACCAAACGTGACATGCTCAGACAGGAAGCTTTCTATAAACACGAGAGATTCTGCAGATGCTGGAAATCCAAAGCAACACACACAAAATGCTGGAGGAACTCAGCAGGTCAGGCAGCGTCCGTGGAGAGGAATAACAAGCTGACATTTCAGGCCGAGACCCTTTATCTGGATTCTATGGTGTTTTGGTAAAAAAAAATGGGTAAGAGTTGACAGGACACAGACAGGAGTTGAGGCAGGAGGAGGGGGTTGAAGAGTGAATCACATGAACCGTCCGTGACTCGACCGTCTCATCACAAACAACCATGAATGGTGATGCTGCTGTGAACCAGCAATGTTCTGTAGAACACAACCCCATGGACAGCTCTGAGCCCTGTCCGCCAGGTCACCGCGTGGACCCACAAAATGCCCCTGCTCCCAGCTGCAGCCCCCAGGAACAGATGGCTTTGTTGCCAAGTCTGCAGATGATACAAAGATTGGTGGAGGGGCAGGTAGT
Organism: Mobula hypostoma; assembly: GCF_963921235.1. Lineage (NCBI taxonomy): Eukaryota > Metazoa > Chordata > Chondrichthyes > Myliobatiformes > Myliobatidae > Mobula > Mobula hypostoma. The sequence goes on along the minus strand of NC_086110.1, from coordinate 76,043,073 downwards.
GTTGAGGAAACAGGTAGGCTGCAGAAGGTCTTAAGACAGATTAGGAGAATGGGCAAGAAAGTGGCAAATGAAATACATTGTTGGAAAATACATGGTCATGCACTTTGGTAGTAGAAATAAATGTGCAGACTAGTTTCTAAATGGGGAGAAAATCCAAAAATGTGAGACGAAAAGATAATTGGGAGTCCTTGTGCAGAACATTCTAAGGGTTAACTTGCTGGTTGAGTCGGTGGTGAGGAAGGCAAATGCAATGTTAACATTCATTTCAGGAGGTCTAGAATACAAGAGCAGGGATGTGAAGCTGAGGCTTTATAAGGCACTGGTGAGGCCTCACCTTGAGTATTGCGAACAGTTTTGGGCTCTTCATCTTAGAAGAAATGTGCTGGCATTGAAGAGGGTCCAGGGAATGATTTCAGGAATGAAGGGGTTATCATACGAGGAATGTTTGATGGCTTTGGGTCTGTACTCGCTGAAGTTCAGAAGAACAAGGGGGATCTCATTGAAACCTTTCGAGTGTTGGCCTGGACAGCAGTAGATGTGGAAAGGATGTTTCCCATGGCGGGGGAGTCTAGGACAAGAGGGCACAGCCTCAGGATGGAGGGGTGTGCATTTAAAACAGAGATGCGGAGAAATTTCTTTAGCCAAAGGGTGGTGAATTTGTGGAATTTATTACCACAGGCAGCTGTGGAGGCCAGGTCACTGGGTGTATTTAAGGCAGAGATTGATAGGTTCTTGATTGGCCATGGCATCAAAGGTTATGGTGAGAATGCTGGGGAGTGGGGCTGAGGAGGGGAGAAAATGAATGAACCATGATTGAATGGAGTAGCACACTCGAAGGGCCAAATGGCCTAATTCTGCTCCTATGTCCGATGGTTTTATGGAACTAACACTGTCTGTACCTGACAGTCGGAAGGAACAGGCCGTCAGGACAGTGGTGCCAGAGCCAACACGTACACAACCACTGTCCAGCTTTGGACAGACACACCAATGAAAGAGAATGTGGGACTGCAGCTTGCACTGACCTAGACCTGCTCGTCCACCCTCAGAAACAGCCCCAATCCTGCGACCAGCACAGAGAATATTCCAACACAACTCAGCACTACCCACCCTGAACACTGCCCTTCTGAAAAGCACTAAAACAAAAAAACTTCACTCCATCTTTAAAAGTTTCTTCCCCTCAGGCAGTTAATCTGATCAACTATTCTAGTTAGCCCCTGCCTCCCCAACTATGACTGCAGCTATTTCGCTGCAAGCCACTGTTTACAGTGTAAATACATGTTGATATTTAACACATTTTATAGCACATCCATTCTCTAACCTTTATATATTTTTAAAAAGTTCTTTGTAATTATTAAATGTTGTTTGCTGCTGCACGTCACAGACTGGCGACACCACCACAGTGAATTCCAAATCCATGCAGATGAACCCGGTGAATAAAGTTGATGCTTACACTACCCGAGGGGCTGACGAAGTTGTGGTGTTACAGTCAGACAGCAACAGGCCCTTCAGCCCAACTCATCCCTGCTGACCCAAGAGTCCCACCTGCCTGTTTGGCCCACACCCCTCCGGACCCTTTCTATTCATGTACTTGCCCAAGTATCATCAGCATTCCTACCTCAACCACTTCCTCTGGCATTCATTCAGCAATACATTCAGCTGGTTCACTAGGGGAATACAAAATACCTCTGTGCTCGATCCAAAAATACAAGGATTAGCAGGTTAGTTGGTCACATGGGCACCGCAGCAATGAATTCCCCAGATTCACCACCCTCGGGCAAAGGAAATTCCTCTGCTCTCTGTTCTAAAGGGATGTCCCTCTACTTTGAGGCTGTGCCCTCTGGAAGCACAGGCTTGTTGGCCGGAAGGCCCTGTTACCATGACATCCCTCGAACTAAAATTCATAATAAAACCTGGTACAAAACTCAGAAGCAGGGAGGGTATCAGTTCTTCCTGAGACTCTCCCAGTAAGGGCAGGAACTCAGACGCACCACGGCCAGTCCCGATACCGATGATGAAAGGCGTTGGTGCTGGAAGCATGGCGACACTTGCGTTGCACAGCACGCCTTCGCTCTGGGCTGGCTGCTGACACACCCACACATTCCATTGTGCGCTGCAACGTGTACGCCACATATAAAGATTTAAGGCTGTCTAATGTCATTTCCAGCACACAAGTGTAAAGGAGAACAATAGTTACTCAGGATCTGACGCAGCACAAAAAAAGCAGTAAGATAAAGAATAATAATACTAAAAAAATCAATAATTATAAATAAATGAATCATAGTCATACTTTATTGATCCCGGGGGAAATTGGTTTTTATTACAGTTGCACCATAAATAATTAAATAGTAATAAAACCATAAATAGTTAAATAGTAATATGTAAAATTATGCCAGGAAATAAGTCCAGGACCAGCCTATTGGCTCAGGGTGTCTGACCCTCCAAGGGAGGAGTTGTATTTGATGGCCACAGGCAGGAATGACTTCCTAAGACGTTCTGTGTTGCATCTCGGTGGAATGAGTCTCTGGCTGAATGTACTCCTGTGCCCACCCAGTACATTATGTAGTGGATAGGAGACATTGTCCAAGATGGCATGCAACTTAGACAGCATCCTCTTTTCAGACACCACTGTCAGAGAGTCCAGTTCCATCCCCACAACATCACTGGCCTTACGAATGAGTTTGTTGATTCTGTTAGTGTCTGCTACCCTCAGCCTGCTGCCCCTGCACACAACAGCAAACATGATAGCATATCACATAGATTGATTGTATGGTCATAAAGTGACGCTAGACACAGGAGTGTCTGTACATAAGGCAACCTTCAGGAAATGATAACTAACCCTTCATCAGGGTGGGGGGACAGACGGTGCGTGGGGTGGTAGAAGAGATGGTGGGGTTAGTTTCCCTGATGAAATTTCTGCAGATTCTGAGGATTCGTCTGCGCAGTGGAAGATAATGTTGCAACAAGGTTTCTGTAGCAGTTATCTGAAATATCTGGAGTCAAGGTGAGCTGGCAGAACCTTGCCCAGCCTTACCTTTGGCAAAGGATATCTGATGTGCTGGGCAGAATGTGTTTCAGTCTGGGCTGGAAATTTCGAGAAAAGTACCTCCCCGCCTCCCCCGCTTGATTTGTGGAGAGTGGTGGGGACTCAGACTCATTCTGGGAACGAAAGGGTTAACATACGAGGAGTGCCTGATGGCTCTGGGCCTGTTCTCCCTGGAGTTTCGAAGAACGATGGGGATCTCACTGAAACCTATCGAACATCGAAAGGCTTTGACAGAGTGGCTGTGGAGAGGGTGTTTCCCATGGTGGGAGAGTCTTGGACCCGAGGGCACAGCCTCAGAATGGAGGGACATCCATTTGGAACAGAGGTGAGGAGGAATTTCTTTAGCCAGGGGTGGTGAGTCTGTGGAATTCATTGCTACAGACGGCTGTGGAGGGCAAGTCATCGACGGGCTCTTGATTAGTCAGTGTCAGAGGTTATGGGGAGAACGCTGGAGAGTGCGTCTGCGGGATCAGCCACGATGGAACGGAGGAGCAGACTTGATCATCCAGACGGGCTAATTCTGCTCCTGTGCACACTGGTCTGATATGATACCAGTCAGCAAAGTTGATGACTTAATGCTACAGAGTACATTCAAACTTGGCTCCAGTTTCCGACACTATTTAATTCATGAAGGCACTGTAAAGGTGATATCCTCTCTCAAGGGTCTGTATTTGATTTTATTTGGAGATACAGTGCAGTCCCACAAGCCACACCACCCAGCAACCCACTGATTTAACCCTTTACAACGACAAACTAACCTATTAAACAGTACGGTGAAACCGATGCACACACAGGAAGGATGTACAAACTTTCTTCCAGAGGGTGGCAGGATTGAACTCTGGGCTGTAATGGTGTCGTGCTAACTGCTGCATTACTATGCTGCTAATTCCTCATTCAGGAGCCACCGAGAAAACCTGTGGCTCCTGACTTCATTCACTTGTGAGACCTGCGTCTGTCACAGGCGAGGCCATCGTGTACTGCCCAAGAAGGTAGGCACGAACCATGACAGTCCCCTGATGATGGTGCCTTTGGGGAGGGGCTTCCAGGATTTAGATCTGCTGACCGTGATGAAGGAGGGATAACACCGCAGCGATGGAAGAAAGATTAGCGTTGATCCTGGCTGAAAGGCTGTTTGTTCCACTCCCATCAGGGAGCAGCCTACATAGCATCCAAGCCAGGACCACCAGACAGACAGACACACACACACACAGACACACAGAGGTAGTGTTCATTATCCATTCAGAAATCTGATGGCCAAGGGGAAGAAAAAGTCAAAGTCTGTCCCAAGCCTTGTGGCCCATCAGCCAGTGCTTATGCCGGTTTCTGTGGCGTGAAGCGACTGAGAGGACAAGACGCCAGTCCATCGCAAGGTTAACCCCCAGCATTTTGCCAGTACCTATTTTCAGCTGGGTGGACTGGAGCAGTGTATGGTTAAGTGCCTTGCTCAAAGACACAACGCACTGCCTTGGCCGAGACTCGAACCCATGACCTTCAGATCATGAGCCCAACGCCCTAACCACTTGGCCACACGCCACACACCAAGGGGAAGAAACCGTTCCTGAAACATCGAGTGTGTGCCTTCACGCTCCTGTACCTCAGTGGTAGCAATGAGAAAAGAACATATGGGGGTCCTTTATTAAGTGATCACCTTTTGAAGGTCTCCTCAGTGCTGGGGAGGCTGGAGACCCTGATGGAGCTGGCTGAGTTTACTGCTTTATTAACTGATTGCCTTTTGGAGGTGTCCTGGATGCTGGGGAACAGGGACTGGAGCTGGTGATGGAGCTGGCTGAGTTTACAACTTTCTGCAGTTTTTCCCGAACCTGTGCGGTGGCCCCTGCATGCCAGAGAGTGACAGTGATGCAACCAGTCAGAATGCTCTCATGGTTGTCAGTATCTTAGAAATGTAGCATGCTGTAAACCCTCCACAATGAACAGTGTGCATTGAAGCCCTCTGTCATTGTTAATCTGAGTGGAAGACCCTGGGCTTGACCCAACTATCAAACGACACTCACGGCTGCAGTTAGACTCCCAGGAGGTGCCGGGGTAAGACCATAAGGCACAGGTAGCAGAATTAGGCCATTCAACCCATCAAATTTGCTCCACCATTCCACCATGGCTGATTTATTATCCCTCTCAACCCCATTCTCCTGCCTTCTTCCCCCAGCCTTTCACGCCCTGACTAATCAAGAACCTCTGCTTTAAATATATCCAATGATTTGGCCTCCACAGGTGTATTTGGCAATGAATTCCACAGATTCACCACTCTCTGGCTAAAGAAATTCCTCCTCACCTTTGCTCTAAATGGGTGTCCCTCTATTCTGAGGCTGTGCCCTCTTGTCCTAGACTTCTCTTAAGGAAGCCATTCTGACTTTAGTCTATTTTATCGTGTGCCTCCAAGTACCTCAAAACCTCATCCATGGTAATGGACTCCAACATCTTACCAACCACTTAAGTTAAGACTAACTAGCCTATAATTTCCTTTCTTCTGCCTCCCTCCCCGTGATGGAGAAATGGGTTGTTGAAAACAGGTCCTTCAGCCCATTGATTCTGTACTGACCCACTTACATTAAACCCACTTCATTCTCCTCAACTGCCCCAGATTCTACCCCTTACCTACGCACTGCAGACGGTTTGAGGCCCTCCACTGGTCAGGGTCAACCGTGGATGTTGCATCCCAGCCCTCTACATGATACACAAGGCAGGGTAGTACGATGTGGAGAGTAAGCTGTTGCCCGTGTATCAGGCTCACCCTCTCGATGCACGATGGAATGGCAGAGACCGATACGGTTTGGCACCAGCGGCGTCACAAGAGTTGAAAGTCAGCATTGAACTCACCGTAGACAATGTGCAGCATATAATTAACCAATTGACCTACAGATCTTTGGGACGTGGGAGAACGTCTGAGCACCTGGGGAGGGGGGGGGAATGAGGAGCCCATGTGGACACAAGGAGAACCTGCAAACTCCACATAGACACCAGAGGTCAGAAACAAGCACAGGTCCCCAGGGCTGTGAGGTCAAAGGTCAGTTGCAATCTCACTGAATGGCAGAGCAGATGTGGGGGGCATTACAGTATGCAAAACAGATTCTCTCAACTCACTCCTGACCTGGACACGTGTCTATTTATATGCTGGTTTAATTACAGTGTCAGGTCACAAAGTGGGCTAATTAGACACTGTGGAAGCTGGGAATATGCCCTGCCACACATTAATTAGATCGACTGATTAAAGCTGCTTTACAGAGGTGGTGGGGGCCGAGTCTCCAACCCCCCCCTACAATCGCAATCGATGCGGTCAGGTCACAGACACAACCTGGCATTCCGTCCATCACGCTCGATCCTTGAAACAGTTCTCCGTCTGCCTTCAAACCTCACTCTCTCCCCCATTCCCAAACAAGGGCCCAGGAGGAGCAAGTTTGCTCCCAGGCCATTCTAACTAGTTGCATAAGTGTCTGGAACGGAGGGGCCAGTAAGCTCTAGAAATCGCCAGGCACTGGTGTTATGACGAATGGATTTGTAGTTACTAGACTTTCCCTCCATGTTTCCTGTCCTCGTATCACCTTCTGCCTCGCTTGTCCAGTAATGATTTAATTTTCAAGAAATATTTCTTAATATATAGTTTTTTTTTGCAATGTTGGCTGGTGGGTTGGAGACGGAGTAAGGTGCTCCTTCTGCAACAAGCCCGCAGGTCACCGCACTGGCTAAACCCCCACCCTGAATCAGGTGACGCCACGGGGGCAGAGTGCAGGTGGTGGAAGGTAGTATGGGCAGCTGATGCTTATCGCAAGCCCTGGTTATGTGACCACTGACACCAGGCAGACAGTATTGACCCGTCTCATACAGACACTGCCCAGAAGGCCATGGCAAACCACTTTTGTAGGAAAATTTACCAAGACGTGATAAGACGGTGTTCACTCACATCACACAACACAGTGCTGCAATCCTTGTGGGTTACGTAAACCCTGCCTGCTCCATCACAGGAGCAGAATTAGGCCATTTGGCCCATCAGTCTGCTCCATGCTCATGGGCACAGCCTCCCCAGGATCTAGGATATCCTTAAAAGGCAATGCCTCAAAACCAGTGTCCATCGTTAATGAGTCCTGTCACTCAGGACGTGCTCTCTTCTCATTGCTACCACCCAGGCGATACAGGAGCCCGAAGACCCACTCAACATTTCAGGAACAGCCTCTTCCCCTCCACCATCAGATCTCTGAATGGACAATGAATCCATGAACAGTTCCTCAGTACTTCTTGCACTTAATTGCTTAATTTTTAATATATATTTCTGACTGTAATATACTTATTATATATTGTAATGCACTGTTCCCGCAAAACAACTAATTTCACGACATATGCCAGTGATATTAAACTTGAAAAGAAAGTTTGCAAGCGACTCCCCTTTGGAAGTTTATTATAAGAGATTCACCTGCCGATTGGCCCCGGGGATTAGACTCAAGAAAAAAAATCTCGATTGCGGACTCTTCTGCGGGACTGCTCCCACGATCCACGCCCTATAGCAGGAAGGGTGTGCGGACCTCACTCCCAGGCTAGCGTATCATCTGGAGACACCCCCCCCCCCCCACCGCCCAAAGTCGGACGCTAGGGCTCCATCGACCCCGACCCCAACCCCTACCGGCAGGATGGCCGGGACACAGCAGTGACGAAGCAGAAAGCGAACGGCGTGCCAGGAAGCACGTACACATGGTCGGGCTATGCGAGGGGCTTCCCCCTACCTCCCCGGCCCAGCCTCCCAAAGCGATTCCCCGGCTTAACGAGCAGTGGGTAAATCACCCGCTCCCTTCCCGTGGGGTGGAGTCCGTATGGACTCGGACACCTCGACCTTGAGAAGTGGCCAGAAGGGCCGCGACAGAGAACAGAACCCACACCCCGGGACAGTGTAACGCCGCCTGCCCCCGTGGAGGGTAAAGTGTCCGCCCGCCCAGCCAGTCTGCAGCCCCGGCTTCCCGCTCACCTGAAGTGGCAGAATCGGTCGGGCTCGGCTTCGAACAGCTTCCGCAAGTTGAGAGAGGAGCTGTGCTGCTTGTGCCAGTCGGCCAGGGCCTTGTAGCAGGCGTCGGCGGCGAGAGGGGGAGCCATGGGGACGGGCTGGGCTGAGCTGAGCTGGACTGATCGGGGCCGGAGCGGCGGGCGGGCGGGAGGACCTGACGCTGCACTCGGGGGTCCGGACACCAACGAACGGCGACACTCCGCAAACTGCTACAGTGTATCAGGCTGCTGCCGCGCTCCCAGCCAATCAGCGGCGGCCTAGCGCTCTCAGCCAATGGCGGGGCAGTGCGGCTTCTGACGTCACAGCCCCTGCCGAAGTTGCCGGTCGGGTCGCGGAATGCAGTGATGGCGGTCGAGCCGGCTTCTCCTGTCCCGGGAGGGAGGGGTGGGGTCTTCCCCTTCCATCTTGTCCCAGGGAGGTAGTCCTCCCTACTCCATTTATCTCCATCTCCTGCCTTCTCCCCGCCACCTTTGATGCCCTGCCTAATCGAGAATCTTGCAACCTCCACTTTAAATATACCCAATGACTGGTTTCCCACAGCCATCTGTACCAGTGAATTCCTCAGATTTACTACCCTCTGGTTAAAGAAATTCCCGTCTACTATCGGAAACATCCTCTTTATGACCTCCACCTAGACATCCCTCTCTCTGTCCTGTCCCCGGGAGGGAGGTAGCCAATATTCCATAAAGCCTGCCCACGTCTTTGTCCTGGGGAGGGAGCCTATCACTGCACCCCCCCCCCATGTACTGGATAGCAGGGTTACGTGCATTAGCAGTGCTCCCCGCTCACTTCCAGCAGACTGCAAGGCTCCGTAACCTTTGCTAAGGAGGTCATACAAGGAAACGCAATCTGATACTACGGAGGATCCTCATCGCCAGTCCAAATACCAAAGGGATTGCATTTGTTGGCACCTTCGCGTCCCAAAGGTTCTTAATGCAGACAAAATACTGATAACCTCTTCAGGGGGAAAAAACGATGTTACTATTTTAATTAGAGATACAGCGCGGAGGAGGCCCTTCCAGCCCAGTAATCCGTACCTCCCAGTAATCCCCGATTTAACCCTAATCGTGGGACAATTGACGTACTAACCAGTGTGTCTTTGGACTGTGGGAGGAAACCAGGGCATACCTTGTCAACTATGCCAGTAAGGGGCAGCACAGTCGGTTAGCATCAGCGACCCCAGTTCAATTCCTGCTGCTGTCTGCAAGGAGCAAGTATGTTCTCCCCGTGGGCTTCCTCCCACAGCAACTTTGATGTGTGTTGCTTGAATTTCCAGCACCTGCAGATTTCCTCGTGTTTGCACCACAGATACATGGGTTAGGAGGGTCACTGGTCACACTGGTGTAATTGAGCGGTGTAGGTGCATTGGGCCCAAAGCGTCACTGTGCTGTCTCGCTAAATAGAGCACGTCAAGGTATACGAGACTGGTCAAGGTCGAAGCATGCCATGTTGGCGCGGGAAGCACGGCAACATTTACTGCAGATCGTTGTGTTGGTTGTTGATGCAAACAACACATTTCACATGTTTCAATGTACATGTGACACATAGAGTTTCTATCTTTAAGGGACTACAGATGCAGCCCGTAGTTCAGATATCAAGCCAGCAGCTGAAATGTGCACTGTATATTCCACCCCGCCCAACCGATGCTGCCTGACCTTTAGAGTTCCTCTCGCGTAGAGGTTCCCAACCTGGGATCCAGGAATGCCTTGCTTAATGCTAGAGTCCAGCAGCTTACTTGTTGCTCCACTCTTGTGAGTCACCTATCAAATGCCTCCCCCCTCCCCCGCCAGGCTACCCTCACTCACAAAGTGATGGAAGATGATGTTACACTGGAGTTTATTAATTATCTGCACTCTGAACTACTCTGAAATGATTCTACGACTATTTAAATCAGATTGGCTTCATTTGTCACCTGAACATCGAAACTTGCAGTGAAATGTTGTTTGTGCCAACGACCAGCACGCTCCAAGGACGTGCTGGGGGCAGCCCAAAGGTGCCACCGTGCTTCCGGCACCAACGTAGTGTGCCCACAAACTTACTAACCGGAATCTGTCTGTCTTTAGAACGTGGGAGGAAACGCAAGTGGTGATGGGCAGGATGTACAAACTCCCGACAAACAGCAGCAACAACTGAACACTAACCACTACGCCAGCTTGCCACCCAGTAGATTTCCAGCATCATTTTCTTCATTTACGACTCGTGTTCTCGGTATTTTTTATTTGTGCAGTTTGCACATTAGTTGTTTATCAGTCTTTGTTTTTGTACGTTATATTGTCTTTCTTTAAGTACCTGCAAGAAAGTGAATCTCACGGTAACATACATGTTCTTTGATAATAAATTTGCTTTGAGATCCTCCAGATTGAGGAGGATTTCCTTGCAGCAAACATACAAACTTGCTGGAAGAGCTGAACTGGTTGAACAGCATCAGAGGAATTGTGCCTGAAGTCACTGTGGGAACTGCAGACTTGCCCACAAAAGGGACAGCAGTTGCCTGGCAAGATAAGAACAGGTAGATTGTCTGCAACTTTCAAGTTTATTATCATAGGTATACGCACACATCATCCAGTGGTGCTAGAAAGTTTGTGAACCCTGTACAGTTTTCTCCTTTTCTGCATAAATATGACCTAAAATATGATCAGATTCTCATGCCTCCTAAAACTAGATAAAGAGAACCCAATCAAATAAATAATACAAAAATTACATTATTCTTGTTCATTTATGCATTTAGAAAAATGATCTAATATTACATGTTTTTTCGGAAAAAAGAATGTGAATCTCTGGGGTAATGCCTATCCAAAAGCTATTTGGAGTCAAGTGTTTCAATCAATGAGATGAGATTGGAGATGTGGGTTGTAGAGGTGCCCTGCCCTATAAAAAAGACACAGAGTCAGGTTACTGACAGGGCCTGCTTTTCTCAAGCAAAATCTGTTTATGTGCACCATGGCTCGATCAAAAAAAAACTTTCAGAGGACCTGAAGCTGGAAAAGCATTTCTAAAGATCTGAGTGTTCATCAGTCCACAGGAAACTGAACTGGTCTAGCCATATAAACACCGTGGCTACCACAGCAGATCAAAGGCTAGGAATCCTGCGGCATGTAACTCACCCCCTAACTCCCCAAAGCCTGTCCACCATCTACAAGGCTCAGGTCAGGAGTGTACTGGAATACTCACCACTCACCTGGGTGAGTGCAGCTCCATCAACACTCGAGAAGCTCAACACCATCCAGTACCAGGCAGCCCGCTTGATTGGTACCCCTTCCACAAGCATCCAATCCCTCCACCATCAGTTGCAGCAGCGTGTGCCATCTACAAGATACATTGCAACAACACACCAGAGTTCCTCAGTCAGCACCTTCCAGACCCACGACCATTACCAACTAGAAGGACAAGAACAGCAGATACCTGGGTAACCACCACCTGCAAATCCCCCACCAAGTCGCTCACCATCCAGTCTTGAAAACATATCGCCGTTCCTTCGTTGTTGCTGGGTCAAAATCATGGAATTCCCTCTCTAACAGCACTGTGGGTGTACCTACACCTCAGGGACTGCAGTGGTTCAAGAAGGCAGTTCATCACCACCTTCTCAAGGGCAACTAGGGATGGGCAATAAATGCTGACTTAGCTGGCGACGTCCACATCCCGTAACTGAATAAATCAAAAAGTAAGAGAAATAGTCTACAAACAGAAGAAACTCAGTACTGTTGCTACTCTTCCCATGACAGGGAATCCTGGAAAGATCACGCCAAGAGCACAACGTGCAAGGAGGTGAAAAAGAACCCAAGGGTAACAGCAAGAGACCTGCAGAAATCTCTGTAACTTGCTAAAGTCTCTGTTCATGTGTCCACTATAAGAAAAACACTGAACAAAAATGGTGTGCATGGAAGGACACCTCAAAGGAAACCACTGCTGTCCAAAAAAAAAAGTTACTGCAGCTGTCAAGTTTGCAAAAGACTACCTGGATGTTCTACCATGCTTTTGGGACAATGTTCTGTGGACAGATGAGACAAAAGTTGAACATTTTTTTGGCTATGTTTGGAAGAAGAAGGGTACTCCACACCAACACCAAAACCTCATCCCAACTGTGAATCCTAGTGGAAGGAGCATCATGGTTTGGGGCTGTTTTGCTGCCTCATGGCCTGGACAGCTTGCAGTCTTTGAAGGAACAATGCATTGAAAATTGCTTCACGACATTTTACAGGAGAATGTCAGGGTAATAGTCCATCATCTGAAGCTTAATAGAAGTTGGATGATACAAGACGATCTGGCAGACAAGAATAAACCAACAACAGAATAGTTTAAAAAGAAGAAAATTCATATATGGAATGGCTGAGTCAAAGTCCTGGCCTTAGTCCTATAGAAATGTTGGGGAAGGACCTGAAGCAAGCAGTTCATGCAACGAAGCCCACCAACATCCCTGAATTGAAGCACTTTTGTAACGAGGAATGGCCTGAAATTTCTCCAAGCCAAGGTGCAGGACTGATTAACAGCTAACAGAAACATTTGGGTGAAGTTATCGATGTACAAGGGGGTCACACCAGTACTGAAAGCAAAGGTTCACGTACTTTTTCCAACAAATACATGTAATATTGGATCATTTCTCTCAATAAATAAATGAACAATTATATTGTTTTTATTGTAATTTACAGTTTTTATTATTATGTATTGCAAAGTAGTGCTGTTGCAAAAGAACACATTTCACAACACATGCCAGTGATTCTGATTTTGAAGATTTAACAGTGTCAGCCAGAGTTGCAGAAATCCCACAGGTGACCAAGTCTGCTCCCGATTGAAGAGGGCTGGGTTGCCTGCGAGCCTCACTAGTTTCTGGCAGAAATGAACATTCCACACATTCCTGTCCATGCCCTGCAAACATTTCAACACCCTGCAGACCTGGTACTCCCTGACCTCTCCAATCAGTCAGCCAGCTTGGACTGACCGTTTGACCATGAGGCAACTCACATCCGTCAGTCTGACAGCGTCGGGGGTTTGGTGTATGCTGTTCTACGAGCACATTCCTCAGCAGGGATGGGCAGCAGGCTCCTCTGTGCTCCAGATATTGGAACTGGTTCATAATTGTCACATGAACTGAGGTACAATGAAAAACTGTTTGTGCATTCTGTTCACACAGACCAATTCATTAAGTTCAAGTTTATTGTGATCTGACTGTACATAGACACAACCAAATGAAACAACATTCCCCCAGACCATGGTGAACCACAAAACATACAACACATAGAACAGAATGTTATCACAAATAAGTTAATAAAATATACTTCAGTATACATGTAGTGCATAGCACAGGTAAACAGTAAACAGCTCACAGTCCTAGAGATGAGACCTCAGTGGTGGCAGGGTATTCGTTAGTCTCACAGCCTGGGGGAAGAAGCTATTCCACAGTCTGACAGTCCCAGTCCTGATGCTCCTGTACCTCCTTCCTGACGGTGGTGGGTCAAAGAGATTGTGGGATGGGTGACTTTGGGCCCTATGCATACAAAGCTTCCGATAAATGTCACAAATAAAGGGAAGGAAGACCCCAGTGATCCTGTTGGTGGTTTTTACCATTGGGTAGGGTCTTACAGTCTGATGCCTTGCAGCTTCCGTACCAAACAAAGATGCAGCCAAACAGGACGCTCTGGATGGTGCTCCTGTAGAAAGTTGTTAGAATGGGTGCTTTGCAAGCCTCAATCTCCTCAGAAAGTATCCATCCACCAAAAGTTGAACTTCCTGGTGGCCAAATGATTTAATTCCCATTCACATTTTCTTTACAACATGTTGGTCCATGGCCTCCTCTTGTGCCAAGATGAGGGCACCCTCAGGGTGAAGGAGCAGCACCTTATATTCCATCTGGGTAGCCTCCAACCTGATGGCATGAACATTGATTTCACCTTGCAGTAAAAAAATCCCTCCCCTCTTCCTCTAATCCCCTCTCTGGCCTGTTACCTCTTCTCACCTGCCTATCACTTCCCTGGGTCCCCTCCTTCCCTTTCTCCCATGGTCCACTCTCCTCTCCTATCAGATTCCTTCCTCTCCAGCCCTTTGCCTTTCCCACCCACCTGGCTTCACCTGTCACCTTCAGCTGTCCTGCTTCCCCTCCCACCTTATTCTGGCTTCTGTCCCCCTCCTTTCCAGTCCCAATGAAGGGTCTCAGCCCGAAACGTTGACTGTTTATTCATTTCCATTGATACCCCTGACCTGCTGAGCTCCTCCAGCATTTTATGTGTGTTGCTCTGGATTTCCAGCTTTGGCAGAATCTTCTGTGTTTATTAAGTGTAGAAGCTGCTGTCCTTCTTGACTAGTGAGGAGGTGATGTCAGATCATCCATTATGTGTACACCAAGGAACTTTGTGCCTTTCACTGTCTTACAACAGTGCATTGAGGGAGTGCGAGGGACAAGAGGAATGCAGAATTAATTGTTCCAGTTACAGAGAAAGTGCAGACAGGCAGACAATACAGTGCAAGGTCATAATCAGGTACATTGTGAGGGCAAGAGTCCATCTTATTGACCATAAGACATAGGAGAAGAACTAGGCCACCTGGCCCATCGAGTCTGCTCCGACATTTCATCATGGTCCATTATTCCCCTCAACTCCATTCTCCTGCCTTCTCCCCGTAACCTTTGATGCCCTTACTAATCAAAAGCCTATCAATCTTTGCTTTAAATATATCCAATGACTTGGGCTTCACAGCTGTCTGTGACAATGAATTCCACAGATTCACCACCCTCTGGCCAAAGAAATTCCTCCTCCCCTTTGTTCTGAAGGGACGTCCCTCTACCTTCAGGTTGTGCTCTCTGGTCCTGGACTCTCCTACTACAGGGAACATCCTCTCCACATCCACTCAATCTAGACCTTCCGGTATTTGATAGGTTTCACTGAGATCCCCCTCATTCTTTTAAACTCCAACGAGTACAGGCCCAGAGCCTTCAAAGGCTCCTCACGCATTAACCCTTTCATTCTTGGGATCATTCTCATAAACTCCCTCTGGACCCTCTCTAATGCTAGCACATTATTTCTTAGCGACACACACAAAATGATGTAGGACTCAGCATCTATGGAAAAGAGTAAACAGTCAACTTTCCGAGCCAAGATCCTTCATCAAGATTGGAAAAAAAAGATGAGGTAGGGTTCCTCTTGTCCTCACCTACCACCCCACCAACCTCTGTGTCCAGCACATAACTCTCCATACTTTTGCCATCCCCAACAGGATCCCACCACCACGCACATCTTTCCCTCCACCCCACTTTCTGCAGAGATTGCTCCGTACCTGACTCCCCTGTACATCCGTCCCTCTCCCTGACCTACCTCCTGGCACTTATCATTGTAAGTGCTACAGCTGCCCTACACCATTGCTCAGGGACCTCAAAAGGTGCCAATAGTGCCTGAAGATGGTGGTTTATTTGTGCCCGCTGGCACTCCACACGGGCTGCAGTCCATCATTACACCTTTTTGAAGGCTGTGTCACACAAACTTTAGAGCAACCAGTTTGTGTGAGGCCATCCAGCCTGGATGCGAGAGGCCACGTATGGAGTCAAAAACCGTCCACCTCCAGTCTGTGGGCATGATGGGGTGATGGCAACCAGCTGAGACATTGCAGAGGAGAGAAACCCCTCCTTCCCTGAACTTAATCTCAGCCAACCACGGGCCTGTGACTGCTGTCCAGTAAGCCTGGACCTCTGAGTCAGTAGCTTGGTCGGCTGGCATACTGGCACAGTCAGCCCCAACGGGTATGTTGTCAATGGCTGGCCGTGAGAGACAATCAACCACGGCATTATTTTTCCCCTTGATGTGTTGTGTACCAGTTGTGAACTCTGATTCATAGGCCATTTGGCGTTGCTGCTGTACATACCAAAGTTCTGATATTTTGGCTATCGCATGCACGAGGGGTTTGGGTCAATGAACGCTGGAAAATGGCAACCCTCAAAAGCAAATGAAAATGGTGGAGCCAGATAGAGACCAAGAAGCTCACAGTGAAATATGCTGTAATTCCTTTTGGGGGATGGAGCTGCCGGCTGAAGAAAACGAGTGCTGTCACCCGCCTCCGACCAACAGTTCGTGCTCAGCACCCACACCATAGTCTGAAGCGTCAGTAGTAATGGCTGTGGGCGCACTAGGGGGCGGGCGGGTGCAACGGAAAGAGCTCATTTGGTACCAGCAAATGTCCTGGTCATGCCCACTGACCTGTCAAGCATGTGATCAGGGGTATTGCCTTTCAGCGCACAAAACATGAAGCGTAAGTTCAGCAGCTCGTAGAATGAAGCAGTGATAGAAAATCACCATGTCTAAAAACTCCTGTAGTTTTTTTAAAAGTGTGAGGTGGTGGGAAATCCATAATAGTAGCTACTCTTGATGAGAGGGGTTTCGCATCTTCTGTAGAGATGTGATGGCTGAGAAAGTCAATGGTTGACAAGCCAAGCTGGCAGTTAATCAACCCGTGTTGGTTTAAGTGCGGTGTGTGTGGAGATGGGATACGTGTTCGGATTTGGATGCACTGGTGACAAGTACATCACCCAGGTAAACAAAAAGAAAAGGAGCACACACAAAATGCTAGATGAACTCAGCAGGCCAGGCAGCATGCATAGAAAAAAGTAAACCGTCAATGTATTAGGCTGAAACTCTTCATCAGGACATCCGTCAAAGCAGATAAGAAAAAAAAGTAAATCATCACAATAAAAAAACAATAAACATTAAGAAAATGAGATGAAGAGTCTTTGAAAGTGAGTCCATAGGTTATGTGAAGAGTTCAGTGTAATATCCCCAATGTTTCAGCCTCTATCACCACCCTTGGCAGAGCGATCCACACACCCACCACTCTGTGTTTAAAAAATCTATGTCTGCCATCCCCGCTGTATCCTCCAATGGGAGCAGATCAAAGTCTTTCTCAGATAGGAGCTGATATGTTTCATCACTGACTGCTCAAAACACTTCATCACTGTGGGTGCAAGTGCTACTGGACGATATTGCCTTGCCTTCATCCACTTTCCATAACTTCCTTGAAAAACTATGAGATTGGTTAGACATGACCTACCACACACAAAGCTGTGCTGACTATCCTTAATCAGTCCGTGTCTATCCAAGTACCTGGTCCCTTAGAATACCTTCCAATAACTTTCCCACAACCGATTAGAATCCTGGAGGAATAGAGTTATCATTTTGGGCACTTCTTCAGGATTTATCTCAGCTCGAAACATTGACCGTTTATTCCCCTCCATAGATGCTGCCTGACCTGCTGAGCTCCCCCAGTAGTTTGTGTGTGTGACACTTGATAAGCAACATTGACAAGAATAACAAAAATTAAATAAAATTTACGCTCTGGATTTCCATCATCTGCAGAGTCTCTTGTATTTATTATCTGACGTTATGTGCCTATGATAAAAGTGCAGGATCACGACGAGGTAGATTGTGAGCTCAAGAGTCCTTCTTTCCATCCTGGGACAGAAGCTGTCTGTGAGCCTGGTGAGAGGTGACTTGCTGTAAGATATCACTTACAGCACCAGATGTCCCAGCACACTCGATAACTGCTATACTACCGTAAGAAATACCGACCTTTCAATCCCTGGGTCGCATTTTTGGGAAATCTCATCATTTGGCTGACCTCCTCCTAGGTGCATACAGGCAGAGAGGCCAAAGAAAAACAGTGAGGAAAGAAAAAATGATCGACATTTCAAAGCCGAAGTTACAAACGTTCATAAACACAAGAGATGCTGGAAATCCCGAGTAACACATGGAGAAACTCAGTAGGTCAGGCAGCAAATATTGCCTGTTATGCCTCTGGTGTTTAGGGCAGTAATGAAGGTCCTCCAACTCTGTCTGTCCTTGGCCACAAAGGATTCTTCATTGCTGTTTCTGTAACGATTGTTTTTTGACCAGTCAGGGTTGTTGGCCCTGAGCTGAACCCCCAAACCTGCAGGACTGGTGGACCACTCTTAGTCTGGCCTCTACCCTTTGACCTGTTTGGCAAGGGTGACCCTACCAAGAGTCAAAGCATAAAGCCCTGACTCCATCAACATAGCTCCCTGGGTCAGTGAGGCACGCAAACCCCTAAACCATGCACTAGGGTTAGGGTTAGGGTTGTGCTCCCCTTGGAGGAGGCAGCATCTATGGAGAGGAATGAACGACAATGACCCTTCAACAGGAGTAAAACATTCAAATCTGTTCCCTCATCCAAATCACCGATGTGCACTGTGAATAGCTGGGCCCAAATACAATCCTTGCTGTATACACAGTGGATCACAGTCACGGTCAAAGGTGAGTTTATTGTCAGATGTACAAGTACTTTTCCATTTATTTGTCCGTCTAATGAAAAACAGGCATCAGAATCAGAACTGGGTTTAATATCACAGACACTTGTTGTGAAATTTGTTGTTCTGTGGCAGCAGTGCATTTCAATACATAAAAATAAAAACTGGAAATTACTATAAGAAACAGTTCTATTCACAAGGTTAAAAAAACATCTAAACAAGCCTGATGCATTTTGGAAACAAGTCCTGTGGACTGATGAAGTTAAAATAGAAATTGTTGGCCGCAATCAGCAAAGGTATGTTTGGAGAGAAAAGGGTGCGGAATTTCATGAAAAGAACCCCTCTCCAACTGTTAAGCACAGGGGTGGATCGATCATGCTTTGGGCTTGTGTTGGAGCCAGTGGCACGGGGAACATTTACTGATTGAGGGAAGAATGAATTCAATTAAATACCAGCAAATTCTGGAAGCAAACATCACACCGTCTGTAAAAAAGCTGAAGATGAAAGGAGGATGGCTTCTACAACAGGATAATGAACACACCTCAAAATCCACAATGAACTACCTCAAGAGGCACAAGTTGAAGGTTTTGCCATGGCCCTCACAGTCCCCTGACCTAAACATCATCGAGAATCTGTGGATAGAACTCAAAAGAGCAGTGCATGCAAGACGGCCCAAGAATCTCACAGAACTAGAAGGCTTTTACAAGAAAGTATGGGTGAAAATCCCCCAAACAAGAACTGAAAGACTCTTAGCTGGCTACAAGAAGTGTTTACAAGCTGTGATACTTGCCTAAGGGGCTGTTACTAAGTACTGCCATGCAGGGTGCCCAAACTTTTGCTTTGGGCCCTTTTCCTTTTTTGTTATTTTGAAACTGTAAGAGATGGAAATAAAAAAAATTTCTTGCTTAAAATATTAAAGAAATGTGTCATCTTTAACTTTATGCCTTTTGGAAATCAGGTCATCTTTTACTCGCTTAGCTATTCACAGTGACAGAAATTTTGACCAGGGGTGCCCAAACTTTTGCATGCCACTGTATACATAGTATAATTTTTAAAAGTAGTGCAGAAAGAGCCTAAAAAGACAAAGGTAGTGAGGTAGTGTACATGAATTCATTGTCTGTTCTGATGGCAGAGGGGAAGAAGCTGTTCCTGAATCATTGAGTGTGTGCCTTCAGACTCCTGTGTCTCCTCCCTGTTGGTAGCAATGAGAAGAGGACATGTCCTGGGTGATGGGGGTCCGTAATGACAGATGCTGCCTTTTTGAGGCTTTGCCCTTTGCAGATGTCCTCGATGCTGGGAGGATAGTGCCCATGATAGAGCTGGCTGAGTTTACAACTTCCTGCAGCCTTTTCCAAGCCCGTGCAGTGCCCCCCCCCGCCCCCCATATCAGATGGCGATGCAACTAGTTAGAATGTTCTTCACTGTACTTCTGTAGAAATTTGTGAGAGTCTTTGGTGACATAGCAAATCTCCTAATGAAATATATCTGCTGTCGTGCCTTCTCTGTAATTGCATCAGTAAGCATATATTTCATATAAGCAGCATTCAGAAAAACATATATTAAACATAAACTATAGACAGTTTTACAAGAAAACACAGTTAGAACAAAAATGTTTCTTTTAGGTCAAGGTGGACAAAGCAGTCAGTGTTGCTGATCTGTAGTGATGAGAGTTGTGCTAGATGGTTCAAGAACTGAACGGTTGAAGCGAAGTACCGTTCTTGAACCTGGTGGTGTGGTACTTTAGGATTCTTTGTTGTGGGTCAACGCTCTAATATGTGCAGATTCATAAATAAGATTTATTTGTAAGAAAAGTGAGATGTATAAATAAGATGACGCAGCCAAGCAGCTGAGGCTGGAGGCGTTCGCCCTCACACAGCACCCTGCCCTGCCCCTGCTGCTGGCTGACACTGCCACCTGGCGGAGATGGCAGCTATTACAGGCTGAGGGCAGGTGGAGCGATTCCCGTCTTGAACACAATAGGTGCTGGAAATCCAGAGCAACATATACTGTACCAAATTCTGGAGAAAATCAGGAGGTCAGGCAGGACCTATGGAGAAGAATAAACAGTGAACAAACATTTCAGGCCAAGACCCTTCATCAGGACGGGAAAGGAAGTGGACGGAACCCAGGCCAGGAAGGAGTGGGGATGGGAGTGGGGAAGAGGAAGGACAATTTAGAAGGTGATAGGTAAAGCCAGGAGGGGTGAGTGAAGTGAAAATCCAGGAGGTGAAAGGTTGGAGAAGAAGGAATCTGATAGGAGAGGGGAGAAGTGGTAGGCAGGTGAGGAGCAGAGATAAGAGGCCAGAGTGGGGAATTGAAGAAGAGGAAAGTGGGAGGGCAAAAACATCAGGAGTGAAGAATGAAAAAGGTGAGAAACGGCCGGCCTACATTTTCATTCATCTAAGAGGGTATGAGTCACCGGAGGAGAGTGGATGGACAGGCCCACAGGACGAGATGTGGATAAGCACATGAGACATACATGGCACAGACCGTGCCAATTACAAAGTACGGGGCAGGGTGTGAGGATAGTGTACAATAACGTGGTCTTAACAGCAAATACTGGGTGTAACACACACAAAAGTTGCTGGTGAACGCAGCAGGCCAGGCAGCATCTCTGGGAAGAGGTACAGTCGACGTTTCCGGCCGAGACCCTTCGTCAGGACTAACCGAAAGGAGAGATAGTAAGAGATTTGAAAGTTGGGGGGGGGGGAGATCCGAAATGATAGGAGAAGACAGGAGGGGGAGGGATGGAGCCAAGAGCTGGACAGGTGTTTGGCAAAAGGGATATGAGAGGATCGTGGGACAGGAGGCCTAGGGAGAAAGAAAAGGGGAAGGGGGGAAACCAGAGGATGGGCAAGGGGTGTATTGAGAGGGACAGGGGGAGAAAAAGGAGAGAGAGAAAAAGAATGTAGCTCTTCTTTCAGTTAGTCCTGACGAAGGGTCTCGGCCCGAAACGTCGACTGTATCTCTTCCTAGAGATGCTGCCTGGCCTGCTGCGTTCACCAGCAACTTTTATGTGTGTTGCTTGAAATTCCAGCATCTGCAGATTTCCTCGTGTTTGCATTTTTAAATACTCTGTGTAGTTCAGCACCTCCATGAATATCAATTGTCTTTTAAAAAGATGAATATTAAGTTTAGAAGAGGCTTTTTAAAATGCTTCTAATATTAAATGTTTCTAATATTAAGATTAGAACAGGTTTTCTAAAATGCTTTAATTTCAATCTGTCTCTGTTTTATTTTTATTAACAGTAAAGCAATGAATACAAATAAGTAAACAACAGGGCTCATCCTTTTTCCTTAAAAAATCTATACTTCTGTCACAGCGGACTAGGTAACTCCTTCAGTTTTAACCTTCCTCACACTGAATAGTGTGAACCCAATTGCAGAGAACAGTCACACAAAATTACAGGGAAAAATCCGATAAGGATTTACTGGATTCCTTGGCAGACAAGGTACAGGCAGAAGGTCCAAAATTAATTAAAAAAACATGAACTAAAATTTCAGAAACTAGAGATTCCTACAAACAAAGGCAAGGCTTCACTTACAAAACATCAAATATGTATGCAGAATACAACTCTGAAATTTGTCTCTTCTCCAGACAGCCAAGGAATACAGAAAACCATACAAGCAGTTGAAAGGTATCAACCCCCCAGAGATGAAACTGACAAACCCCAAACACCCCACCCCTCCCTTGCACAAAAAAACAGATCACCCAAACCCCAGCCCGCCAATCCACAAGAGAGAATGGGTGAGAAACACAAAAAAACAGAGCTGAAAGAGGCCTCGATGATCTAGTTAGTTTGAACTACAGTCCAATCCATAAATCTCAGAATTTCAATTACATCTCCAAGATCATCAGGACCCAGCGACCCCTCCAAAGGCACAAAGAAACAAGGGGACAAGGAACTTCTAAAGGGCTACAGATAAGGCACAGGTAATAACAATGGACTAATAATTAGCCTAATATGGAGGTGAGCAGGAAGGGGTTGGCCTCATCATCTCTGGTGGCCAGTTCGAGGTGTGACAAATTATTGCTATTAATTGAATACCTTGTTACCACCGAGGTCTTGTCACTAGGACAACAAGGTGTTTACCCTCTACCTGTTCATTTATTCATTTTGAGTTATATTTATTAACTTTGTTTTTTTGTTATGTGCCATGTCATACGACGTGGGTGATCATGGTCTTTCGATAACAGTCATTCTTCTTGGTAAATTTTTCTACAGAAGTAGTTTGCCATGCCACCTTCTGGGCAGTGTCTTTACAAGGTGGGTGACCCCAGCCATTATCGTTACTCTTCAGAGATCGTCTGCCTGGTGCCAGTGGTCACATAACCAGGACTTGTGATACGCACCAGCTGCTCATACGACCATCCACTACCCATTCCCATGGATTCACGTGATCCTGATCTGGGGGGGGGGGATGGAGAGGGGCTAAACAGGTGCTACACCTTGCCCAGGGTGACCTGCAGGATAGCCAGTGGAGGGAGGAACACCTTACACCTCCTTTGGAGGAGGTGTCTCTCCATCCCACCACCCATTAATTTATTTATGGGAAAATTTTGTTTTATGTGTTGTGTGTGATATACGTTTTCTGGGTGCACCGTGATCCAGAGGAACATTCTTTCATATGGTTGTATACACGTACAGTCAGATGACAATAAACTTGAACTTAATTCAGTCATCAATTATAATCTCTGCTCAAAACAACCATGACAGAAAAAATGAATTTTGAGAGGATTATCAGCATTTTGGGCACACACTGTCAAAAGGGTTCACCACCCCTGTGATAGAGGTTTGTAAAATAATACAGTGTAAATGGTCAATGTTCTTTTTCCCAGCGTAGAAGGGACAATGGCAGAGAACATGTACTTATGGTGAGAGAGGAAAAGTTCTGAGCAGGTGTGTGGGGTAAGTTTTTTACAGCGAGAATGGTGCGTGCTCAGTATGGACTGCAGGGGTGGTAGTAGAGACAGATACCAATATTAAGTTTAAAAGGCATGGGGAACGGAGGGATACAGATCTCATGTAGGCAGATGGGATTAGATTCATTCGGCATCGTGGTCAGCAGAGACGTTGTTGGCTAAAGGGCCTGTTCCTGTGCTGTACTGTTTGATGTTCCATCAACCTGCACACCCCCACCTTACTGTACCCAGTGCTGGTTTCAGAGACCCACTGGGTCCGGGAATCCTCAGGGCACCCACTGCCCCACTGCCTCTTAAATGCTCCCAGTGGTGTGCCTCGGACAACCAAGTCTTTGTTCCTGACCTTCACATGTGGTTTAGCTATTAAACAGTTTCTTCTCTTAGAAGGGGCAAAGGTAGGTTTCTGGAATCTTAAAACCAGTTGCTTCAGGCAATGGTGCTCATCAGCTGTGGTTGGCAGCTCATCTAGGAGACAGAAAACTGATCTGAAGACCTCTGCTGCCTTGCGGCTCTACCCACTCACAGGGAAGACTGGGAGTTAACCCCAACGGGAAAACCCGGAGCTGGAGTCCCGAAGGCAGTCCTACATTGAGTTCAATGCTGACTGGGTGACTCCTGCGACACCGCTGGCGTCAAACTGTATCGGTCTCTGCATTTTCTTTGGATTCATCAGCTATGTTGAGAGAAGAAGCTTGCTACATGGACAACAACTTGCTCTCCATATCGTACTTCCTTAGCTTATACACTGGCTTGTGTATGACAGCTAGGCACAACATCTATGACTGAATCTCATCAACTGATGTACGGTTCTAATCGGGTCAGACTGGGTAATTGTTTTTGTAGTTTTGTTCTTCACTCTCTCCTGGGCTCAGAGATTTCCAGAGGTCATGGTGAGAGTTAAACTCACTCTGCGGTGTGCTGAAATACTTTGTTGTAGCCTTGGTGTCCACCACTGACACCCAGTGAGCTCTCTGTGGCCAGGTACGGTGGTGAGAGCAGAGTCAGGTTTATTGTCACTGACAAATGTGGTGAAATTTGTTGTTTTGTGGCAATAGTACAGACCAAAACATAGAACTTACTTAAGGTTACAATAATCAATCAATCGATAAATAAGTAAGTAAGACAGATACACAAACAAATAAATAAATACTGCAAACAGTGAGGTAGGGCTCATGGACCGTTCGGATATCTGATGGACAAGGGGAAGAAGCTGTTCCTGAAATGTTGAGTGAGTGTCTTCAGGCTCCTGTACCTCCTCCTTGCTGGTAGGAATGAGAAGAGGTCATGTCCTGGATAGTGAGGATGAATGATACCTTTTTGAGGCATCGCATTTCACAGATGTCCTGGATGCTGGGGAGACGCGTGCCCACGATGGAGCTGGCTGAGTTTACAACTCTCTGCAGCTTCTTCCAATCCTGTGCAGTGGCCCCTCCACACCAGATGGTGATGCAACCAGTTAGAAAGCTCTCCACAGTACGTCTGGACAAAGTTGTGAGTCTTTGGTGACATACCATGTCTCCTCAAACTCCTAATGAAATATAGCCACTGTCATAGCTTCTTTATAATTGCTTCAATATGTAGGGCCTAGGATAGGTCCTCAGACACCCAGGAACTTCAGTCTGCTCACCCTTTCCACTGTTGATCCCTCGATGAGGACTGGTGTGTGTTCCCTCGATTTCCCTTTCCTGAAGTCCACTGTCAGTTCCTGGGTCTTGCTAACACTGAGTGTAAGTTTGTGTTTGAGTCACCACTGAACCAGCTGATCTATCCTGTTCCTGTATGCCTCCTTGTCATCATCTGAAATCCTGCTAACAAACGATGTTTCATTGGCAAACTTACAGACGGCCTCTGAGCTGTGCCTAGCCACACAGTCATTAGTGTAGAGGGAGCACAGCAGTGGGATAAACATGCATCCTTGAAGTGTGCCAGCGTTAATTGTCAGCAAGGAGGAGATGTTATTTCTGATTTGCTCTGACTGTCAAGGATCCAGTTGCAGAGGCCCAGATTTTGGAGCTTGTTGATTAGAACTGAGGGTATGAATGTGTTGAACTCTGAGCTGTAATCAATAAACAGCAGCCTGGCCTGGTAGGTATTGCTATTGTTCAGCTTGGGATTCTTCCCAACCCACCAGCACTGGGTTAAGTGAGGTGGGGTGGGGGGTGGGTGGGGAGGGAGAACAGTCAGCAACTCAGCACAGACGATGCCTGGTCCCAGTGGGTTTCTCAGAATTAGAATCAGGTTTAATATCACTGGCATAGAAACACAGAAAACTTACAGCACAATACAGGCCCTTCAGCCCACAAAGTTGTGCTGAACATGTCCCTACCTTAGAAATTACTAGGCTCACCGATAGTCCTCTATTTTACGAAGCTCCATGTACCTATCCAAAAGTCTCTTAAAAGACCCTATCGTATCCGCCTCCACCACCGTTGCTGGCAGCCCATTCCATGCACTCACCACTCTGAGTAAAAAAAAACTTACCCCTGCCATCTCCTCTGTACCTACTCCCCAGCACCTTAAACCTGTGTCCTCTTGTGGCAACCATTTCAGCCCTGGGAAAAAGCCTCTGACTATCCACACAATCAATGCCTCTCATCATCTTATACACCTCCATCAGGTCACCTCTCATCCTCCATCGCTCCAAGGAGAAAAGGCCGAGTTCACTCAACCTATTCTCATAAGGCATGCTCCCTAATCCAGGCAACATCCTTGTAAATCTCCTCTGCACCCTTTCTATGGCTTCCACATCCTTCCTGTAGTGAGGCGACCAGAACTGGTCCTATATAGCTGCAACATTACCTCTCGGCTCCTAAATTCAATTCCACAATTAATGAAGGCCAATACACCGTACACCTTCTTAACCACAGAGTCAATCTGTGCAGCTGCTTTGAGTGTCCTATGGACTCGGACCTGAAGATCCCTCTGATCCTCCACACTGCCAAGAGTCTTACCAGTAATACTATATTCTGCCATCATATTTGACCTACCAAAATGAACCACTTCACACTTATCTGGGTTGAACTCCATCTGCCACTTCTCAGCCCAGTTTTGCATCCTATCAATGTCCCATTGTAGCCTCTGACAGCCCTCCACACTATCCACAACACCTCCAACCTTTGTGTCATCAGCAAACTTACTGACCCATCCCTTCACTTCCTCATCCAGGTCACTTATAAAAATCACAAAGAGTAAGGGTCCCAGAACAGATCCCTGAGGCACACCACTGGTGACTGACCTCCATGCAGAATATGACCCATCTACAACCACTCTTTGCCTTCTGTGGGCAAGCCAGTTCTGGATCCACAAAGCAAGGTCCCCTTGGATCCCATGCCCCCTTACTTTCTCAATAAGCCTTGCATGGGGTACCTAATCAAATGCCTTGCTGAAATCCATATACACTACATCTACTGCTCTTCCTTCATCAATATGTTTAGTCACACCCTCAAAAAATTCAATCAGGCTCGTAAGGCACTTGACAGAGCCATGCTGACTACTCCTAATCATATTATACCTCTCCAAACATTCATAAATCCTGCCTCTCAGGATCTTCTCCATCAACTTACCAACCACTGAGGTAAGACTCACTGGTCTATAATTTCCTGGGCTACCACTACTCCCTTTCTTGAATAAAGGAACAACATTCGCAACCCCCCAATCCTCCAGAACCTCTCCTGTCCCCATTGATGATGCAAAGATCATCGCCAGAGGCTCAGCAATCTCTTCCCTTGCCTCCCACAGTAGCCTGGGGTACATCTTATCCGGTCCTGGCAACTTACCCAACTTGATGTTTTCCAAAAAGCTCCAGTACATCCTCTTTCTTAATATCTACAGGCTCAAGCTTTTCAGTCTGCTGAAAGTCATCACTACAATCACCAAGATCCTTTTCCATAGTGAATACTGAAGTAAAGTATTCATTAAGTACCTCTGCTATTTCCTCCAGTTCTATACACACTTCCCCACTGTCACACTTGTTAGGTCCTATTCTTTCACGTCTTATCCTCTTGCTCTTCACATACTTGTAGAATGCCTTGGGATTTTCCTTAATCCTGCCCACCAAGGCCTTCTCATGGCCCCTTCTGGCTCTCCTAATTTCCTTCTTAAGCTCCTTCCTATTAGCCTTATAATCTTCTAGATATCTAACATTTGTTACATACCTCAAGGAGATCTGTGATTTTTTTTGTGAGAATGATGTAATGGCCTTTTGGAGGTCACCTGATATAATTTTCCCGCCGATGTGAGGTCACGTGATGACATGTGCACCACGGGTATATAAGGGAAGACCTCAGATGACGCAATTTAGTTTTTAAGATTTCCAGCTAGAACGTACTATGTCTCCGTTTCTGTTGCGTATTTGTTTTTATGACACAGTTTCATTTTTAAAACGGTTGTTACGTTCTGTTGCAAGGTACAATAGTGCTGGACTGGAAATTTTTGCTAGATGTGTTGATGTACCTTATTCCAGCAGTAGTACGGGAGAGTGAAGACTTTATCGAAGTACAGGACCCGAAGGATTGAGAGGAGCCGGTATCGTTCAGCAGTTTAACAAAGGATCGACCTTATTGAGTCTTCGTTGAAGGAGTAGTGACCTGCATTAAAGATAACTCTTGCCAAAAGAGACAGGTAGTTCATGCAAAGGTTTGCTGCCTAGAATTTAAGGTCAGTTGTTTTAAACTAACACACATCAAAGTTGCTGGTGAACGCAGCAGGCCAGGCAGCATCTATAGGAAGAGGTGCAGTCGACGTTTCAGGCCGAGACCCTTCGGCAGGACTAACTGAAGGAAGAGTGAGTAAGGGATTTGAAAGCTGGAGGGGGAGGGGGAGATGCAAAATGATAGGAGAAGACAGGAGGGGGAGGGATGGAGCCGAGAGCTGGACAGGTGATAGGCAGAAGGGGATATGAGAGGATCATGGGACAGGAGGTCCGGGAAGAAAGACAGGGGGGGGGGTTGACCCAGAGGATGGGCAAGAGGTATATTCAGAGGGACAGAGGGAGAAAAAGGAGAGTGAGAGAAAGAATGTGTGCATAAAAAAGAGTAACAGATGGGGTACGAGGGGGAGGTGGGGCCTAGCGGAAGTTAGAGAAGTCAATGTTCATGCCATCAGGTTGGAGGCTACCCAGACGGAATATAAGGTGTTGTTCCTCCAACCTGAGTGTGGCTTCATCTTTACAGTAGAGGAGGCCGTGGATAGACATGTCAGAATGGGAATGGGATGTGGAATTAAAATGTGTGGCCACTGGGAGATCCTGCTTTCTCTGGCGGACAGAGCGTAGATGTTCAGCAAAGCGGTCTCCCAGTCTGCGTCGGGTCTCACCAATATATAAAAGGCCACATCGGGAGCACCGGACGCAGTATATCACCCCAGTCGACTCACAGGTGAAGTGATGCCTCACCTGGAAGGACTGTTTGGGGCCCTGAATGGTGGTAAGGGAGGAAGTGTAAGGGCATGTGTAGCACTTGTTCCGCTTACACGGATAAGTGCCAGGAGGGAGATCAGTGGGGAGGGATGGGGGGGGACGAATGGACAAGGGAGTTGTGTAGGGAGCGATCCCTGCGGAATGCAGAGAGGGGGGGGGGAGGGAAAGATATGCTTAGTGGTGGGATCCCGTTGGAGGTGGCGGAAGTTACGGAGAATAATATGTTGGACCCGGAGGCTGGTGGGGTGGTAGGTGAGGACCAGGGGAATCCTATTCCTAGTGGGGTGGTGGGAGGATGGAGTGAGAGCAGATGTACGTGAAATGGGGGAGATGCGTTTAAGAGCAGAGTTGATAGTGGAGGAAGGGAAGCCCCTTTCTTTAAAAAATGAAGACATCTCCCTCGTCCTAGAATGAAAAGCCTCATCCTGAGAGCAGATGCGGCGGAGACGGAGGAATTGCGAGAAGGGGATGGCGTTTTTGCAAGAGACAGGGTGAGAAGAGGAATAGTCCAGATAGCTGTTTTAAACTGTTTATTTCCTGCATCATGAATCCTTTGGACAGAAGCAGCAGGAAAGTCGCATCTATGAAGAAATCCTTCTCCAGAGAAGTCTCTCCCAATTGAACGAATAAATCTGTTGGACTTTCGAATTTACTATTTTAAGAATTATATCTGACTTTACCACTTTAAGAACTGTTTTCGCATTTAACGCTTTAAGAACCAGTGCCGAGTGACGATTTGTTGAACGGCTGCATAGCGGTTAACTTCCGGTTAAGATTTTTGTTTGTTTTTTTTAATTGTTTATCTGTGTTTAATAAATGTTTGGTTGTTTTTATATAACTTGTCTCAATTGATATCCATTGTTGCCAGTTACGTAACATATTACCTAGCTCTCTGAACCTTCTGTAAGCTTTTCTTTTCTTCTTGACTAGATTTATTACACCATGGTTCCTGTACCCTACCATAACTTTCCTGTCTCAATGGAATGTACCTATACAGAACTCCACACAAATATTCCCTGAATATTTGCCACATTTCTTCCGTACTTTTCCCTGAGAACATCTGTTTCCAATTTAAACCTCCAATTTCCTGCCTGATAGCCTCATAATTCCCCTTACTCCAATTAAATGCTTTTCTAACTTGTCTGTTCCTATCTCTCTCCAATGCTATTGTAAAGGAGACAGAATTATGATCACTATCTCCAAAATGCTCTCCCACTGAGATTTGACACCTGACCAGGTTCATTTCCCAATACCAGATCAAGTACAGCCTCTCCTCTTGTAGGCTATTCTACATATTGCGTCAAGAAACCTTCCTGAACACACCTAACAAACTCCACCCCATCTAAACCCATTGCTCTAGGGAGATGCCAATCAATATTTGGGAAATTAAAATCTCCCATCAGGACAACTCTCTCACTATTACACCTTTCCAGGATCTGTCTCCCTATCTGCTCCTCGATATCCCTGTTATGGGATATGTCATGAAATTTGTTAACTTAGCAGCAACAGTACAATGCAATACATAATATAGAATAAATATATCAATTAATTACAATAAATATATACATAGTTAAATTAAAAATAGTGTAAAAACAGAAAAAGAAGTGAGGTCGTGTTCATGGGTTTAATGTCCATTTGCAAATCAGACGGCAGAGCAGAAGAATCTGTTCTTGAGGCTTCTGTGCCTTTTTCCTGATCATAACAATGAGAAGAGGGCATGCCCTGGGTGATGGGGTTCCTTAATAATGGACGCCGCCTTTCTGAGGTACTGGTCCTTGAAGATGTCTTGGGTACTACGGAGGCTAGTACCCATAATGAAGCTGACTAATTTTACAACTTTCTGTAGTTTCTTTCGGTCCTGTGCAATAGCACCCCTCCCCATTCCAGACAGTGATGCAGCCTGTCAGAATGTTCTCCACTGTATATCTGTAGAAATTTGAGTGTTTTAAGTGACAAACCAAATCTCCTGAAACTCCTAGCTGCTGTCTTGCTTTCTTTATAGCTGCATCGATATGTTGGTTCTAGGTTGGATCCCCTGTGATATCGACACTCAGGAACGTGAAATTGCTCATTCTCTCCACTTTTGATCCCTCTGAGGATTGGTTTGTGTTCCCTCGTCTTACCCTTCCTGAAGTCCACAATAGCTTTTTGGTCTTACTGATGTTGAGTGCCAGGTTGTTGCTGCGACACCACTCAACTAGCTGGTATATCTTGCTCCCATACGCCCTCTCATCACCATCTGAAATTCAACCAACAATGGTTGTATCATCAGCAAATTTATGGATGGTATTTGAGCTGTGCCTAGCCACACAGTCATGGGTATACAGAGAGTAGAGCAGTGGGCTAAGCACACACGCTTGAGATGCACGAGTGTTAATCGTCAGTGAGGAGATGTTATCACATCTGCACCGACTGTGGTCTTCCGGTTAGGAAGCTGAGGATCCAATTGCAGAGGGAGGTACAGAGGCTCAGGTTTGGTAACATATTGATCAAGACCATGGGAATGACGGTGTTAAACCCTGAACTATAGCCATCGAACAGCATCCTGGCAGAGGTGTTTATATTGTCCTGGTGATCTAAGGCCGTGTGAAGAGCCATTGAGAATGTGTTCACTGTAGACCTATTGTGGCAAAAGGCAAATTGCAGTGGGCACAGGTCCTTGCTGAGGCAGGAGTTGATTCTAGCCATGATCAACCTCTCAAAGCATTTCATTGCATAGATGTGAATGCTATTGGACAACAGTCACTGAGGGAGCTCACACTATTCTTCTTAGGCACTGGTATGATTGATGCTCTTTTGAAGCAGGTGGCAACTTCTACCCATAACAGTGAGAGGTTGAAGGTGTCTTTGAACACTCCCACCAGTTGGTTGGCATAGGTTTTCAGAGGCTGACCAGATACTCCTTCGGGGCCTGCCACCTTGCAAGGATTCACCCTCCTGAAAGACAGCCTAACATCGGCCTCTGAGACAAAGATTACAGGTCACCGGGTGCAGCAGGGATCTTCACAGCTGTAGTTATATTCTCCCTTTCAAGGCGGGCATAGAAGGTGTTGAGTTCATCTGGTAGTGAAGCATTGCTGCCATTCATGCTATTGTGTTTTGCTTTGTAGGGAGTAATGTCTTGCAAACCCTGCCAAAGTTGACGTGCATCCAATGTTACCTCCAACCTCGCTCGAAATTGTCTCTTTGTCCTTGAAATAGCCCTCCGCAAGTCATACCTGGTTTTCTGGTACAGACCTGGGTTGCCAGACTTAAAGCCACAGATCTAGCCTTCAGCAGATGACGTATCTCCTGGTTCATCCACGGCTTTTGGTTTGGGATTGTACAGTAAGTCTTTGTAGGCACACACTCATCCACACAGGTTTTAATGAAGTCGGTGACAACTGCAGCATACTCATCCAGGTTCGAATATGAAACCCTGAATACAGTCCAGTCCACCGATTCAAAGCAGTCCTGTAGGAGCTCCTGTGCTTCCTTTGTCCAAGCCTTCTTGGTCCTCACTACTGGTGCTGCAGTCTTCAGTCTCTGCCTGTACTCAGGGAGTAGAAGTACAGCCAGATGATCAGACTTTCTGTAACCGTATCCTGGGTTCAATGGGGTGGGGGGGGGGGCAGGCAGTGTGAATGTTCAGCAGCTCAGCACAGATGGTTCCTGGTCTCAGTGAGTGGCTGCAAACATCTTTTTTATTAATAAAATGAATCATATTGGTTCGCAGATTTGGTGAGTGGGGACAGAAAAGTCTACTGAAAAGTAGGCTAACTATTTATTTACAGGACAAGACAGACATTAAACATTCAGTTAAAAATCCTTCAAGCTAAACTCTGTTACAAATACGTAACTGAACTGAGTCCCGAAAGTGGTAGGGCAAAACAGACGCTAAGCATACACAGTGACAAAAAAAATTATCTGAAGTGTGTGCCCAGGCCCTCTTTCCTGCAGCACACCTCCACTGTTTACCGTTTCCGTGGCATCCTCAACTATAGGATCCACTACAGAGCGAAAAGAGGCCGCGTGGTTTCTGTGCATGAGAGTTCAACCCTACTGGCGCTGTGACGTCATCATCTAAACAGAAGCTAGTGGGAGAGCTGAAATTCTCCTTACATGAGGAAATGGCGGGAGGAGAGAGAAGCAGCCCTCCGGGTGAAAAATGATATCGTATCCATTAAATAGGGGCCGTGGACAATTCTGATTTGATGGAGTCAGACGTGAAAGCACAGAGGAACATCTGGAGAAATTTCTGAAACGCCAGTTCGCTGCTGTTGTTACTGCGCGGTCGGGAATCTTCCGGAGGGAAGACCTCAAAATCCCCAGCTTTGCCTGCTGCTGGCGACCGAGATCGAGGTCGAATCGTTTGGATAGAGATGGCGCTCAGTACTCGGTGTTGGAGAGCTGATCGGAGGCTTGAAGTTTTCGGATGACTCAGAGTCGGACAGTGGTCGGCATGGCAGGGAGAGTTTTTCTTCCTTCACCCGTCTGCGTGAGATGTGGGACATTTGAGAGACTTTGAACTTTTTACTGAGCTCATGGACTTCTTCATCAAGTTATGGTATTGTTGCACTGTTGTAACTATATGTTATAATGATGTGGTTTTGTTAGTTTTTTCAGTCTTGGTCTGTCCTGTGTTTTGTGATATCACACCGGAGGAAACATTGTAACATTTCGTAGTGCATGCATTACTGAATGACAATAAAAGAGGACTGTGTATCTTCATAATCTAAAAAAAAAATGGCTTTTGATGAGCGGGTAAGTTAGACACTTAACTCTGTAGAGGGTGCACTTCTTGCTGCCGTTGGTAAAATTCCATCTTCCTCAGAACTTACTGCCCCCTGCAGAAATGGGGTTACAATTAGTTTTAGTTAGCGCTTTCTTCAGCCTTTTTTGGCTTAGTTTGGGGTTCTTGGGGTTGGGGGAGGGGATAGTCTTTTTTTTCTAATTTTTTCTATTGGGCTGATTCAGAACTACAAAGATGTCCGCAGTGTCGAGATTTCCAGTTCCTCTCTAATCATGTATTCCTCTTCCGATTTCATGAGCTCACATTATGGTTAACTCCTTACTCACCAAAGGGTTAATTCTCAATTATGGCTCATACTATTAATTTTGTCTCTTGGAATACAAATGGTTTAAATCATCCAATAAAACGGAAAAAGGTTTTCAAAGTGTTCCAAAGACTGAATGCTCATATTATTTTTGCACAAGAGACTCATGTAAGGAAAGAGGACAATCAACGCTTCTTTAAGTTTTGGAAGGAACAACAATACCACTCAAATGCTCAAGCCAAAGTTAAAGGTGTTTCAATTTTTATTGATCCTTCAATTACATTTATTTATCAAGACATTATTTCAGATCCTAATGGCAGATTTCTGTTAATTACTGGGGTACTTTTTAATAAAAAGGTCGCTATGGTTAATGTTTACGCTCCGAATGTGGATTATCCTGAATTTATTAAACACTTATTCACTTCCTTTCCTAACTTAAACGAGTATATGTTGATTATGGGCGGTGATTTTAATTTATGTCTGAATCCCATGTTGGACAGATCCATAGGTAGTCCGGCTTTACCGAATAAGTCGGCTACTATTATTAACTCTTTTATGTTGGTTTCTGGGATTTCAGAAATTTGGAGATTTCTACATCCAAATGACAAGGAATTCTCCTTTTTTTCACATGTTCATTGTTCTTTTTCTCGAAGTGATTATTTCTTGATTGACTCTCGTTTGATTCCATATGTAGTTGATTGTAATTATGACAGTATTGTTATTTCAGATCATGCTCCAATGAAACTTTCTATCAAGTTAATGGACACCTCCTGTACTAGCCGACAATGGCGATTTAACCCTATTTTGCTTCAAGATCAGGACTTTGTCAAATTTATAAAGGAGCAGATTGATTTCTTCTTTTCAACTAATACTACGGAAGAAGTTTCCAATGGAACTGTTTGGGACGCCTTTAAAGCTTATATCCGTGGTCACATTATTTCCTATTCGGCCGGTTTGAAAAGACGTGTTAACAATGAAATACTTTTGTTGGCTGATAAAATTAAAGAAGTTGATAAAAAATATGCTATTTCTCCCAGTAAGGAGCTGTACAAACACAGAGTTGAACTCCAATTGGAACATAGCTTATTATTAACATCCTCGATCGAAAATCAATTAATGAGAACTAGAAGTGATTTTTATATTCATAGCGATAAATCGGGTAAATTACTGGCCAACCAATTGAAATTTGATTCGGTTAAACGTCAAATTACTAAGATTCGCAAACAGGATGATACTTTCACAGTTGATCATGTTGGGATAAACCAAACCTTTCAAGAATTTTATACCTCTCTATATCACTCTGATTTTCCTCATGATTCTAATTTCATGCATGATTTTTTAGGTAAATTGAGTTTTCCGAAATTATCAACCGAAGAGTCCCTATCATTAGAAACTTCCATTTCAGAGGAAGAAATAATAACTGCAATCTCATCTTTGAATTCTGGTAAAGCACCTGGTCTGGATGGGTTTACAGTGGAATTTTTAAAATTTTTTTCCTCCATTCTTTCTTCTAAGTTGTCTAGAATATTCAAGGAAGCAATCAGCTTAGGTAAATTACCACAATCGTTTTATGAAGCCTCTATTTCCTTAATTCTTAAAAAGAATAAAGATCCTACTGATTGTGCATCATACAGACCGATATCTCTTCTGAATGTAGACCCTAAAATTTTTTCAAAAATTCTAGCAACTAGATTGGAGAAGGTGTTACCTCATATTATTTCTATGGATCAAACCGGATTTATTAAAAATCGCTATTCATCCTTTAATATTAGGAGCCTAATGAATATTGTTTATACCCCCTCATTTACTACCCCGGAATGTATTATCTCCTTAGATGCTGAGAAAGCTTTGACAGAGTTGAATGGCCTTATTTATTTAATGTTCTTGAGAAATTTAATTTTAATTTGACATTTATATCTTGGATTAAATTGTTATATTACTCCCCGGTAGTCTCGGTTTGTACGAATAATTATAGATCTCCCTTTTTTCGTCTTTTTCGTGGCACTAGGCAAGGTTGCCCTCTTAGTCCTTTGCTATTTAGTATTGCTCTTGAACCTTTAGCAATTGCTATTCGTGACTCGCCAAATATTGTTGGTATTACCCGTGGGAACGAAATACATAAGTTATCATTATATGCAGATGATTTGCTGCTATATATCTCTAACCTGGAGAAGTCAATTCCTGCTATTTTAGATTTGTTAGCTCAATTTAGTAACTTCTCTGGTTACAAATTGAATCTTAGTAAGAGTGAATTATTCCCTTTAAATAAGCATGTACCTACTTATGGACGTTTACCCTTTAAATTGGTTACTGATTCATTTATATATTTAGGGATAACAATTACGAAAAAATATGAAGATTTATTTAAAGCTAATTTTTTACCTTTAATTGATCAGATTAAACTTTTATTTACCAAATGGCCGCCAATCTCTTTGATTGGTCGGATTAATGCTATTAAGATGATCATTTTGCCTAAATTTTTGTATATATTCCAATCAGTTCCAATTTTCATCCCAAAATCTTTTTTTGATAACGTAGATTCAAAAATTTCCTCATATATTTGGCAGAATAAAAATCCTAGGTTAGGTAAAAGGTATCTACAAAAATCTAAAAAGGAGGGGGGGGCTTGCCCTCCCGAATTTTAGATTTTATTACTGGGCAATTAATATTTGATATTTAAAATTTTGGTTACAAGATTTGGATGTATCTTTAAACCCTCATTGGGTAAATTTTGAATCTAATTCATTACAAGGGTTTTCCTTGGGTTCGGTTTTAGGAACTTCGCTTCCTTTTACTTCTTTTAAATTATATAAACAAATGAATAACCCAATAGTTAAGCATACTTTACGTATATGGTTTCAATTCCGAAGATTTTTTGGGTTTAATCAATTTATCCTAGCAAGTCCCATTATATCAAATTTTCTTTTTCAACCTTCCACGATGGATCAAGCTTACTTTGATTGGAGAACCAAAGGTATAATATCTTTTCGCGATTTATTTTTGGATAATTGTTTTATGTCTTTTGATCAACTCTCTAATAAATATAATTTACCCAGATCTCACTTTTTTAGATATTTACAGATTAGAAACTTTTTAATTACTGTTTCCCCTAATTTTCCACACCCATATCCAATGGACATTTTGGAAAAAATCTTAGATTTAAATCTCTCTCAGAAAAGTGTAGTAGTAATTATATATAATATAATTATGAATTTATGTCCTGCTGCTTCTAATAAAATTAAAGCTGACTGGGAAAGAGAACTTGAGATTATTATACCGACTGAAAAATGGGAAAAGATTCTTCAGTTGGTGAATTCATCCTCTGTATGTGCTAAACATAGGTTGATACAGTTTAAAGTAGTGCACAGGACTCACATGTCCAAAGATAAACGATCTCGTTATTACTCTTATATTAATCCAATATGTGACAGATGTCATTCTGAGATAGCTTCTCTAACCCACATGTTTTGGTCATGTCCCCTGTTGGAGAAATATTGGAAAGATATTTTTGATATTATTTCAACGGTCCTAAATATAGACTTACAACCTCATCCAATTATCTTTGGACTACCAATGATAGACTTAAATAATTTAACCTCTTCATCACGAAGGATGGTTGCATTTCTTACTCTAATGGCTAGAAGGTCCATTTTGTTGAATTGTAAAGAGATCAACCCTCCTACTGTATTTCATTGGTTTTCACAAACTATGGTGTGTTTGAATTTGGAGAAAATTCGAAGTGCGGTTTATGACCCTTCCATTAAGTTTGAAAAAACTTGGAGGCCATTCATTCAGCATTTTCACTTGATGTAATTTGATCATTTCCAAACTTGTTTTATCTCTCTGTACCGTTGTTGGAGGGGAATGGAGTCATTGGCACTGAGGCCTTCTTCTTTTCCATTTTTAAGTTGTTAGTTTTGCCCAAGTCTTCTAGTTTAGTTGATTAATTCTGTTTTTCTTTGGGGATGGGGTTTGTTTTTTTTTGGTTTTGTTTTTTCTCTTTTTCATGATTTTTTTTCCCAGTTTTTTTTTGATTTGTATTATCCGTTGTCAGTTCTACATGATTGGGAGCTTTGTTAACTTACACTATTTGATTTTACAATTACTTTTCCTAAGTGTAACTCCTACTATTTGTATTATTGCTATGTTTTGTTTCTACTTCGAAATTAATAAAAAGATTGAAAAAGAAAGAAAGAACTTACCTGTGCAATTCTAAACTGTCATCACAGAGAGCATCATCACATCAGCCATTACTGTCTGGTTTGGGGCAGCGTCCTCTCACAGTTTATGAAACCTACAGCAGACTGTCAGGTCATTGGCTGCAGCCCACCATCACTGTAGGACTTGTAGGTGTCCAGGACAAAGAAAGGGGCAGACATTACCCACCCTGCATACGGCCTTTCCCAAAAGCTCCCTTCTGGAAAGCGCTGTAGGGTTATTAAAACAAAAACCTCACGCCATCTTGAAAATTTCTTCCCCCAGGCAGTTAATCTGACGAACCATTCTCGTTAGCCCCCCCACCCCCTGTATCTATTACCCCCATCACTGCACTGTAAACACTTTAAACCACATTTTATAATGCTGTTTACATTGTAAATACAAGCTGGCATTTATGTATTTATGCTAATTTTATTACATATCTGTACTTTAAACTCTATTTTAATTTAATTCTTTGTACTTTATAATTGAATGTTTTTTTTTTGTGTTATGTCACACCCTGACCAACACAACACAGCAAATTCCTAAACCATGTAAACGTGGTTGGCACGGTAGTGTAACACTTTACTGTACCAGTCACCCAGGTTCAATTCCCACCACCGTCAGTAAGGAGTTCGTACATTCTCCCCGTGACTGCATGGGTTTTCTCCAAAAGTCCAAACACGTACCGGTTGGTAGGTTAGTTGTCTTGTGATTAGGCTAGGGTTAAATTGGGGGTAGTTGAGTGGTTCCATGCTGCATCTCAATAAATAAAT
This sequence comes from Mobula hypostoma, assembly GCF_963921235.1. NCBI lineage: Eukaryota > Metazoa > Chordata > Chondrichthyes > Myliobatiformes > Myliobatidae > Mobula > Mobula hypostoma. The sequence goes on along the minus strand of NC_086110.1, from coordinate 76,004,439 downwards.
AAATACATGTACAGTATATAGTGAATAAAGTCGGTTCTTCATCTTTTTGGGCGGTGGGAGGTCTCCGCACTCTGCATTCTCACCAGCAGAGGGCACCACTGCTCCACCACCATCACAGCTTCTTTCCTGCAGATGCTGGAAACCCGAGGAACAAGGGAAAGATGCAGTGGGACAGAAACAGACCCCTTGACCCATCATGTTCACGCCAATCATTGCACCTATCCCTTTGACTCCATAGCTCTGAGTCATCAGCGCTGATACAGAGTCTCAATACAGGGTACTGAAGCCAGAAGTCTCACGGAACAGCTTATAGTGCCAGCAATCACCGATTGGGATTCAATCCCACTGCTCCCTTGTAAGGAGTTTGTCTGTTCTCTCTGTGACCATGTGGGTTTCCCCTGGCCACCCTGGTATCCTCCCGAAATCCAAAGACATAGGTTGGGGTTAGTAACTTGTGGACATGCTATGTTGGCACTAGAATGATGGCAACACTTGCAGGCTGCGCTGATTACTGATGCAAACAACACATTTCACTGTGTTTCAATGTACATGTGATAAATAAAGCTAATCTTTAAATCTTTCTCTTTCTTAAAAGGGACAAAGGCGGGTTACTGGCACCTGAAAACTGGTCGCTTCAGGCAGATTGCTGATCAGCTGTGGCTGGCAGCTCATCTGGGAGGAGGAAAAGTCTGGTCTCAAAGATCACAGCCTGATATGGAACCACCAACGCCCTTGAGTGGAAAAATCTACCAAAATGTAGTGCATGGGGCCACTGATCACATCTACTCGGAGCGCTGTTGCTGAAAATGAGCACCTATGGTCAAGAACCCCCAACGTCCAGGCCATGCTCTCTTCTCATATTGCCATCAGGAAGAAGATACAGGAGCCTCAGGACTCACGCCACCAGCTTCAGGAACCCCTCAACCATCAGGCTCCTGCACCAGAGGGGATAATTTCACTCACCACAACTCTGAACTGTTCCCCACAGCCAACAAACTCATTTTCGAGGACTCCTCATTTCCTGTTCTCGATATGCATTGCTTATTTATTATCATTATTTATCTTTTTTCTTTTGTATTTGCACAGTTTGTTGTGTTTTATGCTGTAGTCTGCTGGGGCAGCAGGGTGAGAGCAGCTGACACCAAGAAGATCAATAACCTCATCAGGAAGGCTGGTTGTGCTCTGGGGGTGGAACTGGATTCCCTGGTGGTTGTGTCAGAGAGGAGGATGCTGTAGAAGCTATGGAGCACTATGGACAATCCCTCTCATCCCCTCCATGACAAACCAGAGAAACAGAGGAGCACCTTTAGCAACAGACTGAACCCACCGAGGTGCTCCACTGAACCCCACAGGAGATCCTCTCACCCTGTGGCTAGAACACTCTACAACTCCCCCTCCTCAAGTGTATAAGTATATGGTTTCATTGCACATCTGTATCACTTTAATGCACATTTTGTATTTTTTTCATACTTCAATGCTTACGTAACAACCTGGGAAAGGTTTCCCCTCTAATGTAATGGTTTCTCTGTCGCGCAGTGTTTGGGTTATGATGAGAGAAATCGGGGGTTTTGGAATGTGCGCTGGCCAATGTGGGGGGATGTCATAAGCTGTCCACGGTGGCTAAAGTGTTATGGGAGAAGTATTTGATCTATTATGGCCTCCCTAGGCAGATACATAGTGACCAGGGACGGGATTTCGAGAGCAGGCTCACCCGTGAGTTACTGAGCATGCTTGGAGTTGAGAAGTCGAGGACCACTCCCCATCATCCACAGGGTGATCCCCAGCCCGAGAGGATTAATCGGGCCTTGCTCGGGACCTTGGAGATCAGCAAGAAGAGCAGGTGGAGTCAACATATTGGACATCTGGTCCACAGTTACAACTGTACACGAAACGAAGCTACTGGGTACTCGCCATATTATCTGATATTTGGGCACGAGGCAAGGTTGACCATTGACCTTTGTTTTGAGACTGACGAGGGTGACTTACCACCGAAGACTTATCTGAAGTATGTGTCTGACGTGAGAAGAGAGCTGAAAAGGGCTTATGAATTAGCTGGGGTCGCGGCTGCCCAGCAGAATCAAGGAAATAAGAGGAGGTATGATCAAAAGGTGAGGTTCTCCCAAATCCTGCTGGGAGACCGAGTCCTCATAAGGAATTTGGGGCTACCTGGAAAGCATAAGTTGGTTAACCGCTGGGCGGCTACGCCCTATGTGGTGGAGAGTCAGATACCAAACCTACCAGATTTCCAGGTGAAACCAGAGGAGGGGAATGGGCTTGTCAGGATTGTCCATCAGAACCACCTGCTGCCCCGGACAAGAGGGGCAGGAAGACCCAGAGCCCGATGTGGAGCCTACACCTAGTAAGAGGACTCTGCAGAAATGCGGGGTGGCTGCAGGACCTACAGCAGGAGAGGTTAAGCTGGCCCCACCTCTGAGAGGGATACTGATTCGAAGGATGAGGACCTGGATTTGTGGTATATGCTGCCTTTTGCTAACTCCTCATTGATTGAGGGAGAGACTCCCAGCCCTTCTCCCACTGAGTCAGGTGGAAGTGGTCGGGGGTGGGGGGGGCTATCTGTGGGCAGCCTGGGTTGCAGTGGGACCCTGCAAGGGATGAAGCAGGGCTCAGCCAAGGGACAGAGGGGTCTGAGTTGCAGGTGGGCATGAATGATAGGTCGGGGTAGGCCTTGCGAGGTAGACCGGAAGTGTCCCCAGTAGTGTCGGAACGTGAAGAGTTAGGTGAGAGGGAACAGAGGTCTCAGAGAATTGGGAGACCACCGGATAGGCTGGCCTATATAGCACCGGGGGAACACAGTGTGACCCTACCGTGTTGGGGAGCTATGTCACTGCCTCTTACACCTGGATTGGACTTTCAGATAATTTGCCAACCCTTCCTGCAAAACACAAAGTCACGAGGACATGACAAAATTTGGTGGGGGGGGGGAGAGTGTAACACCCTGGGAAAGGTTTCCCTGATAATGTAATGGTCTCTCTGTAGCGCAGTCTTTGGGTTATGACTAGAGATAACGGGGGCTTTGGAATGTGTGCGGCCAATAAGCAGAGATGTTTCTCCTTCTTGTGTGCTGAGCGAGGGTTTCGTGGTCTTTTGTTCGGCGGACGATGGAGAGAGAAGATGCTAGAATGGGGAAGTTGTAGACTGCAGGAAGGAGTGGACTTGGAATGAGGTCGGGAGTCGATAGCGAACAGACGGGAAGACCGTGAGCTCCAACGTTGTGCATTAGACTGGGCCCCATTTTTGTCGTTTTCTTGACCAACTCGACAGTCAAATTAAGAATTATAAAGCTCAATCGTTTAATCGCATATTGTGTACTGTTTGTTATTTTGGGGTACTGATTTTTAACAGGGGAACCCATCACGCAGCATCCACTGAAACAAGATTTCTCAAGTTTGGCCGGGCCAGGGGCTGTCTTTCCCGAGATTATGCCGCTAGACGAACCTGGGGTTACACTTACATTTTGCATTTTAAAGTACATATTTCTGACTGAGCAACCTTGTAGCAATAATTTCCTTTGGGATAAATGAAGTTTTATCTTTCCTTAGCTTATCTTACACATTAGTTGCTTGTCCATCCGGTTGTGTCTCACATAGTGAATATGCTCTATGTAGTTTGATAATAAATTTACTTTGAACTTTGAAACGGTAGTAAGTTTTGATGTATTGCATTGTACTGCTGCCATAAAACAACAAGTTTCACTACACATGTCAGCGATAATCAATCAGATTCTTCAATGACCAACACAGTAAACTACGTCTGCATGATTGCAGAAAGATGGAGATGTCACTTCAATGCTTCCAGCGTAATTAGAGATGGAAATCGAAGAGAGCTGACCCGTCGGGCCACTGGTGTGGACTCTCAGATGACCCATTGGGCCACTGGTGTGGACTCTCAGATGACCCATTGGGCCACTGGTGTGGACTCTCAGATGACCCGACAGGCCACTGGTGTGGACTCTCAGATGACCCATTGGGCCACTGGTGTGGACTCTCAGATGACCTGTCGGGCCACTGGTGTGGACTCTCAGATGACCCATTGGGCCACTGGTGTGGACTCTCAGATGACCCATTGGGCCACTGGTGTGGACTCTCAGATGACCCATTGGGCCACTGGTGTGGACTCTCAGATGACCCATTGGGCCACTGGTGTGGACTCTCAGATGACCTGTCAGGCCACTGGTGTGGACTCTTAGATGACCTGTCGGGCCACTGGTGTGGACTCTCAGATGACTGAACAAACTTTGTAGCAAACTAAGCAAAAGCTAGCTTGGACCCAGTGGTTCTAGCTTGGCCAGCATAAATGTTGATGGCCTAAATGGCCTTTTGCTCCAGGATTGTCCACCGTCATCCCATCATGATTGAAGTCGATGGTTTCTTTAGTTTTAACGGGATGTTATGATTCAGCAGTCCACGTGGTTAGTGAGACTGCGCCTGGAACAAAAGACCTCACAACATGGGAGCAAAATTAGGCCATTCAGCCCACCGAGTCTGTTCCACATCCATCATGGCTGATTTATTGTCCCCTCCCTCTCAACCCCATTCTCCCTGTAACCTTTGACACTCTTACAGATCAAGAACCCATCAATCTCCGATTTAAATATACCCAAGTACGTGTAGCCTAACTTGGAGTACTAGGTGCAGTTCTGGTCACCCAGCTATAGGAAAGATGGCATTAAAATAGAAAAGGTGCAGGAAAAAAAAACAATCATTCAGATGTTACTGAGACTGCAGGGCTTGAGAAATTGAATAGGCTGGGAGGTTTTTCCTTGCAATGTACAAGGTAGAGGGATAAAGGTTTCTAAAACCACAAGGGGCACAGATGGGATGGGGAATTCGACAACTAGAGGGCACAAGGTTAAAGTTAGAGGATCTGAAGGGCAAGTTTTTCCACATAGACAATTGTGAAGTGCCTTGACCCAAAAGGCTGAATGTCAACATGACTAAGAAAGCTCACAATGCCTCCCCTTCTCAGGATACTGAGAAAGTACAGCATGTCCTTGTCAACCTGACACCACTTCATCGACGTCCGGTAGAAAGCATGCTATCTGGATGACTGATGGCTCAGTATGGCGACTATTCTGCACAGAACCTCAAGAAACTGCAGAGAGTTGTGGACACAGCTCAGTACACCATGACAACCAGCCTCCCCTCATGGACTCTGTCTACATGTCTCACTGCCTCAGTAAACCAGTCAGTATAATGGAAGTCTAGCTCAGACATTCTCTCATCTCCCCTCTTCCATCGGCTAAAGCCTGAAAACATGTACCATCAGGCTCGAGGACACCTTCTATCCCGGGTACAATAAGATGGACCCTTGACCTCGCAATCTATCTCGTTATGACCTTGCATCTTATTACCTGCCTGCACTGCACTTTCTCTGTCGCCGTTACACTCTATTCTGCATTGTTATTGTTTTACCTTGTTCTACCTCAATGCTCTGTGCAATGATTTGATCTGTATGAACAGCATACAAGACAAACTTTTCACTGTACGCCGGTACATGTGACAGTAAGAAACCAATTCCAGTCCCATCTCCCTCTGTGGGTGTTGCCTGACCCACTGAGTTCACAGAAGGGTTTCTGAGTTGCTGCAGATTTTCAGCATCAGCAGTCTGTTGTATCTGTAAGACCATAACACATAGAAGCAGAATTAGGCCATTTGGCCCATCAGGTCTGCTCCACCATTTTATCATGGCTGATTTATTTTCCCTCTCAACCCCATTCCCCTCCCTTCTCCCTGTGACCTTTGACACAGTGACCAATCAAGAACTAACCAATATCCACTTTAAATATACCCAATGACTTGGCCTCTACAACCGTCTGCGGCAAATTATTCCACAGCTTCACCACTCTCTGGCTAAAGAAACTCCTCCTCATCTCTGTACAAAATAGATATCCCTTGATTCGGAGACTGTGCCCTCTGGTCTTAGCCTCTCCACTATGATAAAGAAAAACACGGATAGGTTCTTGGAAAGGAGCAGTTTAGAGGAATTGCTCAGGTAGGCAAGTTAGTTGGCATGGGGGATGGGCACAACTCAAAGGGTCAGTGACTTTTGTTCAGTCGCTGTCTCTGGGCCAAATGTCACCCACTTGACCTCAAGCATCCTGTGGCAGACTCTGTTTCTAAATTGACCCTATCAACTCTATTAAAACCTCATCAGCCACTTTAAAAAACCCACTGAACTAAGTGGGCACAAATCTTAGACCGCACCATAAGAGTAGAATAAGGCTATTGGCCCACCGACTGCTCCACCATCATATCTTGCCTGATTTATTTCCCCTCTCAACCCTGCTCTCCCAGTAACCTTTGACACCCTGACTAATCAAGAACCTATCAACTTCTGTTTTAAATACATCTAATGACTTAGCCTTCAAACCGTCTGTGGCAATGAATTCCACAGATTTACCACCCCCGGCTAAAGAAATCCCTAATCTCTATTCTAAAGCTAGACTCTCCCACGATAGGAAACATCCTCTCCACATCCACTCTCTTTGAAGATAGATTTTTATAAAGCCGCAGCATAACTTCTAACCTCAGTCTGGACCTTGTAGCCGACTGGCTGAGAAGAACCAATCTCCGACCTGGACAGGCATCTTCCTGCTTCTAATTACTGTCGGCTGACCTGAAGTTTCCCTTTAAGGACGAGTCCTTTCTTAGTGGAGCCGATAAGGAACTACAACCCCCAGAATGCACTGCACTGTCGTGGACACTGAACTATTCGTTCATCTGCAACGGTAATGGTCGAAATTTTATATTAATGACAACTTAATTAGGAATTAAAAGATAAAAGGAGAAGTCCGTTGAGATTATCGCTGTTTAAAACATTTTCATTTGGATGGGGAAAAAAAATCTCTTCACCAGCCTGACGCCACTTCCTGTTTGATGCGAGTCGGGTCCATGTGTTTGGGCCACAGGAGGGGTGCCGCCCGACACAGGGGAGCGAGCATTGAGCAGCTATTTCACTTATTCCAAACCTGTCATCCTCAAATCAATAAAACTATATTGAACACTACTCAAGTTACATATAGTAGTGTGATATCTTTGGCGCAAACTTTCATCAATCGGCACTGTGTGAGGTTAAGCCCCCCTTCTTCCAAATTTGGAGAGTGAAATGCGTCTGACATGGGGCGCGTAACCGACGGTGACGGCGGCGGCGCGCGCGCGGGAGTAACGGGCGCGCGACAGAGGCGCCTCCTCCCCTCCAACCCCCTCCGTCCCTCCCGACCCGTCGCGATCCGTCAGCAGCCGAGCTCTGCCCCAGGGTTGTGGAGCGTCCGAGTCCAGGTACGGTCCGGCGGGGCAGCGGAAACCTGGGGAGGGAGGCGGCGGAGTGCCGGGGAGCGAGGAGCGGGGTACCGGTACCCCGGAGCAGGGCACTGGGTCGGGGCGAGGGGGAATCGCGAGTAACCGGCAAAGTGGGGAAGGGGGTTGGTTCCATAGGAATTTACGGTGGAAGGGAGAGGAGGGTGCGCCGGTACCCCCGATGGAGGGGACGTGATTGTGGTGCCCGTGAGGGAAGGGAGGGGGGTTGCGGGTGCTCGTGAGAGGAGGGAAACGCGGGTGCCCGTGAGGGAGGTGAGGGTAGGGGAACGCGGGTGCCCGTGAAGGACGTGAGGGGAGGGGAACGCGGGTGCCCGTGAGGGAGGGGAGAGGAAGGGAACGCGGGTGCCCGTGAGGGAGGTGAGGGTAGGGGAACGCGGGTGCCCGTGAGGGACGTGAGGAGAGGGGAGCGCGGGTGCCCGTGAGGGAGGGGAGAGGAGGGGAGCGCGGGTGCGCGTGAGGGAGGGTAGGGGAGCGCGGGTACCCGTGAGGGAGGGGAGAGGAGGGGAACGCGGGTGCCCGTGTGGGAGGGGAGGGGAACGCGGGTGTCCGCGGGGAAGGAGAGGGGAGGGGAACGCGGGTGTCCGCGGGGAAGGGGAGAGAGTTGTGAGTCTTTGAGAGTGGGTACTTGGTTATCTGGGTCTGGGAAGAGGGCGGGGGTGGGTTAGAATTGCTGGCCTGTATACTGGGAGTGGTGTGGGTGTCTGAGAGTGGGGTGCCGGTGGGCTGCGTTTGTCCAGGACCGTGTGGGTGGGGTTAGGAGGGGTATCAGGTTGTGGGTGTGGAGGAGAAGTGTGTCCTGAATTGGGCAGAGGATGGTGCGGGTGATGAATATCAGGGTGCTTGATGGGGATCCCGGCGGGATTTTGAGGGAGCTCTCTTGGGGTGGTGGTAAAGTTTCACGGTGACCCGAGTTCTGGGTAACCCATTGATAACTTGGTGAAGGAGTGAGGGAACTGGCCCTATGCAGGTCCTTCCTTGGCTATGTTGTGGGAGCAGGTGTAAAGGAAAACAGGAATCTGAAATATAATCAGACACTGAATGAAGTGATGCACTGAGGCTGTTTGTTTAGGCAGAGCCATTCATTAACAGACCCGAGGGCTGGTGTTAATTGAATGAAACTGAATTGAATATGTGTTGGCGTTGGTATCGTTTCCTGCTACATTTGGCGAAGAAGGCATTCCTGCTTCTCTGGTAACTCAGTAATCTTTGCTTTTACTGGGAAGGAGGACAATGTGGTGGAGCTGTATTTTATCTTATGGCATGAATTAAATGAATGCTTACATGGGTATTGGAGAGCTATTTTTCCTTAAACTTTTCAATTTGACCTATAATCTGATTCAGATTTCAGAACACGTTCTTTGCAAACTCTGAAATCAAAAATCACAGATCATTCTCGTTCTGTTCTGTGTTAGATATTTGCTGCCGTTACTTGACTAAGTAGTGGAAAAATAGTGAGGAAGTGTTTAGGGGTTCACTGTCCATTCAGAAATCTGATGGATGAGGAGAAGAAGCTGTTCCTGAAATGGTGAATATGGGTCTTCAGGCTCCTGTATGGTAGCAATGAGAAGAGGACGTGTCCTTGGAGATGCAGGTTAGATAGATAGAACATAGAATAGTACAGCACATTACAGGCCCTTCGGCCCACAATGTTGTGCCGACCCTCAAACCCTGCTTCCCATATAACCCCCCACCTTAAATTCCTCCATATACCTGTCTAGTAGTCTCTCAAACTTCAGATACTTTATTGATCCCAAAGGAAATTACTGTGTCACAGTAGCATTGCAGGTGCACAAATATGCAAACATTAGAAGTGAAGTAAGAAAGTAAAAAAATAAGTGGCCTCAAACAGTCTAACAGGAGGGAATCATTGCTTCCCTGACTTTAGGTTGACTCATAGAGCCTAATGGCCGAGGGTAATAATGACCTCGTTGTGCTCTTTGGAGCAGTGCAGTTGTCTTAGTCCATTATTGTTCTATGTTCTATTATTAAAAATGCTCCTCTGTTCAGCCAGGGTGGCATGCAGGGGGTGAGAAACATTGTCCACAATTACCAGGATTTTCTGTCGGGTCCTTTGTCCTGCCACTGCCTGCAGTGTGTCCGGTTTGACTCCTCTACTGAATGTTGAAAGGACTAGATTGGATGTGGAGAGGATGCTTCCTATGGTAACGGTATCCAGAATTAGAGGGCACAATCTCAAAATTGCGGTGGGGGGGTGGGGGGGGCGATCCTTTAGAACAGAGGTAAGGAGGAATTATTTTAACCAGTGAATCTGTGGAATGCTCTGCTACAGACTGCCAAATCTGTGGGTATATTTAAGGCGGAAGTTGATAGTTTCCTGATCGGTCAGAGCATCAAAGGATATGGCAAGAAGGCAGGTGTATGGGGTTGAGTCAGATCCAGGATCAGCCATGACGGAATGGCGGAGTAGACTCGATGGGCTGAATGGTCTCTAATGAGCCAGCCTTTCTAATCAGTTTATTGAGCCTGTTGGCATTATCCATGTTGATACCATTGCCCCAGTACACCACCGCATACAAGATTGTACTGGCAACAACAGACTAGTAGAACATGTGAAGGAGAGGCCTGCATACTCCAAAGGACCTCAGTCTCCTCAGGAAGTAGAGACAACTCTGGCCCTTCTTGTACACAGCCTCTGAGTTAGTGCTCCACTCGAGTGTCGTCCATGTGCACCCCCAGGTGTTTGTAGGTCCTCACTATATCCACGCCCTCACCATCAACAGTAACAGGGACAGTGCAGGCTCAGTCTTCCTAAAGTCCATCACCATCTCCTCTGTCTCACTGATGTTGAGATGCAGACGATTCAGCTTGCGGCTTTTGTCAAAGTCCTCCACCAGGGCCCTGTATTCATCCTCCCAACCTCCCTTTATACACCCAACTATTGCTGAGTCATCAGAGAATTTCTGCAGATGACATGATTCAGTGTTGTATCTAAAGTCCCTGGTATACAGGGTAAACAGGAAGGGAGTTAATACAGTCCCCTGTGGGCCTCCAGTGCTGCTTATAGCCATGTCTGACACACAGCTCTAAAGCTGCTCAAACTGTGGTCTGCCAGTCAGGTAGTCCATTGTCCAGCATACAGTGGAAGTGCCAGCCTGCTTTTCCCCCAGCAATGAGGGCTGTATGATGGATACTATAACAGGTTTGTATTTGTTGTACTGTTGAGTATTTGAGGTATAAATGTGGACCAATTATATATTGATTGTAGTGGTTTGTCTGTGAACTCCTGAGTCTTCCCTTGGGTATGGTTTTGCTGGCAATGCTGTGGAATGCTGTTGTGGTTTGTAGCGGCTTGTGAACATTCTTGGGGTATGATCTAATGAGGTGTAGATTTTCATTGCTTTGAGAACGGGCCTTGTTTAATGACGGATTGGCAACCTGCTAGCATACTAACCTCAACCCCCAGCAAATTTTAACATTCTGGTGTATTTCCGTCAAAGTTCAAAGTAAATTTATTATCATGTATGTTATCTGAGATTTGTTTTCTTGCAGGCATACACAGTAAGTAGAAAGAAACACAATAAAATCAATGAAAGATCACACCCAACAGGATAAACAACTCCTATACAAAAAAAACCCACAAGCTACAAGTACAAACAGAAAAAGGAAAATTAAATAATAAATAAGCAATAAATAACAAGAGCATGAGATGAAGAGTCATTGAAAGTGAGCCAAGAGGTGTGGGAACAATTCAGTGTTGGGGTGAGTGAAGTTATCCCCTCTGGTTCAAGAGCCTGATGGTTGAGGGGTAGTAACTGTTCCTGAACCTGGTGGTGTCTCCTGGACCACCTTCCTGATGACAGCAGCGAGAAGAGAGCATGACCTGGATGGTGGATGTCCCTAATGATGGATACTGCTTTCCTGCGACAGCGCTTGATTTAGTATTGAATGGAGAACTGTCTTTGATATAGTCTGGACGTGAGGGTAGATTAGCCCAGTGATTCTCAACTGATTTTTGGCCACGGCCCCCTTAGGAGCTCTTTTCGGATTCCAGGGCCCCCCTTTCAGACAGGGATACAACACGAACAGATAGATGGAAAATCATTTATTATTGAACACCAAGAAAACTTGAACATTCTGACATACTGCATAAAACTTTAAAAAAGGCTTTATGAAATTGAACATCTATCAGGCCTAATGTGATCCTTGAGCTTGGTGCTTTTCGGTAAGTTTCATGATATTGGGCTCCAAATTAGACAATGACAGTCGGAGGTCACCTCTTGATGCGATATCAATTCTGTTCCTGGATCTTGTCAAGGTAACTGCCTGGCAGAATCCACTTTCAACCAAATATGTTGAGGGAAAGGCAATAAAATATCTTTGGGCTTTTTCCCACAGTGTTATAAATTTACTCGGCAGAACACTTTTGATCCAAAAATCTTCTTGAAACTGAATGAACTGACGACGTGCAGTTATATGACTGCAGTGAAGGTTGCTGCTTGGGTATTTCATCGGTTCAGTTACCAGGGCCCCTATAAACCCTTGGGGCTCCTCTTCTCACAGTTTTCAGTCGGTGGCCCCTTTCAAGTGTGCCATGGCCCCCATTGAGAATGGCTGGATTAGCCTTCAAAATTATTACTGGGCTTGACAAGGCTGAAGAGCCTCAATCTATGGTCACAAGTCTCAAATAGTCAGCTATTCAGTGTTCTGAACATTCAGGATCCAGAGGCTTGACCCAAAATGTCGACAGTTTCTTTCCTCCCACATATGCTGCTTGACCTGCTCAGCCCCTTTATTTGTTTGGAGATACAGGGCGGAACAGGCTCTTCCAGCCTAATGAGCCGCACCACTGGCCTAGCCTAATCTCAGGACAATTTACAATGACCCATTAACCTACTAGTTCAGTATGTCTTTGGAGTGTGGGAGGAAACCCATGCATTTAGGGGAAGGACACAAACATACAGAGGATGTGGAATTGATCTCTGAACTCCAGCGCCCTGAGCTGTAATGGCGGGTGTTGTGCTGAGTGTAACGCTACCATGGCATTCCTCCAGCAAATTGATTGTGGATTGTTTGAAACTTCCAATTGCTCCTCCATATTTCGTCATTTGTGGTCTCTTTGTTGAGCAATTGAGGACAGAAATGAGAGATTTCTTCCCTGACGGTAGTGTATCTTTGGAATTCTTTACTCTGCAGAACTGTGGAAATTTGCTCATCAGAATTGGAATGGAGTTTAATATCGGTGACATATCATGCAATGTATTTTGCGGCAGCAGTAGAGTGCAAGCCTAAAAATTACTATAAATGACAAAAGTAAACAATGCAAAGGATGAATAGTGAGTTAATGTTCACAGACCATTTAGAAATTGGATGGTGGAGGGCAAGAAGCTGTTCCTAAAATGTTGATTGTGTGTCTTCAGGCCTCTATATCTCCTTCCCAATGGCAGTAATGACAAGAGAGATGGTGAGGGTCCTCAGTGATGGATGCCACCTTTTTGAGGCACCAACTCTTCGAAGACGCCCATGATGGTAGGGAGGGTTGTGACCGTAATGTAAATGTCTGAGTCTTCAACCCTCTGCAGCCTCGTGTGATCCTGTGCATTGGAGCCTCCATGAAAGTGGTGTTGAGGAAGAAGGTTGAAGAAGAAATTCTGATGTTGAATGATGAAGCAGGTCCAACTGTCCCGAGGGGTTAACAGAGTTGGGGCTTGACTATTCAGGATTAAAATCAGGAAATATTTCTTCAGGTGGGGTGACTGAAGCCTAGAAAAGGGTGGTGAAGTACGTAGTTCTCTGAAGCTTACGTCGTAGGGTAGACAGGGTGGTGAAGTACGTAGTTTTCTGATGGTTACGTTGTAGGTAGACACAGTGGTGAAGTCTGTAGTTCTCTGAAAGTGGTGTCCTAGGGAGACAGGGTGATGAAGATTTCGGAACGCTGGTCTACAACAGGGCATTGAGCGTAAAAGCTGGAATGTTATGTTGCATTTGGTGAGGCTGCATTTGGAATATTGTGTTCAGTTTTGGTTATCCTGTTGTAGGAAAGATACTATTGTCCTAGAAAGGTTGAGGAAATTTACAAGGGTGTTGCTGGGACCCAAAGGACCGAGTCATAAAGAGAGGTAGGGCAGATTTGGAAGTTTGCCTCTGGAGCAGATGTGCAATCTTATAGAGGTGTATACAATTGTAAGTGCGTAGAGAGGGTAAATGCAGAGTCTTTTACCCAGCATTGGGGAATCAAGACCTAATGAAATCGGTGCAGGGTGAGAGTGGAGAGATTCAATAAGAACCTAAGGGGCAATTTTTCCACTGGAGAGTAGTCCTTACATGGAATGAGCTGCCAGAGGAATTGGTTGAGGCAGTTACACTTAAAAAACAATTGGATAGGGACAGGGATGGGAAAGGCATATGGGCCCAATGCTGGTAAATGGGACCATCTTAGTTGGCCAGTATGGACTGAAGGGCCTGTTTCTCTGCTGTATAACTCTTGACTACTCTGGGAAATCAGGAGCTATGTGGTTCAGTCCTGATTAATTTTATTTATTTAGAGATAAAGAACAGCACAGGCTCTTCCCGGCCCAAATACTCAACATCCCTTGGAGGGATGACAGAGGCAAGTTGTTTTGTTTTGTTGCTGTTTTTTTTTTAAACAGAGTATTGAGTGCGCTGCCAGAGATGGTGGTAGAGACAGATACATTAGGGAAGATTTAAGAGACTTTGATTAGGCACACAGGTGGAGGAAAACTGGAGGGCTGTGTGGGAGAGAAGGGTTAGATTGATCTTACTTAAACTCATCACCCTTACTGGTGGGTCGTAGGTTACCGACAATATCTCACCAGAATTCTCTGTCCTGGACCAGTTTTTCACGTTGTCTCCAGGTGTAGTTCATCTTCAAAGATCCTTCCTCTCCCAGGGATGAGGCCTTTGGAGCTTCTGTTGCAGTTTCTATATCTCTGAGTTTTTACGGGAAGCGGTTGCTAGCTGCTTGCAGCTGGACTTGCAACTGTCCATGGCAGAGTTAAATTGATCTTGGAGTAGGTTAAAAGGTCAGCACAACATTGTGGGCTGAAGGGTCTGTACTGTGCTGTACTGATCGATGTTATACATTTTGTGAGCCGGCTGGTGGCGTAGTGGCATCAGTGCCGGACTTCGGAGCGAAGGCTCCTGAGTTCAAATCCAGCCGGTTCCCTTGCACACTTTCCATCCGTGCTGAGTTGAGGGTTGAGCGTCGAGCTAGCAACTTGGCCTCATAAAAATAAGAAAGCCTGTTTAAAAAAATTGATGGCGTCCCAATGACTCCACTCAGAGTTAAGGGCTTTCTTCTATACATTTTGTGAGGCGCCGTCTTTCAGGGGCCTCGAATATGTGTTCAGTAGGTGCAGCTGAAAGAAAGCCAAGAACCTGATATTATCCCACACTGCACTGCTTGTGTCCTGACTCATCCAACCCCCATTCACCCATCGTGCTGATGCATTGCCCTTCGCACATCCCTCATTTCAATAAAATTGAGAGGCATAGACAGGGTAGATAGTCGGAATCTTTACTCCAGGGAGAAAGGTCTCATACCAGAGGGCCAGAGGACAAGCATTTAAGGTGAAAAGGGGAACGTCTAAAGGAGATGTGTGTGGCAAATTACTTTTTACACAGTGGTGGGTGCCTGGGTGGTGGTCACAGTAGATACTTCCATGGTGTTTCAGGCTGTAAGGTAGACCCACGAATATACATTGCATGGAGGGCTAAGGACTGTACAGGCAGCAGTGAATTTAGTTTCATCTGGCACAGACATTGTGAGCCAAAGGACCTCTTCCTGTGCTGTACTGTTATGACCAGAAGACTTGAGAACAGAATCAGGCCATTTGGCCCATCGAGTCTACTCTGCCATTCCATCATGGCAGATTTATTATCCCTCTCAGCCCCATTCTCCTGCCTTCTCCCCATAACCTTTGACATCCTACTAATCAAGATCCTGTTCACATCTGCTTTAAATATAGCCAATGACTTGGCCTCCACAGCTACCCACGGCAAAGAATTCCACAGATTCACCTCCCTCTGGCTAAAGAAATTCCCTCTCATCTGATGTTCTAAAGGGACGTCCCTCTATTCTGAGGCTGTGCCTAGTTCTATATAATCACCCAGTTACCATGACTACCTTCAGCTGTCACATTCCCTGATGTAATTTCTTGATCACTTCCTTAGGATAGCAAGGTAGCTTAGTGGTCAGTGTAAAGCTTTACAGCACCAGTGATTGGGGTTCAATTCCCAATGCTGTCTGTAAGGAGATTGAATGTTGGATCGTTGGGACCTTTTCTGGGTAAGGGGTGACCTGTATAAGAGGGATGGGTTGCACTTGAGCTGGAAGGGAACCAATATCCTGGCTTGGAGGTTTGCTAATGTTACTTGGGAGAGATGAAACCAGATTTGCAAGGGGTTGGGAACCAGAGCCCCAGGTCAGTAAGGGAAGGATTGGACCTGAAGGTAGATGTTGGGAAAAGTATTGAAAGGGAAAATTGAAGTAGCAGGTATGATGGGTTGGAGAGTTTAAAGTATGTATATTTTAATGCTAGGAGTATTATAAAGCATAGATCAGTACATGGAATACGATGTAGCCATTACTGAAACTTAGTTGAGAGAGGAGCAGGAATTGAGTGATTAATGTACCAGATTCTCAAAGTTTTAGAAAGCATAGAGGAGAGGAGAGGGGGGTTGTTGCACTACTAATCAGGGGCAATATCACAGCTACATTCAGAGGAGACATATGGAGGGGTCAGACACAGAGTTCATTTGGGTAGAACTCAGGAGTATGAAGGGTGCAATCATACTGATGGGATTGTATCACAGACCCCCCATTAGCCACTGGGACATTGAGGAACAGATATGCAATCAGATTAAGGAAATGTGTAAAAATACTTAAGGTTGTTGTCATGGGGGATTTCAACTTCCCTAAAATAAACTGGGACCTTAATGCAAGGGGTTCAGATGGGGCAGAGTTTAAGTGTATCCAGGATGGTGTCTTAAATCAATACGTGGATGGTACAACGAGAGAAAGAGTTGTACTGGACCTGGTGTTGGGTAATGAGACTGACTTTTCAGTGGGTGAACAGTGACCACAATTCCTTAACATTCAGGATAGCTATTCTTAAGGATAGGTATGGTCCTTCTGGGAGAGTTTTAAATTGGAGTTGGGCAAATTACGAGCGCATTAGGCAGGAACTAAGAAGCGTTAATTGGGAACACCTTTTCTTTGGAAAGTCCATATTAGACATATGGAAGGTGTTTAAAGATCAACTGCATGGAATACAGGAAGGGTATGTTCCTCTTAGAAGGAAGAACGGGGATGGAAAGATGTTCAGAGAGATGATGAATTTAGTCAAGAAGAAAAAGGAAAAGTAAGGGCAAGATCCTTAAGTGTAGCTGAGCAGAGAGATCTTGGGATCCAAGTTCATAGCTCCTTGAAAGTGGCTACACAGTTCGATAAGTGGTTAAGAAGGCTCATGGACTGCTTGCTTCAATGAGTTCAAAAGCTAGGATGCTATGTTGCAACTTTATAGAACTCTGGCTAGGCCACATCTGGAGTATTATGATTGCCCCACCATAGGAAGGATGTTGAGGCTTTGGAGAGGGTGCAGAAGATGTTTACCAGAATGCTACCTGGTTTAGAGGGCATGTGCTATCACAGAGGCTGGATAAACTTGGGTTGTTTTCGCTGGAGTGTCGGAGGCTGAGGGGAAATCTGACAAAGGTTTATAAGATTAGGAGAGGCATAGATAGATTGAACAAAGTATCTTTTTCCCAGGGTTGAAATGTTTCATACCAGAGGGCATGCATTGAAGGTGAGATGGGGTTAAGTTCAAGGGGGATGTGAGGGGTAAGTTTTTCATTCAGAGTGGTGGATGCTGGGAATGCACTGCCTGGTATGGTGGTAGAGACAAATGCATTAGAGGCTTTTAAGAGATGTTTAGTTAGGCACATGGATGTTAGGATGATGGAGGGATATGGACATGGTGTAGGTAGGAGGGATTGGTGCTTAGGTGTTTTTCATTTGTTTTTTAGCTGGTTCAGCACAATATTGTAGGCCGAATGGCCTGTTCCTGTGCTGTACTGTTCTATTTTCTGCCGGTAACTGTATGGGTTTCCTCTGGGTATTCTAGTTTCCTCCCACGTTCCAAAGACATACAGGTAAGTAGGTTGTGGGCATGCTGTGTTGGTGTCAGAAGCTTCGTGAGATTAGTGAGCTGCCCCCAGCACCTCCTCGGACTGTTTTGATGTATAGATGACAAATAAAGCTAATTCTTTCTTTGAGATGATCTGCATATCCTAACCTTGTGTCAGTGTGTCTTGCCATTAAAGGCACATATGGAGTCTGGTTGTTTTATGCACACATGTTGAACCTGAATCTTGAAGCTTAAGCTTCAGTGGAGAAGAGAACCGGAGTGTTGTCAGTTGTGTATGGAAAGTTGGGACCGGACTCGTACCAGTTGCTATTTATACAAGTTATTTAACAGTGCATTTGCCATTCTCACAATGGAAAGTTTTGCAAATAAATTCCAAAGCTCATAAAAATACCTTTAGATACTGCTGAACAGGGCACAGTCTTTGCCCTAGCATGTTCGGCAGGAGTTACACAGAAGGAGATGTGTCCAGCAATGCTCCTTAAAGTATGCTGTTGGCAGCTTTGCTGAATACATTTAACTTCTAAGGGCAGAGGCTTGCTCAAGCCAGTTCTGTAACAGCAGCCTCTTGTCGTGAGGACTAGAATATAAAAAAGAATGTAATGCAGAGTCTCTATAAGGCATTGGTCATACTGCACTTGGGAGTATTGTGAGCACTTTTGGGCTTCTTATTGATGAACATACTGTATGTGCTGGCAGTGGAGAGGGTCCAGAGGAATTTCATGAGACTGATCCCAGGAATGAAAGTGTTAACATAGTAGGGGTGTTTGATGGCTCTGGGTCTGTACTCATTGGGGCTTAAGGGGTGATCTCATTGAAACCTATTGAATATTGAAAGGCCTCAACAGAGTGGATAGCATCACTGAGTTGTGGCTGAAAGAAGGCCATAGTTGGGAGCCCAACATCAAAGGATATACTTTGTGTCAAAAGGACAGGCAGAAAGGTGGTGGTGTGTCCCTGTTGGTAAGAGATGGAATTACATCTTTAGAAAGAGGTGACATCGGGTCAGAGAATGTTGAATCTCTGTGGGTGGAGTTAAGAAATTGCAAGGGTAAAAAAACAATGGGAATCATATGTAGTCCTTCAAATAGGCAAGATGTGGGGTTGAGATTGCAAAGGAAGCTGGAAAAGGCATGTTAGAAGGGTAATGTCACAATTGTAATGGAGGACTTCAATATGCAAGGGGATTGGAAAAATCAGGTTGGTGTCAGATCGCAAGAGAGGGAATTTGTTGAATGCCTATGAGATGGCTTTTTAGAGCAGTTTGTGCTTGAGCCTACTTGGAGAAAGGGTATCTTGGATTGGGTGTTGAGTAATAACTGAGATCTTATTAGGGAGCTTAATATAAAGGAACCCTTAGGAGTTAGTGATCATAATATGATTGAATTCGTACTGCAATTTAAGAGCATAAGTCACATATATCAGTATCGCAGTGGGACAAAGGGAATTACAGAGGCATGAGAGAGGAGCTTGCCCAGGTGGATCGGAGGAGGATGCTGACGGGGATAATGGCAAATCAGAGATATCTGAGGAACTTGGACCTTGTAAGCTGCTACCACCGATTTCTCCCAAACGTTGCTAGAGTGCTGCACCCATTGAACGCACTGTTACAGACAAGAGCAAAATGGGAATGGTCAGAAAGGAATGAAGGAGCATTCAAGGAAACAGAGACTGGTAACATCAGATGAACTGCTCATGCATTATGGCCCATCACTACCCATCAGACTGGCCTGTGATGTATCCCCTTGTGCTATTGGAGCAGTTTTGTCACACAGTATGAAAGATGGATCTGAACATCTCATTGTGTTTGCTTCAAGATAACTGATGAGAACGCAACTATGTACAGATCGACTAAGAGGCCCTTAGTCTAGTATAGGGAATATAGAAGTTCCACCACTACTTCTACAGACAAAAGTTTACGCTGGTGACAGATCAGCAGCCACTTGTGTCCATTTTCAATCCCAGGAAGGGAATTCCAGTGATGACTGGTTCCTGGTTACAATGTTGGACACTGTTCCTAGGAGCTCACTCTTATGACATAGAGTTCAAAGGTACCATGCAACACAGCAATGCTGACAGCTTGTCATGTCTTCAACTGAAGAAGAAAAGTCTTCATTCCGTGACCCAGCAGAGGTGTTCCACACAGCATTGGGGGACCAGCTGCCGGTAACAAATTTGGAAATACAAAGACCCAACATTGTCAAAAGTGTACAAAATCACCATGCAAGGATGGCTAGCTCATGGTAACCCTATGTTTCCAGAGCTCTCAATGAGACAAGACCAACTGTCGGTTTGTCAAAGAATGCTAATGTGGGGATTTTGTGTTGTGGTTCCCTCTAAACTGTGCACAGAGTGTTAGAGAATCTGCATGAAGGACACCTGGGTACAGTCAAGATCAAGAGTCTTACCCGGAGCTATGTGTGGTGGCTGGGGATAGATAAATAGATTGAAGTCTTGGCCAAAAGCTGTTCGGGATGCCAATAAGTTCAAAGTGCACCCTAACAGACACTGTTACACCCGTGGGAGTGGACGACATCACCATGGCAAAGAATACACATTAACTTTGCTGGGCCATTCATGGACTCGATGTTTCTGATTGCTATGAATGCTTATTCGTAGTGGCCAAAGCTTATACCAATAAAGTCAACCACCTCAGCAAAGACTGTCTCCATTCTGAGTGTGTCTATCTTCACCAGAAATGGCTTACCATAACAAATTGTGAGTGACAATGAACCACAATACACGTCAGAAGAATTCAGAATTAGAATCAGTCTTATTATCACCGACATGTGACATGAAATTTGTTAACTTAGCAGCAGCAGTTCAATGCAATACATAATCTAGCCGAAAAAAAATAAAATCAAAAAGTGAATAAACAAGTAAATCAATTACATGTATGGATTTTAAAAAAAAGTGAGGTAGTGTCCAAGGGTTCAATGTCATTTAGGAATCGGATGGCAGAGGGGAAGAAGCTGTTCCTGAATCGCTGAGTGTGTGCCTTCAGGCTTCTGTACCTCCTACCTGATGGTAACAGTGAGAAAAGGGCATGCCCTGGGTGCTGGAGGTCCTTAATAATGGACGCTGCCTTTCCGAGTAACCGCTCCCTGAAGGTGTCCTGGGTACTTTGTAGGCTAGTACCCAAAATGGAGCTGACTAGATTTACAACCTTTTGCAGCTTCTTTCGGTCCTGTGAAGTAGCCCCTCCCCCCCAATACCAGACAGTGATGCAGCCTGTCAGAGTGCTCTCCATGGTACAACTATAGAAGTTTATACAGGAAAATGGCGTCAGACATTTCAAGTCAGGTCCTCAGCACCCAACAGAGTTAGCTGAAAGGTTTATCCAAACATTCAAGAAGTCCATTAAAGTGATGGACAAGGAGGACGTTTCTCTACAGCACAAGGTGGACAACTTCCTCTTTGTGTATCAGAACTCTGTTCATGCAATGACAAATCAAACACCTGCAAGCTGTTCCTGAACAGGAATCTTGAGGTTTTGCATAGACCTCCTGAAACCAGATCCACAGAGGAAATGAACAGTTCAGGCAATGTCAAGTGAAGCAGCAAGGAGCTTCGAGATTGGACAAGAAGTCCTGGCACTTGATTACTGAGAAGACAAGTGAACACCTGGTAGGGTAGCTACAAGAACTAGACCACTGATTTACACAGTGGATGTTGGAGATCAGACATGGAGACGTCATTTGGACCGGATACTGGATGCTCAACCAGAGAACACACTCGAGTAGATGGCATCCAACAAGATAGACACATTAGAACCACTGAACATGCTTCTCAGTAATGATCATGTCACTAACAGCAATGCAACACTGGAAACCGCGAACATTGTCTTAAAGAAGACACTTGCCAAACCTGATGCCACCCCACAGGCCCAGGGGCGCTTTCCTGTAAGAAACAGAGCACCACCTAAAAGGCTGAACCTTTAGAACTGTGAAGTTAGTTATAGACTGTTATTGTGAATGCATGTTAGGGTTTGTGAAAGAGAAATTGAATGCTTTGTGCCTTTACAGTTTATGTTGCATTAATCTAAAGGGGGAGCGAATATAATGTATGGATCTATTTCTTCTAGAGTAATGACTTCCCTTAGCACTATGTATTGATCTGTTGCCTACGCATGCATATTCCCCCTCTCTCTAGCTGCAATGTGAATACACCAGTTAAAGCCATCTCCCGCATGCATTCATCTATTTAGTTGATATGTAGTTGCAAAGACCCAGCAATGTTACAGATGACCTTTCCTCAGAATTTTGACCTGCAATATTAATCCTTTCTCTGTGCGGAAATTTTGCCTGATGTGTTGTATATCACATTAAGGTACAAGTACTGAAGCAAAAACCTTCTGGCTCTCCAGTTTTCTGCTGGTGGATGTTTTATATACGCTTCTGCCATCAGGAAGAAGTACAGGAGCATCAGGTCCCACACCACCAAGTTCAGGAACAGTTATTACCCTTGACCATCAGGCTCTTGAACCAAAGCGGATAACTTCACTCAGCACAACGCTCAACTGTTCCCATAACCTATAGACATATTTTCAAGGACTTTACATCTCATGTTCTTTGTTTATTGCTTATTATTATTATTAACATTTTCTTTCGGTATTTGCATAGTTTGTTGTTTTTTGTACATTGGTTGATTGTGCATCTTGTGGTTTTTCATTGATTTTATTGTGCTTCTTTGTACTTACTGTGATTGCCCACAAGAAAAAGAATCCCAGGGCTTTATATGATGGCAGATCATATGAGTAGTTTGATAATAAATTTTGAAGCTTTTGACTTTTGATACAATAACTTGTATTTTCATTTATGGGATACAATGTATAAATGTGACAAATAAAGCAGATCTTTTCATTCATTGCTGGCAAGTCAGGCAGCTATTAATGTTTTCCTCGTGATGTCTGCTCTGAGAGTCAGCACCTCTGGCACTGTAGCATTCCTTCCTTACTGCACTGATGTGTCACCTGGATCAGGAATTGAACAGATATTGGTGATATCCGAAAAGGAGGAGAATCTTATCTGCAGGCTGAGAATAAATGGGGAAGACATAAAACAAGTACAGAACTTTTGCTCCTTAGGAAGTTAGGTGACATCAGATGGCAGGTGTGACTTGGACATCAAAAGAAGAATAGGGATGGCAAAAAACTCCTTTACGAGAATGAAGGGTATTCTGACCAATACTAAACTAGGCATGACAACTTGCCTCAGAGTACTGAAATGTTACGTTTATCCAGTTATGTTATATGGCTCAGAATGTTGGACAATATCTAGTAACATGAGGAAATGAATTGTAGCAGCAGAGATGTGGTTTTTGAGGAGGATACATGGATGGAATGAATATTTAACGAGGATGTCATGAACAGAGCAAACACAAAAAGAGAAATAATGTATGAGATCATGAAAAGGCAACGTAACTTCATTGGACATGTGATTAGGAAAGAGGAGTTAGAATGCATGGGAATTATGGGAACAATTGAAGGGAAGAAAGCAAGAGGAAGACAAAGACAAATGATAGAGGCAGCAGCCAGAGAACTGGAAATGAATACCAATGAATTGATCCACTTGACCCGAAACAGGAATGTGTGGGCCATGGTAGTCAAAGCTCACACTGGGCATGACACCTGATGATGATGATGATTTTTCTCCAATTATTTTTAAAAGACACTTAAATAGCATTTCTTCTTTGTGCGTATTCCTTTAGTCTGGTGGCACTGATTGTGTTTGTACTGAGGGCAGTGAGTGTGATCTAACACCCAGACAATGCTGGAGGATCTCAACAGGTCAGGCAGCATCTGTGCAGAAGACGAAGGGTCTTCTGCCCCCTCCATAGGAGCCAGCATTTGACTCTATGGCTCGAAGAGGAAGAGTGAGGTAGTGTTAATGGTTCATGGACTGTTCAGAAATAGCAGAGAAGAAGCTCAACGCCCATTGTTATTTCCCCTCCATAGATGCTGCCTGACCTGCTGAAATCCTCCAGCATTTTATGTGTGTTGCCCTGGATTTCCAACATCTGCAGAATTTCTCTTGTGTTTAGAATATGGTCCGTGTGTTGCAAATCAAGTGTACCATCTGTTGGTAGAAAGTTGAAAGTAATTGTTCTCAAAATGTGGCAGTTGGGTAATTGGGTTGGACTATTTGATTCTAGTAGCCAACAGATAGAGGTGGTGAGGTCGGATGTAAGCTGGATGGAAAGATTGATTATGCCAAAATCCTTGCTATGTCTCGTTTTTACAGGTTGATGTTGATTTATATTTTGTTATTTCTTAGACTCTGTGCAATAATGCTAATGAAGTATACATTAACTTCTGTGGTTTGGGATGTGCATGAACTGTTTTCATCTTGATCAATAGTGTTTGCTCTTGTCGCAACAAAGACGATCATTAGGAAAGTGCAGACGGGTATTAATAGCTTTCTAAGAAAAATCCTCCAGATCTGCCAGCCAGAAGTAGTCAGCAATATCGATCTATGAGAACACAACAGCTGGCAGTGGATGAACAATTAAGGAAAAGAAGATGGGGATGGTTAGGGCGCACTCTGCGTAAGCCAAACACCAGCATCACCAGCCACGCACTAAGGTGGAGTCCTCAGGGAAGGAGGAAGAGAGCCCAGCCAATGAACAACTGACAATGCAACCTTGAAGCTGACACCAATAAAATGGGCTACACCCGGGTGCAATTTGAAAGACTGGCCCAGGACCGAGGACTATGGTGGGCTGTTGTCAGTGGCCTATGCCCCAGTAGGAGTGATGGGTTTAACTAATTAACTTGTAGCTTTGTTCCTTTGAACTGAGATATGGTCAAAGTAACTTTATTATCCAATTACTTGTATGTCACCATAATGGAAGATTCTCCAAGCCTACATCATCTCATTTGAAACTTGGCGCTGTTGTACACTCAAAATCAAGTTTATTGCCATATGTACAAGATTCAAATTTATTTAATTTCATTTCCAACACACAAGTGTAAAGGAGAATGAAATAATTGTTATTCTGGATCTAATGCAGGACAAAAAAACATAAGGTAAAGAAGACAAAAATAATCAAAAAAAATACTGTATAAATATGTAAGATAGCATTTATACATAGATCGTATGTTCATAAAGTGACACTAGGCACAGGAGTGTCTATACATAAAGTAACTCACATGACATGATAAAGTAGTGGTGGTTGGGGATGTGGAGGGGTGGGTTAAGGGGTGGAGGTGTTGATCAGCCTTACTGCTTGGAGATAGTAACTGATTTTTGTGTCTGGTGGATTCTACGTAATCAGAAATTTTCCTTTCTGATATTTGATGCTACGTTTTTTTCTGACTGACATTTATTTTCTTGCAAGCATTTGCAGGAAAGTAAAGAAATAGAATAGAAGTTACGAAAAGTTATACATAAAGACTGACAAACAATCAATGCAGAAAAGAAGACTAATAGGGAAATAATTTAAAAAGGTGTGCAAAAGGCTAGGATATCTCAGGTAATTTTTGATCATTTACCATCCCTCAGGACTTTACAGCTATTTGTACTTCTGAAGAATAGTCACAGGTATAATATTTATTTGGAGATACAGCGCAGAATAGGCCCTTCCAGCTCTTCAAGCGGCATTGCCTAGCAATCCCCGATTTAACCCTAGCCTAATCACAGGACAATTTATATTGACCTATTAATCTACTAACTGGAACGTCTTGACTGTGTGGGGGAAACCAGAGTATGTGGAGAAAACCCACGTAGCCATGGGGTGAACGTACAAACTTGCTTACAGAGTACAGTGGAATTGAACTCTGAACTCTGATGCCCCGAGATATAAGAGCATCATGCTGACCACCATACTGCAGTGGCACCCCTAGGGAATAAGTCAGGTGCTAACTGTTGTGCGATATAGAACAGGCAACTGTTTGTTTCGTAACTTCAAAACATTGAATTAATTCAAAGGAAAGCAAGAGGGCTGAGAGATGTGAGTCTAACTTGGTGTTTACTCTAAGTAAGACACACACTTATCATGTGGTAGTATGGTGACGTCTACAATTCACGTAATTATACATATAACCCTAATGAATTATTAAACAGGAATGCTTAACCAAACAATAGATGTACAAGATTACTCAAATATTACTGAAATATTAAATACACAACAGCAACAGAACACTACTCCTTGGCTTAAGCAACATATGTGGAGGTAGCATGTGTACATAGACATTTCTGGTTAAGATTCTACTTCAGGGCTAAGTGTTGACCCGCATCTTTGACTGCCATGGATTTTGCTTGATCAACTGAGTTCTTGCAGTGTCCCGTTTGTTCTGCCCTCTGCTTCAAGTTCAGGTTTAATTGTCATTCAAACATATAAATGAATTCACCCAAATGAAACAGCATTCCTCTGGAGACCAAGGTACAAACACAGAAGCAAGAGTTGCACACAGCACATATGATTATGATACCAGAAAAACAGTTATATAAAAAAATAATAATCTCGCCCAAGTCCCTGAGTGTCATGGCCTGCAGATTGATGGTGCTCGACAGCTGTGGCGGGGTTTGAATGCGTAACCTCCTACAAAGTTAAATCTTGTGACATCCTAACTGCAGAATACAGCGACTAAAAGCCTGTGCAAGGGTAGATCTGTAAACTGGGTGGGCACCTTAGCTGTGTACAAAAAAACAGCTGCAGCGAGAGATTAGATAGGAGGGGTAAGTGTAAGTTTTGAAGTCTTCTGAAAGCAAAGAGAAGAATAGCAAAGCCAAGGGGCTTAAAATTATTACACAGAGCATTGAGCTAGATTAAGGTAAAACAATAATAAAGCAGAATAAAGCGTCAAGGCTACCAAAAGAATCCATGCAGGTAAGTGACAAAGTTCATGATCACAATGAAGTAGTAAACCATAAACACAAGTGATTCTGCAGATGATGGAAATCCCAGAGCAACACACACACAATGCTGGAGGAACTTGGCACGAGTCCTTATTATGAATGGTCTTACCATTGATGCTGCCTGTTCTGCTGAATTCCACCAGTGTTTTGTGTGTGTTACTCATAATGAGGTAGATTCTGAGGCGAAGAGTCCATCTTATCAAACAAGAGGACTTACAGCGGAGTAGAAGCTGTTTTTGGGCCTGATGGTTCGTTCTTTCAGACTTTTCTATCTTCTGCCCGATGGGAGAGAAAAGAGAGAACAACCAGGGTGGATGGGGCCTTTGATTATGCTGGCTGCTTCACTGAGGCAGCGACAAGTGCAGACAGTCATAGAATGTGTTAAGTTCATGGGGAAGATATGAGATATTGTTAGCAATGCTGCACAACTTTGTTTTCTAAGCCCTGCCATAGCTGATGACTGAAGTGAGACTTGATTTTGGACTGGTGCTGTCTCTTAGTATCTGTGACAGCTTTATGGAGGTTGTGTCTTTTTCTTTTAAAGGTCAGGGTCACCTGATTTGAATGCTGCAGAGAGTGGAACTCTGGATTCATCGATGGTTTCGGTTTGGAAACATCCTATTTGTCCTCTTTGGTATACACTTGCTGTTATGTTTGTGCTTATTTATTTATTTAGAGGTACAGCGCAGAACAGGTCCTTATGACCCTTTGAGTCACATTGCCATCAATGCACTGATTTAACCCTTGCATAATCATGGGGCAATTTCCAATGACCAATTAACTAACCAGTATGTCTTTGGAAGGTGGGAGGAAATCGGAGCACCAGAGGAAACCGACACATTCCCCAGGAAGGATATGCAAATTCCTTGCAGAGAAAGCCAGAATTGAACTCTGAATTCTGATGTCCCTATCTGTAATAGCATTGCAATAACTGCTAAGCCATCATGATAACGGCTGTGACATACTTATCTGTCTGTGTAATTGAGTGTTTTTAACTCAAAAAAAAATTGAGTTGATGATGATGCTGACTGCTGCTCTAGTCAAGGAGGGGATCTTACAGCAGAGGGAGAGAAGCGTTACTGATCTGTCATGACGCACTTGGTCGTTGGACAATGACTGGTTACACCCTGGGCTGACAGCAGGTCTGTGCATCTCTGAAAGCCTTGTCTTTCATGCTTTTGGGATCTGGTTATTTTTGTTCTAAAGCCAAACAAAATTTCAGAAAAGTTCATTGCAAAGTGTTCCCTTGTCTTGGATTTGTGAAGGGTCTAAATGTTGTGCAGACATGGGCGATAGTAACGAGGTGGGCAGGGCATCCAGGAAAACACTTGCACTGTTTTTTACTGATAATGATTAATGCTGTTGACAAGCAGTGCAGGGGCTGAGTGCGGAAATACATTCCAGAGCAGTTCATTTATTTCTGTACAGCACTTTTCAAACTCTTCTTGTTGGTTTGGTAGGTGTGATCATGGGGGAACATTGAATCTATCAGTTTTATTTGTTTTGTATAACTGGTTATCACCTCTTTGGTCAAGAAAGCACTGCAGCATCTCCGCTTCCTGAGGTGATTGTGGTGAGTGAGTTTACCCCCTCCCCCCCAATCATCGAATGTCCTGACCAGCGTGTCACCGTCTGGTACGGCAGTTGCAAGGCGTCTGACCACAAGACCTTACAAACGATTGCAAGGACTGCTGAGAGGAATATTTGAGTCTCTTCCACCCATTAGAGATATTCATTGGGAGCACTGCGTATGCAGAGCCCTTGGCATTGTCGCTTTTTAAAAAATGTACAATATTTCTGTTTTTGCAAGTTTTTAAAAATCTATTCAATATATGTAATTGATTTACTTGTTTATTTATTATTATTTTTTATTTTATTTTTTTCTCTCTGCTAGATTATGCAGAGCATTGAACTGCTGCTGCTACGATAACAAATTTCACATCACATGCTGGTGATAATAAACCTGATTCTGACTCTGATCCCTCCCATCTGTCCAACAATCTCTTTGACCCCTACCACAAGGCAAGAGATACTGTAGCTTTAGGACAAGAACGGTTAGAATGGGAAACAGCTTCTTCCACCACACCATAAGGCTATGGAACTTTCTGCCACTTCCCAGGTCTCATCATGTATGAAGTGCCAATAGCATTATACTGTTTACTTCGTAAATTGTACTGTAAATTCACCTTATTATTTGTTAATTTATTTGTGGTAACATTACTTTGTGTTGTGTATGGGTTATACAACTGTGTTGTGCACCTTGGTCCAGAGGAACATTGTTTTGTTTGGTGGTATACATGTGTACGGCTGAATGACCATAAACTTGAACTTGGTGATACGCACACAAAATACTAGAGGATTGGAGCTCTATGCGGGCAGGAGGCGCAATGGTGGGTGACCTCACGAGTCGGCCTGTCTAGAGTTCGAGGCTAATGTTCAGGAACTTGGATATCAGAGTAAGATGTTTGAGGAGTGAATCCTCATCAATTTCCTCATTTGTCATTGGTGAGTCCTGGGTCTATACGATACTCAAGATGGAATCCTGAAGGTCAATTGGAAGTCTAGAAGTCTAACCCCTGGCTCTGTGAGTCCACTGGGGAAGACGATTGACTCACCAACCACAGGTTTGACCTTTGGGCCTTGACTTCCAGACTTGTATTGACCTGCGATCCCAGTGACCGGGTCTTTCATCACTCCTCTGAGCACCACTGTGTCCAGAGATGTAGAATGTAATCCATACATAATCTACATAAAATCAGATCATTTGGTACAGCCATCCTATGTTCCTTATGAGCCTCCCTCCCAGATATCTCACTTTGTATTGGATTGCTTGGGATTAAAACAGATATCAAAGTTCGGATTTATTGTCAAAGTGTGATTCATCTTCTTCCAGACATCCAC
Source organism: Mobula hypostoma (assembly GCF_963921235.1). Classification (NCBI taxonomy): domain Eukaryota; kingdom Metazoa; phylum Chordata; class Chondrichthyes; order Myliobatiformes; family Myliobatidae; genus Mobula; species Mobula hypostoma. The sequence goes on along the minus strand of NC_086110.1, from coordinate 75,975,219 downwards.
AGGGAAATAAAGAAATTCAATAGAATAATGAAAAAAACATATAAAACAAAGGCAGAGTCCCAGAAAGTAAGTCTACAGGCTGTGCAATCAGTTCAGCGCTGAGGCGACTGAAGTTATCCACTCTGGTTCAGCAGCCTCATGGCTGTAGGGCAACATCTGTTCCTGAACCTGGTGGTGTGAGACTCAAGTCTCCTATACCTTCTGCCCAATGGTAATAGAGAGGGTCAAATCATTAGGAGGCGGATAGGATGGGCTCAGGTGGGGGATCTTGGCTGGCATGAGGTAGTGGAGCATTTTCTGCTTTTGGTCTTCAACGGTTTAACCTGACACGCACTCTCCCAGCAATGGCTGACCTTCCTGTGCTTCAGTATATTGTACCTGCATTCCTGAGAGTCAAGTTCACCAAATCCTTCAGGAGATTGTAAAATTGCTAATTCGTTTAGATGGTTTAGAAATGAATTTCTTAATAGGAAATTGCAGGGAGTGGTTACAGTTCAGAAATATATCCAGTGGAATATCTGGTTTTGTGAGCTGCCATTAAACATTGCCACATTTTTCCAGCACCATCTTGGGACTTGGTATATAGCCCACCTAGACTATAATGGCACTTACACCCAGCCAAGGCATCTTCTGTAATTTCTTATCTAACCTTACCTGAAGAACTCTATTTCTTTCTCCCTCACCCTTTTCCAGCTTCCCTTTAATGGCTTTAACCAGGCCTGTTATAATGTATTTTCGTTATTCTGGGGTTGAGATTTCTCCATGAATGGATTTGCAGTGAAGTTTGCCAGATGCATGCTTACCTCTTTCTGCTCAGTCTTCCTTGCTTGCCTGATATTGGCTTCACTCCCAGGTTGATGGAAATAATTAACTAAAAGATTTGAAGATCAGACTGTCCAAAACTCCAGCTCTGGAATTGATCACTGGATGCTGTCAAGTAGCTTTTTCCTTGGAGAATTGTGATCCTGGTATTGCAATAACTATAAGACATAGGAGCTGATTTAGGCTATTTGACATAAAATCCACTTTAAATATCCCAATGACTTGGCCTCCACAGCCATCTTTGGTAGTGAATTCCACAGATTCATTACTCTTTGGCTAAATAAATGTCTCCTTTCTTCTGTTCTAAAATGGACATCCCACTATTCTGAGGTTGTCCCTCTGGTCTGACACACCATAGGAAACATCCTCTCCACATCTTTATGGTTACAGCTGTTTTATTGGATGTTTGGCACAGTACGGGTCAGATAGACACAGGGCAAGGAAGCAAGGGACTGGACACCTTGTGGTTCCCTTTGTACTGCAAATTAGCGAAAACTGGTTAGATAAGGCAGCTTTCTACAGAAGGACAGAACTAACTATACTCAAACAACAGGAATTCTGCAGATGCTGGAAATTCAAGCAACACACATAAAAGTTGCTGGTGAACGCAGCAGGCCAGGCAGCATCTCTAGGAAGAGGTGCAGTCGAGATTTCAGGCCGAGACCCTTCGTCAGGACTAACTGAAGGAAGAGTGAGTAAGGGATTTGAAAGTTGGAGGGGGAGGGGGAGATCCAAAATGATAGGAGAAGACAGGAGGGGGAGGGATGGAGCCAAGACCTGGACAGGTGATCGACAAAAGGGATACGAGAGGATCATGGGACAGGAGGTCCGGGAAGAAAGACGAGGTGGGGGGGGGGACCCAGAGGATGGGCAAGGGGTATATTCAGAGGGACAGAGGGAGAAAAAGGAGAGTGGCTATTTGAAGCCACACTCAGGTTGGAGGAACAACACCTTATATTCCGTCTGGGTAGCCTCCAACCTGATGGCATTTACATCGACTTCTCTAACTTCCGCTAATGCCCCACCTCCCCCTCGTATCCTATCTGCTATTTATTTTTATACACACATTCTTTCTCTCACTCTCCTTTTTCTCCCTCTGTCCCTCTGAATATACCTGTTGCCCATCCTCTGGGTCCCCCCCCACTGGTCTTTCTTCCCGGACCTCCTGTCCCATGATCCTCTCATATCCCTTTTGCCTATCACCTGTCCAGCTCTTGGCTCCATCCCTCCCCCTTCTGTCTTCTCCTATCATTTTGGATCTCCCCCTCCCCCTCCAACTTTCAAACCCTTACTCACTCTTCCTTCAGTTAGTCCTAATAAACAAGACAATAGGCACAGTAGAGGGCAGTAGTCAGTCCATGCTCTGGGTATTGAGGAGTCTGATGGCTTGGGGGAAGAAACTGTTACATAGTCTGGTCTTGAGAGCCCGAATACTTTGGTGCCTTTTGCCAGATGGCAGGAGGGAGAAGAGTTTGTATGAGGGGTGCGTGGAGTCCTTCATAATGCTGTTTGCTTTATGGATGCAGCGTGTGGTATAAATGTCTGTAATGGCGGGAAGAGAGAGCCCGATGATCTTCTCAGCTGACCTCACTATCCACTGCAGGGTCTTGCGATCTGAGATGGTGCAATTTCTGAACTAGGCAGCAGCTACTCAGGACGCTCTCAATACAACCTCTGTAGAATGTGGTGAGGATGGGAGGGTGGGTGGGAGATGGACTTTTCTCAGCCTTCGCAGAAAGTAGAGACGCTGCTGGGCTTTCTTTGCTATGGAGCTGGTGTTGAGGGACCAGGTGAGATTCTTCGCTAGGTGAACACCAAGAAATTTGGTGCTCTTAATGACCTCTACGGAGGAGTCATCGATGTTTAGCGGAGAGTGGTTGTTCTGTGTCCTCTGAAGTCAACAACCATCTCATTTGTTTTGTTCACATTCAGAGATAGGTTGTTGGCTCTGCTCCAGTCGTTAGCTGCTGCACCTCCCCTCTGTATCCGATTCCTAAATGGGCATTGAATCTTTGGATGCTGCCTCACTTATTAAAAATATACAATATTTCTGTTTCTGCACGTTTTTTAATCTATTCAATATACTTAATTGATTTGCTTGTTTATTTATTATTATATTTATTTTATTTTATTATTATTATTATTATTTTTTCTCTGCTATATTATGTATTGCATTGAACTACTGCTGCTAAGTTAACAAATTTCACGTCACATGCCGGTGATAATAAACCTAATTCTGATTCTGATTTCCTAAACTCGTTTGTCTTTATAAGACCATAAGACAAAGGAGCAGAAGTCGGCCATATTATCATGAGCTGATCCATTCTCCCATTTAGTTCCACTCCCCCGCCTTCTCACCATAACCTTTGATGCCCTGGCTACTCAGATACCTATCAATCTCTGCCTTAAATACACCCAATGACTTGGCCTCCACTGCTGCCCGTGGCAACAAATTCCATAGATTCACCACCCTCTGGCTAAAAAAATTTCTTCGCATCTCTGTTCTGAATGGGCGCCCTTCAATCCTTAAGTCATGCCCTCTCGTACTAGACTCCCCCATCATGGGAAACAACTTTGCCACATCCACTCTGTCCATGCCTTTCAACATTCGAAATGTTTCTATGAGGTCTCCCCTCATTCTTCTAAACTCCAAGGAATACAGTCCAAGAGCAGACAAACGTTCCTCACATGTTAACCCTTTCATTCTTGGAATCATTCTAGTGAATCTTCTCTGTACTCTCTCCAACATCAGCACATCCTTTCTTAAAAAAGGAGCCCAAAACTGCCCACATTACTCCAAGTGAGGTCTCACCAGCGCCTTAGAGCCTCAACATCACATCCCTGCTCCTATACTCTATTCCTCTAGAAATGAATGCCAACATTGCATTTGCCTTCTTCACCACCAACTTAACCTGGAGGTTAACCTTAAGGGTATCCTGCACGAGGACTCCCAAGTCCCATTGCATCTCAGAACTTTGAATTCTCTCCCCATTTAAATAATAGTCTGCCCATTTATTTCTTCTGCCAAAGTGCATAACCATACACTTTCCAACATTGTATTTCGTTTGCCACTTCTTTGCCCATTCTTCCAATCTATCCAAGTCTCTCTGCAGACTCTTTGTTTCCTCAGCACTACTGGCCCCTCCACCTATCTTTGTATCATCAGCAAACTTAGCCACAAAGCCATCTAGTTCATAATCCAAATCGTTGATGTACAATGTAAAAAGAAGTGGCCCCAACACAGACCCCTGTGGAACACCACTGGTAACTGGCAGCTAACCAGAATAGGATCCCTTTATTCCCACTCTCTGTTTCCTGCCAATCAGCCAACGTTCTATCCACATATGTAACTTTCCCATAATTCCATGGGCTCTTATCTTGTTAAGCAGCCTCATGTGTGGCACCTTGTCAAAGGCCTTCTGAAAATCCAAATATACAACATCCACTGCATCTCCCTTGTCAAGCCTACTTGTAATTTCCTCAAAAAATTGTAATAGGTTTGTCAGGCAGGATTTTCCTTTAAGGAATCCATGCTGAGTTCTGCCTATCCTGAATGTTGCATGGTTATTAAGCTGTTCCTGAATCACTGAGTGTGAGTCTTCAGGTTTCTGTGCTTCCTCCCCGTTGATAGTAATGAGAAGAGGACATGTCCTGGGTGACGGATGCCACCTTCTTGAGTCATTATCTTTTGAAGATGTTCTTGATGCTAGGGGGACCAGTGCCCATGATGGAGCTGGTTGAGTTTGCAACTTTCTGTAGCTTTTTTCCATCCTGTGCATCGAACTTCCATACCGGAAGATGATACAGCCAATTCTCTACAGTACATCTGTAGAACTTTGCTAGTCTTTGGTGACATACTAAATCTGCCCAAACTACTTACTGGAAATATATGCTTATGAAATGTTCATCGCAACACTCTGTAGGTATGGTTACCACAGCGGGATTTTTGTGTATTTTATTACTTAAGGCCAAAATCAACCAATGAACCTGTGTAAAATACAAAATCTGTTCATTATCCAGGGATGGCTCATACAGGCAATCATGATATTCAAGATTGTTTAATGTCATTTCCAGTACACAAGTGTAAAGGAGAATGAAATAATTGTTACTTTGGATCTAATGCAGTACAAAGAAACACAATAAGGTAAAGAACACAAAAATAATAACAAAAAACCCAATAAATATAAATACTTAAGATAGCTTATATACATTGATTGTATGTCCATAAAGTGATGCTAGTCTCCTTATATACAGTCACATGTACATAAGGTGTCTCTGATAGGAAATGACAAAGTAGGGGTGGTTGGGGCTGTGGAGGGGTGGGTTAGGGGTGGAGGTGTTCATCAGCCTTGCTGCTTGGGAAAAGTAACTTGTTGAGTCTGGTGGTCCTGGCGTGGATGCTACGTAGTCTCTTCCCGGATGGGAGTGGGACAATATTAAGCAGGAATACAATTAATAATTAGTAACCTTTATAATGCACTTAAAGGTCTTGGAGTTTATTCACAGGTTTTGCAGATTGTTGACTTTTCTGTGTGTACATACTCCCACCTTTCCCACAGAGGGATAAGATCACAATCTCCTCTGGTGCCTTTTGTCTGCTTGAGTTGTGTGAATCTTAAATCTATATTTATACATTTATACATGAGGCTTTTCATTCTAGGATGAGGGAGATGTCTTCCTTTTTTAAAGAAAGGGGCTTCACTTCCTCTAGTATCAACTCTGCTCTTAAACGCATCTCCCCCATTTCACGTACATCTGCTCTCACTCCATCCTCCCACCACCCCACTAAGAATAGGGTTCCCCTGGTCCTCACCTACCACCCCACCAGCCTCCGGGTCCAACATATTATTCTCTGTAACTTCCGCCACCTCCAACGGGATCCCACCACTAAGCACATCTTTCCCTCCCCGCCTCTCTCTGCATTCCTCAGGGATCGCTCCCTACACAACTCCCTTGTCCATTTGTCCCCCCGATCCCTCCCCAGTGATCACCCTCCTGACACTTATCCGTGTAAGCGGAACAAGTGCTACACATGCCCTTACACTTCCTCCCTTACCACCATTCAGGGCCCCAAACAGTCCTTCCAGGTGAGGCAACACTTCACCTGTGAGTCGACTGGGGTGATATACTGCATCCGGTGCTCCCGATGTGGCCTTTTATATATTGGTGAGACCCGACGCAGACTGGGAGACCGCTTTGCTGAACTTCTACGCTCTGTCCGCCAGAGAAAGCAGGATCTCCCAGTGGCCACACATTTTAATTCCACATCCCATTCCCATTCTGACATGTCTATCCACGGCCTCCTCTACTGTAAAGATGAAGCCACACTCAGGTTGGAGGAACAACACCTTATATTCCTTCTGGGTAGCCTCCAACCTGATGGCATGAACATTGACTTCTCTAACTTCTGCTAATGCCGCACCTCCCCCTCATACCCCATCTGTTATTTATTTTTATACACACATTCTTTCTCTCACTCTCCTTTTTCTCCCTCTGTCCCTCTGAATATACCTCTTGCCCATCCTCTGGGTCCCCCCCCCGTCTTTCTTCCCAGACCTCCTGTCCCATGATCCTCTCATATCCCCTTCTGCCTATCACCTGTCCAGCTCTCGGCTCCATCCCTCCCCCTCCTGTCTTCTCCTATCATTTTGCATCTCCCCCTCCCCCTCCAGCTTTCAAATCCCTTACTCACTCTTCCTTCAGTTAGTCCTGACAAAGGGTCTCGGCCTGAAACGTCGACTGCACCTCTTCCTACAGATGCTGCCTGGCCTGCTGCATTCACCAGCAACTTTGATGTGTGTTGTTTATACATTTAAGGTGGCTATCAATCAGCAACACCTGTAACAGAGCAGCAGTTCCTTGATCTTTGGCTAAGAATACAGTGTGCCATGTTTCATTTGTATGGGTATTGAGTTCTCTCTTTGATCTGGAGCAGACTATACAACTTACTAGCTGAGGTGAATGAATACACTGAAAGAAAATTTATTGTACTTTTCTTTAACCTCCTGAGATTCAGGTGGCTTTCAATTACTGCTGTAACTTTTATCACTTGAATCCACATTATAAATGGCCTCGTAATTAATCCCATAGTGTCGGTTATACAGAATTACTGATATCAGGGAATGGTGTTTTTGGCTGTAACTTCACGTTAGGAGTTAGCTAGCTTTGAATGGATTATCTGGCATCTTTCATAGTCATCGAAATAACCACAAGATAGTTCGCTTGTTGAGTGAAGCGTTTCCCAGGGTAAAAGGACCATCAGGCTCCTGAACCAGAGGGGATAATTGATTCCACAATCTATGGACTCACTTTCAAGGGTTTTGCAATTCAAGTTCATAATAACAATCTATTTATTTAATTATTATTATTTAGTTTTCTTTTTATATTTGCATCATTTGTTGTCTTCTGTACATTTTGTTTTTGTGTGTAGTTTTTCATTGATTCTATTGTGTTTCTTAGTATTTACTGTGAATGCCCATAGGAAAATGGATCTCAGGGTTTCATATGGTGACATATATGTACTTAGATAATAAATTTACTTTGAGCTTTGTAAGTTTCTGCTCCTGAACGTATTGAACTTTCAGCCAGCAGGTGAATTGAAGCTGACGATGAAGGCAATGGGGATGATAGAAGCCGTTTGTAACTAAACCATCAGTTTAACTGTTTTGAAAGTAAATGATAGCAGGTATTTTGAGAGACAGAATGTGGATGACACCATAGCAAAGGTGAGACTATCTTGGAACATGCAATATTTTAAAACCCTACAGTGCTTTTGATTTATAAACATTATCCCTTTCTAAAAGTCCAAGGCTTTGTGTTGTGTGTTGCGAATGTAATCACACCTGGAATCTCCTGTGGGAGCTTAACTATCTTGCTTGGTTCATCCTGCACATGAACAATAATACTTTAGTGAAGAACATGAAGGGGAAACGTAACCAGTATAGTCTTGTTGAACACCTACATTAGTGGTCATTAATTGCCCTCATCATCGGGACATGTTCTCTTCTTGTTGCTATCATAAGAGAGAAAGTATAGCAGCTCAACATTTTAGGAATCAGACTACTGAATGGCCCATTAGCACGACCTCATTATTCCCATTTGTCATCAGACTATTGAACGGTCCGTGATCAGGACCTCACTGTTCTCCTTCGTCATCAGACTACTGAACAGTCCATGAGCACGACCTCACTGTTCCCCTTTGTCATCAGACTACTGAATGGTCCGTGATCACCTCACTGTTCCCCTTCATCATCAGACTACTGAATGGTCCGTGATCACCTCACTGTTCCCCTCCGTCATCAGACTACTGAACGGTCGGTGATCACCTCACTGTTCCCCTCCGTCATCAGACTACTGAACGGTCGGTGATCACCTCACTGTTCCCATTTGTCATGAGACTACTGAACGGTCCGTGATCACCTCACTGTTCCCCTCTGTCATCAGACTACTGAACGGTCCGTGATCACCTCACTGTTCCCCTCCGTCATCAGACTACTGAACGGTCCGTGATCACCTCACTGTTCCCCTCCGTCATCAGTCTACTGAACGGTCCGTGATCACCTCACCGTTCCCCTCCGTCATCAGACTACTGAACGGTCCGTGATCACCTCACTGTTCCCCTCCGTCATCAGACTACTGAACGGTCCGTGATCACCTCACCGTTCCCCTCCGTCATCAGACTACTGAACGGTCGGTGATCACCTCACCATTCCCCTCCGTCATCAGACTACTAAACGGTCGGTGATCACAACCTCACCGTTCCCCTCCGTCATTAGACTACTGAACGGTCCGTGATCACAACCTCACCGTTCCCCTCCGTCATCAGACTACTGAACGGTCCGTGATCACAACCTCACCGTTCCCCTCCGTCATCAGACTACTGAACGGTCGGTGATCACCTCACTGTTCCCATTTGTCATGAGACTACTGAACGGTCCGTGATCACCTCACTGTTCCCCTCTGTCATCAGACTACTGAACGGTCCGTGATCACCTCACTGTTCCCCTCCGTCATCAGACTACTGAACGGTCCGTGATCACCTCACCGTTCCCCTCCGTCATCAGTCTACTGAACGGTCCGTGATCACCTCACCGTTCCCCTCCGTCATCAGACTACTGAACGGTCCGTGATCACCTCACTGTTCCCCTCCGTCATCAGACTACTGAACGGTCCGTGATCACCTCACCGTTCCCCTCCGTCATCAGACTACTGAACGGTCGGTGATCACCTCACCATTCCCCTCCGTCATCAGACTACTAAACGGTCGGTGATCACAACCTCACCGTTCCCCTCCGTCATTAGACTACTGAACGGTCCGTGATCACAACCTCACCGTTCCCCTCCATCATCAGACTACTGAACGGTCCGTGATCACAACCTCACCGTTCCCCTCCGTCATCAGACTACTGAACGGTCGGTGATCACCTCACTGTTCCCATTTGTCATGAGACTACTGAACGGTCCGTGATCACCTCACTGTTCCCCTCTGTCATCAGACTACTGAACGGTCCGTGATCACCTCACTGTTCCCCTCCGTCATCAGACTACTGAACGGTCTGTGATCACCTCACTGTTCCCCTCCGTCATCAGTCTACTGAACGGTCCGTGATCACCTCACTGTTCCCCTCCGTCATCAGACTACTGAACGGTCCGTAATCACAACCTCACCGTTCCCCTCCGTCATCAGACTACTGAACGGTCGGTGATCACCTCACTGTTCCCCTCCGTCATCAGACTACTGAACGGTCCGTGATCACCTCACTGTTCCCCTTTGTCATCAGACTACTAAACGGTCGGTGATCACAACCTCACTGTTCCCCTCCGTCATCAGACTACTGAACGGTCCGTGATCACAACCTCACCGTTCCCCTCCGTCATCAGACTACTGAACGGTCCGTAATCACAACCTCACCGTTCCCCTCCGTCATCAGACTACTGAACGGTCGGTGATCACCTCACTGTTCCCCTCCGTCATCAGACTACTGAACGGTCCGTGATCACCTCACTGTTCCCCTTTGTCATCAGACTACTGAATGGTCAGTGATCACCTCACTGTTCCCCTCCGTCATCAGACTACTGAACGGTCAGTGATCACCTCACTGTTCCCCTCTGTCATCAGACTACTGAACGGTTGGTGATCACCTCACTGTTCCCCTCCGTCATCAGACTACTGAACGGTCCGTGATCACCTCACCGTTCCCCTCCGTCATCAGACTACTGAACGGTCGGTGATCACCTCACTGTTCTCTTTAACCGACAGACTATTGAACATGACCTCACTGTTCCCCTTTAGCCGCTTTGTATTTATTTATTGTCACTTGTATTAATTTGTTATGCCTGCACTGTACTGCTGCCAAATTCCGCAACTTGTGTTCAAAATTTCAAACCAAATTTATTATCAAAGTGCATGTATGTTACCATACACAATACTGAGATTCATTTTCTTGCAGACATACTCAATAAGTCCGTAATCGAATCATGAAGGACTGCACCAATACTTGGGCATTCAGTCAGTGTGCAAATGCTGCAAGCTTTTCAAATACAAAAAGAAAGAAATAATGATAATAAATAAATAAATAATAAATATCAAGAATATGAGCTGATGAGTCCTTGAAAGTGAGTCCATAGGTTGTGGAAACATTTCAATGGGGTAAGTGAAGTTATCCCCTTTTGGTTCAAGTTTAACCCCTTTGGTTCAAGAGCCTGATCGTTAAATGGTAGTAACTGTTCCTGAACCTGGTGGTGTGGGTCGTGAGGCTCCTTCCTGATGGCAGCAGTGAGAAGAGAGCAGCTCTCGTTGACAGGGGAGCCCTGATATGAATGCTGCTTTCCTGCAACAATGCTTTGTGTAAATATGCCCAATATTTGGGAAAGCTTTACCCATGATGGACCTTATCCACTACTTTCTGTAAAATTTTAAGGACATTGATGTTTCCATACTAAGCTGTGATGCTGCCAGTTATATACTCTCTACTGTACATCTACAGATGTTTGTCAGAGTTTTAGATGTCATGCTGAATCTTTGTATAATTAAGGAAGTAGCGGTGCTGCTGTGCCTTCTTCGTAATTGCACTTGTGTGCTGGGCCCAGGACAGGTCCTCCGGAATAACAACAGCAAGGAATTTTAAATTGTTGACCCTCTCTTCCTCTGGGTCTTCAATGAAGATTTGCTCATAGACCCCTGGTTTCATCCTCCTGAAGTCAGTAATCAACTCCTTTGTCTTGCTGACATTGAGTAACAGGCTGTTGTTATGGTACCACTCAGCCAGATTGTCAGTCTCCCTCCTATAATCTGATTTGTCATCAAATTTGATTTGACATGATTTCAATATTTAAGGGAAGTTTGGATAAGTACATGGATAGGTATGGAGGGCTGTGGTCCAGGTGCACGTCAATGGGATTAGGTAGAATAACAATAGACAATAGGTTCAGGAGTAGGCCATTCAGCCCTTCGAGCCAGCACCACCATTCACTGTGATCATGGCTGATCATCCACAATCAGTATCCTTTTCCTGCCTTCTCCCCATATCCCTTGACTCTGCTATCTTTAAGAGCTCTATCTAATCCTTTTTTGAAAGAATCCAGAGAATTGGCCTCCACTGCCTTCTGAGGCAGAGCATTCCACAGAACCACAACCCTCTGTGTGAAAAAGTTTTAATAACAATTAATAAATAACAGTTCAACATGGACTAGAAGGCTGCATCTGGAGTATTGCATACAGTTCTGATTGCCCCATTATGGAAAGGATGTTGAGGCTTTGGACAGCGTGTAGGAGAGGTTTACCAGGATGTTGCGTCGATTAGAGGGCATGTGCTTTTACGAGACGTTGGCAAACCTGGGGTGTTTACTTCGGAGTGTTGGAGGGTGAGGGGAGATTTGATCGAGGTTTATTAGATAATTAGAGGCATAGATAGAATAGACAGACAATATCTTTTTCCAAAGGTTGAAATGTCTAGTACCAGAGGGCATGTAGTTAAGATGAGGGGGTAATTTCAAAGGAGATGTGAGGGGCAAGTTTTTTTATTTGCACAGAGAGTGGTACTTGTAATGTGCTGCCTGGGGTGGTGGTAGAGGCAGACACATTAGAAACTTCTAAGAGACATTTAGATAGACACATGAATGCGAGGAAAATGGTAGGATATGGACATCGTGTAGGCAGAGGAGATTAGTTTATTTAGACATTTGATTTTGCTTGCAATTGGTTCAGCATACATTATGGGCTAGGGCCCGTTCCTGTGCTGTATGGTTCTATATTCCAGATGGATTGAAGGTTTTGTTCCTGTGTTCTACAGTTCTGTGTTTCAGATGGACCAAAGATTCTGCAGTGCTCTGATTCTATGATGTGAGGAATGGAACATTTCATGTACTGGGTTAACTGTAGAGACCTTCCTCTTGATTTCATCTTTGTGAGAGCTGTAATATTTTGTGTTTGGCTTAGCTCCTCGTCGTACATGTGAACAACTGAAGTTGTATCTCTTTTTTCCTTGATGCATTTGTCAGCAATCTCATTTCAGGATTTTAAAATCTTTTCTTCCTGAAGATTAGATGTATTTATATAGCCTGCCATCACTCTACTGAACTGGATGTCTGTTGCTACACATTCTGTGGATCCTTGTTTCTTTGCTGGATTACTTTTCTCTTCCCCCACTTCCCCTTGATCAAAACAGTATGGCACAGTACAGGCCCTTCTATCTGTGATGTTATGCTGATCCTTTGGACCATAAGACACGGGAACAGAATTAGGCCTATTGAGACTATTTCGCCATTCCACCATGCCTGATTTATTATTCCTCTCAACTCCATTCTTCTGCCTTCTCCATGTAAACTTTGACTCCCTGACTAATTGAGAGCCTAACAATGTCCACTTTAATTATCTCAATGATTTGGCCTCCACAGCCATTTGAGGCAATGAATTCCACAGATTCACCACTCTTTGGTTAAAGAAATTCCTCCTCTGTTCTAAATGTATGCCCTTCTATTCTGGGTCCTAGATTCACCCACTATCGGAAACTTCCTCTCCAAGATCAATCTAATCCTTTCCCTCTGCATAGCCCTCCATTTTTCTATCATACATATGCCCATCTAGGAGACTGTTAAATGTCCCTAATGTACTTGCTTCTACCGCCACCCCTGGCAGCATGTTCCACGCACCCACCACTGTGTGTGTGTGTGTGGGGGGGGGGGGGAGAACTACCTCTGACATTCCCCCCCCCCCACCCCATACTTCCATACTTTCTTCCAATCACCTTAAAATGATACCTTCTCATATTAGCCACTGCTGCTCTGGGAAAAAGGACACACTGTCTATGCCTCTTACCATCATGTACACTTCTATCAAATCACCTCTCATCCTCTTTCGCTCCAAAGAGAAAAGCCCTAGCTCGCTCAACCTTTCTTCACAAGACTCAGTGTTTTAGGAACCGCTTTTTCTCCTCCATCATCAGATTTCTGAATGGACAGTGAACCAACCTATGAACACTACCTCACTATTTTTGCTCTCTTTTGTCAATACAAATATTTAATTAAATTTTAAAATATATAATTATTGTAATTAAAGTGTTGTAATGTGCTGCACAGTACTGCTGCTACAAAACAACAAATTCAACAATATATGTCAGTGATAATAAACCTAATTTTGATTAAGACCTGCTCTGTAAACCAGGCAGCATCCTGGAAAATCTTCTCTGCACCGTCTCGAAAGTTTCCACATCCTTTCTATAATGAGGTGACCAGAACTGATTACAATCCTCCATGTGCAGCTCTCCAGCTCAATCCCGGAATTATTGAAGGAATTCACACCATATGCATTCTTAACCTCTTCATATTGGTTTCAACCTATGGTATGGTCCCTAAACTTTTTTCTCCCATCTGTACGCCTCCCTATCCCCACCTGCCTCTATCTTCCCATCCCTCTGCTGATTTCACTCATCATCTACCAGCCCCACCTCTCCTCTTCATACAGGCTACCTCCCCCTCCGCTCTTCACTCACTCCTAAAGCAGGGGTCTTCTCCTGAAAAAGATCAAACCCCTTCTCCAAGGATGCTGTTCGACCACTGTTCTTCCTGCAGTTTGTCCTTGTACTTCAGATTCCAGCATCTGATGTCTCTTGTGTCCATCCCTGAACTCGTGTTCACTTTCGACTGCTGCATAAGGTCCTGAGGAAGGTGTATCATTCAATGGTTGCCAGCAGTGAGGCTGTGAGGATCAGAGTTTCCTTCTGTTAGATGAACTGCCAACCCCGGCTGATGGGCCCAATTTGCTTGAAGCGACTGGTTTTAGGGCGCCAGTAACCCTCTTTTGCCACTTCTCCTGTCAGTAGAGATGGTACTGCCGGTGTTCTGCCTTGCAGCTACACCCACTCGTGAGGACAGCTTTGGGAGTAAACCCTGAGGGAAAAATCTGGAGCTGGAGTCCCTAAGACAGTTCTATGTTGAGTTCAACACTGACTGGCAACTCCTGCGGCGCCGCTGGTGCCAGACTCTATTGTTCTCTGCCGATCCTTCGGACTTGTCAGCTGCATGGCGAGGGGGAGCCTGCTGCATGGGCCACAACATCATACTGCCCAGGCTTGTGTATTGAATTTGATAACCAGGACGCATATTCGTGGTCGACCCCAACCGATGGAGGCCTCAGCCGTGTGGAGTCCTCATCAGCCCCACGTTTCAGCACAGCACAGCACAGCACAGCTTTCTGCCATGGAAGGCTGTCCTGGTATTTCGGTCTCAGACTCCTTTGCAAATGAAGCAGTCGATTCCTTCATGAAATGCAACGGACAAAAATCGGTCTGGTAGTATTTTGGCTTCTGTGCTGTGTGTGATATGTTTTGTGGGTTCACTGTGGCCCAAAGGAACATGGTTTTGTTTGGTTGTACTTATGTACAGTCAGATGACAATGAACTTGATAGTCATGGCACTAAAGTGCTGGACAGTGACCATCTCAGAAGGACGTTTAACTACCTATTCTTGACAGTTTAACCTGTGTGTGATGCATTTCTTTTTCTGAGAGTTCGGGCTGGTATTCTACAGCCTGTGCATCAGTGCCTTTCACTTTGATTTTCATGCTTTTGTTCTTGATATCCAACCAGTTCAGTTCTGCTGCCTCTCCTGGGGCTGATGGAGAGGTGGGCTGTCTCTGAGTAGTCAACATCTTCATCTATCTAATTGTGGCTTCCTCTACTCTGCCTCTATCTATAGCCTTCTGCTATAGTGATTTTGTCCTTCCTGATCAGAGGTCTACATAGCTGTGTGTGCTGAGCAAAGTGAACTGACCCACTAATTTCTCATTTGTGTTTAAGGCTTGTAAGGAAATTGTCAATAAATTCACCTTGCGCTTACCTCAGATTTTGCGAAGTTGCATCAGCAAGTTGATTCTAGTGTAAAATCTTTGCCAAATTCTTCTATCTTGTTGGGATCCTCTGTCTCACTTTTTTCCCAGCAGTTGAGAAGAGGATAACTTTACTCACTCCCCAACACTGAACTGTTCCCACAACCAATGAACCCATTTTCAAGGACACTTTATCTCATGTCCTCAATATTGTTTATTTATTTATTTATATTGGTTCATGATGTGACTGGGTGTCCAGTGGTATAACTGGGCGGGCAGGCTGAGGTTATCAGCATTGACTGAGAGCCAGCCGAGGTCAAGAACTACTCCGATTTCAAACCCAGGTCGAAAGGGTTATCATACGAGGAACGTTCGATGGCTTTGGGTCTGTACTTGCTGGAATTCAGAAGGATAAGGGGGGGTCTCATTGAAACTTTTGGAATATTGTGACAAGAATACACATAGATTAAGATGTAGCTGTCCTGTGCCGGCACCAGTGGGATCAGCAGTTGGTCTGCCACCTGTCTTCAGGAGAGAGAGAAATAAGGAAAACAGTGGAGCAGCATTTGGAGATGTTAATGAAGGGACGGGAGAGTTTAACGGAAGGAGAGCTGTCAAGATTGGCTCCCCCTTTGAACCCTGAACTGTTTGAAGTGATGGATAGGCGATACCCCAGCAGGGGGATAAAAAGGGACAGGTTCGCTAAGACAGGGACACACGCCACCCGAGGTAACGAGACCCTGGAAGCGGTGCGTCTCTCACAAGTCGGTGGGAAGTACCGGGCCATAGACGCACAGGGTGGAAAGGCACGATCGGCGGGAACCTGGTGTGTGTCCACCCTTGCCTGGGTGCCAGGTTCACCGCAGGGAAACGATCGTATCTGGAAACGGAGGGGTCACGGTCGGTGACCTCAGATGACATCACAAAGGACTCGCCCGAAAGCTGACTGCGAAGGTCTGTCTGGAAGCCTTGAATATTCATTCGTTTTGCTCTCTCTCTCCTTCCCCCCACTGTCCATCGCCACGGCAGCGATTACTGCGAACTGAACTGAACTAAATTGAACTGAACTTTGCGTCACTTTGAAACTGGTCATTTACCCCTAGACAATGATAGAGCTTGATTGATCCTGTTATCTTAATTCTGTGTACATGTGTGTTTATCATTGCTGAACTGTTGCATTTATTATCCTTTTGATTAGAGTACTGTGTTGCTTGTTTCTTCAATAAAACTTTCTTAGTTCTAGTAATCCAGATGTCAACTGAGTGATCCATTTCTGCTGGTTTGGCAACCCAGTTACGGGGTACGTAACAATGTGAAAACAGAGATGGGAGAAATTTCTTTAACTAAAGGTGAATTTGTGGAATTTGTTACCACATGCAGCTGTGGAGGCCAGGTCGTTGGGTGTATTTAAGGCAGAGATTGATAGGTTCTTGATTGGACATGGCATCAAAGGTTACGGGGAGAAGGCCGGCAAATGGGGTTGAGGAGGGGATAGAAAAAGAGGATCAGCGATGATTGAATGGCAGAGTAGACTCGATGGGACAGATGGCCTAATTTTGCTCTTAAGTCTTATGGTCTTATGGAATCCTTAGCCTTAAGAGGCCGTCTGTCCAGGAGAAGGAAAACTGATACTCAACCTATAGCCTTGCAGTCGCTGCTTTCATCACAGCTCACTGTGACTAACTCATGCTGATTTGAGTGTTTTTCTATGTTACATTGACTGTTCTATTTATTATAAATTATTATAATTGCACATTGTACATTTAGACAGAGACGTAACGTAAAGATTTTTACTCCTCATGTATATGAAGGGTGCAAGAAATTCAATGCAATTCAATGTACCATAGTGGAAAGTTCCCTGGCCTAAAGAGTGGAATCGGTCTGCGCGCACCGATCCTCACTATAAACCTACACAGAGCAGATGGGAAGAAATGTCCTACAGCGATTTGGGGGGCGGGGGCAGGGGTGAAACGACAGGTGTTGATGAACTGCAAGTCGTAGTCTCAACTATGTATGTAGGCGACTCAGAGATCGTGCTGTTGCTCTTGAGGACTCTTCCCTCTTGATCTTCGCAAGTGAAGAACCAGCCACCACACCACCATCATCATCATCATCATCATTATTGGTTTCTTTGTACTTACTGTGAACGTCCACAAGAAAATGAATCTCAGGGTTGTATATGTACTTTGATATGTTGCTTTGTTCCTTTCTCCCCTGTTTATTAAAGAAAGTAACTGATCTTCCTTTATTACTTGTGTCTTCTAGAAAACTGGTGTATGTCATTCTACATTTTTGCTCGTGTTCCAAATACCTCCCATGAGGTTATGGGCTCTGAGTTCATTATGAACTGGAATTGGAATTCTTGTAATAATTTTCTATGCATTTATACAAGTAATCATTCATGAGGACACAGATGTCGGATGCTGGCAGTCTGGGTCAACACACACAAAATACTGGAGGGACTCAGCAGGTCTATGGAGAGAAATGGACAGTTCATGTTTCAGACTGAGATCTTCATCTGACTGTAAGACCATAAGATATAGCAGAATTGCAACACTTACTGTGCTAATAGTGCTATGTCAATACTGGTGATTGTTGGTCGTATCTGACAATGACAAGAAACTCGTGGGGAAGTGTTTTTAAAGTTGAAAAGCTGTTGCACTGGGGCAGTTCCACTCTCGGTCTTGGAAGTCTGGATTCAGTGGTGTGAGTAGTTGTCACAAACTGGGATTTTGCTTGGTTGAAGATGATGACCATGATTACTTCTGTGACTTAGCAGGCTAGGACAGGCTATATATTCATGCCCCAATCTCACCAGGGTATGAGGCCCACCTGCTGCATTCACCTGGTCCAGCCCGCCTGTTGGTGGCGTACTGGGGTGTGACTGCTGTCACATGCAAACAACTACTTGGAGCCACAGGTGAGAGCTGAGTGTCCAGTGGGGCCTCAAAGGTGAGTGAGTTGCCCCAGAATGGACATGACAAGCCCCTTCACCAGAGGTGCTACTCCTTCCTGGACATGCTCTGTCAGTACTGGACACTTATGTTCCCCTTGTACTGAATCTGGCTGCCTTGCTTTTGATTCTGCCTACTGTTATTATGGGCATGTGTTTGCTGGCTTTAATGTTGACTGAGCTGCAGACAATGATGTGAAAAGCTGCTTTGTGGAGTGGATTTCCACAGTGCTGAGTAGCAAACATTCTGAGCATTTAAGTAACCTTCAAATGATAAACGATGAGCTTTGATTGTTGTGGTGCCAAGATATTAACAAAGCAAAGTATAACTTATCTGCAACTGTTTCTTTCCAAATGCTTTGCTTAATTTTACTCTGACCCGTAACCACCCATAAGGAGCCTCTCAAATTGTCACAATTACTAATAACTCTGAGTTGGTTAGTTCCAATTCTCCTGCTAGTGTGAGAGTGTGAGATGCAACAATATTTTTAAAGAGTTTGCTGTGTTTGCTCATCTATACCTAATGAAGCCCTGAGCCAGGAAATGGAACAGAGCCATAACACAAAATAAACCTTTATTCAATAAAATCACACAGCCAAAAACTCAACTGTGTACCCAGAGCACGACTATTTAAACTGCTTACTAAGAGCATTCGCTGTGTTGGTGCCAGAAGAGTAGTGACACTTGTGGGCTGCCCCCAGCACATCCTTGGACTGTTGGTTGTTCATACAAATGACACAGTTCACTATGTTTCGCTGGCAGGTTGAGGGCTCTGCTGTATGCCCCATTTCCACTCTCAGTCCACAGCACAGACATGTGTCGGAATCAGGTTTATCATCACTCACATCATGAGATTTGCTTTTTTTTTGCGGCAGCAGTACAGTGCAATATATAAAATTGCAGTACTGTGTATAACTTGATAGACAACCCCAAGTATTTTTATTACAGCTCCAGGTGTTGGAGTTCAGAGTTCTATCCTGGTGTCCTCCTGAATGGAGTTTGTATGACCTCCTAGTGGAATATGTGGGTTTCCTCTAGGTGTTCTGGTTTCCTTCCACAGTCTAGTTCGTAGTGTAATTAGTCATTGTAAATTCTCCCTTGATTAGGTTAGTAATAAATTGATGGGTGCCGGCAGTGTAGCTCCAGGCCGGAAGGGCCCATTCCTTGCGGTATTTCTAAATAAATTTTTAAAATTACAGCATTTACCACTGTAAAAAATAACAGCCCTGCATGGACAAGTGCACACACTGGCATCCGGACACCTGAATTGCCCTGAACATCCCCTTTAAACATTCTGCCTTTAAATACCTGAGGGTACTGGGAGAGAAGGTGATGCACTGTATGAAGGACCCACTGCTGCATCAGAAACTGTGGCACAAGTATTTAGAAACAACATAGAAACATAGAAAACCTACAGCACAACACAGGTCCTTCAGCCCACAATGCTGTGCCGAACATGTACTTAGAGAATGTAAATCTCTGCTGTCTTCAGAAGATGCTGCATCTTGTGGCATGTGGATGCAGCAACACCAGTAACATGCCTGGATTAGAGGGCATATGCTATAACGAGAACTTGGGCAAACTGAGTTGTTTTCTCTGGAACAGCAGAGGTTACACAGAGTGGAGGGTGCCCGGAATGCGCTGCCTGGGGTGGTGGTAGAGGCAGAAATATTAGAGACTTTTAACAGAGGTTTAGATAGGTACATGAATGTGAGGAAAATGGAAGGATATGGACATTGTGTTGGCAGAAGAGATTAGTTTAGTTGGTCATTTGATTACAAATATAATTGGCTAGGCACTACATTGTGGGCTGAAGGGCCTGTTCCTGTGCTATGAAATGTCTTTTGAAATGTGAGCTAAATGATAGAAACACCATGTTTGACTGTTACTGCTAATATTAAATCAGAGAAAATCCAGAAATCCTGCTATTACCTGTAAAGTTTATATCAACATAAAATATTAAAAGCTCTGCTTTCTTGGTAAATAACCACATTTTGATAGATATAGCATGGAGAGCATTCTGACTGGTTACATTGCCACGTGGTTCAGTGGGGCCAATGCCCGGGATTGGAAAATCCTACGGAGTTTTGTAAATTTAACCATCTCCATCATAGGCACTAAGTTCCCCAGCAACAAGGATACCTTCAAAAGCTAATGCCTAAAGAAGATGGCATCTATCATTAAGTTAAGGCTTCTCCCCATCCAGGACATACACATTTCTCATTACTACCAGCAGGGAGGAGGGTCAGGAGCTTGAAAACACATTCAACATTTGAGGGTCAGCTTCTTTCTCTCCACCATCAGATTTCTGAACAGTCCATGAACGCACGAACGCTGTCACTATTTTGCTCTCTTTTTGCACTATTTATTTTTAAAAATATTTCTGATTGTCACTCATGGTAATTCTTTAAGTATTGCACTCTACTGCTGCTGCAAAACAATAAATTTCCTGATGTGTGTGGTGATAGCCTAATTCTGGATCTTTAAGAAATAAATTAAACCATGTCCTGGTATGAAAATGTCTTTGCTTTAAAACACAAACATCAGCCAAGCATCTTAACTGTTGTCCGTAATGTGACCTTTGTTTTGTTCATGAGGTGTCTGGCCATGTGGGTGTTGACTCTGTTTGGTATTAACTCATAAGGCCTGGTTATTTGAGCATGTGCTTTGTTCAAGTTAATTGTCATCTGATTGTACATATATACAACCAAATGAAACACTGTTCCTCCAGACCACAGTGCACCCGCAAAGCATATATTACACACAAGACATAAAACAAATATTACCATAAATAAGTTAATATATAATTCAAAATGCATGTGATGCACAGCACAGGTAAACAATGAATAGTACAGTAACCAGCTCGCTGTCCTAGTAACGAGACTTCTGTGGTGGCAGGGTCTCACAGACTGAGGGAAGGTGCTGTTAACCACTCTGGCAGTCCTTTTCCTGATGCTCCTGTACCTCCTTCCTGACGCTCCTGTACCTCCTTCCTGACGGTGGTGTGTCAAAGAGACTGTGGGATGGGTGGTGGTGATCCTCAGCAATGCTTCAGGTCCTTCGTCTGAAACGCTTCCAGTAAAAGTTACAAGTAGGAGGGAGGAAGACTCTGGTCATCATCTTGGTTTATCTCTTTATCTCTGCACCCTTCACAGGTACGGATGGACGTCATAGCTCACTGCCCTAGTGACGAGACCTCAGTGGTGGCAGGGTATTCATTAATCTCATTTGTGATTAGTTTGTAATCTGGATGTGATGTTGATATTTCAAAGTCAAGTTTATAGCCATTTGCACAGGTGTAATGAAATGCTTTCTTGCAGCAGTATCATGGGCATGGAACATCAGATGCAACCCATTCACATGAAAAAATAAATCAATTTTTACAGAAAACTATTAGAACAAAGAAAAACAAAGTATATTTTAGTGCAAGGTGGTCAGAATGGTCATTGTGGTGATTAGGGCAGTGCGGTAGTGTAGAAGGTAGCATGATGCTGTAAGGCCAGTGATCAGAATCAGGTTTAACGTCACTGGTATATGTCGTGAAATACAAACATTTGTATGTTGTTTTGTGCAGAAGTATATATAAAATTAAAAAGAGAGCAAAATCTGATTTCTGCCACTGTTTGTAAGGAATTTGTACATTCTCCCCATAACCATGTGAGTTTCCTTTGGATGCTCCACTTTCCTCCCACATACTAAGACGTGGGTTTTAGTTAGTAAATTGCGGACATGCTACATTGGCGCCTTAAGTGTGCCCCCAGCACATCCCCGTACTGTGGTAATAGTTGGTGCAATGATAAGTTAGCACATCATGGTGAGCACTCGTGGCGATAAGACACTTGATCACTGTTACACTCCCTTCCGCAACGCTTACAAACCTCTCCTTCACCCAGCTTTTGGAAAATCAGATCACTCTTCGATCCTGCTTTTGCCAACATACCAGCAGAGGCTGAAACAAGAGGCGGCCATAGTTAAAACCATCTACTGTTGGTCCGACCAATCAGCCTCCATGCTGCAGGACTACTTCGATGACATCGACTGGAAAGTCTTCCATGATGAGGATGTCTCCGAGTTCATGGATGGAGTCACGTGCTTCATCTAGAAGTGCATCGATGATGTTGTTCCCCAGAAGTCGGTAAGGGTCTACCCGAACCAGAAACCATGGATCAATAGTTCCGTTCGAGCAGCACTTACAGCGCGACATTGAGTTTACATCGCTGGTGATCAGCTGGAGCTCAAGAAAAGCAGCTATGATCTGCGCAAAGCTATCAAGGCTGCAAAACAACAATACAGGGGCAAGATTGAGTCAAGATTCACCATGAATAGCACATGTGACTTGTGGTGAGGGCTGTATACCATCACAGACTTCAAAGCCAAACGTTGTGGTGCTGCCAACATCGCAGCCCCTCTCCTAGATGAGCTCAATCGCTTTTACACTCAGTTTGATGTCGCTAACTCTGAGCCTCCGAGGAAAGCCACCGCTACAATCTGCAACCTGGTCATCTCTGAGGCTGAGGTATACAGATGTTTCCAATGAGTGGACAGTAGCAAGGCTGCGGGACCGGACGCCATCCCAGGGTGAGTACTCAGGATGTGTGCAGCACAACTAGACATTTTTAATCTCTCCCTCTCCCAGTGTAGAGTACCCTCCTGCTTTAAATTGTCCACCATTGTCCTCGTACCAAAGAAAACCAAGGTAACGTGCCTGAACAACTTGCGTCCTGTCGCACTCACCTCAATAATAAGCAAATGCTTTGAGAGACTGGTCAAGGGTTACATCTGCAGCTGGCTACCACCCAAACTGGACCCCCTACAATTCGCCTACCCTCGCAACCGATCGACAGACGACGCAAAAGCCACTGTTTTGCATATCATCCTTATACATCTGGAGAAGAAGGATGCTTATGTGAGAATGCTGTTCCTGGACTACAGTTCAGCATTCAACACCATAGTTCCATCCAGGCTCGACAAGAAGCTCAGCGACTTTGGCCTTGACCCTGTCTTGTGCAGCTGGATCCTGGACTTCCTGTCAGATCGCCAGCAGGTTGTAAGAGTGGACTCCCTCACCTCCACCCCCCTGACTCTCAACACAGAAGCCCCTTAGGTCAGAAGTCCTCTCCTTTACTTCCTGTATGCCCATGGCCGTGTCGTCACCCACAGTTCTAATCTGCTAATTAATTTTGCTAACAACACTACATTGCTTGGCCTTATCTCAAACAATAACAAGGTGGTCTACAGGGAAGAAGTCATCACCCTGACACAGTGGTGTCAAGAAAACAACCTCTCCCTCAATGTCGCAAGAACAAAGGAGCTGGTTGTGGATTACAGGAGGAATGAAGACAGGCTAACCCCTATTGACATCAATGGAACTGGGGTTGAGAGGGTGAACAGCTTTAAGTTCCTTGGCATCCACATCGCCGAGGACCTCACATGGTCTGTACACACCAGCTGTGTGGTGAAAAAGACACAACAGTGCCTCTTTCACCTCCAGACAGTTGAGGGAATTTGGTATGGGCCCCCAGATCCTCAGAACTTTCTACAGGGGAACAATTGAGAGCATCCTGATTGGCTGCATCACTGCCTGGTATGGGAACTGTACCTCCTTTAATTGCAGGACTCTGCAGAGAGTGGTGCGGACAGCCCAGCGCATCTGTAGTTGTGAACTTTCCATGACTCAGGACATTTACGAGGACAGGTGTGTGTAAAAAGGGCCTGTAAGATCATTGGGGACTCGAGTCACCCCAACTACAATCTATTCCATCTGCTACCATCCGGGAAGTGGTACCACAGCATAAAAGCCAGGACCACCGGGCTCCAGGACAGCTTCTTCCACCAGGCCATCAGACCTATACACTCAAATCAGCATCAGTTAATTCTGTTACATTGACTGTTCTATTTATTATAAATTACTGTGATTGCACATTTAGATGGAGATGTAACAAATATTTTTACTTGTGTATGTGAAGGATGTAAGAATTAGTCAATTCAATTCAAAATGATGCATTTCACTATGTTTTGACATGTGACAAATCAAGCTAATCTTTATTTCTAATAGTGTGCAACTAGCTGGTTTTAGGGAGGGGTTATGAATGATCTGAAAGGGGAGAGCTCTCAGTCTTCTGGGTGGAGGAGATGGTGGATTTGCTGGCTTGTGTTTGAGTTGACTTGATGAGTTGCTGCAGTGTATTTTCCACAAGGTGCACACTGCAGTAACAGTGATGGATGGAGTACTGCTCCCGTAAGGCTTCCTTGCCCTGGCTGCTATTGAGCTTTTGGCAGCTAACAGCGTTATCGGGTGGAAACTGATTAACAGGGGGTTACCGTGTTTGTACAAGTATGATGGAGAGAATGCGGTTTACAGTAAATTGAATGAAGTGCAGCAAATAAGCAGAGTAGCCCATCTCTCCCCCCCACACCCCCAATCAAGGACAGGTATATCGAAAGTGCTGGGAAAGGACCAGTAGCCATGAAGGATCCCATCCATGCTGCTCATGGACAGCTCCTCCCTCTCCCATCGGGGAGGAGGCTACGTAGCATCCACACCTGGAACACCAGACTCAAAACAGTTACTTCCCCCAAGCAGTAATTCAGAACAACACCCACCCCTCCATACCCCCAACCACCACTACTTTATCATTTTCTGTTAGTCGCCTTATTACAGGCATTCCTGTGCCTGGACATTACAGACACTCTGTGTACATACAGTCAATTTATGTATACATTTTATCTTGCGTATTTGTATTTATTGTGTTCTTTTTGTGCTGGATCAGATCTAGAGTAACAATTATTTCATTCTCCTTTACACTTGCGTACTGGAAATGACATTAATCAATCTTGAATCTTGGTGGAGGACACAAAATAGAATTTAACTGGTAGATGGAGAATGAAAACTACCTTGTGTTGTGATCTTTGATGTTTGTTGTAGTGTGTGAACTGGTCAGAAATGAGCTCCAGCAAATGCTGGGATATGGATGCTTTCAATATTGGCATCAAAGAAAGATGTGTACGGCTGCATGGGGACGAGCATTGTTCACCTGCTGTCATGACAACTGCCGATACTAGTCATACAGCTTTCACATTCCCCGTGCGTATTTTGTTCTAAAAATAAACCTCAGCGCATCATTTTACAGAAGTTATGATCTCAGAACATGCCTGCAGTAGAAGGTGTGGTGTGGGCTGCCTCCGTTGTTGTGGGTTTGGTTTTGTTGAGTTATCTTTAACGTGACTTATTGGGGTACTTATCTTGAATTGTAGTTTCAGTCTGAGACTCTCCCCATGCCCTGTTGTGTTTGTCAGATTCACCCTCTGCCATCTATTCATCTCCGACCTCTATTGGTTGTCAACACAAAAATCTTGTTTTAACACCTTTTTCTGTGCTTTTGCAAACATTTTATCCCTTTCTGGTATTGTAGACTAGCTTGGATGTGGTACATTGGTAAGCAGGAACCAGCTAGGCTGATGGGTCTCTTTCCATGCTGTATGAATCTATTCGTGCTCTGAAGCCCCCTTTCCTACCCACCCACTCGCATGCACAGACAGGCCTCCAAGCCCAGGATGGGCCACCTCTGAGTCTCTGACCCGCAGGCCTGGGCCCTGGACTTTCAAACACAGACATTGGCCCTCTGACAGCCAGCCGGTCACTGGCCCAAGCTCACAGACCTCTGACCTCCTGACCTTACTGTGAAAGGTTTAGAGTAGAATGCATTTCTAAAGTATGTCCAGAAAAGATGTACCCACCAGTCCCATTAGAGCAGGGGTCCCAGCCTGGGTTCCATGGAGCCTCAGTTAACGGTACATGACCATGGCATAAAATGATTGGGAACCCCTGTACTAGAGCAAGGGTGGTAGCTGATTCACAGAGATACAAGCGACTTTCTGATGCCAGAATCTGAAGCAACAACGTACTGGGAAAAACTCAGCAGGTCAAGTCGTAACTGTGAGAGGAAGGAATTGTTGACGTTTCAGGTCAGAACCCTGCATCAGGACTGAGAGGGAGATCTCCTTGTATAGGAGAAAAAGGGGGAGTGGTAAGGCAGGACTGAAGAGGGTGAATGACAGATAGATTGTAGCAGGTAGGTGATAGATGGAGGTAGTGGAGTTAATTTTCCGAGAAAGTGAAGAGAATGTCGATGACAGAGAGCATTTCAGAGAAAGATTGTGTTTAAGGGTTACGCTAGATCAGAAACTGAGGTCCTGTATTGGGCAAAAACTGGTTTCAATATCAGATTAAATGTGGACTTTGGTTGTTGACATGAAACAAACCAATGGGAGTTGTTCAGGAATGAAAGAAGTTCGGAGCCAATGTTTTCCTGTAAGGATGAAAGGTTTGAAGAACAAGTCCAAGAAAGCCTGGATGTCAGGGGATAGAGAATGCTAGATACAGTAAAAAGTCACTGCAGTTGAGGCCCTACAGTGTGTAGGGAATACTGTATACAGAAGGTATAGAGGGTTTTTAAAGTAATTGAGGGTGAAAAGAGCATAAAATAACACTGATCGGCAAGACCAACAGAAAAGGAGAAACACAGTGGTGTAGTGTTTCGAACAATGTTTTACAGAGCCAGCTGTAAGATTGGGGTTTGATTCCCCGTGCTGTGTGTCAGGAGTTTATGTTTTTCCTATGACTCTGGCTGTACTGGTTTCCTCCCACATCCTAAAAATCTACGATTAGGTGTGGGCATGCTGTGGTGGAGCAGGAAGCATGGCCCAGCACAATCCTTGTTGGGTTGATTTGACACAAACAATGCATGTTTCAATGTATGTGACAAATAAAGTTAAATCTTAAAACTTGGGAAAAATCTTGAAGCGTTTTCTAATTCTATTAAGAGCACGAGTGCATCTGGTGGGAAGAGTAGGCCCCAGTTGGCATGACGTGTGTAAGGAGCCAGAGGACACAGATGAGGTCTTAATTAAATAATTATTATGTGCTCTGTGGAGAAGGTCATTGTCATTTGAGAGTTCGGGGAGGGTGATGGTGGAATTTTAGAATAAATTACTTTTGAAGAGGAGAGTCTCCTTGATGTCTTTGGAGGCATAAAGATGGACGGGTCCCCAGAGGTGTTTTGCAGGTTTAAAGGTGGACAAGATGCCAGAGATGTATTGCAGGCTCATCTGGAAGTAAAGGAGGGATCGCTGATGTCTGTGACAGGAATGTTTATGTTCTCTGACCACAAAGGATATGCCTAGTAACCGCAGGACAGATGGTTTTGACCAGGTTCTGACTGCTGATGTAGAAAGAGGTTGGTGTTTGGTGCCCCAGCTATTCCCATCCTGTTAGATATTACTGAAATAAATGTGATTACAATATGAAGACACTTCAAACTGAGTGAGTGTGCAAGGACATTACAGAGGAATAAAATGTGGAACAATAAGTTACCAACTTTGCACAAGACACAAAAGCCAAGTACTTTTTAAGTGATGACTGCTTGGGTAATGGTGGTCTTCAGAGGCCCCAAGTGTCCTCGTGCACAAGTCACTAAAAACATGCAAATGCAGCAGAACATCTGGAAGGCATTTGTTATACTTTGATCCACTGTCAGGGAAGGATTTGAGTTTGTTCATGGACTGTTCAGACATCTGGCGAGGGGAAGAAGCTATTTGTGACCCCGCACTCAATGATTCAGAAATATATCCCCTCATCACCAGATTTCTGAACGGTCCATGAGCAATATATTCCTTCCTGTATGGTTTAGTTTGTAATTTACAATATTTTTGTGTCTTTGTACTGCTGCCTCAAAACAAATTTCACCTCTTACAATGCGGATGCTCTGGAGCGAGTGAGAGAGAGAGAGTGTAGAGGAGATTTACCGGGATGCTGCCTGGATTAGAAGGCATGTCTTATGAGGCTGAGTGAGCTAGGGCTTTTCTCTTTGGGGCAAAGGAGGGTGAGATGTGACTTGATAAAGGTGTGTAAGATGATAAGAGGAACAGATAGAATGGACAGCCAGAGACAGCCAAGGCGAAGGACCGCACACAGATTTCTGGGTGCATGTAATGTACTGCCAGGGCCAGTGGTAGAGGCAGATGCATAAGGGCATTTAACCTTGGGTACATGGTTGATAGAAAAATGGAGGGCTACGTGGAGGGAAGGATTAGATTGATCTTAGAGGAGGTTAGGAGGTTGGCACAACATTGTGGGTTGAAGGGCCTGTACCGTGCTGTACTGTTCAATGATCTATCAGACAGTGATAATAAACTGGAATTATTGCCAAGATGTAAGGTGTCAGGGAGACTACAACTGGACTGTGGAACATGTGGCTTCTCTCCACAATAAAGGATGCCCTTGCCATAGTGAGGTCCAATGCTCAATAGTTGTAAAGTACCCCTTTCCTACTCTCTCCGGCCTCCATTGAATACGTATCTGTGCAGGCAATCAATGGTGGTGTTTGTGGTGGTGGTGTGGGGGGAGGTGGTGATGGTGGGTAGGCTTCTGTGATTGACCAAATGTTAGAGGCAGCTGGTAACTTGAATGTTTCACAAGGAAGAAACTAGTTGGGTAAAAAGCCAAAGTGCACAGATCTGTGGAACCAATTCCCTTTAAGGATTGGCGCTGTTATAGAAGAATGCAAAGAATTTGGCAGAAGGAGGATGCTTTTTAAAAGGAAATAGCAAAGATGCTGTTATTTTTCACACAGTCCCCTGTGCTCTGTTCCCGGTGGATCTGTCCTGTAAACTTCATTAAGCTATTTTGACAACTGTTCCACCTGAGTATCTCGCATGGTCCGTGATTGTGCACAGGAGCAATAAATATTGGCCAGTGTGCCCACCCTTGTACCCCTCATTTCTACAACCACTTCCCTATCTTTAATCGTTGCCATTGTCTCTGATTTTGGTTCACATTCCATACTGTCAAACTTCCAGCTTTCTTAAAGAAAAATTAATTTCTCCCTCATGCTCGAAAACAAATTCCAATTCCTTTTTGTGATTGGAAAAAGTCTCTGATGAAAGACTCCTAAATCCATAGTTTTCTCCAGATAAGCCAATAATTTCCCGCCATGAAGTGTTTTTTTTAAATGCTGTCACAATTATAATAGGGTAAATAATGAACAGAAACCTCTCAGAGCCGGCTAAGATGATTGACCAGATAATCTGTTTGTAATAGTCCCCTGGTGCTCTTCAGAATAAATTTATTATTATTTATCTATATAAGCTTCCTTCTATAAAATCCAAAACACTGGTCTCTTTTTGTGGTTTTGTATGCAGAGCTTTTAGGCAATAGAATTGGTTGATTGCACTTTACCTCTGATTAGGTCATGGATTAAAATCTACATTATAGATATGTCTAAGACATTATTGACTGGCACTAAACTGTAGGAGGGGAATCATACTGTCAGAGGGATAGTACTTAAGAGAGCGTAACGCAAATCAAAATCAGGTTTATTATCACTGCCGTATGTCGCGAAATTTGTTGTTTTGCGGCAGCAGTACAGTATATCACATAGTAATGACTGTAAATTATTATAAGGATATATTAAAAAATACAAAAGCAGAATAATGAGGTAAACACGAGGAAATCCGCAGATGCTGGAAATTAAAGCAACACACACAAAATGCTGGTGGAACACAGCAGGCCAGGCAGCATCTATAGGAAGAATACAGTCGACGTTTCGGGCCAAGACCCTTCATCAGGACTAACTGAAAGAAGAGATAGTAAGAGATTTGAAAGTGGGAGGGGAAGGGGGAGATCCAAAATGATAGGAGAAGATGGGGGGGGGGGAAGCTAAGAGCTGGAAAGTTGATTGGCAAAAGGGATACCAGGCTGGAGAAGGGAGAGGATCATGGGACGAGAGGCCTAGGGAGAAAGAAAGGGGGAGGAGAGCATCAGAGGAAGATATAGTGAGAGGGACAGAGGGAGAAAAAAGAGAGAAAGAAAGGGGGAAAAAAATAATAAATAAGGGATGGAGTAAGAAGGAGGGGAGGGGCATTAATGGAAATTAGAGAAGTCAATGTTCATGCCATCAGGTTAATCAGGTTCATGGGTTTGTGGTCCATTCAGAAACCTGATGGTAGAGGGGACGAAGCTGTTCCTGGAGCATCTCCAGGCTCCTGTACCTCCTGCCTCGATAGTAGTAATGAGAAAAGGGCATTTCCTGGATGGATGCTACCATCCTGAGGAACTGCATCTTCCGAATGTCTTTGGTGGGAAGTGATTGGACCGTGATCCAGTGGCTGAGTTCTCAACCCTCTGCAGCCTCCTGTGGTCCTGTGAATTGGAGCCTCCATTCTAGGAGAAATTAAACTGCGGAATGTATAAGTGGACTGAAGTTCCATTCTCGGTGTAAGCCACTTGGGATGATGAGTTGTACATATGTGCCCTTTAATGGTGTGGTGCCTCGAGTTGTTTCATTAGTTAATTAGAGTTTACAGTTTTGGATCTTGTGTGAGACTAAATTCTGGGGACTGAGCTCCCAGATTGATTGTCTGTTGACTTCGAGCCTTGTCATAATGCTTGAACATGGAGGCACCTTCATGAACTCCCTCAACCCCTGATGACTGTGCCCCACATGATTGATTTTAATAACATTGTTTTTAACTATCCGTGTTGATTGTCGCAGCAGCTTGTCACAAAACCAATGAGAGAGTATAGACAGACAATATAATGTGTTTTGTTTGCACTGTTAAGATAGCAGTAACAATGAAGTTTCTGCTTGCCACTAACTGTTCTATTCTTTCAGAAGCCACCTGTACAGTTTCCACAGACCCGCTCTGTTTAGATCCTCCCTAGCCATTTTTACCTTTTGTATTGTTACAGGTGTTGTGACATTCATGCCATTTACATTGTGCACCATTGGCAACATATCGCTTTGGATGGTTTTACAAAATTGTACTCCTAGGTGCAGAAATCATGCTTAGATTACCAGCAGACAATTGAGGCAGGAAAGGAATCATGTCAGAATTTCATAAAGCCACCTTATATATGTTCGTCTTGAATCACCTTCCAGTGAACGATCATTGTCACATCTATTTGAAAGGTGCATATCCTATTATTTTGGACACTAATACCTGGGACCTCTGTCTCAATTTTATGTCAAGTAAGCCCCTCAGTGACTCAGTACTCAGTCAGAGTCATGCCTAATATTCACGATACCAGCATGATATGTATACAACTATGTATATTACATGATACAATGTATTTGACAGCATCCAGTAATGAAAGGGTTACAGTATGAGGAATGTCTGGCAGCTCTTGGGCTGTATTCCCTGGAGTTCAGGAGAATGAGGGAGGATCTCATAGAAACATTCCAAATGTTAAAAGGCCTGAGCAGATTAGATATAGCAAAGTTATTTCCCATGGTAGGGGTTCTTGGACAAGAGGGCACGACTTCAGGATTGAAGGACATCCTTTTAGAATTGAGATGCGGAGAAATTGCTTTAGTTAGAGGGTGGTAAATCTGTGGAATTTGTTGCCACGAGTGGCTGTGGAGGCAAAGTCATTGGGTGCATTTAAGGCAGAGATAGATAGGTTCTTGATTAGCCAGGGCATCAAAGGGTATGGGGAGAAGGCAGAGGAGTAGGGATGATTGGAAAAATTGGATCAGCCCATGATTGAATGGCAGAGCAGACTCGATGGACCGAATGGCCTACTTCTGCTCCTATATCTTATGGTCTTATGGACTCCGTGATTTCAGTCTCTAAGCTGACAGTGAGCATCCTTCAGCAGGGTGAATGCATAGAAAGCACCTGCCCCAGATGGTGTGCCTGGCTGAGTGCAGAAGACCCATGCTAATCAACTGCCCGGAGTATTTACTGAGATCTTTAACCTCTCGCTTCAGCAGTCTGAGGCACCTGCCTGCTTCAAGCAGGCTTCAATCATACTGGTGCCCAAGAAGAACGTGCTGATCTGCCTCAATGACTATCATCCAGTATCCACTGTGAAGAAGAATTGCTTTGAGAGGTTGGTCATGAAACATATCAACTCCTGTCTGAGAAGTGACTTGGATCCGCTCCAATTTGCTTACAGTCACAACAGGCCAATGAGATGGCAAGAAATTTCTCCTCATCTCTATTCTAAAAGAATGTCCTCCTTTTCTGAGTTTGTGCCCTCTGGCCATAGACTTCCTGCATTATAGGAAATATGCTCTCCACATCCACTCTATCTAGACCTCTCAGTATTCGAAAGGTTTTGATGAGATTCCCCCCTCGTTCTTCTAAACTCCAGCAAGTATAGGTCCAGAGGCATCGAACACTGTTCACACATTAATCCTTTCATTCTTGGGATCATTCTGGTGAACCACCTCTGAACCCTCTCCAATGCCAGCACATCCATTCTTGGATAAGAGACCCAAAACCATTCACAATACTCCA
Source organism: Mobula hypostoma (assembly GCF_963921235.1). Lineage (NCBI taxonomy): Eukaryota > Metazoa > Chordata > Chondrichthyes > Myliobatiformes > Myliobatidae > Mobula > Mobula hypostoma. The sequence goes on along the minus strand of NC_086110.1, from coordinate 75,942,820 downwards.
AATGCAGTTTGACCACTGCCTTATAAAGCCTTAGCATTACCTGCTTAACTTTTATATTCTGGTCCTGTTGAAGTGAATGCTAACATTGCATTTGTCTTCCTTACCACCAACTCAACCTGCAAGCTAACCTTTAGGGAATATGAATGACTAATTGATGAAAATCAAATACTCATTGAAACTAAACACTCTGTTGTATAATGGATGTAGCTTAACTGCAACTATGATTGTGTTTAGATAATCCAACCAGAGAAGGGGCTGTACTAGACCCAGTAATTTGGAAAATGAGCTTGGTCAGGTGATTGGAGTTTCAGTGGGAGAGCACCTTGGGAATAGGGATTATAACTAAGTTTTCAGATAGAGGTGGATAAGATTGGACTTCAGGAGGGGAGGTGACTGTTCCCTCTCAGCTTTGCAGATAGGCGGCAGTGCGGTAACTGAAATGCTCCCTTGTCCATTCGGCCCTCCCCACTGATCTCCCTCCTGGCACTTATCTTTACAAGCAGAATAAGTGCTACACCTGCCCCTACACCACCTCCCTCACCACCATTCAGGGCCCTAAGCAGTCCTTCCAGGTGAGGCGACACTTCACCTGTGAGTCTGTTGGGATCATCTACTGTATCCAGTTTTGCCTCCTGTATGTCGGTGAGAAGTGACGTGGATTGGGAGATGGCTTTGCTGAGCACCTATGCTCTGACCACCAGAAAAAGTGGGATCTCCTGGTAGCCACCCATTTTAATTTCACTTCCCATTCCCATTCCGACATGTCAGTTCATGGCCTCTATTGCAGTGATGTGGCCACACTTTGCTTGGAGGAGCAACACCTTGTTATCAGTCTGGGTAGCCTCCAACTTGATAGCATGAACATCAATTTCTTGAACTTCTGGTAATGGCATACCCCTTACCCACAACCCTCGTCCTTCACCATTTCCCATATTCCCCATTCCCAATTCCCTTTCTCGCCTTATGACCCTTTTGCCTATCACCTCCCTCTGGTACTCCTTCCCCTTCCCTTTCTTCCATGGCCTTCTGTCCTCCCCTCTCAGATTCCCCCTTCTCCAGTCCTTTCTCTTACACCAATCAACTTCCCAACTATTTAGTTCATGCCTACCCCGCCGGTTTCACCTATCATCTTCTACCTTGTATTTCTTCCTCCTTCTCCCCCACCTTCATACTCTGACTTCTCATCTTTTTCTCCAGTTCTGATGAAGGGTCTCGGCCTGAAACTTTGACTGTTTACTGTTTTCCATTGATGTTGCCTGGTCTGCTGAGTTCTTCCAGCATTTTGTGTGTGTTACCCGCACACACAGCTAGAATAAAGACAGATGAGGAAAAGATCATTAAACGTGAAAGATTTTCTTTGTTTTACTGTATTTCATTATTCCCTTAAATTAATAAAATCAAAAGTATGTGATTTTTCAATTTTCATTTGGAATATTACATATTACAAACAAAGCATTTAAAGGTGCTGTGCAGTTTTCAGGCTGTGTCAAAATTACCTGCACAGAGCAATGGTTGGTCCAACAGCTGTAATAAATAAATAAATAAATAAACAAACAAATTAGAAGGAATATTGAGAGGGGGAGAAAGTGTTAAATCGGGGGACAATTAATTGCAGGGCTATTAAGTAGGAGTTGGGGAGAGCAGATCTGGGAACAGCTGCCAGAGGAAGTGGTCAAGATGAGTACAGTTGTAACATTTGAGGCATTTGAATAGTATGTGGAGAGGATGGGTTGGAGGGTTAAGGGCTGAACGTGGGCAACTGAGACGAGCAGGGAGGATGCCATGGTTAAAGAAGGTAAGCTTTATTTGTCACACGTACATCAAAACAAAAGTGTGTCATTTGCATCAAATCAAAGCAAAGCTGCAAGGTTGTGCTGGGAGCAGCCCTCAAGTGTTGCCGTGTTTCTGATGCCAAAATAGCATGCCCACAACTTAATAATTCTACCAGAAATCTTTTTGGACTGTAGGAGGAAGCCAGAGTACCCAGAGGAAATCCACACGGCCATGAGGGGAACATGTTGACTTCTTATAGACATTGGCAGGAATTGAACCCGATCTTACTGCTGGCACTGTAAAGCATTGTGCTAACTGCTACCCTACTGTGCAATCTATTGTCTGTACTTGGCATGGACTAGTTGGGCTGAAGGGCCTGTTTCTATACTGTATTACTCTGACTCTAGATGGAGATAGTTTAGAATGGTATCCTGGTTGGCACGGACATGATGGGTTGAAAGAATTGTTACTGTACTGTTCTATGCTCAGTGAGTGTCTTCAGTTGGTGTAGCCCATCCACTTCAAGGTTTAATGCTCTTCACACCAATGTGTGGTTATTTGAGTTACTGTCACCTTCCTGTCAGCTTGAACCAGTCTGTCCATTCACCTCTGACCTCTCATTAACACGGCATTTCTACCCTCAGAACAGCCGCTCACTGGATGTTGTTTGTTTTTTGCACCATTCTCTGTAAACTCCAGAGACTGCTGTGCATGAAAATCCCAGGAGATCAGCAGTTTCTGAGATGCTCAAGCCACCCATTTTGGCACCAACAATCATTTCATGATCAAAGTCACTTGGATCACATTTCTTCCCCATTCTGATGTTTAGTCTGAACAACAACTGAACCTCTTGACCATGTCTACTTGCTTTTATGGTTTGAATTTCTGCCATATGATTGGCTGAATAGCTATTTGCATTAACAAGCAGGTGTACAGGTGTACCTAATAAAATGGCCACTGAGTGACCACTGTATCACCATATACTACCCTGAAATTCATTTTCTTGTGGGCATTCACAGTAGATACAAAGAAACACATTAGAAGCATTGAAAAGTGAACACAAAGACTGAGAAACAGCCAAAATGCAAACATAAACTGCAAATAGAAACACAGAATAATTAACGAATAAGTAATAAATAACCTTGAGGACATGAGTTGTTGGGTCCTTGAAAGTGAGTCTATAGGTTCTGGAATCACTTCAGAGTTGAGGTGTGTGAAGTGTGCATGCTGGTCCAAGAGTGTGATGGTTGTAAGGTAATAACTGTTTCTAAAGCTGATGGTGTGGAACTTAAGACTCCTATACCACTTCCTCGATGGCAACAGCGAGAAGGGAGCATGGCCTGGGTGGTGAGTGCTCTTGATGGATGCTGCTTTCTTGTGGCAGTGCTCCTTGTAAATGTGCTGATTGTGGGAGGGCTTAACCTGTGATGGACTGGGCTGCATCTGGTACTTTTTGTTGGCTTGTCCTTTCTAACCATTGTGCCATGTGCCTATACTTATGGCATATTGCTTTAACCATATAACAATTACAGCACGGAAACAGGCCATCTCGGCCCTTCTAGTCCATGCCGAACTCTTACTCTCACCTAGTCCCACCAACCTGCACTCGGCCCATAACCCTCCATTCCTTTCCTGTCCATATATCTATCCAATTTAACTTTAAACGACAACATCGAACCTGCCTCAACCACTTCTGCTGGAAGCTCGTTCCACACAGCTACCACTCTCTGAGTAAGGAAGTTCCCCCTCATGTTACCCCTAAACTTTTGCCCTTTAAATCTCAACTCATGTCCTCTTGTTTGAATCTCCCCCACTCTCAATGGAAAAAGCCTATCCACGTCAACTCTATCTATCCCCCTCATAATTTTAAATACCTCTATCAAGTCCCCCCTCAACCTTCTACGCTCCAAAGAATAAAGACCCAACTTGTTCAGCCTTTCTCTGTAACTTAGGAGATGAAACCCAGGCAACATTCTAGTAAATCTCCTCTGTACTCTCTCAATTTTATTGACATCTTTCCTATAATTCGGTGACCAGAACTGTACACAATATTCCAAATCTGGCCTTACCAATGCCTTGTACAATTTCAACATTACACCCCAACTCCTATACTCAATGCTCTGATTTATAAAGGCCAGCATACCAAACGCTTTCTTCACCACCCCATCCACATGAGATTCCACCTTCAGGGAACTATGCACCATTATTCCTAGATCCCTCTGTTCTACTGCATTCTTCAATGCCCTACCATTTACCATGTATGTCCTATTTTGATTAGCCCTACCAAAATGTAGCACCCCACATTTATCAGCATTAAACTCCATCTGCCATCTTTCAGCCCACTCTTCTAAGTGGTCTAAATCTCTATGCAAGCTTTGAAAACCTACTTCATTATCCACAACTCCACCTATAACCCCAAGTATATAAGCTTCTGTAAAGCAGCTCGGCCTCAAGTTGCCTGAATGCTCAGCCACGTGCTTGAATACTTCATGACTGCAGAAGGAGTTGGGCTGATGACATGCCACTTCTCTGGCTGCTGAGCTGGTATCCACGGCCCGGCGCTGCTAATTAAGGAACTGCTGAATTTAAATCTGAGGAACCGATAGCTGCAGCATAGTGATGCAGCAAGCAGACCACACACACACACACACACACACACACACACACACACACACACACACACCCAGTGGCGCGAAGCTCTCTGAAAAGTCTGAATGTTCTCCCTGTCACCACGTGGGTTTTTTCTGGGTTAAAGTCTGTGCTTTCACCCTACCAATGCCACTCATCATTTTATACACTTCAATCATCGAGTAAGAGCAATGTGGCATGGAAACAGATTGATCAGAGTAAGGTTTAATATCATGGCTTATGTCGTGAAGTTGGTTGTTTTGCGACAGCAGTACAGTGCAATACATAAAAAATTAAATTACAGTAATAAATATATATATTAGAAGTGGAAAATGAGAGCAACAAAAGGAAAAAAATGGTGTTTATCATCCATTCAGAAATCTAATATTTCATACAAAATACTGGAGGAACTCAACAAGTCAGGCAGCATCTGTGAAGAGGAAAAAGAACAGTTGATGTTTCAGGTCGACTCTTCATCAATAGGGCCAAGACATCAGCTGTTCACTCCTCTCTATAGATGCTGCCTGACCTGCTGAGTTCCTCCAGCATTTTGTGTGTTCTAGATTTGTGCAAAATATTTCAGATTTCTAACATTTGCAGTCTGACCCTGAAATGCTTAGCAAGCCAGGCAGCATCTGTGGATGGAGAGAAGGAAGGAGGAGGTAGGAGAACTGTTTAAGAACTGAAAGTGCTGTGAATGGTCAGTGAGCTGAATTATTGTGCCTTGGTTTGCCTTAGCTGCTGTTTGTTCTGTCCAGGGTTTCCAATATTTTCCATATAAACAACTTTATGGGCTTAATGAATGTAATGCTACCAGGCTTGCAGTTAATTATTTTATTGCTTTCCCTGGTTCACTGAGAGGCAAAATGAATTGCAACCTAAAAGCTGTACAATTTACATTATATATTGGATGTAAAAACACAAGGGCATACCGCCAGACTATCTAGTGTTTATATAAGATTGCTGACAGCTGTGGTTTGATTCTTGTGATCAGATTAGAATTCTTCTTTGATGATTTGACAAATACAGTCTTAAACGCTGTCTGATATTTTGCTGTTGTTTAATGTGGGCAGCATGGTAGTGTAGTGGTTAGCATAACACTTTACAGTGCCAGTGACACAGATTCAATTTCTGCCTCTGTAAGGAATTTTATCCGTTCTACCCATGACTGTGTGGGTTTCCTCCGGGTACTCTGATTTTCTCCCACATCTCAAAGACATATGGGTTAGTAGATTAAGGGGTGGCGTGGACTCATTGGACCGGAAGGTCCTGTTAACTGTGCTGTATCTCTTTTGAAATAAAATAAAAGTTCTGCAAGGAATAGACCATTGGCTATAGCTGTTAGCATAGTTTTCTTATTTAGCTTTGGTCTTCTGTTGTGTTTTCCCTCCCCCCACCCTCTTCATCTGCTCGGTTCCTTCCATCATGTCAGAGGACTTCCAGCGTTTTCTGGTTTATTTCAGATTACCAGCACTTTTTCATGTGCCCCATGTTCTCTTTATCAGACCTCTGGTTAGGGGAAAGGAAATGATTCATTCCAATGTCAGTAGTTACAGTGACCATCAGAAATTCCAAGGTAGAGTAATGGTTAGGGAGACTATTACTGCTCGGGGTGTCAAGATTCAGAGTTCAATTTCAGCACCAACTGTAAGGGGTTTGTGCATTTCCCCGTGACTGTGTGGGTTTCTACCAGATGCTTCAGTTTTCTCCCACATTCCAATGACATACTGGTTAGAAGGTTAATTGGTTGCCGTAAATTGTCCCAGGTTTAGGCTAGGGTTAAATTGGTCGATTGATGGGCAGCACCGCTCATTGGGCCAGAAGAGCTTATTCTGTGTTGTATCTCTAAAATGATAATTTAAAATCTACACTTAGAAACGTAGAAAACCTACAGCACAATACAGGCCCTTCGGCCCACAATGCTGTGCCGAACATGTACTTACTTGAGAAATTACCTAGGGTTACCCATAGCCCTCTATTTTTCTAAGTTTCTTAAAAGACCCTTTGGTATCTTCCTCCACCGCTGTTGCTGGCAGCCCATTCCATGCACTCACCACTCTCTGTGTCAAAAAAAACTTACCCCGACATCTCCTCTGTACCTACATATACTATGTATACTGTACCTACGTAGCTATACATATGTGTCTTAGACTTTTGCACAGTACTGTATGTTGGTGATAATAAATCTGATTTTCCAGGGTCAGTAACTAACCCACAAACATTACTTGGTTGTTCTTGGAGTCTACCTCCACAGGAGAGTGAAGCAGAGGTGAGTGGTTAGAGAAAGATCATTGCCAGGTTATGGCTGAGTTCTGTTCCTGCGAGCTGTTTGTAACGTCTGCTCCTCAGGAGTTGCAGCGGCCTTGGGGATCCCTGGGATCTGCTGGCAAGCCCGTAAATAGTCCGGTTTACATGTCAACAGAGACTGGGCAGGAGCCAAGTTTGCAGGGAGTGCCATGGAGATGCACATGGCTCGCATTTGCTGACACAAACACCCTCCTTTGTTCCACTATCTGTAAACAGGTCGTTCACATGGTGGTGTGTTTCAAGATTGTTTAATCTCATTTCCTGTACGCAAGTGTAAAGGGGAATGAAATAATTGTACTCGGGATCCGATGCAGCGCAAAAAAAAACACAGTAAGATGGCTTGTGAACATTGTGCATCTGTAAAGTGATACTAGGCAGAGAAGTTTCTGTAATAGGGGGACTTTAACAGGAGATGATAAAGTAGTGGTGGTTAGGATTGTGGAGGGGTGGGTGGAACCTTACTGCTTGGGGAAAGTAACTGTTTTTGAGTCTGGTGGTCTTGGTGTGAATGCTGCATAGCCTCCTCCCTGATGGGAGTGGGACAAACAGTCCAGGAGTAGGGCAGGTGGGATCCTTCACAATGTCACTGGCACCTTTCCATATATATGTCCTTGATGGCGGGTTCTACCATCTGTAACCTGTGTTCATTCTCATCTTAGCTGTGTTTGTGTTCTATTTCACACAGTCAGTTTACAAACATCACCCGGAGCTCACTAACCCAGGTTAGGTTTGTAAAACAATTAACACAGGGATTCTGCAGAGACTGGAAATCTTGAGCAGCACACAAAATGCTGAGGGACCTCTTAGGGACTGGATATATAAGTATTTGGATAGACATGGACTGATTGATAATAGTCAGCATGGCTTCGTGCATGGTAATCAATCTTACAGAGTTTTTTGAGGAAGTTACCAGGAAAGTGGATGATGTCTACATGGACTTTAGTGAGGCATTTGACAAAACATTCTCCTGGTAGGGGTAAATTTGTTATGACATTTCACTGATTGACCTAATCTCAAATAATGAGGCAGCCTACAGAGAAGAAGTCATCACCCTGACGCAATGGTGTCAAGAAAACAACCTCTCCCTCAATGTCGCAAAAACAAAGGAGCTGGTTATAGACTACAGGAGGAATGGAGACCAGCTAAGCCCTATTGAAATCAATGGATCTGGGGTTGAGAAGGCGAATAGCTTTAAGTTCCTTGGCATAAACATCACTGAGGCTCTCAACAGCACCTCTTTCACCTCAGATGGTTGAAGAAGTTTTGTTTGGGCCCCGATATCATAAGAACTTTCTACAGTGGTACAATTGAGAGCATCCTGACTGGCTGCATTATGGCCTGGTATGGGAACTGTACCTCCCTTAATCATAGGACTCTGCAGAGAGTGGTGCGGACAGCCCAGCACATCTGCAGTTGTGAACTTCCCACTATTCAGGACATTTACAAAGACAGGTGTGTAAAAAGGGCCCGAAGGATCACTGGGGGCTCAAGTCACCCCAACCACAAACTGTTCCAGCTGCTACCATCCGGGAAATGGTACAGCAGTATAAAAGCCAGGACCAACGGGCTGCAGGACAGCTCCTTCCACCTGGCCATCAGACTGATTAATTCATGCTGATACAATTGTATTTCTATGATATACTGACTGTCCTGTTGTGCATACTATTTATTATAAATTACTATAAATTGCACATTTAGATGGAGACATAACATAAAGATTTTTACTCATGTATATGAAGGATGTAAGTAATAAAGTCAATTCAATAGAGCAGTGAGAGTTTGAGGTACACATTGGCACCAGCAGCATGGATAGAAAGTGTGAAGAGCCCCTTGTGCAGTGAGTTTAGGGAGTTAGGAAAGATGCTGAAAAGTAGAACTTCAAAGTAGTAATTTTTGAATTAATTCTAGTGTTGTGTGCTAGTCAGGGCAAGAATAGAACAAGAGAACAGATTGAATAAGTGAACGAAGAACTGGTGTGGGGGGCAAAGTTTCAGTTTCTTCGATAATCTCTAATGCTTGAATTTTGAATTAAAAAAATCACTCTGGGATTATACTAAAGACATCCCCCCCCCCCCCCGCAACAAGAGCTGCTAAGACATTGAGGAACAGACAGGCAGGCAGATGAAGGAAAGGTACAAAAACAGCAGTGTAGTAGGTGACTTCAGCTTTCCTAATATACACAGACTGCGACCTCATTAGTGCAAACAGTTGAGGCGGAGCTGAATTCCGACCTTTCAGTGGGAGAGCAGTCAGCGAATAGTGATCACAACTCTTTAAATTTTGAGGTAGCTTTAAATGAGTATAAGTATGGTTCGTGTGTGAGTATTGATTTTGAGCAGCACAAATTAGAATATTAGATTGAGGGAGAGTCAATTGGGAGCAAAAATTGTTTTTGGGCAAGTCCATATCTGACGTGGAGGGTTTTTAAAGATCAGCTACGCAAAGTACGGGACAGGCATGTACCAGTCAGAAGGAAGAACCAGGATGACAAGGTAAGGGACAAAACACAGGTGATGAATTTAGTCAAGTATGAAAGGGATGCATATGTAAAGTTTTGGAAGCTAAAATCAAACAGAGCCCTTGAGGATTATATAGAAAAAAAATTCAGTAAGGGATTTAAAGAGAGTGCCAAGCTATTCTAACCATTCCTCAAAAGCAAGAGGATAAGAGAGAAGAGGGTAGGACCACTCAAGGATAGTGGAGTGAAACTTCTATAGTTGTACCGTGAAGAGCATTCTGACAGGCTGCATCACTGTCTGGTATGGAGGAGCTACTACACAGGACTGAAAAAAGCTGCAGAAGGTTGTAAATCTAGTCAACTCCAGCTTGGCTACTAGCCTACAAAGTACCCAGGACACCTTTAGGGAGCGGTGTCTCAGAAAGGCAGCATCCGTTATTAAGGACCTCCAGCACCCAGGGCATGCCCTTTTCTCACTGTTACCATCAGGTAGGAGGTACAGAAGCCTGAAGGCACACACTTAGCGATTCAGGAACAGCTTCTTCCCCTCTGCCATCTGATTCCTCAATGGACATTGAATCTTTGGACACTACCTCACTTTTTTTAATATACAGTATTTCTGTTTTTGCACGTTTTTTTAATCTATTCAATATACGTAATTGATTTACTTGTTTCTTTATTATTATAATTTTAAAATTTTATTTGTTTTTTTTTCTCTGTGCTAGATAATGTATTGCATGGAACTGCTGCTGCTAAGTTAACAAATAAGAACATAAGAACATAAGAAATAGGAGCAGGAGTAGGCCATCCGGCCCATCGAGCCTGCCCCGCCATTCAATAAGATCATGGCTGATCTGTCCGTAAACTTAGCTCCATCTACCTGTCTTTTCCCCATAACCCTTAATTCCCCGTCACATGCCGGTAATAATAAAGCTGATTCTTATTTTGATGTGTTTGAAGGTGTAAGATGTGGGTGAGGTCCTACATGAATATGTACCAAGGAAATGCACTTTGCAGATGGGGTGATCAGTGAGAAGTATGCTAAACTGCTAGGGCATTTTTGAGATTTGGGTGTTGCATCTTTTGAAGAACATTAAAGTGGATAAGTCCCCAGGGCCTGATGGGATATACTCCAGTCTCCTGAATAAGACAATAGATGAAATTGATGGGGCTTTGATCAAGACCTTTGTGTCCTCTTTAGCCACAGGTGAGGTCCTGGAGGATTAGTGAAGAAGCAGGATCAGTTGCAGATATGGGTGGAGAAATGGCAGATGGAGTATAATCAATCAACTTTGAAATTATGCTCTTTGGGAGATTAATTATAAGAGGAAAAGTACACAATAAATGCAGAACCCTTGAGTTTTGATTTATAGGATGCTCTTGGGTCCCAAGTACATGGCTTCCTGAGTGATTTCACAGATTGATAGGGTTGTAAAGAAAGTGTATTTAAAAGTCGGAAAGTTACGTTACAGGTTTGTAAAGCTCTTGTTAGGTCATGTCTGGTGTATTGCATTCACTTCTGACCACCTCATCATTGGAAGGATGAGGAGTCTTTGGACAGGGTGCAGAAGAGTTTACCAGGATGCTGCCTTGATTAGCGGGCATGAGCTGGAAGGAGAGGTTGGACAAACTCGGGTTTTTCCCTGGAGTCACAGTGGGTAAAATGAGACTTATAGAAGTTTGTAAGCTTATGAGAGGTATAGGTAGAGTAGACAGACAATTGTTCACTCAGAGTTGAAATGTCCAGAAGGCATGCATTTAAGGTGAGAGGGGGCAAGTTCAAAGGAGATGTGCAGTGCAAGTATTTTACAGAGTTGATGGTGCCTGGAGTGCTTCACCAGGGATGGTAATTGAGGTGTTTAAGAGACGCTAAGATATGCATATGAATGTTCAGAGAATTGAGGGATGTAGACATGGTATAGGCAGAGGGATTAGTTTATTTCGACATTTAATTACCAAATTAATTTGTTTGCCACAACTCTGTGGGCCAAAGGGCCTGTTCCTGTGCAGTACTGTTCGATGTAAATGTCTTCTGTCCTGTGCTCTGGGTCTTTAATGAGTTGTGTGGATAATATACCAACTAAGACTGTCTTGTAAACAGCCCTCTAAGCGATGACTTTCTCCTTCAAAGAAAATTGAATATGATGTATAAGTGAACACTAATCCTGTAATTACTAAGAAACAGATGGCCTACTTGAGACTTGTGCTTAATACCAGCTGAATAAATGTCATTAGGCGAGATGGCTAATGAACCACTGGGTGAATCTTGCTGAGACTTTAAGCTTCTCACAATATCTGGGTGTTTTGCCTTTGCCCCTGCAGAAAGTTGCTTGCTGAGGATTTGCTCTACAGCACGCTTTCTGAGTGTGATCAGTCACATGTCACAGCTGAGATGCTTTGATTTTCCCAGGATGCACTCCTCCTTCAGGTGCGGAAACAGCAATGTGACCCCTTCCTCCCCACCCCCTCATCCCATCCTCACTGCCCTCTCCCCCTTCCTCCCTCCCACTCCCTGCCCCTCCCCCAACCTCTCCTCCCACTCCCTACCCCTTCCCCTACTCCATGTTCCCCCTCCTTCTATCACCCCCTTCCTCTACCCTCCTCTCCCCCTCCCCCTCACTAATCAAGAACCTAGCAATCTCCACTTTAAATACTCAATGACTTGGTCTCTACAGCTGTTTGTGGCAGTGAATTCCACAGATTCACAGCCCTCTGGATAAATAAATTCCTTCTCATTTCTGTTCTAAATGGAAGTTCCTCTATTCTGAGGCTGTGGCCTCTGACCTAGACTCCCCCAATATAGGAATCATCCTCCCCACATCCACTTTATCGAGGCCTTTCAATATTCAATAGGTTTTCTCTCATTCTAATGATCTCCAACGAGTATAGACGCAGAGCCATCAACTCCTCGCCAGTTAACCCTCACATATGCTCAAAGGTGGCAGTTTTTCTTCCTTGATGTAGTTATAAATGGGATTCGTCTTGTTGATGGCCTACGTTTGTTGTCTGTGGTATGCAGAAGCAGATTTACCAAAAGCAATTGCATAACTTGGTCATAAAAGGAAGACAGACTAGTATTTGTATCTCTTCATGGATATTGGAACATTCCAAAACTCTTCACAACCAGAAAAGCAGTGTGGAAGAGTAGCCTCTTTTGTAATGCAGCAAATGATCATGAAGCTGTTAAGTTGAGCTTTATTTATCACTTTGGAACATGAAAGCATACAGTGAAATGCGTTGTTTGCGCTAATAGCCAACGCAGTCCAAGGATGTGCTGGGAGCAGCTGCAAAATGACACATTTCACAAAATATGCCTGTGATATTAAACCTGATTATGATTGTGATGCTGACCTCAGCTCACTCACCCTAACCTGTGTGTCTTTGCAATGTGGGAGGAAACCAGAACACCCAGAGGAGACGCATGTATTCACGGGGAGAACGGACAAACTCCTTACAGACAGCGATGCGAATGGAGCACCACTTGTGATTGCAGGCACTGAAAAGCGTTACGCTAACTGCTACGCCGCAGTGCTGCTCCACAATCTAAGTCAAAGGTACTGGGAGTAGGCAGTTGTTAATACCTAACTTTTAATAAATTGAATTGTTATGATAGCTTTGTATGTGCATGTGTATCAATAGGAAAAGTAATTCTGCCACTTCCTAAGAAAAATAAATATTCCTTTCGCTATCTGTAAGGAATTTTTATGTTCTACCCGTGGAATGCCTGGATTTCCTCTGGGTGCTGCGGTTTTCTCCCATGGTCCAAAGAAGTACTTGTTACGTAACAGTAGGTTAATTGGCCATTGTAAATTGTCCTGTGATTAAGCTAGGGTTAAATCAGTGGGTTGCTGGGCAGCACAGCTCAAAGGGTCGGAAGGGCCTGTTGCACTAAGTAAACAGCGAAGCATCAGCGGTTACCAGCCGAAATGCAGCAGATGTTCTTTGGGAAAAAATGTAGTGTTTAAATGTTCTCAATAATATGTTTGAACTGCGCAGTGGTGAACAAGTGTCTAATCTGTAAATCAGTCTGAATAAATGAACTGTTTCAACTGTTTTACATGGGTTGGGACTCCAGGTTCAATTGCATTGCTAACACAAGATAACTTATTACTGGCAAACTCTCTTCCCCTACTGGTTAAATAGCAGAGAGCCATAATTTAAAAAAAAATGCCACTCAGAGCAGTGCTTGATTCTAGTAGTCGTAAATGCCAGTGACTTGTTGCTTTTGGCTAGCTATCAAGTGTCTCTCCACATCATTCACAAAATCAGTTGGGGGAAGTTGAATGGAAATTAGTTTTACCAGGTGATTCAGGGATGAAGATGTACATGAAGCCAAGAGATGGAATAGGTCTTTTGTTTTAAGATAAACGAAAATTTAGTCTAAGGAAATTTGACGTGCCCCTGTTGACCCTCCCATCAATTATCTCTCCCCTACCCCTTTTGTACTATGTTAAGTCACAAATGTATGGAATGATCTGACTTAAGATGGTTTAATGTCATTTCCAGTACGCAAGTGTAAAGGAGAACAAAATAATTGTTACTCTGGATCCAAAGCAGCACTAAAAACACAGTAAGATCAAGAACACAATAGTAAAAAAAAACACAATAAAAATAAATACATAAGATAGAATATATATATATATTGATTTGTACGTCGTAAAGTGATGCTCAGCACAAGGGTGTCTCTATGTAAGGTGATTGACAGGAAATGATAAAGCAGTGGTGGTTGGAGATGTGGAGGGGTGGGAATGTGGGTGGAGGTGTTGATCAGCCTTACTGCTTGGGGAAAATAACTGGTTTTTGAGTCTGGTGGTCCTGGCATGGATGCTACGTAGCCTTCTCCCTGATGGGAATGGGGCAAACAGTCCATGAGCAGGGTGGGTGGAATCCTTCATGATGTTACTGGCCCTTTTTTTTTGCTACCTTTCTGTATATATGTCTTTGATGGCAGGTAGGCTAATGCCAGTGAGGCCTGGAGCAGTTTTGACTACCTGTTGTAGAGGTGTCTGCCACAGTGCAGTTTCCCTACCATGCAATAGGTGATTGCTTCTTCAATCTTTCTGGATAGCATGCAGACAAAAACTTTTCACTGCATCTTGGTACATGTGACAGTAATGAATCAATCTATACAGAGGCATGCAAAACTTTGTATTTGCACTACATGCAACAGTAATAAACCAATTCTTATTCACAAAAAACTATAGATACTGAAAATCTGAAATAAAAGTCCCATCAAATTTCTGGAGAAACTGAAGAGGTTAGATAGCATCTGGAGAAAGAAACAATTATTGGAATTGGTTTATTATAAATGAGTAATGATTAATAATGCTACCAATTAGTACTCATCTCTATGAGGCTTTCCAGATACAGTAATGCTAGGAAGTTTGTGAATAGTGTAGCTTATTTCTGCATAAATATATCCCAAAATGTGAACAGATCTTCATGTAAGTCCCATAACCAGATAAAGAGAATCCAATTAAATAAATAACACAAAAACATTACACTTGTTCATTTATTTTTGTAGAAGGCATTACCTCAGAGGTTCATTTACTTTTTCCAACAAATGCTCATAGTATTGGATCATTTTTCTCAATAAATAAATGAACAAGTATAATGTTTTTGTATTATTTATTTAATTGGACTCTATCTAATTTTAGGACTTGCATGAGGATCTGATCACATTTTAGGTCATATTTATGCAGAAGTAGAGAAAATTCTACAGGGTTCACAAACTTTTTAGCACCACTGTACATCATCTGGGACAAACATGAATTCACCCTGTTGTATGGAAGACATTATCATTTGGATTCTGTTTCTCACCCCAGACTCTGCCTTTGTTTCTGACTCTGAATTTAAACTTCTTTCCCATCTTTCCCATTTCTGATGGAAAACCAATGAGCTCAATCATTAATTACCTCATTATAACTTTGCATCTTATTCTGTACTTACACTGCCCTTTCTCTGTAACTGTAACAGTTTATTTGCATCCTCTACTGTCAGGATGAAGCCACACAGCAGGTTGGAGGAACAACACCTTATATTCCGTCTGGGTAGCCTCCAACCTGACGGCACGAACATTGATTTCTCTAACTTCCATTAATGCCCCTCCTCCCCTTCTTATCCCATGCCTTATTTATTATTTTTTCCTTCCTTCTCTCTTTTTTTTTCTCCTCCTTTCTCTCTTTTTTTCTCTCTCTGTCCCTCTCCCAATAACTCCTTGCCTGCTCTCCATCTTCCTGTTACTATCTCTTCTTTCAGTTAGTCCTGACGAAGGGTCTCGGCCCGAAGCATCGGCTGTGCTTCTTTCTATAGATTCTGCCTGGCCTGCTGTGTTTCATCAGCACTTTGTGTGTGTTACTTGAATTTCCAGCATCTCAGGCATCCTACCCTGCAAAAACTCATTTCAGGGAGGTAGCACCATCAATTTGCGGGAGACTTCCGGGAGAGGTGGGATGTCTGCAATAGCGTAGCTCCTTAGCAGCTGGCCAGCTAGTTTAAATAACGTTAGCTATGCTAATAAACGAATGACATCTGTTAAACTCACCTCAACATGTCTTTTACAGTCTTAACCCACCAAGGGCAATAGAAAAGTCACTGTTGCAAACGGTGCAGCGAGTAACACTGTCATTATTTTGACCCCTATTAGGCAGGGGTACACTTTAGTGTAGTCTGGGGTGACGTACGTTTTATATTTTTGGAAGACTCTGCCATGGCGCGCTCTCGCTCGCGTTCTCTCTCTCTCATGGTCGCTCGCGCGCTCTTAAGCTCTCATGCTTGCTTTCTCGCTTTCTCTCGCTCGCTCTCACTTGCTTTCGCTCGCGCGTTCTCGCTTGCTTGCTCTCGCTCTCTCATACACGCTCTCTCTCGTCGCTCTCGTGCTCGCTCTCTTGCTTTCTCTTGCTCGCTCTCAAAAAAAATTGATTTCTGTGATATTGTATATCATTTGCGGGCATCAGGGAGCCACTATTAATATGCAGGAGACTCCCGAAACTTCTGGGAGAGGTGGGATGTCTGGCGTCTGCAGATTTCCTCGTGTTTGCTGTTACTGCTTTATCTTGTTTTACCCTAAGGGGCAGTACGGTAGCGCATCACTTTAGAGTGCAATTCCTGCCCTGTAGGAGTTTGTGCGTTCTCCCTGTGACCACGTAGGTTTACTCCTGTTTCCTCTTGTAGTAGGTTAATTGGTTGTGTAGGTGGAACTGGGCAGCACAGGTATGTTTGACCGGAAGAGCCTGTCACTATGCTATAAAATTAAACGTCTCAATACCATGTGTAATGATCTGATTTGTATGAACAATATGCAAGACAAGTTTCTGACTGTATCTCAGCATATGTGACAATAATAAACCATTTCCAATAATTGGTTCTCTCTCCACTTGCTATCTTATGTCTTCAGTTTTGTCAGAAATTTGATGGACTTTAATTTCACATTTTCAGCATTTGGCAATACAGCACAGAATAGAACCTTCTGGCCCACTGAGTCCACCAGCCAAACACCCACCTGTTTAATCCCAGCCTAATTTACAATGACCAATTAACCTTCTAGCTGGTTTGCCTTTGCACCGTGGAATGAAACTGGAGCACCTGGAGGAAACCCTCACACACAGACAGACTCACATGTACAAACTTGCTTACAGAGGTTGCCAGAATTGATCTCTGAATTTTGACGCGCCAAACTGTAATAGTGTTGTGCTAACCACTATGCTACCATGATGCCCATAGGTTTTTCATGTATTGGAATTGGTTTACTATTCTCACATTTGCCAAATTAGGTAAAAAAATCTAAGTTTTGCATGATAATTTGAAAGCATTTACACTGAGGTAGTATATAAGGAAAAACAAAATGAATGCAAAAGACATTGTGTTACAGTTGTAGAGAAAGTGCAGTGTGGGCAGTCAGTAAAGGGCAAGGGCTACATTGATGGAGATTGTTTGGCTGGGAGTTCAGATTTAATGTTCATGAGTTTTATAACAGTGGGGTAGAAATTGTGCTCAAGCCTGCTGGTGTGAGTCTGCAAACTTTTGTATTTTCTTTCCAATCTTGTGAGACCATGGATCTGTGCCTGGAAAGTCTTCACTCTTCAGGGCGCAGACCTGGGTAAGGTTGTATGGAAGACCGGCAGTTGCCCATGCTGCAAGTCTCCCCTCTCCACGCCACCGATGTTGTCCAAGGGAAGGGCATTAGGACCCAGACAGCTTGGCACCAGTGTTGTCACAGAGCAATGTGTGATTAAGTGCCTTGCTCAAGGACACACCACGTTGCCTCAGCTGGGGCTCAAACTCACAACCTTCAGGTCGCTAGTCCAGTGCCTTAATCACTTGGCCACGTGCCCACACTTCTTCCCAATAGAAGTGGGAAAAGTGAGAAAGACAGAGGGTGAGTGGAAGCTGTGGTTGGTTGGCAGCTTTACTGAGGCAGTGAGAAGTGTAGAGAGTCCTGTTTTGTTTGTAATGTGCTAAGTGGTGTCCACAACTCTCTGCAGTTTCTTGTCTAGGGTATCGGAGTTGCGACTCCAAGTATGATGTTTTCATAAGAACATATTGATTGGAGCAGGAGTTGGCCATCTGGCCTTCGAACTTGCCCCACCATTAATTAAGATCAAAGTTGATCTGGCTATGGAATTGGGCCATAGAATTCTATCCTAAACCTGTTCCATAAGACCATCTGTAAAGATTGGTGAGGCTGATTAAGAACATTCAGAGTTTCCTAAGCTTCCAAAGAGGTAGAGGTGCTGGTGTGTGATGTCACTGATGTTTACCTGGACAATAACACCGTAAGACACAGGAACAAAATTAGATCATTTGGCCCATTGAGTCTGCTCTGCCATTTAATCATGTCTGCCATCTGGAAGAAGGACTCTCACCAGGTTCAGGAACAATTATTACTCCTCAACCATCAGGCTCTTGAACTAGAAGGGGTAACTTCATTCAACTTGCCCCATCACTAACTATTCCCACAAACTATGGACTCACTTTCAAGGACTCATGTTCTTGATATTTATTGCTTATTTATTTATAATTATTTTGCTTTTTGTATTTACATATTTTGCTGTATTTGTGCACTGGTCGCCCTATTGATGTGGATTTAAGTGATTTTATTATGGTTATTGGATTTAGTGAGTATGCCCCACAAGAAAATGAATCTCATCGTTGCATATGGTGACGTTGTACTTTGATAATGAATTTACTTTAAACTTTGTCTGATTTATTATCCCTCTTAACCCCATTCTCCTGCCTTCTCCCCATAACCTTTGATGCCCTGATTAATTAAAAACCTATCAGCCTCCACTTTAAATATACCCAGTCACTGCCTCCACAGCTATCTGTGGGAATGAATTCCACAGATTCACTGACCTATGGGTAAAGAAATTCCTCCTCATCTCTGTCCTTAAGGGGCATTCCTCTTCTGAGGCTGTGCCTTCTGGTACTATATACCCCCTGTTGAGGAAACATCCTCTCCACATCCACTTCATGACATTTCAATATTTGGTAAGCTTTTATGAGATCACCCCTCACTCTTCTAAACTCCCAAGTACCAATAGGGACTTTTACTGTCTCCTCAGCACCATTGATACAGTCAGGCATGTACTCCACCTTGAAGACAAATGACCAGCCCTTTGATATTGAGGGAAAGGGACAGTGAGTATAGGAATAGAGTGAGGTGGAGGATAAATACATGGCTGAGGGATTGGAGCAGGGGGCAGGGATTCAGATTTCTGGATCATTGGGACCTCTTTTGGGGCAGGAGTGACCCATACAATCAGGGGGACCAATGTCCTGGCGGGATTTGCCAAGGCTATTGGGAAGAGTTTAAACTAGGATTGTGGGGTGGGGGAGGAGGTGGGAACCAAACTGAAGAGACAGAGGAAGAGGTGGTTGGCTCACAAATAGAGAAAGCTTGGAGACAGTGTGAAAGGGAGGATAGGCAGGTGGTCGAGAAGGGACACGCTCAGACCGATGGTTTAAGATGTGTATATTTTAATGCAAGGAGTATTATGAACAAAACAGATGAGCTTAGAACATGGATGAGTACTTGGAGCTATGATGTTGTGGCCATTACAGAGACTTGGATGGCTCAGGGGCAGGAATGGTTACTTCGAGTGCCAGGCTTTAGATGTTTCAGAAAAGACAGGGAAGAAGGCAAAAGAGGTGGGGGCATCTCACTGTTGATCAGAGGTAGTGTCATGGCTGTGGAAAAGGAGGAAGACATGGAGGAATTGTCTATGGAATCTCTTTGGGTGGAAGTTAGGAATAGGAAGGGGTCAATAACTCTACTGGGTGTTTTTTATAGACCACCCAATAGTAACAGGGACATCGAGGAGCAGATAGGGAGACAGATTCTGGAAAGGTGTAATAATAACAGGTCTGTTGTGGTGGGAGATTTTAATTTCCCAAATATCGATTGACATGTCCCTAGAACGAGGGGTTTAGATGGGGTGGGTTTTTTTTTTTAGGTGTGTTCAAGAAGGTTTCGTGACACAATATGTAGAATAGCCTACAAGAGGAGAAGCTGTACTTGATCTGGTATTGGGAAATGAACCTGGTCAGGTGTCAGATCTCTCAGTGAGAGAGCATTTTGGAGATAGTGATCGTAATTCTATCTCCTTTACAATAGCATTGGAGAGAGATAGGAACAGACAAGTTAGGAAAGCATTTAATTGGAGTAAGGGGAAATATGAAGCTATCAGGCAGGAACTTGGAAGCATAAATTTGGAACAGATGTTCTTAGGGAAATGTACGGAAGAAATGTGGCAAATGTTCAGGGGATATTTGCGTGGAGTTCTGCATAGGTGCGTTCCAGTGACACGGAAAGGATGGTAGCGTACAGGATCCGTGGTATACAAAGGCTGTTGTAAGTCTAGTCAAGAAGAAGAGCTAATGAAAGGTTCAAAAAGCTAGGTAATGATAGAGAGCCAGAAGATTAGAGGGCTAGCAGGAAGGAGTTCAAGAAAGAAATTAGGAGAGCCAGAAGGGGCATGAGAAGGCCTTGGCAGACAGGATTAAGGAAAACCACAAGGCATTCTACGAGTATGTGAAGAGCAAGAGGATAAGACGTGAGAGGATAGGACCAATCAAGTGTGACAGTAGAAAAGTGTGTATGGAACTGGAGGAGATAGCAGAGGTACTTAATGAGTACTTTGCTTCAGTATTTGCTACGGAAAAGGATCTTGGTGATTTTTGGGATGACTTGCAGCAGACTGAAAAGCTTGAGCATGTAGATATTAAGAAAGAGGATGTGCAGGAGCTTTTGGAAAGCATCAAGTTGGATAAGTCACCAGGATCAGATGAGATGTACCCCAGGCTACTGTGGGAGGCCAGGGAGGAGATTGCTGAGCCTCTGACGATGATCTTTGCATCATCAATGGGGACAGGAGAGGTTCCGGAGGATTGGAGGGTTGCGGATATTGTTTATTATCCAAGAAAGGGTGTAGAGATAGCCCAGAAAATTATAGACCAGTGAGTCGTACTTCACTGGTTGGTAAGTTGATGGAGAAGATCCTGAGAGGCATAATATGATTAGGAATAGACAGCATGGCTTTGTGAAAGGCAGGTCATGCCTTAGAGCCTGATTGAATTTTTTGAGGATGTGACTAAACACATTGATGATGGTAGAGCAGTAGATGTAGTGTATATGGGTTTCAGCAAGGGGTAATTGCTTTGTGGATCCAGAACTGGCTTGCCCACAGAAAGCAAAGAGTGGTTGTAGACGAGTTATATTCTGCTTGGAGGTCGGTCACCAGTGGTATGCCTCAGGGTTCTGTTCTGGGACCCCTACTCTTCGTGATTTTTATAAATGACTTGATGAGGAAGTGGAGGGATGGGTTAGTAAATTTGCTGATGACACAAAGGTTGGAGGTGTTGTGGATAGTGTGGAGGGCTGTCAGAGGATACAGCAGGACATTGATAGGATGCAAAACTGGGCTGAGAAGTGGCAGATGGAGTTCAACCCAGATAAGTGTGAGGTGGTTCATTTTGGAAGATCAAATATGATGACAATATACAAACGTTTGTAGTATTAATGGTAAGATTCTTGGCAGTGTGGAGGATCAGAGGGATCTTGGGGTCCGAGTCCATAGGCCACTCAAGGCTGCTGTGCAGGTTGACTCTGTGGTTAAGAAAGCATACGGTGCATTGGCCTTCATCAATCGTGGAATTGAGTTTAAGAGCCGAGAGGTAATGTTGCAGCTATATAGGACCCTGGTCAGACCCCACTTGGAGTACTGTGCTCAGTTCTGGTCGCCTCACTACAGGAAGGATGTGGAAACCATAGAAAGGGGTGCAGAGGAGATTTACAAGGATGTTGCCAGGATTGGGGAGCATGCTTTATGAGAATAGGATGAATGAACTGGGCCTTTTCTCCTTGGAGCGATGGAGGATGAGAGGTGACCTGATAGAGGTGTATAAGATGATGAGAGGCATCGACCGTGTGGATAGTCAGAGGTTTTTTCCCAGGGCTGAATTGGCTAGCACGAGAGGGCACAGTCTTAAGGTGCTTGGAAGTAGGTACAGAGGAGATATCAGGGGTAAGTTTTTTTTTGATGCAGAAAGTGGTGAATGCGTGGAATGGGCTGCCGGTGACGGTGGTGGAGGGGGATACGATAGGGTCTTTTAAGAGACTCCTGGACAGGTATATGGAGATCAGAAAAATAGAGGGCTATGGGTAACCCTAGATAATTTCTCAGGTTAGGCGATATTGGGCACAGCTTTCTGGGCCGAAGGGCCTGTACTGTGCTGTCGGTTTTCTGTGTTTCTATGATTGAGGGGAAGAAAGCAGTGTTGCATTTCTGAGATGTAAAACACAGGAGCTGCTGGAAGATCTACAGATGCAATTTGTTTTGCGAAGTGTTTCCAGATTTCTCTCTCACTTTAGATTTTCTTCTGAGTTCTGCATCTTGTTTCATGTGTTAGTTGTTTCTTTTCTCTCTTTGCCCCCTTCCTGCTGAAATGAGTCTGCTTGCATGTGATGTGAACCTCTGTGCATCATGAGGTACGAGAATTCTTCTAACTGATTGTGCTGTTGGAGATGCCTGTTTATTTCCTGAACCACATCAATTTACAGATCTGCTTTTCGGGAAGATGCTTTCCAAAACCCATACACCAGAGCTCTCACGTCTCTCTCATGCTCTCCCTCATTCCATTTCTCCAAAGTTTTAGGTTTTGATTTTGTTCAAGAATATTTTTAAGCTGTTCATGCACATCAGCACTTCAAATTCAAAATAAATTTATTTTCGAAGTATATTTATGTTACAATGTACTGCCTTTTTTGCCAGTTTTTACATGAAAAATAAAGAATAATAGAATAAAGAACAATAGAATTTACAAAAAACTTTACATAAAGACTGACAAACAACCAATCTGCAAAAGAAGGTAAACTGTACAAATAACAAAATAAAACTGAGAAATGAGTTGTAACGAGCCCATAAAAGTGATCTGTAGGTTGTAGAATAGGCCAGCTGGTGCTGTAGTGGCATCAGCACTGGACTTCAAGGCAGATGGTCCTGAGTTCAAATCCAGCTGGGTCCCAATCTGGGCAGTAGCCGTATCTGCGCGGAAGAAAGGCCTGGCAATCTACTTTTGTATCTGGCCGTGAAAACCCTATGGATATTGAGTTCACAAAGAGTCGGACTCAAGGTTGTAGAATTAGTTCAGTGTTAAGGTGAGTGAAGTTATCTGTGCCTTTTCGGCATTCTGATGGCTGAAAGGTAATTACTGTTCCTGAACCTGATGGTGTAGGACCTAAGGCTCATCTGCCTACTTCCCGATGGCAGCAGTGAGAAGAGAGCAAGGCCTGGATGGTGTGGGTCCTTGAATGATGGATGCTGCTTTCTTGTGGCAGTACTCCGTGTAAATATATTCAGTGATGATGGACTGGGCTGTAGTCTTATCTGTTCCAGGGTATTGGTGTTTCCATACTAGGCCATGATGTAGCCAGTTCAGATATTCTCCACTGTGCACCTATAGAAGTTTCCCACTTGCTGACGGGAAAAGGATCTGTATTCCTAGGAGGTTCTTGGATGCACTTATCTTTTCTGTCAAACCTTTAAGGCCCATTGAAATGTGCATGGAAATGTATAGAAAAATGTGTGGTTTGCATCAACATTCACCACAGTCCAAGGATGTGACAGGGCAGCCCATAATTGTCGCCATGCTACCGGCACCAATGTACCATCTGCACAACTTACTAACACTAACCTGTACGTCTTTAATGTGGGAGGAAACTGGAGCACCTGGTGGAAACCCACACAGTCACAGGGAAAATATACAAACTCCTCATGGACAGACTGGGAATTGAACCCCGATTGCTTATCACTGCTGCTGTAAAGTGTGAGGCTAACTGCCGAGCCACTGTGCTGCCTGTACTATGATTGATTGATGGTAGAATCTGGACGGAGTTGATTGGTAGTTGGTGGGAAATTGAGTATCAGAAAAAAATGATTTGCTATGGACTCGGTGGTCTTTGGCCTGCAGCCGTCAGGCTCCTGGACCAGCTTCACTCGCCTCAGCAGCTCCATGGCTGTGGACTCACTTTCAGGCTCTCTGCATTTAACATTATTTGTTTACTTTTTATTGTTTGTACATTTTGTTCTTTTATTCACACTTTGGTTAGGATTTGTGAGAGAGTTTTCTTGAAATGGGTTCTATTGTGTGTCTTTGTTTTGTGGCTACCTGCAAGAAGACGAATCTCAGGGCTGTATACTGTATACACACATTTATAATGTACTTTGAGCTTTAGCTCCTTTGTCAAAAGAAAACATTAATATTTAAGCTGTTTTTGGAGTGACCTGATTGTAGAGAAGCCAGAACTACAGAATGTTCTTCTGCCTCCCGTCACACTCTGCTGCTGTGGGCAGTGTTTAGCTGTATGCTGTATGTGCAGATTCTTTCCTAGAGTTGCATGCTTGTATTGTCCATCTGTTCTGCTGAGAAATTCATGGGAGGTTTCAGATAAAATGCTAAGAATCAAGTCCACTCACTGGTGGAGGACAAACAAGGAAGAATCAAGACCTCTTTGTGAAATTGTTTGACCTTTGCATTCTTGAGCGAGTGTTCACAGTCCCTCTGTATATCTAGAATGTACAGTTTGTGTTGATGCCAGAAGTTTATTGTAAGAAAGAGAAAATGTTCTGATTTGGGAAGATGCAGATTTCTGAGGTGATAACTGTTCACTGTCCCAACCCAAGCTTTTTGAGTTCACATTCAGCTGCCTTAAGCCCATCACCCTTGCTGGGGCATAGGCTGCTGACAGCATCTCGCTGGAGTCTTCTGTCTTGGTCCAGTCTTTCAAGTTCTCCCTAGGTGTAGCCCATCTTCAAAGATCCTTCCTCCCCCAGGGATGAGATCTTTGGAGCTTCTGTTGGCGTCCCTATAGCTCTAGGTTTTTGCGGGACGGGGTTGTTTGCCTCATTCCCAACCCTCTTCCTTTTACAGGGGGCTTGTTACTGTCCATGGTGGAGTTGCATCCTGCCTTAAACCTTTATATTTTATTTCAATTGACCTCATACTAAGATGGGACAAATCTAGTCAGAATTTGAGGAGGAGCTTCAATTACATGGTTAAATGGTTGAAATATGGAGAATGTATGATTAACTAGCATGGGAAAGGCCAGGCTCAATCCAGCGCAGACTCACTGCACCTCTGCTCTCTCCTGCACTGCCTTTGATGTCTCTCCCCTGGATGGCATATATAGACCATTACACATTACACTGGAATACTAGAACATTAGTATTGACCAGAATGGGGAGAAATAAGGTTTTTCTGGTGAATGGGAGCAGCTAGAAAGTGAAGGAGAAAAGGCAAGAGAATGCAGGAGTTGCAAAATGCAGAGCCAGTAGACATGCCTGGCAGGTCAGACTTAGGATCTCTTCCACTCTCAGAGGAAGGCAAAGAAAAGGGAGAGGGTAAAAAGACAAACAAATTGAACCAATAACACAGGTGGTGATACGCTTAGTCATAAACTAGTATTAAAACAGCATGTGCCCTAATCATCTGGCATTCTGGCAGTATTGAATCTGATGCAGTGTGTTACTTGGACACCACCAGGAGCCTGGCATTACCAAACCACTGCTCAAGAATGCAGGAATTTTAGGGGCAGGAGTGGTCCTCGTGGGATGACATTAGCCCACCCTTTCTCAGTTGAATTGGTGATTGTATCGCTGCCAGTTTGCGCACAACAGTTCAATTGTTTTGGTGCGTCTGTCAGATGCTTTGTTTGGCACATTCTTTATATAACCAAACTTGCGTTTTTTTTTAAATAAAGCATTTTCCAGTGTTCTGTTCCTTTTTTTAAAATAAGACTTACCAATCCAAAGAGGAGTTATTTCACTCTCTTGTTCCACTGTGAATTCATTTTCTATTTTAGTCCTCCTGTCAGCTCAGGAATACCTTTGAAGAGAATTGAATAGTTTTAGTGAATAATCACACTGGGGATTTAATGTTCTAAGCTGTTCTGACTGCTGGTCTTGGTGAGTGCAACAGTAGACAAGCAGTTCTGTTGGGGTTTAAAACACTTTGTTTAAGAATGATTTATTAGTTTTTTAAAATGTTTCATTTGAATGTGTACTGCATCATCTTATTGTCAGATCCCAGATGATTCAAGAAGCATTGACCACATTTGAACAGTTTATACTTGTAAAAGCCTTTTCTGGTTATTTCTGCTCTGACAGACCATTTGGTTCTCGAGCAGAAATATCTCATGCACTTCCCCATACTCTGCTGGTTCACCATCATGCTTATAATTTTTTTCTGATTGGTGGTACTCTGCTATGCCTTCACTGTCCATTAGTCCTGGGAGAACCTGCCTTGTGAGTGTTGATAAGCTATAAAATGAAAGTAAATTACCACCATAGTGTCATGGTTAGTGCAATGCTATTTCAACTCAGGACATTGGAGTTCAGAGTTGAATTCTGGTGTACATTCCTTCCCATGTGCACTTAGCTTTCTTCCAGCTGCTCTGGTTTCCTCCCACAACCGGTTAGTGGATCAATTGGTCATTGTATATTGACCTGTAACTAGGCTAGGGTAAAATTGGGTGTTGTTGGGTGGTGTGACTCAAAGGGTTGGAGGTGCCTGTTCTATGCTGTATCATTAAATTTTAAAAAATAAAATACATTTGCATCCTTGTTTGTCTAACATATTATCTCTGCTAATGTCTTGTTTGGGAAGAATTATTAGTTACCAATTGGAGAAGAACCAAAATTCCTCTCCCTGTTTAGTAGGATGTTGAGGTCAATTTGCATGTTTCATTGCTGCCCCCTTGCCCTCATCCCTCACCCCCCACCCCATCTACCCCCTTTGTTGAGGCCGGCAAGATTTGCAGCTGTTGGCAAGTCACAGTTAACTTTTAAGCTGACTGATGCTTGCAATTCTGTTACGCCTTTTATATCTCAGTCTGCACTCTCCTTCCAAGGAAGTTGGCTCTCGTGTGATGGAACAAGACAGACGGAGACAGAAACCCACAATCAATGCAAAGAATCCAGACAGAAGAGAGAGGAAGTTTAATTTTATGCAAAAGTTGTTGTGTGATCAAATGTGTTGGCTGAAAGTGAGGTGGGAGCAAGTTCAACTGGTACCCACAAAAAGGGAATTGGAGAAGTACTGTGAAAGGGAAAATGGTGAAAAAGTGGAATCAGTTATATTCCTGATGAAGAGTCTTGACCGAAGTGTTGACTGTTTATTCATTCCCACAGGTACTGCCTGACCTGCTGAGTTCTTCCAGCTTTATATGTGTGTCACTCTGGATTTGCAGCATCTGCAGAATCTCTTGTGTTTATACATGATACCGTGTAAGGT
This sequence comes from Mobula hypostoma, assembly GCF_963921235.1. Lineage (NCBI taxonomy): Eukaryota > Metazoa > Chordata > Chondrichthyes > Myliobatiformes > Myliobatidae > Mobula > Mobula hypostoma. The sequence goes on along the minus strand of NC_086110.1, from coordinate 75,915,864 downwards.
TTTGGGCATGCCGTTGTGGAAAAGATGTGGTTGAACAGGAAAGAGTGCAATAAAGATTTACAAGGATGTTGCTAGGACTAGAGGGCCCAAGCTATAGGAAAAGATTGGCCAGCCTAGGTCTTTATTCCTTGGAATGGAGGAGAATGAAGGGCAGCCTGAAAGAAGTGTTTAAAATTGGGGTGGCACAGGAGCATAGTGGTTAGCACAATGCTTTACAGTGCCAGCATCCTAGGTTCAGTTCCCGTCATTGCCTGTGAGGAGTTTGTACATTCTCCCTGTCACCGCATGGGTTTCCTCCCACATTCCAAAGATGTACCAGTTGGTAGGTTAATTGGTCATTGTAAGTTGTCTCATAACTAGGCTGGGGTAAATCAGGGCTTGCTGGGTGGCTGGCTGAAAGGAAGGGCCTACTGTGCGCTGTATCTCAATAAATAAATAAAAGTATGAGAGGCATAAATAAGGTGGATGAGAACAGTGTTCGTAGGGTAGGGAGTCCAAAACTGATGGGGAGGTATAAAGTTAGCGTGAGAGGGGAACAATTTAAAAGGGGCAACTTTTCACTCAGGGTGTTAAAGTATCTAGAGGAGAAAGAGGTAAGGCAGAAACAATGCTGTAATTTCAGGAGCATTTGGATTGGAACGTGGTTGGGCGGTGGTTATAGGGATATGGACCTAACGCAGGAATTTTGGACTAGCCTGGATGGTCACTGTGTTTAGCATGGAATGGTCCAGCCGAAGGGCTTGTTTCCTTGCTGTGTTGCTCTGACTCAGTGAAACTATTTATGCGGTTGAACCTGTCTGTCTCGTGATATTTGAATGTTTTTTAGGCAGTTTAATTTTGTCTGTTTTTGTCAATTGCCACACTGATTGTTGGCTGACTGGTGTGTTATTTCTATTACTCAGTACTAATAAAACATTTGCTGGAATCATCTTGTGCAGCTGACAATCTATTGCACATTGCGATTTCAGGTTTGTTGATGCTTGCTGGCTTTGTACTCTGTCCAGTAAGATAGTTTGAGAACACATTTTGATTAAACAGCCAAGCTCAAGTACAATTAATGATGGAATGATTTCAATTTTGCTTAATGAGATGCTCATGGGAAACCAACCCTTATTATTCCTTTTTAAAAACTAACAAGCTTTATTGAAACCTAGTGATTATTTCCAGAATAACACATTGAATCAGAATCTGGTTATGATTACTGGCATATGTTGTGAAATTTGTTATTTTGCGGCAGCAGTACATTGTAATACATATAATTTAAAGAACTATAAATTTCTATAAGAAATATATAAAATATAAAAATTAAATTATTTAAGTAGTGCAAAAAAAGGAGGAAAAATAGTGAGGTAGTGTACACCAGTTCATTGTCCATTCAGAGATCTGATGGTAGAGTGGAAGAAGCTGTTCCTGAAATGCCTTCAGGGTCCTGTACCACCACCTTTGATGGTAGCAATGGGAAGAGGGCATGTCCTGGGTGATGAGGGTGAGTAATGATGTATGCGGTCTTTTTGAGGCATCGCATTTTGAAGATGTCCTCAATGCTGAGGAGACCAGTGCTCATGATGGAGCTGGCTGAGTTTACAACTTTCTGCAGCCTTTTCGGATCTTGTGCTGTGGCCCCTCCGTACATTATTGGAGGAAATCACAAATTAACTTCCAGGATATTCGCAAACAATTCTGCTACCTGGGATTTTGTAAGTATTTTTTAAAAGAAGAACTTGCATGTAGGTAGAACCTCAGGATTTCAGCTGGTCAATTGTGTGCTTTTGATATGATCTTTGCAATAGGTATGGCCACCATTTCATATGGAAACTCCCATAGAACATTCTGACTGGTTGCGTCACTGACTGGTATGGAGGGGCCATTGCACAGTATTGGAAGAAGCTGCAGAAAGTTGTAAGCTTAATCAGCTCCTTCATGGGCATTAACCTCCCCACCATCAAGGGCATCTTCAACAGGCGATGCCTTAAGAAGACAGCATCTATCATGAAGGACCTTCAGCTTCCAGGACCTGCCCTCTTCTCATTACTACCATCAGGGAGGAGGTCCAGGAGCTTGTAGACAGTACACTCAATGTTCTGGGAACAACTTCTTCCCCACTGCCATCGATTTGAATGGTCCATCACTATTTTGCTCTCTTTCTGTATGTATTTGTATATATGCAAATATTACTGTAATTTGTAGTAATTTTTAATGTATTGCACTGTACAGCTGCCACAAAACAACAAATTTCACAACATATGTCAATGATAAATCTGATTCTGAAATATGACAATCAGATCGCATTCAGTTATGTTGGTTGAGGGAAGACATTGACTGTGACATCGTGGAGAACTTCCATTTTAGTCTTCAAGTTTGTGCTATGGTGCCATCTTACAGATTCAGTTGAGGGCACAGTTGGAACCTTGATGTCTCACTTGGAGGAAAAGACTTTGATACTACAGTCCTGGCTGGCTGAAATGTTTGTGTTTGAGTCTGCGTGGGATAGAACGCACAGCATTCTGACCTGAGCCAGACTGCTCCGCACTGTGCCTTGGTATTGAGTCATGGCTTGCACGTGAGCAACAGAAGCTCTGAATGAAGTTGTGATTTGAAGTGTTTCATCAGTTTGCTGCAGAGCTTTAGTTTACTTGCATATTTTGACACGGTGGGCTGAAGTGCCTATCCTTACTCTGTTCATTATTTGTATTTGTACTGTCGTTATTCCCCTCTTGCTTCATTGGCAAAGTCTGGGTCGAATGGTCTAAATCAGCTCCTATGCCTTCTGGTCTTGGTGATCAAAGTGGTCACAGAGTTGCTAGTATCTTTGACAATCTTGTATAGATGTGTGGTGGAGAGTGGAGAGTATATTGACTGGTTGCATCACAGCCTGGTATAGAAACACCAATGCCCTTGAACAAAAATCTTACAAAATGTAGTGGATATGACCCAGTCCATCATGGGTAAAGCCCTCTCCACCATTGAGCACATCTACATGGAGCATTGTCACAGGAAAGCAACATCCATCATCAGCGACCCCCACAACCCAGATCATGCTCTCTTGCTGCTGCCATCAGGAAGGAAGTACAGGAGCCTCAGGATCCACACCACCAAATTCAGGAATAGTTATTACCCCTCAGCCATGAGGCTGTTGAACCAGAGGGGATAACTTTACTCAACTTCACCTACCCCAACACTGAACTGTTCCCACAACTTATGGACTCTGTGGACTCACTTTCTGATGGCAGAGGGGAAGAAGCTGCTCCAGCTCCTGTACCACCACCTTGATGGTAGCAATGAGAAGAGGGGTAGCCCAAGAACATATCTAAACAGTGTTCAAATGATTCATTATATGCAGCATACTGTTCAATATTTGAGACATGAGAAAGAGATAGAAAAATTCAGATCAGTTTGGGGTCTGATGAGCAGAGCTGAAATGTGGATGCACTGTTTGGAAAGCTGATACAATGGTAGGGAACTTGGCTGTACCGTGGATGTTCCAGTGCAGATGGCCTGGCTAACTGTGAGGGAGTGAATGGATGTCTTTATTTGGTGGGTGAACCAAGTATTCCTCAAGTTCTCTCAGTGAGTCATTCATCACCTTTGGCGATGTGTTTATTTTGTGTAATATTACTGCAAATAATATATCTCAAGCTTGTTTTTAAAGTTGGTATTGATGGATCACCCTGGTTTTATTCATCTTAAACATCTCTTTTTGTTGGAGAATGTACTGGAGAAAGTGTTAGTGTTTTTGAGGAAATGGATGTTCTCTGCAATTGGATTTCCTTCATTGAATTACTCAAAGTGACAACAAACACATTAGTTTACTCTGAAACCTTTTACAAGTGATTCTCAATGGTGCTTCTAAGTGCAATGTACTGTCTTTTTACTATGGATCAAAATCAGAACCAGAGTCTGGGTTAATATCATTGGCATACATCGTGAAATTTGTTGTTTTGCAGCTGCAGTAGAGTGCAATGCATAAAAGCTATAAATTACGATAAGCAATATGGGTATTAAAAAGTCAAATAAGGAGTGCAAAAAGAGAGCAAAAATAGTGAAGTTGTGATCATGGGTTGATTCATTCACTGTTCAGAAAGCTGATGGCAGAGGAGAAGAATCTGTCCCTAAAATGTTGAGTGTGTGTCTTCAAGCTCTTCTCCCTGCTCTCTGGTAGAAAAGAGAGGAGGGTATTTCTTGGGTGATGGGGGTCCTTAATGATGGATACTGCCTTTCTGAGGCAACACACTTTGGAGATGTCTTGGTGCTGAGAAGGCCAGTGCCTATGATCAAGTTTGCAACGCTCCATACCGGATGGTGAAACAACCAATTAAAATGCTCTCCACTGTACATCTGTACAAATTTGCAAGTCTCCTCAATATCAGATCTCCAAAAAATCTTGATGAAATATAGCCTCTGTTCTTTGTTTTCATTTTGACATAGGCTGGTGTTCTGAGAGATTAGAAATAATGCAGATCTTTTAAATAAAAGAAAATACACCCTTATTCCACACTAGCCCGTTGAAACTCTCAGTGAGTTACTGTAAATGGCATTTTCCATGTTTGTGGCTATAGTGGTCTGCATTCTAGTGCTGCCTGCTGTTTCATTGTGTGTGGGACAGCTCACTCCCCTAGCACAGTAGAGTATGCAGAGCAGTCGGAGCGAAGACATCGTCATGGATAGAATAAAAGACATAGAAAGGAAAGGTTAGCCAGGGTCTGAAATAACAGGGTTATCCAGAGTTGAGGGGAGAAATGAAAGGTGGTATGAATAGAAAACACATAAAGATTAACTTTATATGTCTCTTGCTTACTTAAGCCCCATCACCCCTAATGGGTCATAGGCTGCCGACTGCACCTCACCAGAGTCCTCTGTCCTGGGCCAGTCTTTCAAGTTATCCCCAGGTGTAGCCCACCTTTGAAGCTCGTTCCTCTCCTAGGGATGAGGTCTCTGGAGCTTTTTTTGGCGTTTCTTTAGCTCTGGGTTTTTAAGGGATGGGATTGCTAGCCCCATGTCCAACCCTCCTCCTTTTGCAGCTGGGTTTGGACTGAGCATGGGAGAGTTTTCTTTGTCACGAAGGGAGAAATTGATGTTGATAACATCAGCTGTCGACACAGTCCGAGGATGTACTGGGGGCTGCCTGCAAGTGTCACTATGCTTCTGGCACCAACGTAGCATGCCCACATTTACTAAACCTAACCTGTACATTGGGGTCCCGGTCACTGGAGAGTCCAGAGTTTGGTGTCCTTATGCACCATCATTGGCAGGTCCTGAGGTCAAGGCCCAATATCCGGAGCTCTGGGTCAGCAAGTCTACTGAGGAGGTCAAAGCCCAAGGTCTGTGAGCCCACAAATGCACCGGAGGCTGGAGACAGCCTATCATGGAGGCCTGTGTGGGTGAATGTGTGTGTGTGTGTGTTTTAAGGAATGAAGCTTGTTTCGTTGCTTCTTGAGTTCTGTGTTGTGGACATGCTGTGTTTGCGCTGGTATGTGTGGCAACACTTCTCGGCTGCAAATGTAAAAGACACATTTCACCGTCTGTTGAGATGTACATTGATAAGTAAATATATCTGAATCTGAAACCCACGTGGTCATGGAGAGAACATACAAATATCTTATAGACAATGGCAGGATTTGAACCTGATCTTTAATTGTTGGTGCTATAAAATGTAATGCTAATTGCTACATGACTGATTTGAGACATTTTTGGCCCCTCATGTAAGAAAAGGAGTGTTGGCATTGGAGAATGTCCAGAGGAGGTTCACGAGAATTATTCCGGGGATGAGGAGTGTTTAATGGCTCTGGAATTGTACTTGCTGGAGAATGGAAGTGGGGAGAGGGGAGTCTCATTGAAAACCTATCAAATATTGAATGGCCTAGATAGAGTGGAGGTGGAGAAGATGTTTCCTTTCATGGGGGTGTCTAGAGGGCTCAGAATAAAAGGATGTTTTTGGAATAAAAGAACAGTGATGAGGAAGAATTCCTTTAGCCAGAGGGTGACGAATCTGTGGAAGTTATTGCCACAGATGGCTGTTGAGGCCAAGTCATTGGGTATATTTAAAGTGGAGGTTGATATGTTCTTGATTACTCAGGGCATCAAAGGTTACAGGGAGAAGGGAGAAGAATGGAATTGAGAGGGATAATAAATCAGTCATGATGGAATAGCAGTGCAGACTCATTGGGCTGAATGGCCTAACTCAGCTCCTATGTCTAATTGTTTTACTACAAAGTGATTGACGTGGACATAGTGTTGCGAAGCTCTTGATTAGGGTTGTGCTGGTTTGTTTAAGAACTAAATAGCTGAAGGGAAGTAGCTGTCCTTGAAGCTGGTGGTGTGAGACTTCAGACTTCTATCCCTCCTACCTGATTGTAGCTGTGAGAAGATGGCACGGCCCGGATAGTGGAGACCGTTGATAGATGTTGGCTGCGTAACCTGTAGATGATACCAGTGGGGATCGTGCCATGGCAGCCTGGTGTATGCAGCACTGACTGCATCTCAGATCACCCAAGAACATACACTCAGTGGTCATTTTAATAAACATCTCCTGTACCTAAGTGTATGTTCATGGTTCTCTGCTGCTGGAGCCTATCCGCTTCAAGGTTAGACTTGTGCGTTCAGAGATGCTATTCTGCACACCACTGTTATAACGTATGGTATTTGAGTTATTGTTGCCTTTCTGTCAGCCTGAACTCCTCGGACCTTTGCTCACTGAATGTTTTTTGTTTTTCGTACCATTCTCTGTAAACTTTAGAGACTTGTGTGTGAAAATCCCAAGAGATCAGCAGTTTCTGAGATAACTCAAGTCACCCTGTCTGGGACCAACAACCATTCCATGGTTAAAGTCACTTGGATCACATCTCTTCCCCATTCTGAAGTTTAGTCTGAACAACAACTGAAACTCTTGACCATGTCTGTGTGCTTTTATGCATTGAGATGCTGCCACAAGATTGTCTGATTAGGTATTTACATTAAGGAGCAGTTGTACCTAATAAAGTGGCCACTTATTGCATCTAAACACTGTACAAATGATTCCTTATATGCAGAATACTGGGCAGTGTTTGAGGTGTGTGGCAATGAGCTATAGAAATACAACCTCTTATTGCTAATTGGCTGTGTGTGATGGTATCGTCCATGTGACAGCTCCGGACTGCATGAGTTGGTGTAGTCACAGTGTGCACTGTTGGCTTTCTGCTGTGTTTGCAGACTGGATTGACATATAGGCACATACGATATTGGAGCAGAATTAGGCCATTTGGCCCATCAAGTCTGTTCTGCCATTGATCATGGCTAATTTTCCCCCCTCAATTCTATTCTCTTACCTTCTGCCTGTAACCTTTGATGCCCTTACTAAGCAAAAACTTATCAACCTCTACTTTAAATATATCCAATGACTTGGCCTCCACAGCCATCTATGGCAATGCATTCCACAGATTCACCAGCCTCTTGCTAAAGAAATTCCTTTTCATCTCTGTCCCAAATGGATGTCCTTCTATTCTGAGGCTGTGCCCTCTAGTCCTCGGCTCACACACTAGAGAAACATCCTTTTCACATTCACTCTGTCTAGGCCAATCTGGGGTCCATGGACCCCTTGCTTACTGGTTTTAGTATGGGATAAAAAAAGATTGGGAATGCCTGATTTTGACCTTTCAATATTTGATAGGTTTCAGTGAGAATTCCTTACTCCAGCCAGTACAGGCCCAGAGCCATCAGATGCTCCTCATATGTTAACCCTTTCATCCTCGTAAATGTCCTCTGAACTCTCTGTAATGCCAGCGCATCCATTCTTGGGTATGTGGCTGAAAACTGCTCATAATACTATAAATCAGTGGTCCCCAACCACCGGGCCGCAGACCGGTACCAGGCTGCAAAACATGTGCTACTGGGCCGCGAGGAAACGATATGATTTGACGATATGAAACGATATGAGTCAGCTGCACCTTTCGTCATTCCCTGTCATGCCCATTGTTGAACTTGAATGCGCGCGAGGTCATCAGTGACCCAAGACGTGCAAAGGAATAGGTCCGTGACCCATTTGTGAATGTCCCCAGTGAATCATCCATGTCATCGTTGAAAAAAGATCAACTGCTCGAGCTTGCAAATGACGGTGGGCAGAAAAGTATGTTTGACATAACATCACTGCCGGCATTCTGGATCAAAGTCAAGGCTGAATATCCTGAGATAGCCGCGAAAGCACTGAAAATGTTGCTTCCATTTCCAACATCATATCGCTGCGAAGCAGGGTTTTCTGCAATGAATGCAATGAAAACTAAATTGCGGAATAGACTGGACATAAGGAACCCCCTTCGAGTATCGCTGTCTCCCATCACCCCTCGATGGGACCGTCTTGTTGCAGGGAAACAAGCTCAGGGCTCCCACTGATTCACCGATATTGGTGTGTTGCAATGATTTTATATGTTCATACGAGGAAAATATACGCTGTGTGTTTAATATCCAAATGTTACTTAATACGTTGTGATTTATAAGTAACTTATAATTCAGTGGTCCTCAACCTCCGGGCACTGCGATTGCGTCGCCTCTGATCTGGGCCGACATTTACATGCCGCCCGGCACCTAATTAATTAGCTTGTTTATTTCGGCTTTTTTCTTAAAGACGTGCTGGCTGCGTTCCGGTCACTGCTGCATTCTTCGCGGCAATGTATCGGTCTGCGGCCCGGAGGTTGGGAACCTCTGTTATAATTGACTTATCGCTATATTCATGCGAGGAAAATATGCGCTGTGTGTAATATTACATTCTTTAGATAAACCCTTTTAGAAACAAAATTGAGTGTATTAGCCACTTATAAGTGACTTATAGTTGACTTATCACCTACATTCCGGTCATGATTAACACCCCCCACCCCCGGTAGGCCGGTCCGCAAGAATATTGTCAATATTAAACCAGTCCGCGGTGCAAAAAAGGTTGGGGACCCCTGCTCTAAATGCAGTTTGACCAGTGGCTTGTAAAGCCTTCTTGCTTTTATATTCTAGTCCTGGTGAGTGTTTGATAGAATTGTAGTGTTCGAAGATCAGTCAACAAAATTTCAGATGACTCATTGGCATGCCCTCTATTGATGTATTCAGAGGAGAAATTAGCTTTCCAGCAGATTCACACTGGGCAGCTCAGGACATTAATTGTTGCTGCGTTTCATTTGCTGACAGAGGCTTGGAATTCTTGGGAAAAGGCAGTGAATGCCTTTGCCTTCATTCTGATAGAAGATGTAAGTTGAGTGGGTCTTAAAGCTGTGCATTGATCGAATTTCTTGTGCTTTAGGAACTCTAAATATATCATAGTCATAGAGCACTGTAATAGAAAAACAGGCCCTTTGGACCAACCAGTCCTTATCAACCGTATGCCCACACAGCTACTCCCAATTTCCTGCTTTTGTCCCATATCCCTCTAAACCTCATTGCACCATGGTATCTGTCCAAGTGCTTCTTAAATTATGCTATTGTACCAGCCTCAACTCCTTCCTCTGGCGGCTAATTTCATATCCTCACCACCCTCTGAGCTAAAAATTTGCCCCTTAGATTCCTTTTAAATCTTTCTCCTTTTCCCCCTAAGTCTATGCCCCTAAGTTTTGGTTTTCCCTATCCTGGAGAAGGGTGGTGGGGTGGAGGTACATCTCTACCAAAGGAGGTGGTCCTAGCTTGTTGGTCACTTTTGGGCAAGGTGTAGCGCTTGCTTATCCCTCTTCCCTCCTCCCCCCACCCCACCCCGGGTTAAGCCATTGGAGCAGGTGGTCATATGAGCAGCTGATACACATCACAAGTCCTTGGCTATGTGACCACTGACACCCAGGCAGACAATCTCTAAACAGTATTGATAATGGCTGGGGTCATTCATCTTGTAAAGACGCAGCTCAGAAGAAGGCAACGGCAAACCATGTCTGTAGAAAAACTTGCTAAGAATGATCACGGTCATGCAGACCATAATCGCCCATGTCTTATTGACATGGCACATAATGATGGCCCTGGAGAAAAGACTGGAATTCCTTTCGAACTGTTTTAGAGTGAGTGGGTTTAAAGAAAATTGCTACAATACGGTTCAAGTGCAACTTGTTAAAATGTGATCTTCTGGAAATTGTACAAATCTGAAATAACTTGGCTGAATTTTATGATCATGTTGCTATTTCTAGGTTTGCACTGTGTGCAAATTAGCTGCCACATTACCAATAATACGACAGTGACTACACTTGTACTGCTCTGGGTCTTTTCACAGCAATGGGACATTCCAAAGCACCTCACTGCCATGTAGAAGCAGTCTGTAATTAACTGAGTCAAGATACTATAAGGGCACAGGATTTTCTGGAGACTAAAGGTTAACTCTATTTGAAACATCGAAGCACTATATGAAAAGCCTAATCTGCGTCATTGACCAACACAGTTCGAGAATGTACTGGGGTCACCCCACAATTGCCGCTACACATCTGTGCCTACATTTGTTTTTGGAATGCAGGAGGAAACCAGAGCAGACAGAGGAAACCCACACAGTCATGCAGTGGGAATGGAACCCCAATCACTGAAGCTGTGAGGGGTTGCACTAACCACTCCACTACTGTACTTCCCACCGGCTGACTTTGCTGACTTGTGCTGTTAGAATAAAATTTACTGTTTCATGCAGGGTTTATTGAGTCTATAAGAGTTGTCAAGAGCTTTTGCTTAAAATATTAAAAAGTTGTATTCCAGGTTTCATGTTGTGATTAGCGCTATGCTATTATAGCTTGGGGTGTCAGAGCTTGCAGTTCAAGTCGCTGTGATGATTGTACGTTCTAGTATCAATTGTTTGGCGACAATAAAGTATAAAGTAAAGTAAGTCATCTGTAAGTAGTCTGTATGTCCTTCCCGTGAGCGTGTTGTTTTCCTCCCGCAGTCCAAAGACGTATCAGTTGTTAGGTTAACTGGTCATTCTAAATTGTCCCGTGATTTGGTTAGGATTAAATCGGTGGGTTGCTGGTGATGCAGCTCAAAGTGCTGGAAGGGCCTGTTCTACGCTGTATCTCTAAATCTTAAAAAAATAAATTTTTTTCAGAGATGCTGTGGCTTGGTTGAGATCCTTGTTTGCCAAGATCCTGGTTTTCCCTCGGGCAAGTGTAAAAGATCTACGGTTGGTAGATCTAACCTTGACTTTTACCACCATCTGGAGCCTGGTGGTATGTGCTTCCAGGCTTTTGTCTCTGTTCGACAGGAGGAGGGAGAAGCAAGAATGTCCAAGCTGGTGGGGTCTTTGCTTATACTGGCTGCTTTATTGAGGCAGCGAGAAATGCTGACAGAGTGCACAGATGGAGGCTGGTCTCTGTGATGTGCTGAGCTGCGTACACAACACTCTGCAGTTTCCTGCGCCCATATGGTTATGGGCAGAGCAGCTAACATCTACCTTGAGGTCATAGGCTTAGGTTAGGAGCAAAAGGTGCAGAGATGATAGGAGGAAGAACTTGTTTACCCAGGTGATTGAAAACTGGAAAAACTGTCTAAGAGGGGAGCATGGTAGAGTAGTAGCTAGGGTAACACTTTACTATACAAGCAATCGAGGTTCAGTTCCCATCAGTGTCTGTAAAGAGATTGTACGTTCTCCCTGTGACCATGTGGGCTTCTTCTGAGCGCTCCAGTTTCCTTCCACATTCCAGAGTACAGGATAGGGTTAGTAAGTTGTAGACATGCTGTGTTGGCCTGGAAACATGGTGACGTTTGTGAGGTGCCCAGCACATCCTCATACTGTGATGGTTGCTGATGCAAATGACACATTTTGCTGTATGTTTCAATGTACGTGTGACTAATAAAGCTCTTCATTTAAAAAAAACTTTAATCTTCAGAGATGATGGCCCAGAGACTCTCAACATTTAGGAAGCATCTAGACAAGCAATGAATCATCAAGGCAGAGACAACTATGAACCAAATGCTGGTAAATGGGATTAGTGTAGGTCAAAGTTTAATTGTCAAAGGATTCAAAAGTACCTTTATTGTCAAAGTATGTAGGCAGTATGAAACTGAGATTCACCTTCTCCACAGACAGCCATGAAACAAAGAAAAACATCAAACCTGCTCACAGAAAAAACATCAAACCCCCTCCATGCAGAAAACAAATCGTGTAAATGGCAACAAGAACATCAAACCCCGCCCCCCCCACACAAAAAAAATCACACATTCAACCATACAAATGAAACAGCATTCTTCCAGGGCAAAACACTGTACCAACAGTCACATAGAGCATGTATATCTATATAATTATGATACAGATACAAAAAAGATAAATAAAAATAATAATATAGCCCAAGTCCCTGAGTGTTATGGCCTGTAGAATAATAGTCCTGGAGCAATTCCCCATGTGGCACGGTAGCGTAGTGGTTATCATAAAGCTTTACAGTACAGGTGACCCAGGTTTAATTCTTGCCATTGGTACTCATGTGTATCTGTATAGCAATGGAATAAAGGGAATTACAGAGGCATGAGACAGGAGCTTGCCCAGGTGGTTTGGAGGAGTATACTGGCGGGGGGATGATAGCAGAGCAGAAATGGCTGAAGTTCCTGGGAATAGTTCACAAGGCGCAGGATAGATGTGTCCCACAAAGGAAGTTCTCAAGTGGTAGAGGTGGAGAACTGTGGCTGACAAAGGAAGTTAAGAACTGCATAAGAGCCAAGGAAATGGCATCTAAGGTAGCAAAAGTGAGTGGGAAGTTGGATGATTGCGAAGCTTTTAAAATCCAACAAAAAAAAAGCCATAACAAGGGAAAAGATGAGGGCAGTTAGCCAATAATATAAAGCAGGATACCAAATTTTTTTTTCAGTTATATAAAGAGTAAAAAGGAAGTGAGAGTTGATACTGGACCAAGGGAAAATGATGCTGGTGAGGTAGTAATAGAGGACAAAGAAATGGCAGATGAGCTTAATGGGTACTTTGCATTTGTCTTCACTGTGGAAGACACTAGCAGTGTGCCAAAGGTCTGTGAGTGGCAGTGAGCCAGAGTGAGTACCATTGCTTTAATAGAGGAAAACGTGGTAGGCAAACTTGAAGGTCTTAAGGTGGGTATGTCACCAGGACCAGACGGACTACATCCCAGGGTCCTGAGAGAGGTTGCTGAAGAGATTACGGACACATTGGTCATGATCTTTCAAGAATCACTTGATTCTGGCGTGTCCTGGCGGACAGGATGATCATTAATGTCACTCCACTCTTTAAGATGGGAGGAAGGCTAAAAAAGGAAATTATAGGCCAGTTAGCCTAATCTCAGTGGTTGGGAAAGTGTTGGTGTCTATTATTAAGGATGAGGTTTTGAGGTACTTGGAGACTAATGATAAAATAAGTCAAAGTCAGCATGGTTTCTGTAAAGGGAAATCTTGCCTGAAAAATCTGTTAGTTCTTCGAGGAAGTAATAAGCAGGGTGGACAAAGGAGAGGCAGTGGATGTCATTTACTTAGATTTTCAGAAGGCGTTTGATAAGGTGCCACACATGAGGCTGCTTAACAAGATAAAATCCTATGGCGTTACAGGAAAGATACTGACATGGAGAGAGGAATAGCTGACAGGCAGGAAGCAGTGAGTGGGAATAGAAGGGGCCTTTTCTGGTTGGCTGCCAGTGACCATTGGTGCTCCTCATGGGTCAGTATTGCTCTTCACATTGTTTGTCAATGATTTAGATAGTGGAATTGATTGCTTTATGGCAAAGTTTGTGGATGATATGAAGATAAGTGGAGGGGGTAGGTAGTGCTGAGGAAACAATGCGATTGTAGCAGGATTTAGACATATTGGAAGAATGAGCAAAAAGTGGCAGATGGAATACAGTGTTGGGAAATCTGTTGGGAAATGTAGTAATACATTTTAGTAAAAGGAACAGTAGTGTGGACTAACACACAAAATGTTGGAGGAACTCAGCAGGCCAGGCAACATCTACAGGGAAAAAAAAGTACAGTCAGTGTTTTGGGCTGAAACCCTTCAGCAGGACTGGAGAGAAAAAAAGCTGAGGAGTAGATTTAAAAGGTTGGGGGGTGGTGGGGAGAGAGAAACACCAGGAGATAGGTGAAACCTGGAGGGGGTGGGATGAAGTAGAGAGCTGGCAAGTTGATTGGTAAAAGAACCAGAAGGCCTTGGAAGAATGAAAAAGGGGGGAGGAGCACCCGAGAGATGCGATGGGCGGGCAAGGAGATAAGGTGAGGGAGGGAAAAGGGGATAGGAAATGGTGAAGGGGGTGGAGGCTATTATCTAAAAGAATCAAGGAAGATTGAGACATCGAGGCAAATGTGGAAGGCGAGTGAGAGTTCAGTGCCGATTGACTGCTGCTGAGAAGGGGTTTGAGTGGCCTATCACTGTGTAGCTTGCTGTAGCAGGAGGGGAGGCCTCTGCTCACGTGGTGTCGCTCTTTGTTGACGAAAGAAGATGTTATGCATTATGGATTAGACTTTTGTGTTTATGGACTGTGGACTTTCTCAGACTTAGTTTTTATATTCTGAGTTTTTCACCCTTTTTTTTCCCGTTCTGTTGTGCAACAAGAGAGCGTCTGGGGGTTGATGTTCTTGTTCCGTTTTGTGTGGAGGGAGGAGGATTTGGGGTCTGATTGGGATGCTGTTCTTTTTGTGCGGGGGGTGTGTTTGATGTTTCTCTCTGAACAATTTTCATGTACTTTCTTTTGTTTTGTGGCTATCTGGAGAAAATGAATCTCAGAGTTGTATATGGTTACATATTTTGAGAATAAGTGAACCTTTGAGACTTTGAGCCTTTGATATATTATTTTGAGATTCACTTTCTTGTAGGCATTCACAGTATAAGAAACAAATATAATAGAATCAATGAAAAATTACTCAGACTGATAAATAACGAATTTGTAAAAGAAGTCAAAATGTGCAATAACTGTATATAAAAAGTAAGTAAATAATACTGAGGACATGAGTTTATGAGGGGAGAGATTTAATAGGAATCTGACGGGCAACGTTTTAACTAAGAGTGTGGTCAGAACATGGAATGAGCTGCCAGAGGAAGCGGTTGAGTCAGGTATGTTAACAACATTTAAAAGATCATTGGAAAGGCACATGGATGTGAAAGGTTTAGATGGTAATGAAACTAGGTTCGGTGGGCATATGGGTCAGCTAAGGCATGTTGACTGAAAGACGTGTTTCTGGACTCTAGGACTCTAAGAGCATTTTGTCTTTACACAGCACCTTTTTGGTGCATAATGTCTCAAGATATTTCACAGGAGTGTTTCAAAACAAAGCTTGGCACTGGCCCACATGAGATATATGCTTGGTCAAAATGTAAGTTTGAAGGAGCATCTTTAGAGAGGAGAGTAAAGGTGCAGAGTATTAGGGAGGTCCTGGATGGCTGAAAGATTGCCTACCTGTGGCAGGATGGGACAAGAGGCTGGAATGGGAAGACTGCCAGAGTTTTGGATGTTTGGTCTTGTTGCAGCAGGAGTCAGTGAGAAGGGAGAGATAAAGGCCATGGAGAGTTAGGAAAGCAAGGAAAGGAATTCTAGAACTGACCTGGTTTCACCTCTCTTCATTCTCCTAACCCACCCCTCACCTGGTCTCACCTGTCACCTTGCCAGCTCATACTCCTTCCCTCCCCCCACCTCATTCTGGCTTCTTCCCCTTTCCAGTTCCGATGAAGGGTCTTGGCCAAAACGTTCACAGTTGATTCATTTCCATAGGTGCTGCCTGGCCTGCTGAGTTCTTCCAGCATCTTGTGTGTGTTGCTCTGTCTAGAATTGAGATGTTACTGGACTGGAGGCAGTGATGTGAGGGGGGAGAAGTCACTGAAAATACATTTTGGTTATATCTGACTAAGTTTAAATGCAGACTCATTTGAAACATATCTGGTGGTCTGCAAATAACTGGAACTGATATTTGGCTTTTTTGAAAGATTACTTTTTACTTAGAGAGACAATGTAGAACAGGCCCTTACGGCCCAACTAGCTGCACCGCCCAGCAACCCACCTATTTAATCCTAGCCTAATCACAGGACAGTTTACAATGACCAATTAACCTAGTAACTGGTACGTGTTTGGAATATGGGAGGAAACTGAAGCACCCGGAGGAAACCCACGTAGTTCACAGGGAGAACGTACAGACTTACAGAGGATGGCGGAATTTAACTCTGAACTCTGATGCCCTGAGTTATAATCATGTCATGCTGACCGCTGCTCTACTGTGGTGCTCTATTAAAAACGTAGTGAGCAGACTGACACAAGGGGTGATGGTGCTGGAGGCGGATACAATGGGGTCTTTTAAGAGACTCCTGGATAGGTACATGGAGCTTAGAAAAATAGAAGGCTATGGGCACCCTAGGTAATTTCTAAAGTAAGTATGTGTTCGGCACAGTGTTGTGGGCTAAGGAGCTTGTATTGTGCTGTAGGTTTTCTATGTTCCTAAAGTGAATAATTGGGCCCATTCAATCCAGGGTAGGTTGTACAGTAAATGGCAGGCCACTGATGAGTGTTGTGGAACTGAGGCGTTTGGGTGTACAAGTGCACAGATCACAGACAGTGATTAGATAAGGTGATGAAGATGGCATTCAACATGCTTGTCTTCATTAGTCAAAGCATTAGACTTAGAAGTTGGGGTATTATGTTACAGTTATGTAAATTGTTGGTGAGGCTGCACTTGGAATCAGAATCAGGTTTATTAATGCTGGTATAGGTTGTGAAATGTGTTGTTTTGTAGCGGCAATATAGTGCAATATGTAAAATTGACGATACATTACAGTAAAAAAATAGAAATAATATACACAAGTTTATTTATGCCAAAAAGAGAGTGCATTGTCCATTCAGAAATCTGATGGCGAAGGGGAAGAAGCTTTCCTAAAACACTGAGAGTATGTCTTCATGCTCCTGTACCTTCACGCTGATGGCAGTAATGAGAAGAGGGAATACCCCAGATGGTGAGGATCCTTGATGATGGATGCTGCGTTTTTGAGGCATTGCCTTTTGAGAAGGTGTCCTCAATGGCAGGAGCCCATGGTGAAGTTGGCTGAGTTTACAACTCTCTGCAGCTTTTTCTAATCCTGTGCTTGGAGTATTATGTACAGTTTTAGTCATCTTGTTAAAGGAAAGAAATTAGCAAGTTGGAGAGGGTGCAGAAGAGATTCATGAGGATACTTCCTGAACAGGTTGTATTTTTACTCCTTGGAGTGCAGGCCAATGAGGAGTGACCTCATAGAAGCTAATAAACTTATAATTGATGTGGATATGTCTTTTCCCCAGGGTTGGGGCACAGATACAAGATAAGAGGGGAGAGATTTAAAAGAGACCTGAGAGGTAACTTCCTCACACGGGGTGGGGGCAGGTGTGGGTGGTGAGTACCTGGAATGAGCTGTCAGAGAAAGTGGTCAGTTGCAGTATTTAACAGGCATATGAATAGGTGCATGGAGGGGAGGGGCTTGGATGGTTATGGATCAAGCACAGCCAACCAGGACTAGCAGGGAGATGCTGTGGTAGTATTCACCAGTTGGGCTGAAGTGCCTATTTCCATGTGGTATTACTCTGAGACTCATTGATCTGAATTTGATTTCTTTACTTTCAAGCGTGTCTCACTAATTGAAGCCAAAAATGATCAATATAAACCTGTTTGATTCATTGTGTCATTTGGGGATGAAGCTTTATCATTCTTACTCAGATTGGCTGATATTCTTGACTCTGGACACACCAACGTGTCGCACCGCTGTCTGTAAGGAGTTTGTACGTTCTCCCCATGATTGCATAGGTTTCGTCCCACATTCCAAAGCTGTATGGGTTAGGGTTACGGTTAGTAAGTTGTTATCTGCAACGTAGGCAACGGAAGCATGGTGACACTTGCTGGCAGCCCAGCACAATCCTTGCTGATTTGATTTGAAACAAGTGACACATTTCACTGTATGCTTCAATGTTCATGTGATAAATAAAGCTAAACTTAATCTAATTTTAACGTGCTGACTCTCAACCTCCTCAACGGAGGGCCAAACAATAAACGGCAATGATGCCAGCAAAGTTCTCATCTCACAAAGGAAAGCATCGCAAAGCAAAAGGCCATGTTTTCTTCCTTCCTCTCTACCCCCCCTTCCCCAGTATCGAGGGACTTGCAGTCTGGCAGCAGATTGCCAAGCGTTGCTGGAGCTTAATTTAGCCCTTATTGCATTTGGCGTTTAAAATTTAATAATGCAAGAGCCAGAGTAACACACACACACACACACACACACACACACACACACACACACACACACACACACACACACTCTCTCTCTCTCTCTCTCTCTCTCTCTCTCTCTCTCTCTCTCTCTCTCTCTCTCTCTCTCACACACTCACACACACACACACACACACTCACAACACTGGAGGAGCTCAGCAGGTCAGGCAGCACCTGTGGAGGGAAATAAGCAGGCTGTGTTTCATGCCAAGACACAATCAGGACTGGAAAGGAAGGAAGAATAAGAAGGTGGGGGGAGGGAAAGGAGGACAAGCTAGAAGGTGATAGGTGATGCTAGGTGGGGGAGGGGAGATGAAGTGAGAAACTGGGAGGTAACTCTTTATTCCTCTCCGTAGATGCTGCCTGAGCTGCTGAACTCCTCCAGCACTTTGTATGTATTACTCTGGGTTTCCAGCATCTGTAGAATCTCCTGTGCTTACAGATTATAAGCATTGAGTAAATATGAAGAACTCACATTCCCCATGGTCATCTCAGTCTGATATTCCTTTAGCAGAAATACCTCTTAAACTTAAAAGTAATGTTAAAAGAAATTCAAATATGTTAATTCTAAAGAGGTGCTTCATACCGGTCACAGTGCAGCCCCCAAAGGTTAGACATGAGATTCTGCAGAGGCTAGAAATCCAGAGCAACGCATACTGAATGCTGGAGGACTCTGCAGGTCAGGCTGCATCCATGGAGAGACGTGTCCTGATAACAGTCTTTGTCCGAAACATCAACTGTTTATTCCACTCCATAGATGCTGCCTGACTTGTTGAGTTCTTCCAGCAATTTGTGTATGTGTTGCTCTGGATTTCTGGCATCTGCAGAATTCCTTATGATTTAATGTAAGAGCTGGGCTTCTTTTCTTTGGGATGGAGGAGGATGTGAGGTGACTTGATAGAGGTTTATAAGATGATAAGAGGCATAGATCGAGTGGGCATCCAGATACAAGGTGGAAATAATTATGACAAGAGGATATCAGTTGAAGAGACTCTTAGATGAGGCTCATGGATATCAGAGAAATGGGGGGCCATGGGGGAAGAGAAGGGGTGATCTTGGAGTTAATGAAAAGGTCGGCACAACATCATGGGCCGCTTTCCCTATACTGTGCTCTACAGCTCTTTGTTCTATGTAAGAAATCTAATAGATCTGTGCTGAGAAGATTGTGGTCTCAACGTGAGCTTGTTCTCTACAGACACATTGAAAGTGGTGGATGTGGGTTACATTGCAACATTTAAGAGAAGTTTGAATAGATGGAAGGTTGGGAGAGGCTATGCTCCAGGTGTAGTTTGTTCGGCTGGGCAGACTAACAGCTTGGCATGAACTAGATGAGCTAAGTGGCCTGTTTTAATACTGTATGATCTTTGATTTCCCTTCTGATGGATCACCCCATCCCCTGACAAACAAGAGAAAATCTGTAGATGCTGGAAATCCAAGTAACCACACACAAAATCCTGGAGGAACTCAACAAGCCAGGCAGCGTCTATGGAAAAGAGTAAACAGGCAACGCTTTGGGCTGAGGCCCTTCATCAGGACTGGGGAAAAAAAGAAATGAGTCAGAGTTAGAAGATGGGGAAAGGGATGAAAGAAACACAATGTGATAGGTAAAACTGGGAGGGGAGGGGTGAAGTAAAGAGCTGGGAAGTTGATTGGTGAAAGAGATACAGGCTGGAGAAGGGGAGAATCCAATTGGAGAGGGTAGAAGGCCATGGAAGAACGAAAAGGGGGAAAGAGGGAGGTGATGAACAGGTAAGGAGATAAAATGAGAGGGGAAAAGGAATGGGGAATGGTGAAGGGTGGGGAGACACTTACACTGGTGTCTGTCTCCAACTTTTCCTAAGCTACATCGACGACTACATTGGTGCTGCTTCCCGCACTCGTGGAGTTCGTTGACTATAGCTTTGCCTCCAACTTCCATCCTGCCCTCAAATTTACCTGGTCCATTTCTGACACCTCCCTCCCCTTTCTCAATCGTCTCTGCCACTATCTCTGGAGACAACTTATCCACTGATGTCTAAAATTGAACCACTGACTCTCACAGCTACCCGAACTATACTACTACTCACCCTGTTACTTGTAAAAATGCTATCCCCATCTCTCAATTCCTCCATCTCTGGATTAGGCTTTTTATTCCAAATCATAGATATTCTACTCCTTCAAAAAAAGGGTCTTCCCTTCCTCAATCTTCAATGCTGCCCTTAACCTCATCTCTTCCATATCATTCACTTCTGCTCACACTCCATTCTCCCGCTGCCCTACCAGGGATAGGGTTCCTCTTGTTCTCACCTACCACTCCACCAGCCTCTGCGTCCAGCACATAATTCTCCATAACTTCCACCATCTCCAACGGGATCCCACCAACAAGCACATCCCCCCCCCCCAAACTTTCTGCTTTCCACAGGGATTGCTCCCTGTACGACTCCCTTGTCCATTCGTCCCTCCCTTCTGATCTCCCTCCTGGCACTTATCCTTGCAAGTGGAGCAAGTGCTACACCTGCCCCTGCACCTCCTCCCTCCCTACCATTCAGGATCCCAAACACTTCTTCCAGGTGAGACAACACTTCATCCATGAGTCAGTTGGGGTCATCTACTGTATCTGGTGCTCCTGGTGTGGCCTCCTATATATTGGTGAGACCCAACATAGATTGGGAGACCGCTTCATTGAGCACCTACACTCCATCCGCCAGTAAAAGCGGGATCTCCCAGTGGCTACCTATTTTAATTCCACTTCCCATTCCTATTCTGACGTGTCTATCCATGGCCACCTCTACTATCACGATGAGGCTATATTCAGGTTGGAGGGACAACACCTTATATTCTACCTGGGGAGCCTCCAACCTGATGGCATGAACATCAATTTATCCAACTTCCTGTAATACCCCCCTTTCCCTCTCACCTGATCTCCCTACCTGCCCTTCACCTACCTCTGGTGCTCCTCCCCCTTTTCTTTCTTCCATGGGCTTCCCATTAGATTCCCCTTTCAGTCACTGAAAGTAAGCACGCAGGTACAGCAGGCAGTGAAGAAAGCTAATGGCATGTTGGCCTTCATAACAAGGGGAGTTGAGTAGTCATAGTCATACTTTATTGATCCCGGGGGAAATTAGTTTTCGTTACAGTTGCACCAAAAAAATAAATAGTAATAGAACCATAAATAGTTAAATAATAATATGTAAATTATGCCAGTAAATTATGAAATAAATCCAGGACCAGCCTATCGGCTCCGGGTGTCTGACCCTCCAAGGGAGGAGTTGTAAAGTTTGATGGCCACAGGCAGGAATGACTTCCTATGACGCTCTGTGCTGCATTTCGGAGGAATGAGTCTCTGGCTGAGCGTACTCCTGTGCCCACCCAGTACATTATGTAGTGGATGGAAGACATTGACCAAGATGGCATGCAACTTAGACAGCATCTTCTTTACAGACACCACCGTGAGAGAGTCCAGTTCCATCCCTACAACATCACTGGCCTTACGGATGAGTTTGTTGATTCTGTTGGTGTCTGCTACCCTCAGTCTGCTGTCCCAGTACACAACAGCAAACATGATAGCACTGGCCACCACAGACTTGTAGAACATCCTCAGCATCGTCCGGCAGATGTTAAAGGACCTCAGTCTCCTCAGGAAATAGAGACAGCTCTGACCCTTCTTGTAGACAGCCTCAGTGTTCTTAGACCAGTCCAGTTTATTGTCAATTCGTATCCCCAGGTATTTGTAATCCTCCACCATGTCCACACTGACCCCTGGATGGAAACAGGGGTCACCAGTACCTCAGCTCTCCTCAGGTTTACCACCAGCTCCTTAGTCTTTTTCATATTAAGCTGCAGATAATTCTGCTCACACCATGTGACAAAGTTTCCTACCGTAGACCTGTACTCAGCCTCATCTTCCTTGCTGATGCATCCAACTATGGCAGAGTCATCCGAAAACTTCTGAAGATGACAAGACTCTGTGCAGTAGTTGAAGTCCGAGGTGTAAATGGTGAAGAGAAAGGGAGACAAGACAGTCCCCTGTGGAGCCCCAGTGCTGCTGATCACTCTGTCGGACACACAGTGTTGCAAGCATACGTACTGTGGTCTGCCAGTCAGGTAATCAAGAATCCATGATACCAGGGAAGCATCCACCTGCATCGCTGTCAGCTTCTCCCCCAGCAGAGCAGGGCGGATGGTGTTGAACGCACTGGAGAAGTCAAAAAACATGACCCTCACAGTGCTCGCTGGCTTTTCCAGGTGGGCGTAGACACGGTTCAGCAGGTAGACGATGGAGCAAAGAGGTCCTTCTGCAGTTGTACAGGGCCCTGGTGAGACCAGCCCTGGAGTATTGTGTACAGTTTTGGTCTCCAGATTTGAGAAAGGACATTCTTGCTATTGAGGGAGTGCAGCAGAGGTTCACGAGGTTAATTCCCGGGATAGAGGGACTGTCATATGTTGAAAGGTTGGAGCGACTGGGCTTGTATGCACTGGAATTTAGAAGGATGAGAGGGGATCTGATTGAAACATATAAGGTTATTAAGGGATTGGACACGCTAGAGGCAGGAAACATGTTCCCGATGTTGGGGGAGTCCAGAACCGAGGCCACAATTTGGGAATAAGGGGTAGGCCATTTAGAACGGAGTTGAGGAAAAACTTTTTCACCCAGAGAGTTGTGGATCTGTGGAATGCTGTGCCTCAGAAGGCAGTGGAGGCCAATTCTCTGGATGCTTTCAAGAAAGAGTTAGATAGAACTCTTGATGATAGTGGAGTCAAGGGATGTGGGGAGAAGGCAGGAACGGGGTACTGATTGTGGATGATCAGCCATGATCACAGCGAATGGCAGTGCTGGCTCGAAGGGCTGAATGGCCTACTCCTTCACCTATTGTCTGTTGTCTATTGTCTCCAGCCCTGTTTCCCTTTCACCAATCAAATTCCCAGCTCTTTACTTCACCTCTCCTGGTTTCACTTGTCACCTTGTGTTTCTTCCTCCCTCCCCCCACCCTCTAACTGTGACTCCTCATCTCTTTTTTTTCAGTCCTGATGAAAGGTTTCAGCCCAAAATATTGACTGTACTCGTTTCCATAGATGCTGCCTGGCCTGCTGAGTTCCTCCAGCATTTTGTGTGTGTTATCCCATACCCTGCATCTCCCCATAACAACACACAGACAAATTCAGACGTTAGCTGAATCTAGAGCAATGGGACTTGAGATAAAATAATGTAAAACCTCTTCTGACCTGATCCCATTTCCTCGGCATCTATTCTTGCATCGAACCCTGATCTCTGCAGCCTGTGAAATCTATCAAATTGCAGGTAAGCGAGACTTGAATTAGGGGACATAGCCTCAAGATTCAGGGTGCCAATTTAGGACGGAGATGAGGAGGAAATATTTTTTGTAGAGAGTAGTGGATTTGTTGAATTCTTTGCCCAGGGAAGCAGTAGAGGCCACCACATTAAATATATTTAAGGCATAGCTGGATAGGCTTGCAACTCATTCTCAACAGTACAACTTATGTTCTCAATATTATTTATTCATTACTATTATTATTTTGAGCTTGTAGTTTCTTTTGCATACAATGTTTGTCTTTTTTGTGTGGGGTTTTTCATCAATTCTATTGTGTTTATTTGTTTTTACTGTGAATGCCCGCAAGGAGTATATGGTGACACAGATGTACTTTGATGATAAATTTATTTTGAACTTTGATTTTTTTCCATTGTAGAAGTAAGGGTTCTTCAATTAAAAGTATTTTTCTTTCATTAAAAGTCTTAACTGAAAGTGGTACAAACTGTTAATCAGGCAGCATTTATAATGAGAGAGAGACTTAATCTTTTGGTTTGAAAACCCCTTGCTAGAAAAGAAAAGAAGTTGTAATCAGCAGAGAAGGTATGGTGAAAGATGAACAAGATAAGGCTGTGTTTGTGAGACAGAGGCCAGCTCAGTTGGGCTAATGGGGGCAGTTGCAGGGTGATATATAATGTATTGCTAATTGCAGAGCTGTGTGAAGTGCCCAGCAGGTCAGGCTGTAATGATGGAGTTAACCTCTGGTAATGTAACATACTGATGCCTTACTATAGAAAAGACAAGGTTTTTCCATTCATTGAAAGTGTTATACATTTGGTGCAGTTTTGAAGTTTGAATTGTAGTTAAACCTATGGGTGAGATTTCTTTCAGAGTATATGGAAATTATCTGTGTGGATTGGAGAACTCAAGGGAGTGTGTTAAGATCTGGGATCAACTACAGGGGGCTGCACAATGCTTTGGCCATGTGAATCCCTCCATTGCCATAACACTTCCCAAGAATTAAAATGTAGTGATTTGCCTTTTTAAAAAAATTTTGTTAATGGCTAAATTGGTGATGACTGTGCATTCACCAATACAACAGTGACCCCACTTCATCAGTTCTAGAGCAGCCTGGGGTGTTCTGAAAGCACAAAGGCATGCCTGTCTATGTAACCCATTTCACCATCAGTGAAATGATTGATAACTGTGCTGTAATGCTGTAGCATTCTCTAAATATGAGTTGTATATTAATTTTAAAAACTTTATTACAAATTTGAGAGAAATTATTTTGCTGTTATTCGAGTGGAAACTCTCTTCATGTTGCCTCATTTAAACAGATGAAATGTTGGTGTTGCAGTACTGCAGTTGTTAATTTTTCAAGGCTGTGATCATGGGCTTTTCTGACACACTCATTCATATGTACAGAAACGTATGTTGGTGCGACGCTATTCATCTAGGGGTGTCAGAGTTCAGAGTTCAATTCTGGCACTGTTTATAAGGAGTTTGTACACTCACCCCGTGACCGTGTTGGTTTCCTCTGGGCCACAGTACAAAGACATACTGGTTCGTAGGTTAATTGGTCTTTGTAAATTGTCCTGTGATTAGGCTGGGGGTGGAGTAGGTGGGTTGCTAGGCAGTGCAGCTCATTGGGCTGGAAGGGCCTGTCCTACACTGTATCTCTAAATAAATAAATAAATGACACCATTCACTGCTTAGCTTGGAATGGAATTATGCATGTTTCTGGGTGTGAGAACTTTGACTAACTCTATAATTGCTTTCTGGCCTAATTTTCTTGGGCTGCATTGGATCCGAAGTAACAATTATTTTGTATCCTTTACACTTACTTACTGGAAATGACATTAAGCAATCTTGAATTGAAGGTTGTGAAGCTACTGGTTGGTGTTTTGCTGGACTGTACAGATCAAAAAGATTTCCAGATCTATACTTGGCTTTCCTTGACTTGGGTAAAGTTCATATGCTGCAATAGATTGAAATCTCACAGTTCTGAAACCAATCTTGATCACTTACCAACTCCTGTCCATATCTGATGTCAACAGGATCTAGTTTGGCTGATATCCTTCATAAGGGTACTTTTGAATTTACCGGTTCCAACCTACCTTGTGGCCTCTACCACCTAAAGGAGAAAGTAAATGGGATTCTTTGGCAGCTGTTCAAAGATTAAAGTAAATTTATTATTGAAGTACACACGTCATCATATACAACCCTGAAATTCATTTTCTTGTGGGCATTTGTGGTAAATACATGAAACACAATAGAATCAATGAAAGCCCACATCCAACAGGACAAACAATCAATGTGAAAAAGACAACAACTGCAAATACAAAAGGACAAAAATAATAATAAGCAATAAATATTGAGAAAATGAGATGAAGAGTCCTTGAAAATGAGTCCATAGTTTGTGCGAACAGTTTAATGTTGAGATGAGAGAAGTTATCCTAAGTAAGATCTGTTGGAAAGGCTCAACCCATCAGACAGCATAAGTGGAGGAATACCACAGCTCAGTGATTTTTCAGCCTTTCCTCCATTACTGGGTCAAAATCCTGGATCTCCTTTTCAAAACACCATGGGAATGTTGTCTCAGGATGGCAGCACAATGGCTATGAAGCTGGCCTTACCATCCAGCACCCATGCACAAAGAAATGTGTAGCGCTTCAGTGTTGGTAGCAGAAGGCTATTGGAACGTATCTCCAGGGAGGAGGTCAATAATGGCAGCAGATGTCCTTTATGATGGCCCATCACGTGGTGTATCAGTTAGCGGTAACTCCAGCAAAATGGGTTCACTTCTGTCCCTGCCTGTAAGGAGTTGGTACATTCCCCCCTGATTATGTGGGTTTTCTCTGGGTGCTCCAGTTGCCGTCCACATTCCAAAGGCGTACTGGTTATGGTTAGTAAATTTTGGACATGCCATGTTGGCACCGGAAATGTGGTGACACTTACAGGCTGCCCCCAGCACATCCTTGGACTGTGTCCTTGGCTCGAAGGGCCGAATGGCCTACTCCTGCACCTATTTTCTATGTTTCTATGTTTCTATGTGTTGGTCATTGACGCAAATGATGGATTTCACTTTATGATTCAATGCACACGTGACAATGTGATCTTACCAGAAGTATTCAGCTTCTGGCTGTTGAAAGAAAGAAGAGGTAATAAGAACATTTTGAAAGCGCTGGAACATGGGTTCCCAATCTGGGGTCCATAGACCCCTTGGTTAATAGTAAGGCTCCATGGCATCAGAAGGTTGGAAACTCCTGTGCTAGAGGAAGTATTTGGCCCTTAATGCCTTTTCTGGATTGACTGAAGTCATAACCAGTCTTTTACCTCAGCACTCTTTTACTCCACTAATCTAACCCATGAATATCCAAAGACCTATCCATCTCAGTGGAGAGCGTACTTGGTGACTAATACTCCCACTGTCCTGATGAAGGCTCTCAGCTTGAAACTTCGACCGTTTATTCCCATCCATGGATGCAGCCTGACTTGCTGAGCTCCTCCAGCACATTTGTGTGTATTGATCTGGACGTGCAGCATCTGCAGTACCTCTTGTGTCCTCCCACTGTCACCTTGGAGAAGCGTTCCAGTGATTCCCTAATCTCCAGGTGGAGAAATTTCTTCTGATCTCATACACAAGTGGTCTGCCTCTTATTCCGAGACCACGACCACTGACATCCCATCCTGGAGAAACAGCAACCTGAGGATATGGGCGCTGTATGTTTCAGTGAGATAATCTCTCATTCTTCTGAACTTGATAGTGCTGGCCCAGGCTGCTTAATCCCATTGAACAATTCCTCCATTCCAGGAATCAACCCTAGTGAACCTACATTTTGTTGCAAGAATAGTGGATTCCATTTAATTGGGCCATCGGTTAATCGCGACAGATTGTAAAGTAGAAAAACTAATCAAGAAAATAGTTGGGGTTTCCTTTGTTTATTTGGGACACTGTGGCACTTAATTGGGACAGGAGACTGTTTCTGAACAGTGTCCAACTAGTGTCAGTGGTGTGCACTTCTGAGGCCATTGGACACTGCACCATGCTCAGAGCGAACAGTTTTTAAAAAGCCTTAATAGTGAGTGAATGTGTTCAAAAAGCAGTGATTTCTGTCACTGATAGTTGGCAAGAAATAAGCAATAAGAGAATTCAGAAATCTTTTGCTAACTGCAGTTTTGAGCACTAGGCTTGAAAATGAAACCATTTCACTACTTCAGTAAGTTAGGAACTGCGAAGAATTTGAAGGTATCAACAAATCATTTTGAATGTTACAATGAAAATGAGGTTTTTGAGGATGCGATCATCCACTTTTATTGCATGAAGACAATCCATTATCTACACTAGATGGCTGTGCTGACATTCATTTATAGTCAATCAAAAGAACACGGCAGCAACACTGATTTCCTCTGTCGATAATTATTAGGAACTAATACATTTTTATAGTACTGTAGTAGGATTGGCAGTGTTCTAACTTGTTTTGTGTTTCATTTAAATACATAATTTGTTTCTTACTTAAATGGCAGTTTGTTTTTTTATATACATTTTCATGAAACTTCAGCTAATTGGGACAGCCACTTAATTGGGCCAAAATGAACTGGTCCTGATGTGTCCCATTAACTGGAATCAACGGTATATTCTCATGTACAGAAACTAGACTGGTACACAGTTTCTCCGGATGTTGTCTTGTCAGAGTCCTATCAACTTGGAGCAAAACATCTTCATTGTTGTGCACAGATCCTCTTGCAGTAATGGCCAGTATACAGCTTGCTTCTAGAATTGCTAGATTATACCTGCACATTATTTTTTTATTTGCATACAAGGACACTGCAGTTGCTCTTTAGTTTTCAATCAGGCTATTTAAAAAAAAGTCTCCTGTCTACACTGGCCTGGTACTGAGGCTGAGGGTGAAGCTTTCAAAGTCAGGGTCTTGAATGGTATTGACAGAGGGGAGAGAGTGGAACTGAATTTATAACCATATAACAATTACAGCACGGAAACAAGCCATCTTGGCCCTTCTAGTCCGTGCCGAACTCTTACTCTCACCTAGTCCCACCGACCTGCACTCAGCCCATAACCCTCCATTCCTTTCCTATCCATATAGCTGTCCAATTTAACTTTAAACGACAACATCGAACCTGCCTCAACCACTGCTGCTGGAAGCTTGTTCCACACAGCTACCACTCTCTGAGTAAAGAAGTTCCCCCTCATGTTACCCCTAAACTTTTACCCTTTAACTCTCAACTCATATCCTCTTGTTTGAATCTCCCCCACTCTCAATGGAAAAAGCCTATCCACGTTAACTCTATCTATCCCCCTCATAATTTTAAATACCTCTATCAAGTCCCCCCCCCCCAACCTTCTACACTCCAAAGAATAAAAAGACCCAACTTGTTCAACCCTTCTCTGTAACTTAGGTGATGAAACCCAGGTAACATTCTTGTAACTCTTCTCTGTACTCTCTCTATTTTGTTGACATCTTTCCTATAATTTGGTGACCAGAACTGTACACAATACTCCAAATTTGGCTTCACCAATGCCTTGTACAATTTTAACATTACATCCCAACTCCTGTACTCAATGCTCTGATTTATAAAGGCCAGCATACCAAAGGCTTTCTTCACCACCCTATCCACATGAGATCCCATCTTCAGGGAACTATGCACCATTATTCCTAGATCCCTCTGTTCTACTGCATTCTTCAATGCCCTACCATTTACCATATATGTCCTATTTTGATTAGTCCTACCAAAATGTAGCACCTCACATTTATCAGCATTAAACTCCATCTGCCATCTTTCAGCCCACTCTTCTAACTGGCCTAAATCTCTCTGCAAGCTTTGAAAACCTACTTCATTATCCACAACTCCACTATCTTAGTAACATCTGCATACTTACTCATCCAATTTACCACCCCTTCATCCAGACCATTAATGTATATGACTAACAACATTGGACCAGTACAGATCCCTAACTAACACCACTAGTCACCGGCCTGTAATCTGATGAACAGTTATCCACCACCACTCTCTAGTGTCTCCCATCCAGCCACTGCTGAATCCGTTTTACTACTTCAATATTAATACCTAACAATTGAACCTTCCTAACCAATCTTCCGTGTGGAACCTTGTCAAAGGCCTTACTGAAGTCCATATAGACAACATCCACCAATTTACCCTCGTCAACTTTCCTGTAACCTCTTCAAAAAACTCAATAAGATTTGTCAAACATGAACTTCCACGCACAAACCCTTGTTGACTGTTCCTAATCAGATCCTGTCTATCCAGATAATTATATATACCATCTCTAAGAATACTTTCCATCAACTTACCCACCACCGACATCAAACTCACAGGCCGATAATTGCTAGGTTTACTCTTAGAACCCTTTTTAAACAATGGAACAACATGAGCAATACGCCAATCTTCCGGCAGCATCTCTGTTTCTAATGACATTTGAAATATTTCTGTCAGAGCTCCTGCTATTTCTACACTAACTTCCCTCAAGGTCCTAGGGATTATCCTGTCAGGACCCAGAGACTTATCCACTTTTATATTCCTTAAATGCTCCAGTACTTCCTCTTCTTTAATCATCATAGTTTCCATGACTTCCCTACGTGTTTCCCTTATCCTTCACAATTCAATACAGGTTCCTCCCCCATCCGAAGGTAGAGTGTTCCTATGAAACGGTTCGTAAGCCGGAATGTCGTAAAGCGAAGAAGCAATTACCATTTATTTATATGGGCAAAATTCATGAGCATTCGTAGACCCAAAAATAACCTACGGAATCATGGCAAATAACACATAAAACCTAAAATAACAGTAACACATAGTAAAAGCAGGAATGATATGATGAAAACACAGCCTATAAAAAAGTAGAAATACTTTTCCACAATCATTGCCTGCACTGTTCTCCGTAGCGAAAATCTCACGCAAGCGCTCTTGGCAGAAACACGGAGCAAGCGCCATCGGCAGAACCACTCTCTCCAGTAACCTTTAAGCTATGAAGCTGCCAAATCCTACCAAATAACACCTAAAAATACACAGCCTATATAAAGTAGAAATAATGTATCTACAGTGTAGTATCACGGGAATCAGGAAGACATCGAGCACACTGATGATGGTGTGTTAGGCTGAGTCGTCGGAGGTTGGGGTGGTGCAGTGGCCCCCACCCTCCAAGCAGTGAACTGATACCGATCCGCGAAGCATGCAGGGGTCCAGCGGTAGCAGGGATGCACTCAACACATCTTTAAGAAAAAAGCCGAAATAAACAAGCTAATTAATTAGGTGCCGCCCGACACATAAATGTCAGCTCAGATTAGAGGCAACGCAATCAGCAATCGCCTCTGACCTGGACCGACATTTACGTGCCAGGCAGCACCTAATTAATTAGCTTGTTTATTTCAGCTTTTTTTAAATTAAAGATGTGCTGGGTGCCTCCCAGCTACCGCTGCATTCTTCGCGGATCAGTATCTGTCCGTGGCCCGGGGGTTGGGGTGGTGGGACACTGGGTGTCGTCTGTTTCCATCAGGTCAGGCAGGTCATCTTCTCCTATGACTGCCTGCCTCGATGTTGAAGGTCGAGGTTCGTTGTCTGCTGAAGGCTTGCTTGACTGATGGCCTCGCGCATTTTTATATCATACAGTTCTTTGTAAGGACTCAAACCATCCTGCAAATATGCCCTAAATCGACGTACCCTTTCAAAATTAAAGTTGTACTTTATCATTGCAGCAAAAATCTCACACAGTTGCTTCACGTTCAGTTCCTGGGCGACTTCACTTTCGGTCTGTTCGCTACTGCATTCGGTTTCGATTGTTATCCTTTCCTCTTCCAATTGCATCAGCTCTTCATCTATCAGTTCTTGGTCATGGGATGCCAAAACCTCTTCAGCATCATCTTCGTTAACTTTACAAGCCAAACTCACTTTGTCCTTGCTTCGTTCACCATGATCGAAACGCCTAATCATGTCTAGTTTTATGTTAAGTATAACACCCTTTCAGGCTTTTCCGATACCTTAGAACTCATCTTGCTAATGGCTGCTCACAGGCACGTTTTTAAGCAATGCCGGCGAGAATGCCGTTCCGAATCTGGGGGAGAGCGGCTGCTCAGGGCGCGCGCTGCTTTTTTTTGCGTGTTGCCTTTTTTCGTAACAGTGAAAACACCTTCTGTTAGCGAAAACAGGGAACTAATGTAGGTCTTTCGTAACAGTGAGGTTTTGTAAATCGAACATTGGAAAGCTGGAGGAACTCGGTTCAGTCAGTATCTATGCAAATTCAGGACTGAGTCCTGAAGAAGGGTCTTGGCCCGATACGTCGACCATTTATTCATTTCCATAGATGCTGCTTGACCTCCTGTGTTCCTCCACTATTCTGTGTGTTGCTTTGGATTTCCAGCGTCTGCAGACATTCTCATGTTTATGAATTCCTTCGTAGTTGTTTTACGTGCTGTTGGGTTTGGTACACTGAAATTCCAGGAGTCTGATGTTCTGATTGATGTCCATTTGCTGAGGAATGCATTAACTACTGAGAAGTGTCATAGAGTCACGCGGGGCAGAAACAGACCTTTCACCCCCCTTACATTCATGGTGACTGTATCCCTCGATACTAAACATACTTACCCATATTTTGTCTGTCACCTTCTATGTCTTGGTGATTCAAGTGTTGTCTACGTTCTTCAATGTTATGAGAGTCTCTGCCTCCACCACTTCCTCAGTGTGTTCCAGGTTGTGTGAAAAAATACCCCTTTCACATCCTCTCTAAACTTCCTATTCCTCACCTTGATGGTAGCAGTGAGAAGAGGGCATGACCTGGTTGATGGGGGTCCTTAATGATAGATGCTGCCTCTTTGAAGCCTTGCCTTTTGAAGATGTTCTCAGTGTTGAGGAGTCTAGTGCTTGTGATGAAGCTGGCTGAGTTTGTAGCTTTGTAGCTTTACAGTTCTGTAGCTTTCTGTAGCTTTTTCTGATCCTATGCTGTGGCTCCTCTATACCAGACAGTAATGCAACTAGTTAGAATTCATCTGTAGCAGAATAGTTTTTGATGAAGTAACAGGCAGTAGGCGAGGGAAATGTCATTGTGATGTGCAAAATGCATTTGATGATTAGTCACCTGATGGGTTCATCAGGATTTAAGGTCTTCGAATAAATGGGTCTGAAATAGCATGGATGGAATACCATGGAGGCAGACAGAGAAGGCATATTTAAGAAACTCTTGGATAAACTCATGGATGATAAAATAAATGGAGGGCTATGTAGGAGAAAAGGGTTAGATTGATCTTGGAGTAGGTTAAAAGGTCGGAAGAACATTGTGGGCTGAAGAGCCTGTATTGTTGTATATCCTAATGAGAAGCAGTAGTAATGAAAATTTGGGAAACATACAGGGGAGTTCCCCAGCAGCTGGTACAGTAGAGATGCTTTTCATGTTATTGACTTGAGTGTGCAGGACACAATTTCA
This sequence comes from Mobula hypostoma, assembly GCF_963921235.1. Lineage (NCBI taxonomy): Eukaryota > Metazoa > Chordata > Chondrichthyes > Myliobatiformes > Myliobatidae > Mobula > Mobula hypostoma. The sequence continues at coordinate 75,883,041 of NC_086110.1, read as the reverse complement.
AAATTTGCTGGTGACACGAAATTGGAGGTATGATGATGGTGAAAGATATAACGTAATGATGAAAGTAGATGGCAGATGAAATTTAACACTAGGAAATGTGAAACATTGCACTTTGGTAGAAGGAATGACAGGGGCAGTTATGCTAGAGAGTTTAATTCTGTGGCTGGACTGGAGAAGCTGGGATTGTTCTCCATGAAAAGAGGTCACAAGACGATCTCATAGAGGAATTTCAAATCATAAAAGGTCTGGATGGCAGAAACAAAGAAACTTCTCTTCCTGGTAGAGGGGTGAAGAGTCAGGAGTCGTGTACTAGTGGACAAAAGGTGTCATGAGGGCAGGTTTTTCCACATATGGAATACTCATGGTTTGAAATGTGTTGCCAGGAAATGTGGGGAAGATGGACTCCACATTCACAATGTTGCTGGATAAGTACATGAAAAGTGAGATTTGGAGGAGCTAGAGGAAGAGTGTGGGAGTGGGATGAGCTGGGTTGCCCTTCTGGTACATTTCTAGGTGGAGGGACAGGAGACCGCGATCTCTTCTTGACCTGCAACTGTTCTGAGATCAATTGTACTACATCAGAATGTCAACAAAGTGACCAATCCATTTCAGAGTGAGAATCGGAAGTGATTCTTCCAACCCCCTCCTCTTCCAGTCCCTTCCTTCATGCTGTTCTCCTCACTCCTCCACTATTCCCCATGCCACCTGTACACACCCTCTGCCTCCCTCCAGTCCCCCCCCCACTCCCTCACACGCAAGCCTGACCCTCCACCTTCCTGCACATGTGCCTCCTTCTGGCCTCCCGCACAACCAAGGCCTTCTGCCCACCCTCAACCTTCCCATATATATCTCCCTACCTCAGGCCATCTTTCATCTTCCCACACACAACCAGCATAGTATATTTGATTTCTATATATCGTCAAGAGATACAATTCATGGACTGTTCTATGAGCGTTCTCCCACCTTCCACTTTCTCTCCCTCCTCCTCTCAAATGCCTTGAAAATAATTTCCAGCCCCCTCCTGTCTCTCCTGTGCAAATGCCAGGTTCTAATCTAAAGGACTGCTTGGGGTAGAGTCTAATTCTCTTGCAGCACGTGCATTGTTTGGATTGATTTCTCTCTCTTTATTTCAGGAAATGACCTAGAGGCCTTAGCAATACGTTAGTGCTTTCCTGCTTCAGCTGGCTGCAGAGTACATAATCAATCTGGACACACCACTTGTTTCCGCTGCCGAGCTCACACTACCTCAACAAGAATAAAAAGCTAACACGTCTGAAGGAGAGGAGGAGGCTGTCAAATCCGCAGAGGTTACAGACAGGGCTCCCAGTAGTTTGTTTCAGAGTTGAGGCTGCAAGTCCACATCCAAGTGAGCAACGTTTGACCGACTGGATCTGTCAAAAATTCTTTTGAAGGGCTTGAACTGTATCCGGGACAGAAGCAATGTGGACAGCGTTGAGTGATCATCCAAGCACTGAATAGCTGATATTTTAAATTTAACTTTCGCTGTTGATCAGTGTCTTAATCCATTTTGTAGTTTGAATTTTTTTTTAAGTGCTGCTTTGTAGAACTATTTCGGCTTCCGTGTATTGAAGCAAGCAAGAACGCTCATCAACTGCACACAACTCCGTCATAGCAGTGGACAGCCCAGTAGCAGTAACTGGTTAGCAAATACCCATTTCATCTGGGTTAAGTCTCCTTTACCTACCAGCCTATTTCTTTTGGAATGAAATGGCACTGATTCTTCCAATTGGACATTCTAGTTGGCTTTATCGTAATTATTGGGACACTGTGAAGTACTATTAGACTCTTTCTTTCCATGTGTTGCTGGCTAACTCTGAGTAGCAGCAGCAGCTGATGAACGTGCGGGTCAGGTACAGCACACCTGGGCAGGTTCTGAAGGATTCCTTCTTTATTTGCCGTTCCTCACGCAACTGGCTGCAGCAGGGCTGCACCGAACACACGAGGCCAGTGCAGTGGACAAAAACCCTTTTGTTCTCCTGAACTGACTTTCCGGGATTTTGTGCATGTGTAGAAATGTTTGCCTTTGTTTGCACTCTGGAGCTGAAATCATGCCCTTGAGACTCTACTCGTTGGCAGGACCTTCTGTGTTCAAAGTTGTTTGGGAAGTTTGACAGTAAGGAAAGAGCTACCTTGACCAGACTTCTGCGCAGTGAAGGGCGAGGCTGCAGAAGCTCCACTGTCACTTATGTATTGTTGCAGTGCACAGGAAAATAAGATGGACTACAAGCGTCGGTTTCTGCTTGGCGGGTCCAAGCAGAAGATGCAGCAGCACCAGTACCCGATGCCTGAGCTGGGCAGGACTCTGAGTGCACCGCTCACATCCCCCACGGCAGTGCCATCGCTGACACCTGCCACCTCTGCCAACTGCTCCAACCCTGTGTCCCCCACCACCCAAGTCGCCGACATCCAGCAGGGCATCTCCAAATACTTGGATGCACTGAATGTGTTCTGTCGAGCCAGCACCCTCCTCACCGACCTCTTCAGTAGCGTTTTTCGGAGTTCGCATTATTCCAAAGCTGCTATGCAACTGAAAGACGTGCAGGTACATGTCATGGAGGCAGCAAGCAGGTTGACAGCTGCAATCAAGCCAGAGATTGCGAAAATGCTAATGGAACTGAGTGCGGGCACAGCAAACTTCAAGCATCAGAACGACTTCAGTCTTCAAGATATTGAGGTAAGGACAACTGAGGGAGTGTTTCCTTTTATTGTGTCTTGCTGACAGAGAACTTGAAAAGAAAATGCCAACAGCTAAGACTTGTATTTCAAACTTGGGTTTTTAGTGAAGAAAAACTGTTGTGTAGAGATCTGGTTGGATGAATCAATTCTGGAAGTGTAGGGAAATTTTGAGCAGTAGGGTTGCCAGTGTCTGAATAGGTAAAAGATAGTGACTTCCATTAAAGTGCTGAGCACAGTTGTAATATAATATCACAGCCAAAATATGTATAAGATCCTATTGTCAATGGAATAATATGCAAACGAGTTTTTATTTATTTATTTAGATATACAACATGGAACAGGCGCTTCCAGCCCACTGAGCTTTACTGCCACTGACCCACTTATTTAACCCTAGTCTAATCACAGGACAAGTTACAATGACCAATTAATCTCCTAACCAGAACGACTGTGAGAGGAAGCCGAAACAACTGGAGAAAGCCCACACGCACTTGGGAGGGAATGTACAAACTTATAGACAGCAGTGGAAATGAATTCCGAACACCACCCCAAGCTATAATAGTGTTACGCTAACCGCTAAACTACCATGGTGTGTTTTGTGTTCTAAATATTGACATGGGAAGAGACGAAATATCTTGTATTGACCTGACAGAGGAGTTTGGTTCAATTTCTTGTCTCAAAGGAGATGCTGTGGCATTCTTATGGTAATGTGCAAGGTATATCAGCTTTTTATGCTTTAGTTGCTGGACTGGGTATTGACCCTCTGTCCATGGCACTAGTGAGCACCACCTGACACTTTGAAGAGTCTCTTTATATAGATTAAAAGTCTGCTTTGCAAATGTCTGAGCTGTGTGGGCTCGTGGTTTGATTCTAGTATTGAGATTAATATTAGCTTTATTTGTCACATTAACATCATACAGTGAAATGCGTCGTTTGTGTCAATGACCAGCACAGTCCGACGATGTGCTTTGGGCAGCCTGCAGTGCCAACAGAACATGCCCATAACCTACCAACCCTAACCCCTCTGTCAGTTGTCAGTTTCGGAGGTAGACGATAGGTATGTTGGTCTCACTGTGCGTGAAAGGGGACCATGCCCAAAGCAGGGAAAGTACCTGTGTTCAAGGGGACTGGTTTTAACTGCTGTATCCCTGGATGGATGTATGTACTTATCCTTGTAAGTGGAATAAGTGCTACACATGCCCTTACACTTCCTCCCTTACCACCATTCAGGGCCCCAGACAGTCCTTCCAGGTGAGGCGACACTTCACCTGTGAGTCGGCTGGGGTGATATACTGCGTCCAGAGCTCCCGATGTGGCCTTCTATATACTGGCGAGACCCGACACAGACTGGGAGACCGTTTTGCTGAACACCTACGCTCTGTCTGCCAGAGAAAGCAGGATCTCCCAGTGGCCACACATTTTAATTCCACATCCCATTCCCATTCTGACATGTCTATCCACGGCCTCCTCTACTGTAAAGATGAAGCCACACTCAAGTTGGAGGAACACCACCTTATATTCCGTCTGGGTAGCATCCGACCTGATGGCATGAACATTGACTTCTCTAACTTCCGCTAATGCCCCACCTCCCCCTTGTATCCTATCTGCTATTTATTTTTATACACACATTCTTTCTCTCACTCTCCTTTTTCTCCCTCTGTCCCTCTGACTATACCACTTGCCCATCCTCTGGGTCCCCTCCCCCTTTTCCTTCCCCCTGGGCCTCCTGTCCCATGATCCTCTTGTATCCCCTTTGCCAATCACCTGTCCAGCTCTTGGCTCCATCCCTCCCCTTCCTGTCTTCTCCTATCATTTCGGATCTCCCCCTCCCCCTTCCACTTTCAAATCTCTTACTAACTCTTCCTTCAGTTAGTCCTGACGAAGGGTCTCGGCCTGAAACGTTGACTGTACCTCTTCCTAGAGATGCTGCTTGGCCTGCTGTATTCACCAGCAACTTTGATGTATGTTGCTTGAATTTCCAGCATCTGCAGAATTCCTCTTGTTTGTGAATGTTATGCACTGGTGGCTTAACTTATTGTAGGAGTGGTTGTCTTAACTGAACATAGAATGTAGAACAGTTCAAAGTGAATTTGTTGATTTAGTTTCCGGTCATTTTCCCCTCTTACCCTACCCCTGCACAACACTCCTCTCTGTTATTATGCAGTACTTGAAGCTCATTAATGCTGCACTGTTGGTCAGCATCAGTAGAGAGGGAAATGAAAAATAGTTGAGGTATTTTGGGTTTAGTCTTCTGTTATTTTTCCTCTAATTTTTCCACTCAACCCCTCCCCCTCCCCAACATAAATCCCCCCCCACTCCCAACATAAATCCCCCCCCACTCCCAACATACATCTCCCCGTCTTCCTCTATCCCTCTCCCCCTCTATCCCCTCTCTACAGTACTTAAAACTCTTACAACAAGAAGCCCTGATGAGGGCAAAGAGTGTGCCACGGTAATGTAGCAGTTAGCATGATGCTATTACAGCTTGGGACATCAGAGTTCAGTTCCGATGCTGCCTGTAAGAAATTTGTACGTCCTTCCCGTGAGTGCATCGGTTTCCTCTGAATGCTCTGGTTTCCTCCCACAGTCCAAAGACGTACTGATTAGTAGGTTAATTGGTCATTGCAATTGTCCTGTAATTCTAAGGCCTTCCATTGGTCAGTCGACCATGGATGTTGTATCCAGGCTGTTAAAGTCAATAAGCAAGCCAGGCAATCCAAATGGAGAGCAAGCTATTGCCCGTGCAGTGGGCTCTTGCTCGCTACACAGCTGATGAATGCAAAGGAGCAGCAGAGATGGTACAGTTTGGCTACCAGCATGAGTTGCCAGTCTATTTTGAACATAATGTAGGACTGCCTTAGGGACTTCAGCTCCGTATCTTTCCTTGGGGTTTACTCCTGAAACCACCCCCATGAGTGAGTCTATCTCCAGGCAGTGGAGGTTTGAAATCGGTTTTCCTTATCCCAGGAGAACTGCCATCTATGACTGGTGAGCCCCATCTGCCCCAAGCAACTGGTTTTAAGGTGCCAGTAACATGCCTTTGCGCCCTCTGTCCGAGGCTTAGTAGCTAAGCCACACATGAAGGCCTGGAGCTGGACTTGGTTGTCAGAGGCTATTTGAGATGCACACCATTTAATGTCCTGTGATCAGAATCAGGTTTAATATCACCAGCATATGCTGTGAAATTGTTAGCTTAGCAGCAGAAGTACAGTGCAATATATGATATAGGAACAAAAGTAAAAATATATGTATGTGTGTGTAAAATAATTAAATTAGAAATAGTGGAAAAACAGAAATAATACTTAAAAAATAAAAGTGAAATAGTGTTCAATGTCCATTTAGGAACCAGAAGAAGCTGTTTGTGAATTGCAGAGAGTGTGCCTTCGGACTTCTGTACCTGCTTCCTGAAGCTAATGAGAAGAGAGCGCGTCCTGGGTGATGGGGGGGCTGGGTGGGGGGGGTGGGTTCCTTATTAATGGATGCTGCCTTTCTAAGGCAGGCTCCTTGAAGATGTCTTGGATACTATGGAGGCTAGTACCCAAGATGGAGCTGACTAATTTTACAACATTCTGTAGCTTCTTTCGATCCTGTACAGTAGCCTCACTCCCCACACCAGACAGTGATGCAGCCTACAATACATCTGTGGAAGATCTTGAGTGTTTTAGGCTAGTGTTGAACAGGTGGGTTGCTTGAGTGGCATGGCTCGGTGGGCAGAATGGGCCTGTTCCATAATGTGTCTCTAAATAAATTTATTATCAATGTACAGTCCATATATGGTTCCATATATATAATCCTGAGATCCGCTTTCTTGAGGGCATACTCAGAAAATCCAAGAACTGGAACAGACTGCAAAGAAAGACTGTGCCCAACGGGGTGGACAAACAACCAATGTGCAAAGCACAGCAAGTTGTGCAAATATAAAAGAGAAAAAATATTGAGAATATGAGATGAAGAGACCTTGAAATTGAGTCCATAGGTTGTGGGAACAGTTCAGTGATGGAGCAAGTGAAGTTATCCCCTTTGGTTCAAGAGTCTGATGGTTGAAAGGTAATAACTGTTCCTGAACCTGCTGGTGTGAGTCCTGAAGTTTCTGTACCACCTTCCTGATGGCAGCAGCGAGAAGAGAGCATGGCTTGGATAGTAGGGGTCCCTGATGATGAATGCTGCTTTCCTGCGACAGCTTTTGATGTAGATGTGCTCAATGGAGGGGAGGGTTTCACCAGTGATGGACTTGGCCATATCCACTAGACTTTGTAGGATTTTCTGTTCAAGGTCATTGATGTTTCCATACCAGGTTGTGATGTAGCTAGTCAATATATATTCTCCACTGCACAGCTATGCAAGTTTGTCAGAGTTTTAGATGTCATGTTCAGTGTAGGTCACAATGTCTGTGCTGACTATTTTAAGTTAATCCCCTCTGCCTGCACATGGTCTCTATCCTCCATTCCATGCCCATTCATGTGTCAGTCTAAACATCTTTAAAATGTTCCTGTTGTTTTCACTGCCACCATCTCTTCCACCAGCACATTCCCGGCACCTATCACACTCTATATAAAACAAAAACTTGCCTTGCACATCTCCTTTAAACTTACCCCCACTCACCATAAATTTATACCCTCTGGTATTTGACAATCCCACCTTAGTCTAGCTGCTTCTCATAACTTTGTATATATCTCGATGCTCCAGAGTAAACAATCCTCGTTTGTCCAAAATCTCCTTATAGATCATAGTCTCTCATCCAGACAGTATTCTGGTGAACTTCTTCCATACTCAACAAATCCTCCACATTCTTCCTCTACAGTGGTGTACTGAACTGTATACATTCTGCAAATGCAGCCCAAGTTTTTATTACAGCTGCAATATGACAATGCCCTGACCGTTGAAGGCATGCTGTTCCCTACCTTTCCCACCTGATCTTTGTTTTGTCACCTTTGGGGATCTATGGACTTGCATTCTGATCCATAGTTGTCTTTACCTTGCCATTTTACATTTGACCTCCCGAAGTGTAATACTTCAGCTTGTCTGAATTAAACTCCACTCCAGTGTGGCAGTGATTGTAATGCTATTACAGTGCCTGGAGACCCAGTTTCAATTCCTGACGCTGTCTGTAAAAGTGTGTACGTTCTCCTCATGACCACATGGGTTTCTTGCAGATGCTCTGGTTTTCTCCCACATTTCAGAGGTTCAGGTAGGCTAATTGGTGACATGGGTGTAATTGGGCATAGTGGACTCATGGGGCCAGAAGTGCGCTGCAACTCTAAACTGATCAAAAAGAAACTTCCTCACCCAAATTCACAACCAATTGATATCTTTTGGTAACCTTCGCTATTCACGATCCTTGTGCTGTCTACATCCACATTTCCATCCAAACCATGCAAACCTGACACTTTGAAGAATCTCTTTATATAGATTAACAGTCTGCTTTGCAAATGTCTGAGCTCGTGGATTGATTCCTAGTACTGAGATTAATATTAGCTTTATTTGTCACATTAATATCAAAGCATACAGTGAAATACATCATTTACTGTCAATGACCAACACAGTTTGAGGATGCACTGTGGGCAGCCTGCAGCACCGACATAGTGTGCCCATAACTTACTAACCCTAACCCTTACATGAGTTGTGTCATTGCTGATCCCTGCAGATGCTGGGATCTGTAGCAAAAATCAAACTGCTGGAGGAGGTCAACAGGTCAGTAGGCTCTATGGAGGCAAGAGAATGCATAGCATTTGGTGTCAAGAACATGCATCAGCTGGTTGCCTTAACTTTGAAGCAAATTAAGGATGTAATGCTGAGGCTTCATTGGGTATTGTTCAGGCCACACTTGGAGAATTGGGCCACATCCTAAGAAGGGATGTGCTGGTATCGAACATGGAGGTTCACAAGAATGATCCCAGGAATGAGAGATATGAGGAGTGTATCTGGACCTAGACTCACTGGAGATTAGAAGAACGAGGGAAGATCTCATTTAACATATGAGGAACGTTTGTCCGCTCTTGGACTGTATTCCTTGGAGTTTAGAAGAATGAGGGGAGACCTCATAGAAACATTTCGAATGTTAAAAGGCATGGACAGAGTGGATGTGGCAAAGTTGTTTCCCATGATGGGGGAGTCTAGTACGAGAGGGCATGACTTCAGGATTGAAGGGCGCCCTTTCAGAACAGAAATGCGAAGAAATTTTTTTAGTCAGAGGGTGGTGAATCTATGGAATTTGTTGCCACGGGCAGCAGTGGAGGCCAAGTCATTGGGTGTATTTAAGGCAGAGATTGATAGGTATCTGAGTAGCCAGGGCATCAAAGGTTATGGTGAGAAGGCGGGGCAGTGGGACTAAATAGGATAAAATGGATCAGCTCATGATAAAATGGCGGAGCAGACTCGATGGGCCGAATGGCCTACTTCTGCTCCTTTGTCTTATGGTCTTATGGTCTAAATGTACCAAATATTGAAAGGCCTAGACAGAGCAGATGTGGAGAAGATGTTCTCTGTAGTGGGGAAGTCTAGGCCTCAGTGGAGAGACGTCCCTTTAGAACAGAGGCAAGGAGGAATTTCTTTAGCCAGAGGATGGTGAATGTGTGGAACTTTTTGCCACACGCAGCTGTGAAGGCCAAGTCATTGGGTATATTTAAAACGGTTGATAAGTTCTTGATTAGTTAGGACGTCAAAGGTTACAAGGTGAAACAAGGAGAATGGGGTTGAGAGGGATAATAAATCAGCCATAATTAAATATTGGAACAGATTCAATGTGCTGAATGGTTTAATTCTGCTTCTATATCTTGTGGTCTTAGTCTAATTTCTAGTGAGGTATCGGTGATGGGCAAAGGACTGGACTGATAGGCGCTGTAACAAGTGGCAGTCAATAGGGCTGTAGGAATGGATGGGTCTGGGCAATGACGGGGTTACTTCTGTAATGTGAAATTTGCATAAAGAGTCTTTATTTTTGGATCTTTTCCCCCTTTGTCCCACTCTGCTATCCCACGCAAAATTCCAACATTCCGTGGGTTTTCCCTTTTTGTTCAGTTGCTGGCTGTCAGTGGCAGTGCCGAGCACAGCCTGTCTGTCCTGCAAGCTGAACAATGACACAACTGGCCCAAGCTACCCACAGTAGAATTCCTTGGCAGAACTGAACGCCCACTAGGACCCTGCCTGGCATTTTCTTGCAGGCATTTGTAGTAGAAGAAAGAAAATCAATAGAATTAATGACAAATTATACACAAAGACTGGCAAGCAGCTAATATACAGAAGAAAACAAACGTGGAAATACAAAAAACTAATAAATAAATAATAGAGCCCTGCTATTAATAAAGTTCCTGCCATTAATCCAATTTAAATTTTCATGAACAACAGAGGTTACTGCTCTACAGTAATTTGTTCTGTTTTCTCTTATACTTGCAATTTATGCACTCTTTGTGGTGGTTGTCTGTCATGTCCAATGATGACAGGAAACCCTTGTGGGAAAAGCTGTTGCACTGGGCAAGTTCCACTCATGATCTTAGAAATTTGGTTCCAGTGACAAGTTGCTGCCACAACTGGGGTCTTCCTTGGTTACGGTGGATAACCATGACTACTTCTGTGACTTTGCATGCTGATGAGCTCAGGCCACAGATCAACGCATTTATATTTAAATCATCCTTAGCGACAGGTGAGGTACCAGAAGACTGGAGGATAGTTAATGTTCCACTGTTTAAGAAAGGTTCTAAAAATAAACCAGGAAATTATAGCCAGTGAGCCTGACATCAGTTGCAGGAAAGTTATTGGAAGGTATTCTGAGGGACTGGATATACGAGTATTTGGATAGACATGAACTAATTAGGGATAGGCAGCATGGCTTTGTGCATGGTGGGTTGTGTCTACCCAATCTTTCAGAGTTTTTTTCAAGGAAGTTACTAGGAAAGTTGACAAAGGCAAAGCAAGGCAGTGGATATTGTCTGCATGGACTTTAGCAAGGCCTTTGACAACGTCCGGCACTGGAGGTTGGTCAAGAATTGAATTGACTTTATTACTTACATCCTTCATATTAATGAGGAGTAAAAATCATTACATTACGTCTCTGTCTAAATGCGTAATTTATAGTAATTTATAATAAATAGTATGTACAACATAACAGTCAATATAACATAGAAATACAATTGTGTCAGCAGGAATTCATCAGTCTGGTGGAAGAATCTGTCCTGGAGCCTGTTGGTCCTGGCTTTTATGCTGCGGTACCATTTCCTGGATGGTAGCAGCTGGAACAGTTTGTGGTTGGGGTGACTCAGGTCCCCAATGATCCTTCGGGCCCTTTTTACACACCTGTCTTTGTAAATGTTCTGAATAGTGGGAAGTTCACATCAATGGTGCTGTCTGCACCACTCTGCAGAGTCCTACGATTGAGGGAAGTAGTAAATGGGATTAGACGTTGGCTTTGTGGGAGAAGCCAGAGGGTGGTAGTAAATGGTGGCCTCCCTGACTGGAGGCCTGTGAGGAATGGAGTGCCACAGGGATCAGTGTTGGGTCCGTTGTTGTTTGTCATCTATATCAACGATCTTGGATGATAATGTGGTTAACTGAATCAGCAAATTTGCAGATGACGCCATGATTGTGAGTGTAATGGACAGCAAGGAAGACTATTATGGCTTGCAGTGGGATCTGGACCAGCTGGAAAAATGGGCTGAAAAATGGCAGATAAGTGTGAAGTGTTGCCCTTCAGTAGGACCAACTAGGGTAGGTCTTATACTGAGGAGTGCAGTAGAACAAAGGGATTTTGGAATACAGGTCTACATTTGTTGAAAGTGGCATCACAGGTAGAGAGGGTCATAGAGAAAGCTTTTGGCACATTGACCTTCATAAGTGCACGAGATGGGATGTTATGTTGAAGTTGTATTGGACATTGGTGAGGCCTAATTTGGTGTATTGTGTGAAGTTTTAGTCACCTACCTAAGGGAAAATGTAAATAAGGTTGAAAGAATACAGAGAAAATTTCCAATGATGTTGCTGGGTCTGAAGGACCTGAGTTTTGAGGAAAGATTGAATAGATTAGTACTTTATTCCTTGGAACGTAGAAGATTGAAAGGAGAATTGATCAAGGTATAGAAAATTATGAGGGGCATAGATTGGGTAAATGTAAGCAGGCTTTTTCCACTGAGGCTGGGAGGGACTACAACTAGAGATTTTGGGTTAAGAGTGGAAAGTTTAAGGGGAACATGAGAAACTTCTTCACTTAGAGGGTGGTGAGAATGTGGAACAAGCTGCCAGTGCAAGTGATGCATGTGAGGTCGATTTCAACATTTCAGAGAAGTTTGGATGGGTACATGGATGGTAGGGGTATGGAGTGCTATGGTCCTGGTGCAGATCAGTGGGAGCAGGCTCTATGCCCTTTGCCTTCCACGGAGTGTAGCAGAACTGTCTTCCTGGCCATTGGATCTCACTGTTGATCTCATCTGTCCAGTCCACTGGAGCTACGACAGGCATGTTCCTATCTCACTGGGATATGAGACCGGCTACCCTCACCTGGTTTAGTTTGCCTGGGGTGTGGGGTGTACTGGGGTGTGGCCACTGTTGCATGCAAACAGTTACTTGGGGCCATGGGTGAGAGCTGAGTGTCTGGTGGAGTCCAAAGGTGAGTGAGCTGCACCAGACTGGACACAACATGCCCCTTCACCTGAGATGCTACCCCTCTCTGGAGAATTGAAGTAAATATCAAGATAAATATTAGATGAAGAGTCCTTGAAAGTGAGTCCGTAAGTTATAGGAACAGTTCAGTGATGGGGCAAGTGAAATTACCCCCGCAGCCTTAGGTTGTGTTGATTGTTAATGCAAACAGCACATTTGTATGTTTGGATGTACGTGTGTTAAATAAATCTGAATCAAATGGATCCCCAGCCATTCCCTTTGTGTGCCAAACACTTGCAAGTATTTACGGGTTGCCCATAAGTCAGGCGTTTGTAAACTGGGGAGGAAGAGTTTGGTTTTCTGTACCCCATCCACTACCCCCTCTGTGTTTAAAATCTGAAATACTTGCTGAGCATCCAGTATTCTTCTCATGATATAAAAAAGGATATCAAAACACAGGAAGGGAAAAGAGAATATTAACAAAGCTGTAGCCAGTATGTCAGGAACGGTGAAGACAGAATCTCTTGAGAAAAACTGAGGGGTGACACTAGAAAATTATGCAGTGTTTGTAGAGAGAGATGTAGAGAAATGTTTCTGTGTCAGGCAAAGAATATCATGGAGTCATAGAGCACTCCATCAGAGTAAATGGTCCCTTTGGTTTATCTAGTCCATACCAAATTATTAATCTGTCTAATCCCATCGACCTGCATCTGTACCTTCTCATCCATGTACATATTCAAACTTCTTTTAAATTTGAAATTACATCCACATCCACCACTTCAGCTGGGAGCTTGTTCTACACTCTCACCACCCTCTAAGTGAAAGGTTCCCCCTCATGTTCCCCTTAAACATTTCACCTTTCACCCTTAACCCATGACTTCTAGTTTTAGGCTTCCCCATTCTCAGTGGAAAAGGCTGGCTTGCATTTATCCTATGCCTCATACATTTGTATACCTCTATCAAATCTCCCCTTAATCTTCCAAACTTTTTTTTATGTCCTGGACCCTTGCATTGACCAAGGGGTCTGTGGACCCCCGGTTGGGAACCCCTGCTCCAGGGAATAAAGTCCTAGCTTATTCAACCTTTCCCTATAACTCAAGTCTTGGCAACATCATTGTAAATTTTCTCTGCATTCAGTTTTATTAGAGTCAGAAAACACTACAGCCCAGAAAATGTCCTTCACCCCATCTAGTTCCTGCTGAACTATTAATTTGTCTAGTCCCATGGACCTGGACCATAACCCTCCATACCCTCCTGTCCATGTACCTTCCAATTTTCCCTTAAACGTTGAAATCGACCTGACATTCACAATTGTGTTGGCAGCTCATTCCACATTCTCACCACCCTCTGAGTGAAGAAGTTTCCCTCATGTTCCCTTTAAACATTTCACCTTTCACCCTTAACCCATGACCTCAAGTTCTAGTCTCACTCAACCTCAGTGGAAAAAGCCTGCTTGCATTTATCTTATCTATATTTCTCAGAATTTTGTATACCTCTGTCAAATCTCCCCTCATTCTATAACATTCCAGGGAATAAAGTCCTCACCAATTCAACCTTTCCCTATTACCTAGGTCCTCAAGTCCCAGCAACATCCTTGTAAGCTTTCTCTTTAAATTATCTTGGCTCCATGTCCAGCAATGTTTCAATTAAAAGTTCTCATTTGTGTGTTCAGCTCCAGCAATTGGGATCTGGTGCTATTAAATACTGAAAGGCCTAGATAGAATGGACATGGAGAGGATGTTCCCTATAGTGGGGGAGTCTAGGACCTGAGGCCCTAGCCTCAAAATAGAAAGACGTCATCCCTTTAAAACACAGATGAGGAGGAATTTCTTTAGCCGGGGGTAGTGAATCTGTGGAATTCATTGGCACAGACAGCCGTGAAGGCTAATCAGAATAAGATTTATTATCACCGGCATGTGTCGTGAAATTTGTTAGCTTAGCAGCAGCATTACAATGCAATACATAATATAGAAGAAGAAGAAGAAAATAATAATAAATAAGTAAATCAATGACAGGTTATGTAAATTAAATAGATTAAAAATCATGCAAAAAAAACAGAAATAATATATATTCAAAAAGTGAGGTAGTGTTCACGGGCTCAATGTCCATTGAGGAATCAGATGGCAGAGGGGAAGAAGCTGTTCCTGAATTGCTGAGTGTGAGCCTTTAGGCTTCTGTACCTCCTACCTGATGGTAACAGTGAGAAAAGGGCATGCCCTGGGTGCTGGAGGTCCTTAATAATGGACACTGCCTTTCTGAGTCACTGCTCCTTGAAGATGTCCTGGGTACTTTGTAGACTAGTACCCAAGATGGAGCTGACTAAACTTACAATCCTCTGCAGCTTCTATTGGTCCTGTGCAGTAGCCCCTCCACACCAGACAGTGATGCAGCCTGTCAGAATGCTCTCCACGGTACATCTATAGAAGTTTTTGAGTGTATTTGTTGACATGCCAAATCTCTTCAAACTCCTGATGAAGTATAGTCACTGTCTTGCCTTCTTTATAACTACATCAATATGTTGGGACCAGGTTAGATCCTCAGAGATCTTGACAGCCAGGTACTTGAAACTACTCACTCTCTCCACTTTTGATCTCTCTATGAGGATTGGTTTGTGTTCCTTCGTCTTGCCCTTCCTGAAGTCCACAATCAGCTCTTTCATCTTACTGACGTTGAGTGCCAGGTTGTTGTGCGACACCATTCCACTAGTTGGCATATCTCGCTCCTGTATGCCTTCTCGTCTTCATCTGAGATTCTACCAACTTAGTATACTTGAAGCGGAGGTTGATGGGTTCTTGATTAGTAAGGAAGTCAAAGGTGATGGGGAGAAAGCAGGAGAATGCGGATGAGAGGGACAATAAATCAATCATGATTAGGTTTGATGGGCCAAATGTCCTAATTCTACTCCTAGGTCTTATGGTCAAATCTGTCCATGGTTTAGTTCTTCCCCATTTCTCTTGCACGGCCTTGGTCCCTTCACCGTTCACTGCATTCAACCTTGTTAAACCTCACTATCACCCTTTGAGGTTCTTCTTAAAACGTACTGCCCTGTGGAAATGTTTTGCTCTATTCTTTGAGGATTTAAACCAGTTTTATTTGTCACATGTACATTGAAACACAGTGAAACGTGTAATTTGCAATCTGAGGATGTGCTTGAGGCAGCCGCAAATGTTGCCACTCTTCGCTGCTGACATCGCACACCCACCATTTACTAATCCTAGCTCAGACGTCCTTGGGATGTAAGAGGAAACCAGAACACCGGAAGAAATCGACATGGTCATGGGGAAAACCTACAAAGTCCTTACAGTGGCGGGAATTGAAACCTGATGGTTGACACTGTGAAGTGTGAATCGAACCATTGTGCTACTGAACTGCTGCCATGTTTTGCTCACTATGGATTTTGCCAATTTGTGCACCTGCGAGTGTCCACCAGCCTGTTAGCTGCGTTAAAGGCAGTAAAACAAGCAGGCAAAATAAAGTAACAGACAAGCAACAACAGCAAGCAGGAAACACCTGGACGGCTGAAACGAGTCAGAGACATTTATGGCCTTGTGTACAATGTTCTCAGTTAGGGCATAGCTAACAGCCCAACAATTCCACTAATAAACCGAGGAGTTAACCAGAGTAACTGGGAGAACAACTCAGGCACATTGATTCAACTAACTCAGAGGATGGTGAGCATTGATTTTAATGGCTTTAGTAAACCACTCACAAATTTAAGCAAAGAGATTAAAATGAAAAAGGAAAACACAGCATTACCTTCAGGAGGAAAACTGATAATCATTCTCAAGCTGCTCGTCTGGAGGTGAAAGAAAATCACAGTTATAACATCAATAGGCAAGAGTTCACAAGTTAGAAATGAGAGTCAAGCCCAGGTTGCTGTGGCTATGGAAAGCAGGCAGCACCACAAGAGACCTGTTACCATGACCACTGCACTGACACCTACTGCACACAAACAATTCCAGATTCTTTCTTCCAAAAATAAATGTACTATAAACTAAACATGCTGGGTTTACAGTGCATAGATAGAATTCCAGAATGGGTGTTGGGTACGGACAGCTTTAGGCCCTTCCTTTGCAAAAACCGCCCATGGAGACAACACAATTAAGAATGTTAAAATTAGAAGAGCATATAAGATTACAGCACAGTACAGGCCCTTTGGTACATGATGCTGTGCCGACCTACTGTATAGAGATATGCTTCATATCGATCTAACCCTTCCCTCCCACATACCCCTCAATATTTCTTTCATTCAAGTGCTTATCTAAGAGTCTCTTAAATGTCCCTCTCCACCATCCCTGACAGGGCATTCCATGCACAAGCACCCTCTGTGGGGGGGGGGGGGGGGGCAGGGGAACTTACCAATGCCATCTCTCTCCCCACCCCTCATACTTTCCTCCAGTCACCTTTAAGTTATGCCCTCTCCTACTAGCCGTTTCTGCCCTGGGAAAGAAGTATCTGGCTGTCCATTCTATCTATGCCTGTCATAATCTTAATCGCCTCTGTCAAGTCACCGCTTATCCTCTTTCTCTCCAAAGTCCTAGCTTGCTCGACCTTTCCTTGTAGGGCATGCTCTCTAATCCAGACAGCATCCTGGCAAATCTCCTCTGCACCCTCTTTAAAAGCTTCCACGTCCTTCCTATAATGAGGCAACTGAACCTGAAAACAATGTGGTCTAACAAGGGTATCATAGAGCTGCAACATTACCTTACGGCTCTTGAGCGCAATCCCCCAACTAATGAAGGCCAATACCTTTTTAAACATGCTATCAATTTACATGGCAACTTTGAGGGATCTAGGGACGTGAACCCCAACATCCCTCTGTTCCTCCACATGGCTATAAGTCCTGGCATTAACCCTTCAAGTTCGACCTTGCAAAGTGTGTCAATTTTCACATTTCCAGATTGAGTCACAGAGTGCTACAGTACAGAAACAGACCCATAAGGCCGATCTGGTTTTCTGCCTAGACCCATTGACCCACATCTAGACCAGAGTACTCCACACATTGTATCGGAAGTGTAGGAAGGAAGGCAGAGGGGGTGGCGTGGCTCTGCTGGTAAAGAAAGGCATCAAATTAGAAAGATGTGACATAGGATCGGAAGATGTTGATTCTTTGTGGTTTGAGTTAAGAAACTGTAAGGGTGAAAGGACTTGATGATAATTATATACAAGCCTCCAAACAGTACCTGGGATGTGGACTACAGATTATAACGGGAAATAGATATGGCGTGTCAAAACAGCAATGTTACGATAGTCATGGGAGATTTTAACATGCAGCTGAACTGGGAAGATCAGGTTGGTAATGGATCTCAAGAGAGTGAGTTTGTTCAATGCCGACGAGATGGCTTTTTAGAGCAGTTTGTTGTTGAACCTACTAGGGGATGAGCTATACTGGATTGGGTGTTATGTAATGAACCTGAGGAGATTAGGGAGCTTAAGGTAAAGGAACCCTTAGGAAATAGTCATCACAATTTGATTGAGTTCAACTCAGCCATGTACTTATCCAAATTTCTCTTAAATGTTGAAATCGAACCTGCATCCACCACTTCTGTTGGCAGCTCATTTCACACTCGTCCCACCCTCTGAGTGAAGTAGTTCCCCCTCAGGTTCCTCTTCAACATTTCACATTTCACTCTTAAACCTATGACCTGACCTCTGGTTCTAGTCTCACCCATACAGAGGGGGAAAAACCTGCAGGTATTCACCTGATCTATACCTCTCATGAGGGTATCTCCAGATCTCCAGGATCACAGGGTGCCTCTTGGATCTGTACCCCTTATGAGGGGCATCTCCAGCACTGCAGGAGCGCAGGATGCCTCTTGGATCACAGACAGCAGCTCAATTACTACCAGAACTAAACATAATATTCCAAATGTGTTCAAACCAAAGTTTTATTGAGTTGCAATGCTACTTCCTGGCTCTTGAACTCAATCCCCTGACTAATGAGGGCCAGCACACCATATACCTTCTGAACCCACCCTATCAACTTGCTTAATGTCAAGAAATTGTGTTTGGATGGAATGGTTATCTGAGCTAGACAGGGAAAGAACCATGGAGCCAAGAGTTAGACTACTCTGGACAAACAATGTGAAAATATCAGGTCGAATTCCTGCCTTTGTATCCAACTTGTGGAACATGCTGTGGGTGTAAACCTATCTCATGTCCTCTAAAAAGATTGATACTCAGAATGCTTAGAGAGTTCGTAATGAACCTTAGGCAGACAGTACCAGATTTTTAGACACTAAAACAATCAGAATCTAGGAGTATGATGGGATCAAATAGGAAGCTGCAGAAAAAGGATCATTTATCTAAGTGGCAGTAAAGTTTCAAAAGATTGCCCCTCATTCTTCAACATTCCAAGGAGTAAAAGCCTGGTCAATCTCTCCATGTAACTCATGCCTTCTACTTTTGGCAACATCCTTGTAAAACTTTTCTGCAGTCTTCCCTGTTTAACCACATCTTTCTCATAAAAGGGTGATCAAAACTATACAGACATTGGAAGGGGAGGGAGAGCAGCCAGATATCTTGGTACATATTGGTACCAGTGACATAATAAGGAAAAGCAAAGAGGTCCTGAAGAGAGAATTTGGAGAGCTAGGCAGAAAGCTGAGAAGCAGGACCTCCAAGATAGTAATTTCTGGATTGCTCTGTGTGCCACGTGCCAGTGAGGGTAGAAACAGGTATGATTTGGCAGAAATTTGTGTGGCTGAGAAGCTAGTGCAGGGGGCATGGCTTCAGGTTCTTGGATCATTAGGATCTCTTCTAGGGGAGGTATGACCCCTGTTCAAAATTAATGGGTTGCACTTGAACCTGAAGGGGATGGATATTCTTGTGGGCAGGTTTGTTAGAGCTGTTGGGCAGGTTTTAAACTAATTTGGCAGGGAAGTGGGAACTGGAGTGAAAGGACTCAGGAAGGACAGATGGTTTAAAAAAAAAGCAAAGACAGCATGCAGTCAGACTGTCAGGAAAGGCAGGCAGATGATAGGATATTATTGCAACCTGTAGGGTGAGTATCAGTGCATTAGGGATGCAGAATCAAAAAGGGTAGCAGATACAATACTGTACTCAAAATGTTACATCTCAATACATGGAGTATGAGAAATAAGGTGGATGATCTTTTTGACTATTATAGGTGGTCAGGTATCATGCTGTGGCCATCACTGAATCGTGGCTGAAGGATGGTTGTAGTTGGGAGCTTATTGTCCAAGGTTACACATTGTATCGGAAGTGTAGGAAGGAAGGCAGAGGGGGTGGCGTGGCTCTGCTGGTAAAGAAAGGCATCAAATTAGAAAGATGTGACATAGGATCGGAAGATGTTGATTCTTTGTGGTTTGAGTTAAGAAACTGTAAGGGTGAAAGGACTTGATGATAATTATATACAAGCCTCCAAACAGTACCTGGGATGTGGACTACAGATTATAACGGGAAATAGATATGGCGTGTCAAAACAGCAATGTTACGATAGTCATGGGAGATTTTAACATGCAGCTGAACTGGGAAGATCAGGTTGGTAATGGATCTCAAGAGAGTGAGTTTGTTCAATGCCGACGAGATGGCTTTTTAGAGCAGTTTGTTGTTGAACCTACTAGGGGATGAGCTATACTGGATTGGGTGTTATGTAATGAACCTGAGGAGATTAGGGAGCTTAAGGTAAAGGAACCCTTAGGAAATAGTCATCACAATTTGATTGAGTTCAACTTGAAATTTGACAGGGAGAAAGTGAAGTCTGATATAGCAGCATTTCAGTGGAGTAAAGGAAATTACAGTGGTATGAGAGAGAATTTGACCAAAATAAATTGGAAGGAGATGCTGGCAGGATGACAGCAGAGCAGCAATGTCGTGAGTTTCTGGGAAAAATGAGGAAGGTGCGGGATAGATATATTACAAAAACAAAGGAATAAGATAGTACAACTGTGGCTGACAAGGGAAGTCAAAGCTAATGTAAAAGCAAAAGAGAGGGCATACAATAAAGCAAAAATTATTGGGGAGATAGAGGATTGGGAAGCTTATAAAAAAAACTACAGAGAGCAACTAAAAGAATCATTAGGAGGGAAAAGATGGAATATGAAAGCAAGCTAGCAAACAATATCAAGATGGATAGAAAATGCTTGTAAAAAAATAAGAGATGAGAGTGTATATAGGACTGCTAGAAAATGAGGCAGGAGAAATAATAACGGGGGACAAGGAGATGACAGATGAACTAAATGAGTATTTTGCATCAGTCCTCACTGTGAAAGACACTAGCAGTGTGCCAGATGTTGAAGGGTGTGAGGAAAAAGAAGTGAGTGCAGTTATTATTACAAGGGAAAAGGTTCTCAAAAAGCTGAAAGACCTAAAGGTGCATAAGTCACCCAGACCAGATGAACGGCAGCTTGGGGTTCGGAAAGAAGTAGCTGCAGAGATTGTGGAGGCATTAGTAATAATCTTCCAAGAATCATTGGACTCTGGCCTGATTCCAGAGGACTGGAAAATTGCAAATGTCACTCCACTCTTTAAGAAAAGAGGGAGGCAGCAGAAAGGAATTTATAGACCAGTTAGTCTGACCTCAGTGGTTGGGAAGATGTTGGAATCAATTGTTAAGGATGAGGTTATGAGTACTTGGTGACACAGGACAAGATAGGGCAAAGTCAGTATGGTTTCCTTAAGGGAAAATCTTGCCTGACAAACCTGTTGGAATTCTTTGAGGAGATTACAAGTAGGATAGGTAAAGAGGATGCAGTGGATGTTGTACATTTGGATTTTCAGAAGGCCTCTATCAAGGTACCACACATGAGGCTGCTTACCAAATTTAGAGTCCATGGTATTACAGGAAAGTTACTAGTATGGTTGGAGCATTGGCTGATTGGTAGGAGGCAGCGAGTGGGAATAAAAGGATCCTTTTCTGGTTGGCTGACCGTCGGGGGTAGAAGACTGATCACCTCTCTGTCCCACCAGCTCGAGGATGTTCTGGGTTAGGGGATGAAATGTCTGAAGACGGATGGACCCGGTTGATGACTCGACGGTCCAGCAGCAGAAATATCACAGCTGCTTAAAGTAATTCTGCAGGGGTCGGTGTTGGGACTGCTTCTAGATGGTGGAATAGATGGCTTTGTTGCCAAGTTTGTGGTGATACAAAGATTGGTGGAGGGGCAGGTAGTGTTGAAGAAACAGGAAGGTTGCAGAAGGACTTAGACAGATTAGGAGAATGAGCAAGAAAGTTGCATATGAAATACGTTATTGGAAAATGCCTGGTCATGCACTTTAGCAGAAAAAAATAAATGTGCAGGCTATTTTCTAAAAGAGGAGAAAATCCATTTAGAAAATGGGAGTCCTTGTGCAGAACACCCTAAAGGTCAACTTGCAGGTAGAGCCGGTGGAGAGGAAGGCAAATGTATTATTAACACTCATTTCAAGAGATCTAGGATATAAGTGCAAGGATGTAATGCTGAGAATTTATAATGCACTGGTGAGGTCTTACTTTGAGTACTGTGAACAGTTTTTGGGTTCCTTATCTAAGGAAAGATGTGCTGGGATTGGAGAGGGTTCAGAGGAGGTTCATAAGGATGATTCCAGAAATGAAAGTCATTGGGTGTATTTAAGGCAAAGATTGATGGATTGTTGATTGGCTGCGGCATAAAGGGTTACGGGGAGAAAGCCGGGAAGTGGGGCTGCGGAGGGGAAAAAGATTCAGCCACTATTGAATGGCGGAGCAGACTCAATGGCCCAAATGGCCTAATTCTCCTGCTATGTCTTATGGTATTATACTCCACCTGCTTCCCATGCTTGGCCAGCTTTCTTTCGAATCCATCTATAGTACTTCAATCACGCTTTGTAGTAATGAACTCAGCATTCTCCAGAACATTTCAAACTCTCCAGTGAATTTTTTGCTGCCCATCTTGTACTGGTGGGCTCGATATTATGGGATGTTATGTTGAAGTTGTGTAAATCATTGAGGCCTAATTTGGAGTATTGTGTGTAGCTCTGATGACCTACCTACAGGAAAGTTATCAAGACATCCTCAACCACAGGTGAACTGCTGGATGAATGGAGGATAGCTAATGTTCTGCTGTTTAAGAACAGCTCTAAGAATAAGTTAGGAAATTATAGGTCGGTAAGCCTGACATTAGTAATGTGCAAGTTATTGGAAGATGTGCTAAGGGACTGGATATAAAAGTACTGAATGTGGATAGTCAGCGTAGCTTTGTGGGTGGTAAGTCATGTCTGACCAAACTTAGAGCTTTTCAAAGGTTTCAAAGGTACATTTAGTGTCAGAGAAATGTATACAATATACATCCTGAAATTCGAGGAAGTTACTAGGAATGATAATGAAGGCAAAGCAGTGAACGTTGTCTGCATGGATTTTAGCAAGTCCTTTGACAAGGTCCTGCTTGGGAGGTTGGTTAAGAAGGTTCAGGTAGTAAATTGGATTAGATATTGGCTTTGTGGGAGAAACCAGAAAGTGGTAGTAGATGGCTGCCTCCCTGACTGGAGGCCTATAACTAGTCGTGGGTCTGATGTTGTTTGTCATCTACATCAATGATCTGGTTGACTAGATCAGCAAATTTACAAATGACACCAAGACTGGGGTGTAGTAGATAGCGAGGAAGATCATCAAAGCTTACAGTGAGATCTGGACCAGCTGGTGAAATGGGCTGAAAAATCATGTTCTTCTTCCTGTGCTTAGCGCGTTACACACTTGGGTGATCATGGCTTTCCACATCGAACGATCCCATGTAGCGTCAATGATATCTCGCACACTTAGATCTCTTAGAACTTTCACAGTGTCCATATAGTTTCTTCTTTGCCTTCCTCTTCCACCTTTCCCAGGCATACGGCCTTGTAATGTAAGGCATTCTATTTCTTCCTTTCTGATGACATGGCCCAGGAATATAAGTTTCCTCTCATTTAATATTCTCATTAAAGATCTTTTTGTATAGGCATGTTGGAGTACTGTCTCATTAGTTACCCTATCTTTATATCATATTTTCAGCATTCTTCTAAGAAACTACATTTCTGTTGCTTCTAAGTTTCTTTGGAGTTCTGGTGTTATAGTCCATGTTTCGGAAGCATACAGCAAGATTGACCAGATGTAACATTTTAGTAGCCTAAGCCTTGTTGTTATAGAAATGTGTCTGTTGGTAAAAATGGGTTTCGTTTTTTTGGAAGTTGATTTTGGCAATGGCAATTCTTCTTCTTATTTCTACTTTACTTCTAGCATCTTGTGATATAAAGCTACCAAGGTAATTAAAGCTGGGCTTTTGTTCAATCTCTTGGTTACCAATGTACAATTGGTAGTTGGGAGTATCCTGCTGTTTTGATATTACCATACATTTGGATTTTTACAGTTGGTGGTTAGACTAAAATCTGCACTTGTTTGTACTACTTTGTCTAGGAGGATTTGTCGGTCTTCTGCAGCACTTGCTATTAGGGTGGTATCGTCTGCATATCTTATATTGTTCATGTTAACACCTCCAGTTTTTATCCCATCTAGGTCTTCTGTTTCTCTGAGAATCATTTCACTATAGATATTAAATAATTCCGGTGAGGCAATGCATCCTTGTCTAACTCCTCTTTGAATTTTAGTCCAACTGCTTATATTATCATCAATTTTTACCGCCGCCATTTGGTTCCAATATAAATTTTGGAGCAGTTCTTGGTCCCTTCCGTCAATGTTTGGTTTAGTGAGAATTTGAAATAATTTTTCATGTTGCACTTTGTCGAACCCTTTAGTGAAATCGATAAAACATAAAAAGACATCATTTTGATATTCAACTGCCCTTTCTGAAAGCATTCGTAGTATGAAAATTGCGTACCTAGTTCCTCTCGGCTGAAAAATAGCGGGTGGAATTTAATGCAGACAAGTGTGAGGTGTTGCACTTTGGGAGGACTAACCAGGGTGGGTCTTACACGATGAGTGGTAGAGCACTAAAGAGTGTGGTAGAACAGAGGGATCTGGGTATTCAGATTAATAATTCCTTGAAAGTGGTGTCACAGGTAGATACAGTCTTAAAGAAAACTTTTTGCACATTGGCCATCATAAATCAATGTAATTATGATGAGTTTTGAGTATAGCAGATGGGATATTATGTTGAAATTGTATAAGACATTGGTGAGGCTGTATTTGGAGTACTGTGTCCAGTTTTGGACATCTACCTACAGAAAAGGTGTAAAAACATCTCAGCACAAGATTAGATGGGCCTGTTTCTGTGCTGTAGTGCTCTATGACTCTCTTTCATAAAGCTGAAGAGTGATGGGTAGATGATTCTGTGCAACAGGAATGCTGTCAGCTGCAGGATCATACAGCATTAAACACTCTGGTAATCAGTAAGCAAATGGGTATCTCTACCATGTCTTATCACGCCAGATGCAGATTGAATGCTTGATGATGAACTAGCCTTCAGAATGAACTGTACTGGGGTGGAGTCTGCACTTCCTTCTGCACACAATGGACAGGGGTCAGCTGAGGAAATGTGTTTGGGGTACGATAAAACCAGCTTCCATCAATTGTTCCCCATAGTTGGCTTCCTGTCCTCGCCCAGCTTTTCCAAAAAGAAAAATAAACAAAAGTTTGCAGAAAGATTACCTCACCCTCTGCTGGAGCTAAACATGTGATTCATCTGGCTGACACTCCTGGCCACCACATAGGGAGTCGATCTTCTGGATGAAATGCTAAACAGGCCCTATCTGCTCTCCTTGGGTTAGCGGGTGGGGGCTGGAGCGAACAACAAACATCTTACTGCATTTTCAAAGTGCCAGCATTCTCCGTCAAATATTTATCTAGGTAATGTCATGTACATTGTTCACACAGACTGAATGCAGTGTTTACATAAGACACGGGAGGAGTCTGCTCCGCCATTCCATCATGGCTGATTTATTATCTCTCTGAACCCAATTCTCCTGCCTTCTCCACATCACCTTTGACCCCTTGACTAACCAAGAGTCTATCAACCTCAGCTTTAAACACAGGCGCTAGAAAGTCTGTAAACCCTGCAGAGTTTTCTCTATTTCTGCATAAATATGACCTAAAATGAGATCAGATCTTCATACAAGTCCTAAAATGAAATAGTCCAATTAAATAAATAACACAAAAAACATTATACTTGTTCATTTATTTATTGAGAAAAATAATCTAATATTACATGTATTGGAAAAAGTATATGAACCTCTGGGGTAATGCCTTCTTAAAAAGCTATTTGGAGTCAGGTGTTCCAATTAATGAGATTAGATTGGAGATGTGGTTGTAGACGACATGCCCTGCCCTACAAAAAAGACACACAAGTCAGGTTACTGTTAAAGCCTGCTCCTCTCAAGAATGATCTTTTTTTGTGTGTATCATACCTCGATCAAAACAACTTTCAGATGACCATAGAAGGTTTGTAGAGATGCGTGAAGCTGGAAAAGGCTCCAAAAGCGTTTATCAGTCCACAGTAAGAGAAATTGTCTACCGGTGGAGGAAACACAGTATTGTTGCTACTTTCCCTAGGAGTGGACATTTTGCAAAGATCACACCAAAACCACAACACACAATGCTGAAGGAGGTGAAAAAGAGCCCAAGGGTAACAGCAAAAGACCTGCAGAAATCTCTAGAACTTGCTAAAATCTCAGTTCATGTATCCATTACAAGAAAATGCCATACTAGATCTAGTACTAGGTAATGAACCGAATCAGGTCGCAGATCTCTCAGTGGGTGAGCATCTGGGGGACAGTGACCACCGCTCCCTGGCCTTTAGCATTATCATGGAAAAGGATAGAATCAGAGAGGACAGGAACATTTTTAATTGGGGAAGGGCAAATTATGAGGCTATGAGGCTAGAACTTGCGGTGTGAATTGGGATGATGTTTTTGCAGGGAAATGTACTATGGACGTGTGGTCGATGTTTAGAGATCTCTTGCAGGATGTTAGGGATAAATTTGTCCCAGTGAGGAAGATAAAGAATGGTAGGGTGAAGGAACCAAGGGTGACAAGTGAGGTGGAAAATCTAGTCAGGTGGAAGAAGGCACCATACATGAGGTTTAGGAAGCAAGGATCAGATGGGTCTATTGAGGAATATAGGGAAGCAAGAAAGGAGCTTAAGAAGGGGCTGAGAAGAGCAAGAAGGGGGCATGAGAAGGCCTTGGCGAGTAAGGTGAAGGAAAACCCCAAGGCATTCTTCAATTATGTGAAGAAAAAAAGGATAACAGGAGTGAAGGTAGGACGGATTAGAGATAAAGGTGGGAAGATGTGCCTGGAGGCTGTGGAAGTGAGTGAGGTCCTTAATGAATACTTCTCCTCGGTATTCACCAATGAGAGGGAACTTGGTGGTGGTGAGGACAATATGAGTGAGGTTGATGTTCTGGAGCATGCTATTAAGGGAGAGGAGGTGTTGGAGTTGTTAAAATACATTAGGACGGATAAGTCCCCGGGGCCTGATAGAATATTCTCCAGGCTGCTCCACGAGGCGAGAGAAGAGATTGCTGAGCCTCTGGCTAGGATCTTTATGTCCTCGTTGTCCATGGGAATGGTACCGGAGGATTGGAGGGAGGCGAATGTTGTCCCCTTGTTCAAAAAAGGTAGTAGGGATAGTCCGGGTAATTATAGACCAGTGAGCCTTACGTCTGTGGTGGGAAAGCTGTTGGAAAAGATTCTTAGAGATAGGATCTCTAAGCATTTAGAGAATCATGGTCTGATCAGGGACAGTCAGCATGGCTTTGTGAAGGGCAGATCGTGTCTAACAAGCCTGATAGAGTTCTTTGAGGAGATGACGGTAGTGCAGTGGATGTGATCTATATGGATTTTAGTAAGGCATTTGACAAGGTTCCACATGGTAGGCTTATTCAGAAAGTCAGAAGGCATGGGATCCAGGGAAGTTTGGCCAGGTGGATTCAGAATTGGCTTGCCTGCAGAAGGCAGAGGGTGGTGGTGGAGGGAGTACATTCAGACTGGAGGATTGTGACTAGTGGTGTCTCACAAGGATCTGTTCTGGGACCTCTAATTTTCGTGATTTTTATTAACAACCTGAATGTGGGGGTAGGAGGGTGGGTTGGCAAGTTTGCAGATGACACAAAGGTTGGTGGTGTTGTAGATAGTGTAGAGGATTGTTGAAGATTGCAGAGAGACACTGATAGGATGCAGAAGTGGGCTGAGAAGTGGCAGATGGAGTTCAACCTGGAGAAGTGTGAGGTGGTACATTTTGGAAGGACAAACTCCAAGGCAGAATACAAAGTAAATGGCAGGATACTTGGTAGTGTGGAGGAGCAGAGGGATCTCGGGGTACATATCCACAGATCCCCGAAAGTTGCCTCACAGGTGGATAGGGTAGTTAAGAAAGCTTATGGGGTGTTAGCTTTCATAAGTCGAAGGATAGAATTTAAGAGTTGCGATGTAATGATGCAACTCTATAAAACTCTGGTTAGGCCACACTTGGAGTACTGTGTCCAGTTCTGGTTGCCTCACCATAGGAAGGATGTGGAAGCATTGGAAAGGGTACAGAGGAGATTTACCAGGATGCTGCCTGGTTTAGAGAGTATGCATTATGATCAGAGATTAAGGGAGCTAGGGCTTTACTCTTTGGAGAGAGGGAGGATGAGAGGAGACATGATAGAGGTGTACAAGATAATAAGAGGAATATATAGAATGGATAGCCAGCGCCTCTTCCCCAGGGCACCACTGCTTAATACAAGAGGACATGGCTTTAAGGTAAGGGGTGGGAAGTTCAAGGGGGATGTTAGAGGAAGGTTTTTTACTCAGAGAGTGGTTGGTGCGTGGAATGCACTGCCTGAGTCAGTGGTGGAGGCAGATACACTCGTGAAGTTTAAGAGATTACTAGACGGGTATATGGAGGAATTTAAGGTGGGGGGTTATATGGGAGGCAGGGTCTCAGATTCAGGTTTGTTATCACCAGCATTTGTCGTGAAATTCGTTAACTTAGCAGCAGCAGTTCTATGCAATACATAATATAGAAGAAAAAAATAATGTTCATGGAAGGACAACATGGAGGAAACCATTGCTATCCAACAAAAATACATTGCTGCATGTCTCATGTTTGCAGAAGACCACCTGGATGTTCTACAACATTTCTGTGACAATGTTCTGTGGACAGATCAGACAAAAGCTAACTTTTTGGCCGAAATGCACATTGCTATGTTTGGAGAAAAAAGGGCTCTGCACACCAACACCAAAACCTCAACCTCAACCTCATCCCAACTGTGAATCCTAGTGGAAGGAGCATCATGGCCTGGGGCTGCTTTACTGCCTCAGGGCCTGGACAGCTTGTAATCATTGAAGGAACAATGAATTTAAAATTGTATCAAGACATTTTACAGGAGAATGTCAGAGTAGCAGTCCCTCACCTGAAGCTTAATATAAATTGGATAATGCAACAAGACGATGATCCAAAATACAAGAGTAAACCAACAACAGAATGGTTTTAAAAGAAGAAAATTCATTGTTTTGGATTGGCCATGTCAAAGACCTGACCTTAATCCTGCTTCAAATTATCCACCATTGTCTCTGTACCAGAAAAGACCAAGGTAGCATGTCTGAATGACTGGTGTTCTTTCGCACTCACCTCAGTAATAAGCAAGTGCTTTGAGAGGCTGGTCAAGGGTTACATCTGTAGCTGGCTGCCACCCAAACTGGACCCTCTACAATTCGCCTGCTGGCACAACCAATCAACAGATGACGCAATAGCCACTGCTCTATATACCGTCCTTACACATCTGGAGTAGAAGGATGCTTATGTGAGAATGCTGTTCTTGGACTACAGTTCAGCATTCAACACCATAATTCCATCCAGGCTTGGCAGGAAGCTCAGAGACCTCAGCCTTGGCCCTGCCTTGTGCAGCTGGATCCTGGACTTCCTGTCAGATTGCCAGCAGGTGGTAAGAGTGGGCTCTCTCACCTCCATCCCCCTGACTCTCAGCACAGGAGCCCCTCAGGGCTGTGTACTAAGTCCCCTCCTTTACTCCCTGTATACCCATGACTGAGTCACCACCCACTGCCCTGATCTGCTAATTACATTTGCCGTTGACACTATATTGATTGGCTTAATCTCAAACAATAATGAGGTGGCCTACAGGGAAGAAATCATCTCTCTGACACAGCGGTGTCAAGAAAGCAACCCCTCCCTCAATGTCACAAAAACAAAGTAGCTGGGTGTAGATTACAGGAGGAATGGAGATGGGCTAACCCCTATTGACATCAGTGGATCTGGGGTTGAGAGGGTAAACAGTTTTAAGTTCCTCGGCATCCACATCACCGAGGACCTCATGTGGTCTGTACACTCAAGCTGTGTGGTGAAAAAGCACAACAGCGCCTCTTTCACCTCAGATGGTTGAGGAAGTTTGGTATGGGCCCCCAGATCCTAAGAACTTTCTACAGGGGCACCATTGAGAGCATCCTGACTGGCAGCATTACTGCCTGGTCTGGGAACTGTACCTCCCTTAATTGCAGGTTTCTGCAGAGAGTGGTGCAGACCGCAGCGCATCTGTAGTTGTGAACTTACCATGATTCAGGACATTTACAATGACAGGTGTGTAAAAAGGGCCTGAAGGATCATTGGGGACCCGAGTCACCCCCACCACAATCTATTCCAGCTGCCACCATCTGGGAAACAGTACAGCAGCATAAAAGCCAGGACCAACAGGCTCCGAGACAGTTTCTTCCACCAGGTCATCAGACTGATTAACTCACGCTACTTTGAGTGTATTTCTATGTTACATTGACTGTTCTATTTATTATAAATTATTAATTACTATGATTGCACTTTGCACATTTAGACGGAGACGTAACGTAAAGGTTTTTACTCCTCATGCATGTGAGGGATGTAAGAAATAAAGTCAATTCAATTCAAAATGTTGTGGAAGGACCTGAAACAAGCAGTTAATACAAGGAAGTCCACCAATGAAATTGAAGCAGTTTTGTAAGGAGGAATGGCCTAAATTTCCTCCAAGCCGATGTGCAGGACTGATCAACAGTTGTGGAAACGTTTGGTTGAAGTTATTGCTGTACAAAGGAGTCACACCAGTTCCTGAAAGCAGTGGTTCACGTACTGTTTCCAACAAATATATGTAATATTGGATCATTTTTCTCAAATAAATGAACTAGTATACTGTTTTCTGTGTTAAATAATTGGGCTCTCTATCTAGTTTTCGGACTTGCATGAAGATCTGATCACATTTTGTGTCATATTTATGTAGAAACAGAAAATACTACAGGGTTCACAAACTTTCTAGCACCACTGTACGACTTAGTCTCCACAGCTGTCTATGACAATGAATGTCACAGATTCACCACCTCTAGCTAAAAAAGTTCCTGCTCATCTCTGTTCTAAATGGAAGTCCCTCTATCCTAAGGCTGTGGCTTCAGGTCCTAGACTCCCCCACTGCAGGAAACATCCTCTCCAGTGAGAGTTCGATGGTCAGTTGTAGAGGGAAAGTATACATTTAATGGCAGAGCCATTCTGAGCATTGAGAGATCTGTGGACTTGCACCCCAAGATCCCTCTGTGCAACACAAGTAGATGGGGTGGGTAAGAAGGTACACAGCGTGCTTACCTTCAGTGTCAGGAAGACACATTGGAGCTGTAGGTCAACATGGTGGGCTGAATGGCCTGCTCTCTGTTTTAAATGAGACCTTGTTGTTTCAACTGAGGATCAAAATTGGGGCCAGTTGTGTTTGTCATGTACTCGGGGTTTGAATGTCATTGGAAAATCCCAGGAGGAGAAAACGTGCCTCTTTTCACAAAAAGAAATCCACAGACTCAAAATAGAAATGTGAAAGTCTCGTTGTTATTGGAGGGGAAGTGCGATCCTCAGTTGAGAGCTGGCTTTGTTAAATTCTAGCCACGAGAAGAAAGGTGAGCTCTGTTTGGTGATGAATTCAGTTGATGATCTCAGTGCGAGAGCTGGAATAAGGCCTCACTATTGTAAGGGGACAATTGAACGTTGCATGCCTGTGATCTCTGGTCAGTCTTTAATAGCCTGCCCTGAATCAGTGTTACAGTGTGTCATGTTGGCACTGAGAGCTCTGTCGGTTGTTTTGGCAGACGTCAGCACTTTGTGCTTTCAGAGTCTGCAGCTGATTCTAAGTGCTTTTTCTGCAGTGATACTCCGGTATTTGCTGAAATATTAAATTGCATTGCTGTTTTATGGTCATTATGTTCACTATAACTACTATAACTACCGATCAGACCCAAAGCCAGAACATGGAATAAAACCACACAACTCCAAAAATCTCAAAACTCAACAATACACCCCAAAGTGCAACTATTTTAAACGGTTTACCCATGAACTTTCAAGACATTGATAGGAACAATGACCCGTCAGTGAAAGTCAGCGTGGGATTGGTTGTTTCAGCTCACTGTAACAAGTTTTAAGGTGGCACGGTAGCGTAGTATTAGCATAACGCTTTACAGTGCCTGCAATTAGGTTTCAATCCCTGCCATTGTCTTTAAGGAGTCTGTACACTCTCCCCATGACCACAGGTTTTCTCTGAGTGCTCTGGTTTCCTCCCACATTCCAAAGATGTACAGGTTAGGGTTAGTAAGTTGTGGGCATGCTGTCCTGGCACCGGAAGTGTGGCAACACTTGCCAGCTGTCCCAACAAATCCTCTCTGATTTGATTTGATGCAAACGGCACATTTCACACTATATTTTGATGTATATGTGACAAATAAAGTTGATCTCTCTGTTCAGAGATGAAATTGTTGCCTTTGATCTGTTGTATTGTTGGTTGTTAATGAAGCTTCATAGACATCATCTCCCAGAAGTTCTGGATTTCATTGTGACGAGCATAGAGAGAGCTGACACTGTCTGGACATGTGGGTGAATGTGGGAAGGTCATTGCAGATGTAGACTTGTCTTGTGAAGGTCAGTGCTGATGTTAATCCACAGTGCATTGTGTCTCCTTCACCCATTGGATTTGTTGGATGTGGTCTTCTCTACTGGTCTGTGAATAGGGACATTGCTCAGCTTTTGCTCTAGCAACTTACATAGTCATAGTCATGGTCATACTTTATTGCTCCCGAGGGAAATTGGTTTTCGTTACAGTTGCACCATAAATAATTAAATAGTAATATGTAAATTATGCCAGGAAATAAGTCCAGGACCAGCCTATTGGCTCAGGGTGTCAGACCCTCCAAGGGAGGAGTTGTAAAGTTTGGTGACCTTCTATTTAATGCCTTCCTTTACCCATCCCTCAAAGCCAAAATGCTTTATGATGGCTGAGCATGAATAATGGCTTTTAATGGGTGCCATGGTAGCATAGCGGTTAGTGCAACATCTTGGGGTGTCAGAATTCTGTGTTCAGTCCCAGCGTCCTCTGTAAGGAAGTTGTATGCTGTCCTCGTGGAATGCTTGGGTTTTGGTCCAAGTCTCCAGTTTCCTCCCACAATCTAAAAGTGTATGGGTTAGTAGGTTAATTGGTCATTGTAAATTGTCCCATAATTAGGCCAGTGTTAAATAGGTGAGTTGCTGGGTGACGCAACTTGAAGGGCTGGAAGGTCTGTTCCCACCTGTATCTCTAAATAAACAAAAAAAAATGTTATCAAAAGCAATCTACAAATGCTTGAAATCTGAAATAAAAATACTCAGGTCAGGCAGCATCTTTGGAGAGGGGAGATTTTTTTAGTGTTCAGTTTGAAGACCCATTATTGTCACAGACAAGTCTTGGATATGAAATAAGAATAAGAAAGTGGACATGGCATCGAATGCTGAGAGAAAGGGAATTGTGGTTAAGAAAGGAAATTTAGTAAAAGGGTGTAAAAGGGATGGGTTTGTGAAATATTTTGTTTTAAAAGCAATGACAATGGTAAGAGTGAAATGTTAGAACAAGTGAACCTTGATGGAGAATGAGCATGTAGGAGCGGACATCATGTTTATGGCTATTAGCTTAGAGAACTCTGCCATCAACAGTCCCAAGCCCGGATGCAAAATGAAGAGGCTTGGACTTGGGGGCTAGCAATCCCATCCCATAAAAACCCAGTACTACAGAAATGTCAACAGAAGCTCCAAAGAGGGAGAGCAAGGATCTTCAAAGGTGGAAGATGGAAAGATGAGCTTAAGTAAATCAGTAATAGGTTAGAGAAATTATAATGGGGAAGAGGCATTTGTTTACTTATTACTGGATGTTAACAGTAAAACCAGAATTTGTTGTTTAACTTAAACACAAGATTCTGCAGATGCTGGAAATCCAGAGCAACACACACAAAATGCTGGAGAAACTCAGCAGGTCAGACAGCATCGATGGCGAGAAGTAAACAGTTGACTCTTTCTCCTTTCTTTCCAGTCCTGATGAAGGGTCTTGGCCTGAAATGTCGACTGTTTATTCCCCTTCATAGATGCTACTTGACCTGCTGAGGTCCTCCAGAATTTTGTGTTTGTTGTTTGTCGCTTAACATTGTTTCTCCGATGTTTGTCCAGCTTGAACAGTTGTAGTTCAGAGTGATGGTGATTCCTGAAAGATGTCTAGTGAAGGAATTAAACAATTTGTCCAAGGCAGTAGTGTATTACTTGAAGAGAAAGTTTGATTGACATGGTCTTGCTTTCAGTCCTCTGGTAGAGATTGAAAAGATGGAAGATGTTGCTGGAGAAGTTCGCTAGAATGATTCCTGGAATAAAAGGGTTAACGCATGAGGAGTGTTTGATAGCTCTGGACTTGTACTCACGGGAATTTAGAAGAATGGGTTGGGGGGAGGTGGTATCTCATTGCAACCTAGTGGATATTGAAAAGTCTGGATAGAGTTCATGTGGAGAGGATGTTTCCAATAGTGGGAGAGTCTAGGACCAGAGGGCATAGCATCAGAATAGAGGGACATCCATTTAGAACGAGGTGAGGAGGAGTTTCTTTAGCTATAGGGTAGTCAAGGGCATCAAAGGTTATGGGGAGAAGACATGAGAATGGGGTTGAGAGGGATAATAAATCAGCCATGATGGAATAGCAGAGTACACTCGTTGAGCTGAATGGCCTAATTCTAATCCTTTGTCTTTTGGTCTTATTCTTAGTGAAGAACATCTGTACATCTTCTGGATATGTACCAGGAAGGCAAATACAACGTTAGCATTCATTTTGAGAGGAGTCGACTATTAAAGCAAGGATAACGTATTTTCAATAGTAGAAGAGTCTAGGACCAGAGGCCAGGGAGTTAGTGGAGGTTTGGTAAAGTCATATATTATGGTACCATCTGTGGTCTTTTGAAAGAGTTATGATTTGCGGTTGGGTTGGGAAGCTGGTGGGGAGAGTGTTTGGGAGGTTATGGTGGTGAGAAATGTTTCTGTGGCAAGATAGTGGTTTCCTTGGCAGGAAGTAGCTGTAATGCACTTAATGTTAACCCCTCATCAGACATGAACCAAACTGGCAACTCAGCCAAGCTTGCTGCAGACTTTATCAAGTGTGTGTGTGTAATTGTAACTGTCACAGGTACCAAGATAATGCAAAGCTACTGTTTGCATGCCATCCAAACAGATCATTCCATACAGTACACCGAGGTTTAAAAAGGAAGACAAAGCTAAATACAGAAAGTACTCAGTGACACTTCATTAAGTACAGGAGTGGAACCTAGTGTGGTTTTCTACTGCTGTGGGTTTGATGTTTTATATGTTCAGAGAAGCTGTTCTGCACACCACTGTGTAAAGTGTGGTTATTTGAGTTACTGTCACGTTCCTGTCAGCTTGGACCAGTCTGACCATTCTCCTTTGCCTTTGAGTTCCACTCCTGTCCCTAATGAAGTGTCATTTAGTTTTGTCTTCCTTTTTAAACCTCGGTGTATTGTATGGAACAATCTGTTTGGATGGCATGCAAATAATAGCTTTGCATTACCACGGCACAATGCTTTGGAGTACCAGCAACCCGGGTTCATTTCTCACCATTGTCTGTAAGGAGATTTTACACTCTCCCCATGATCACGTGGGTTTCCTCCAGGTGCTCCGGTTTCCTCCAGGTGCTCCAGTTTCCTGCCACAGTCCGAAATCTACTGGTTGCTAGGTTAGCTGGTCATTGTAAATTGTCCAGTGATTAGGATAAATCATAAGTTACTGGGCAGCACGGCCTGAAGGGCTGGAAGGGCCTATTCTGTGCGGTATCTCAAACTCAAACCACCCACCTGGCACCAACAATCACTCCACGGTCAAAGTCACTTCGATCACAGCTCTTCCCCATTCTGATTTCTGGTTTGAACAACAACTGAACATCTTGACCATGTTGGATGCTTTTTTGCATGGAATTGCTGCCACATGATTGGCTGGTTAGATACTGACATCAACGAGCAGGTGTACAGGTGGCCACTGAGTGTACTGTTATAATTACAGAGAAAGTGCAGTGCATATAGACAAAGTACAATCCACCTTTTCTGACACCTTTCACTGCCACCCTCATCTCTGAAACTCCAGAGTTCAAGCTAATTGTTAATCTCCAAGGAAAATCCTGACTGAAGTTGACCAACTCAGTACTGCTCAGGAATCACACCTGTGACCTGCATAAGTTATGCATTGGTTTATTGTTATCACATACTGTAGAGTCATAGAGCATTACAGCACAGAAACAGGCCCTTTAGCCTGTTGTTCAGCTCTATAACATGTACTGAGGTTCAGTGACAAACTTTGTATTAGTTATTTATTGAGAAATGGCATGAACAGGCCCTTCCGACCCTTCAAGCCACCCTGCCCGGCAACCCACTGTAACCCTAGCCTAATTATGGACAACTTACCTACTAACCTACTAAGTGGTACATCTTTGGACTGTGGACTCTGGTAGTGGGCAAGGGTAAGTGGTGTCTGTGGTCCGTGGTCGGGTCTTTTGGTTGTACAGTCTCTCCTTTCTCAGCTGCCGCTTGTTCTCTGTGGCACAGTGGAGGTCACTCTCCTGTCGCACGGCTCCCTCTTGAACAGATTTCCTCCGGGTCTATCTATCGAGTGCAATGTCTTCCCAATTTCTTCAGGCGAGTTTGATGTTACCTTTGAAGTGAAGCTCACTGATCTTCCTTCAACTGGAAGTGAAGGACCTTTAAGTTCGGTATCTGAATGTTATGACTGATCCATCAGAGTTGGTGTTATTTTATCATGGTGGAGGTGCTGTTCATGTTGGCCCCTTCCAGTATGCTGGTGTTAGTGTGTCTGTTCTTCCATTTTATCATACTGTGGGACCACTCAATCATCTCCCAACAGCAGAATGGATGCTGCCCTTAAACCTGGTGATACATGCTTTCAGGCATGTACCCGATTGGCAAGTGGGTGTGGGGGAGAGAAGAAGCAGGAAGAGGCTAACTGATCCAGGCCACTGAACCGTCTTGTATTCTGCTTCTAATTTCACCGATAAATCAATGATTATTCTACAAGTTAATGTTGGAGCCGTGGTGGGCGTGCTGGGTTGGGGGCTGGACCCTCCAGTGTTGGCTTGGTGGAAGACGAGTTGGATTGCATTTGTCTGTGGTTGCACTGGCACGTGATGAGGATGAGGATCATTGCACCATCAATCTACAGACCATGACACTCAGAGACTTGGGCTATAAAAATATATAATTTTTAAAATAGTTTTTGTGACTGTTTCTGCTATCATAATTATATGTGCTGTATGTAAGTGTATGTAACCGTGTTTTGCACCTCAGCCCTGGAGGAATACTGTGTTGTTTGGCTATATTCAAAGTAAGGTTGAATGACATTGAACTTGAACTTACCTCATATTTTCTTCCTGATGGTGTGCACACCCCAATTTCTCCTCCGGTTTGCAGGAACAGTTTCAAGGGAATCCTCAAGTTACATTCTTTCTTGCTCTGGAGTATGGAGCTACCTTCCCTTGACAGAAGTATGGCTGGAGGTTGGCAAATTGGCCTGTCTTGAAACTTCGACACTTTTCAGACATGGCATTTATTAAGAATTACAATATTTAAAAAGGCAAGTGGATAGTATATGGATATGAAGAGTTTGAAGTGGTGTTCCCATTTTGGGGACCTTAAGACATAGGAGCAGAATTAGGCCATTCAGCCCCTTGAGTGTGCTCCATCACTGATCCTGGATTTCACTCAACCCCATACACCTTCCTTTTCGTCATATCTTTTGATGCCCTGACCAATTAGGAAACTATCAGCTGCTTTAAATATACTCAAGGACTTGGCCTCCCCCCACAGTGTGTGGCAGAGCATTAACCAGTTAACCCTATTCCATGGACCCCTTGTTTAATAGTGTTGGTCCATGGCATAAAAAAGGTTAGGAACCCCTGGTTTAGAGGGATATGGGCCTAATACAGGCAAATGGGATTATCATAGAGTAGATGGTCAACTTGGTTGGCATGGATGAGTTGGGCTGAAAGGTTTGTTTCCGTTCTGACTAATTCACTGAATCTATATGGCAAGCTGTGTGTATGTTCACACTCATTCTGTCTTTACTCATTCCTGAAATGTTAACTTGTCATTCTGCTTAGCACTCTGGTCTTCATCAGTCTGGGCACTGAGTATGGGAGTTGGGACGTTATGTTGCAGTTGTACAAGTTGTTGGTGAGGCGGTACAATTTTGCTCACCCCGTCATAGGAAAGGCGTTGTAAAATGAAAAGAGTGCACAAAAGATTAATGAGGATGTTGCCAGGACTAGAGGGCCTGAGCTACTGTATAAGGAGAGGTTGGCCAGGCTTTATTCCTTGGAACAGAGGAGATTGAGGGGTGAACTTGCAGAAGTGAGGCAGAGTTGAGGTGGATGTTTCCAGTCTTTTCCCAGGGTAGGGGAGTCCAAAATTAGGGGCTTGTGTTTGGAGTAAGAGAGGAAAGTTTGAAAAGGGACCTGAGAAGCAATTTTTTTTCATGCAGTGGATGATAAGTAGATGGAACAAACTGTCAACAGAAATGTGTGAGGCAGGTACAATAGTATCATGTAAGAAGCAATTGGAGGGACAGGGTGTAGAGGGAAATTGAGACTAGTTGGATGGGCATTGTGGCTGGCATGCCCTTGATGGGCTGAAGGTCCTGTTTGTCTTATTGCTGTATAACTCTAAGCCTGTCCTTCCCCTTGAGTTTAACTTAATCAAATATATGACCCTTGACTTCTTGTTTGTTGAGTCCTGTGGGGTACTTTTCATGTTTAACTACATTGTGTAAAGTCTTGAGCGACTTTGGCTCATATTCACACAGGCACTCCTGTAGACTGATGCAAATTCTTGGGTGAGTTAAGAATGGCCTCTTCCTGTAATAGAGGCAGCTCGACAATTAGCAGTGTGCTGTGATGTGAATCATATAGCGTGGCATCAGGATTCAGAGTTCAGTTCCAGCACCATCTGTAAGAGGTTTATATGTCCTCCCCGTGGAGTGTGTCGGTTTCCTCCAGATGCACCGGTTCCTTCCTGCAGTCCAAAGATGTACTGGTTAGTGGGTTAATTTGTTGTAGTAAATTGTCCCGTGTTAGGCTAAGGGTTAAATTGGTGGGTTGCTGCCTGTGCGGCTCAAAGGGCCAGAGGGACCTATTCCATGCTGTATCTCAAAATAAAAAAATACGTAAAATAAAAAAAAATGTGGTCTACTGCAGTTACTGTGTGGCTAGAGGAATTGTGCGAGCAGGTTTTAGTCAGGGCTGCTGCTGACGTTTACTGATTTTCCATTTTCCTTTTACGGTGGCAAAGCACTGCAAGCAGTTCCTTCCTTTGAAGAAAAGGTATTTTCTTTGCCACTTAGCTAGTGGATGTCTTAGGTACAATAACATTAACTTCCCTCTAGCAACACACAAAGGAGCTGGAGGAACTTGGCGGTTAGGCAGCATCTGTGGCGGGAAATGGACAGTTAACATTTCCGGTGGAGACCCTTCATCAGGAATAGGTAGAGAGGGGAGATGGCCAGTCTGAAAAATGGCAAGGAGAAGGGGTGAAGCAAGAGCCAGCAGTTGAAGGGTGGATTCAGGTGAGGAAGGGTAATGGGCAAACTGAGGATGGGAGAGTGGGAATAGTGACAGAGGGTGGAAGGTGATAGGTGGATCCAAGTGAGAGCAGGTGGTAGTTTACAGAGCAGTTACAGAGTTTTGAGTCCTGGCAGCTAAAGACTTAGTTGGCAATAGTCAAGTGGTTGGATTCCAACTGTGGAACCTCAGATATCTTCCGGGTTGCAGGAATGAAGGAGATTAGTACAAAAGGGACGAGATGGTGGAAAGATCTGAAGACACACACAAGAATGGAGGGAAATGTCGTATGTCACAGAGGTAGAGGCATCTTCAAGATGTTTAGATAGGCACATGAATGTGAAGCAAGTAGATGGATATGGGTATTGAGTAGAAGGAAGAGATTAGTTAGTCATTTGGTTTGGGAGGGTTTAAACTAATTTGCGAGGGGGATGGGACCAGAGCGATAGAGCAGTGAAAGAAGTGCATGGAGTAAAGCCAGATCTAACATACAGAGAGGCTTTGAGGAAAGAGAAGCAGAATAAACGGTGTAAAGACAGTAAGGTAGAAGGGCTGAAATGTGTGTACCTCAATGCAAGAAGCATCAGGAACAAAGGTGATGAACTGAGAGCTTGGATACATAACATGGAATTATGATGTAGTGGCCATTACAGAGACTTGGCTGGCACCAGGGCAGGAATGGATTCTCAATATTCCTGGATTTCAGTGCTTTAAAAGAGATAGAGAGGGTGGAAAAAGGGGAGGAGGGGTGGCATTTCTGGGCAGGGATACTATTACAGCTACAGAAAGGGTGGGTAATGTAGCAGGACCCTCTTTTGAGTCAATATGGGTGGAAGTCAGGAACAGGAAGGGAGCAGTTACCCTATTGGGGGTATTCTATAGGCCCCCTGGTAGCAGCAGAGATACAGAGGAGCAGATTGGGAGGCAGATTTCGGAAAGGTGCAAAAATAACAGGGTTGTTATCATGGGTGACTTTAACTTCCCTAATATTGATTGGCACCTGATTAGTTCCAAGGGTTCAGATGGGGCAGAGTTTGTTAGGTGTGTCCAGGACGGATTCCTGTCACAGTATGTGGACAGGCCGACCAGGGGGAATGCCATATTAGATCTAGTACTAGGTAATGAACCGGGTCAGGTCACAGATCTCTCAGTGGGTGAGCATCTGGGGGACAGTGACCACTGCTCCCTGGCCTTTAGCATTATCATGGAAAAGGATAGAATCAGAGAGGACAGGAACATTTTTAATTGGGGAAAGGCAGATTATGAGGCTATAAGGCTAGAACTTGCGGGTGTGAATTGGGATGATCTTTTTGCAGGGAAATGTACTATGGACATGTGGTCGATGTTTAGAGATCTCTTACGGAATGTTAGGGATAAATTTGTCCCGGTGAGGAAGATAAAGAATGGTAGGGTGAAGGAACCATGGGTGATAAGTGAGGTGGAAAATCTAGTCAGGTGGAAGAAGGCAGCATACATGAGGTTTAGGAAGCAAGGATCAGATGGGTCTATTGAGGAATATAGGGAAGCAAGAAAGGAGCTTAAGAAGGGGCTGAGAAGAGCAAGAAGGGGTCATGAGAAGGCCTTGGCGAGTAGGGTAAAGGAAAACCCCAAGGCAAATTCTTCAATTATGTGAAGAAAAAAAGGATGACAGGAGTGAAGGTAGGACGGATTAGAGATAAAGGTGGGAAGATGTGCCTGGAGGCTGTGGAAGTGAGTGAGGTCCTCAATGAATACTTCTCTTCGGTATTCACCAATGAGAGGGAACTTGATGATGGTGAGGACAATATGAGTGAGGTTGATGTTCTGGAGCATGTTGCTATTAAGGGAGAGGAGGTGTTGGAGTTGTTAAAATACATTAGGACGGATAAGTCCCCGGGGTCTGACAGAATATTCCCCAGGCTGCTCCAGGAGGCAAGAGAAGAGATTGCTGAGCCTCTGGCTAGGATCTTTACGTCCTCGTTGTCCATGGGAATGGTACCGGAGGATTGGAGGGAGGCGAATGTTGTCCCCTTGTTCAAAGAAGGTAGTAGGGATAGTCCGGGTAATTGTAGACCAGTGAGCCTTACGTCTGTGGTGGGAAAGCTGTTGGAAAAGATTCTTAGAGATAGGATCTCTGGGCATTTGGAGAATCATGGTCTGATCAGGGACAGTCAGCATGGCTTTGTGAAGGGCAGATCGTGTCTAATAAGCCTGATAGAGTTCTTTGAGGAGATGACGGTAGTGCAGTGGATGTGATCTATATGGATTTTAGTAAGGCATTCGACAAGGTTCCACATGGTAGGCTTATTCAGAAAGTTAGAAGGCATGGGATCCAGGGAAGTTTGGCCAGGTGGATTCAGAATTGGCTTGCCTGCAGAAGGCAGAGGGTGGTGGTGGAGGGAGTACATTCAGATTGGAGGACTGTGCCTAGTGGTGTCCCACAAGGATCTGTTCTGGGACCTCTACTTTTCGTGATTTTTATTAACGACCTGAATGTGGGGGTAGAACGGTGGGTTGGCAAGTTTGCAGACGACTCAAAGGTTGGTGGTGTTGTAGATAATGTAGAAGATTGTCAAAGATTGCAGAGAGACATTGATAGGATACAGAAGTGGGCTGAGAAGTGGCAGATGGAGTTCAACCCGGAGAAGTGTGAGGTGGTACTCTTTGGAAGGACAAACTCCAAGGCAAAGTACAAAGTAAATGGCAGGATACTTGGTAGTGTGGAGGAGCAGAAGGATCTTGGGGTACATGTCCACAGATCCCTGAAAGTTGCCTCACAGGTGGATAGGGTAGTTAAGAAAGCTTATGGGGTGTTAGCTTTCATAAGTCGAGGGATAGAGTTTAAGAGTCACGATGTTATGATGCAGCTCTATAAAACTCTGGTTAGGCCACACGGAGTACTGTGTCCAGTTCTGGTCACCTCACTATAGGAAGGATGTGGAAGCATTGGAAAGGGTACAGAGGAAATTTACCAGGATGCTGCCTGGTTTAGAAAGTATGCACTATGATCAGAGATTAAGGGAGCTAGGGCTCTACTCTTTGGAGAGAAGGAGGATGAGAGGAGACATGATAAAGGTATACAAGATATTAAGAGGAATAGATAGAGTGGATAGCCAGCGCCTCTTCCCCAGGGCACCACAGCTCAATACAAGAGGACATGGCTTTAAGGTAAGGGGTGGGAGGTTCAAGGGATATATTAGAGGAAGGTTTTTTACTCAGAGAGTGATTGGTGTGTGGAATGCACTGCCTGAGTCAGTGGTGGAGGCAGATACACTAGTGAAGTTTAAGAGACTACTAGACAGGTATATGGAGGAATTTAAGGTGGGGGCTTATATGGGAGGCAAGGTTCGAGGGTTGGCACAACATTGTGGGCCGAAGGGCCAGTACTGTGCTGTACTATTCTATGTTGGTTAATAATTTAATTGGTTTGGCTCGACAGTGTGGACCGAAGGGCCTGTTCCTAT
This sequence comes from Mobula hypostoma, assembly GCF_963921235.1. Taxonomy (NCBI): domain Eukaryota; kingdom Metazoa; phylum Chordata; class Chondrichthyes; order Myliobatiformes; family Myliobatidae; genus Mobula; species Mobula hypostoma. The sequence continues at coordinate 75,840,496 of NC_086110.1, read as the reverse complement.
GCTCTCCTGTGTTCTAAAATTAGCTCTCAAGTTAACAATTTGTATTTTGAATGTAGATGAAAAAGCAGATAACTAACAAGCAAATTAACTCCCGTCCTCCTTCCCTCCATGGCTCACTGTAGCAGGACAGTTTCACGAGTTGAAACTTAATTTTGAAGTGCCGTAGATCTACAGAGCACAAATACTATTCCTGCATGTATGTACTGAAATCCTAGCTCAAGTGCTTCTAAATTGAGTCAATCTGTGTAAGCCAGCTGCTGGCAAAACCAGTGCCTGAGAATTGCTGATCTGATTTACTGACCGGATATGCTAAATGCAAAATCAAGTAGCTTACTGTCTGGTTCAGAGCTCCTGTGTTCTGTCTCTGAACTAGGGTTGGGTTTGTTACCACTGTCCTGTATCACATGAAGTTAGTTGTTTTGCTGTAGCACTACAGTGCAGACATAAAATTACTACAAATTACAAAATAATGAGTTAAAAAAGGGAATATTGAGGTAGTGTTCACGGACTGTTCGGAATCTTGTGACAGAGCTGGTAGTTGTGTTGGTGGTGGGAGAGAGAAACTGTTTCTGAATCACTGTGTGTGGGTCCTTGGTGGTAGTGGGACCAAGAAGAGGGCATGTCCTGGGTGGTGAGGGTTTTCTTAAAGGTGAGTGCAAACTTTTTGAGGTACTGCATAGTGGGGAGTACTGTAGCCATGATGAGCTGGCTGAGTTTCCAACCATCTTGGATCCTGTGCATTGGAGCCTCCATACCAGGCAAACGTTGACTGGCCACTTCCCCCCCCCCCCCCAATAGATCTTGCCTGATTTGCTGAGTTCCGCTGGCAATTTGTGTATGGATGTTACTGTGAAGTATTTTATGTTGCACGCATTCACTCTCCCAATGATCCCCTCACCCCCAAATGGCTCCCTTAACCACCAGACTGCATTAATTGTCTCCTCACAGAGAGGAGCACAAGAGAAAGAAAAGCTTGATAGTTCAGGTTAATTTATTTATCACAGTTACATTGAAACATACAGTGAAATGTGTCATTTGCATTCACAAGGTCACCATTGAAGTGTAGCAGTTAGTGCGATGCTACTGCAGCTTTGGGCATTCCATAATTGAGAGTCCAATTCCGGCACTGTCTGTAAGTTGTTTGTACATTCACCCTGTGAGTGCATGGGTTTCCTCCCACAGTCCAAAGACATACTGGTTAGTAGGTTAACTGGTCATTGTAACTTGTCCTGCGATTAGACTGGTGTTAAATAGGTGGGTTGCAGGGCAGTGCAGCTCATTGCACTGGAAAGGCATGCTCCACACTGTATCTCTAATTCAATAAATAACCAGCTTGACCTTAGGCTGTGCTGAGGGTAGCCCGCAAGTGTTGTCACACATTCCGATGCCAACGTAACACGCCTAGAATGCTCGACATCAACAACACAACAAAATAGAATGCAACAAGCAACAAAATGATAACAGCAAAACAAACCCCTTTGCTCTCTCCCACCCACACACGCACACAGAGAGTCCTCCAACTCCAGGACAGGCCTTTAGGTCTGCAGTGCTCTCGCGGATAATTGGCGCCCGCCTTCCCAGGTGAATTTCACGCTCTTGTACCCAAGGCTTCCGTCATTGGGCTTTGATTTCCAGACTTCAGATCAAACTTCAAGCTTCAGTCTTCGGTATCAACCCCAGGACTGGCCGATGATGATAAATTAGAACTCTGGATGTGGGCCCTGAATTCCTGTCCAAACTCTGGACTAACCGAAGACGGGACCCTGAGCTCCAGTCCTTAAACGCTGGACTTGCTGAATATGGAACCCTGAACTCCAGGCCTCGAATGCAGGACCCTGAACTCCAGTTGTAATTTTCTATGCTTTAATACTATGGAAAATAACAGCAAGGGGCCACTTGGTAAAAAACCAGCAGCTTAAATCAAATTCCAAGACGTACTGTAGCAATGCATTTAAATGGTTGAGGAGTGGAGAGAGAGTGGAAATAGTCATAGTCATAGTCATACTTTATTGATCCTGGGGGAAATTGGTTTTCGTTACAATTGCACCATAAATAATAAATAGTAATAGAACCATAAATAGTTAAATAGTTAAATAGTAATATGTAAATTATGCCAGTAAATTATGAAATAAGTCCAGGACCAGCCTATCAGCTCAGGGTGTCTGACCCTCCAAGGGAGGAGTTGTAAAGTTTGATGGTCACAGGCAGGAATGACTTCCTATAACGCTTAGTGCTGCATCTCGGTGGAATGAGTCTCTGGTTGAATGTGCCCACCCAGTACATTATGTAGCGGATGGGAGACATTGACCAAGATGGCATGCAACTTAGACAGCATCCTCTTTTCAGACACCACTGTGAGAGAGTCCAGTTCCATCCCCACAACATCACTGGCCTTACGAATGAGTTTGTTGATTCTGTTGGTGTCTGCTATCCTCAGCCTGCTGCCCCAGTACACAACAGCAAACATGGTAACACTGGCCACCACAGACTTGTAGAACATCCTCAGCATCGTCCAGCAGATGTTAAAGGACCTCAGTCTCCTCAGGAAATAGAGACGGCTCTAACCATTCTTGTAGACAGCCTCAGTGTTCTTTGACCAGTCCAGTTTATTCTCAATTCAAATCCCCAGGTATTTGTAATCCTCCACCATGTCCACACTGACCCCCTGGATGGAAACAGGGGTCACCGGTACCTTAGCTCTCCTCAGGTCTACCACCAGCTCCTTAGTCTTTTTCACATTAAGCTGCAGATAATTCTGCTCACACCATGTGACAAAATACTTCTTAGCTCACCACCCCAACTAGGGCAATGGCTGCCAGCAGCAGTTCATGATAATCCTCTATCTTGGGCCAGTCTTTCAAGTGTAGTGCATCTTTCAAGGTCCTTCCTCTCCCAGGAATGAGGTTTTTGGAGCTTCTGTTAGCGTTTCTGTAGCTCTGGGTTTTTACAGGATGGAGTTGCGAGCCCCATGCCCATCCCTCCTCCTTTCACAGCCAGACTTGGGACCGTCCATGGCAGAGTTCTTTTTATATTTAAGTCTGGAGTTGGTAACCCTGGGTGGTCACCACTGTGGAGGGTAAAATGCAGTAATAGTTACGTGTGCCTCTTGTACTTGTGAGCTAATTCACATTTCCCCTGCCTATGTGTTCTCCCCCTGCCCGTCATACACCTCTTTTCCCCGCCACTCCCCCCCCCACCGTAAAGCCCATGTATGTGTTTCCTGGCAGCTGATCACAGTAACCTTGGCGAGACTGTCTTTGTGCTTCAAGGCTGTCTGATGCGAGAAGTACAAGGCCTCGATACAATTAGCATTCTTTGTGGAATATTAATGCTTTCTCATTGTATGTGAGCAGGAGTAGCTAATTTCCCCCCCACACAGCCCCGCCCCACAAACTGAAAAACAGGAGTATTGTCTTTGATTTATAATGATTGACAGGTCCTGTACATTAAAGGAGAGAGGAAGAGGAGAAACAATGGTGGGAGAGAGTGTGCTTCAGGATCTGTCTGTCACCAGTCCTTTTGTTTTGATCAGAAGGTAGTTCACAGGGTTACAGTCTCAGTCTTCAGGTGTTTTATATTGACTCTGCCATTGTTAATGAGTATGCAGCATTCTTATCAAAAAAATGCAAACCCTTCGAGGTAATTAAAATATGATGGTTTTGAGAGGAATGGGCAGAGTTCTTGACTGAAGAGCAAAAGGGTTGCTACCGTAGCATTGCGGGTTCGCACGGCCTTATTACAGCTAAGGACACTGGAGTTTGGAGTTCAATTCTGATGCTGTCTGTAAGTGCGTGAGCTCGTGGGTTTCCTCCAGGGGCTCTGGTTTCCTCCCACAGTCCAAAAACTTACTGGTTAATAGATTAATTGGTCATTGTAAACTGTCCTGTGATTATGCCAGGGTTGCTGGGTGGTTGGGCCGGAAGGTTAATAGATTAATTGGTCATTGTAAACTGTCCTGTGATTATGCCAGGGTTGCTGGGTGGTTGGGCCGGAAGGTTAATAGATTAATTGGTCATTGTAAACTGTCCTGTGATTCGGCCAGGGTTGCTGGGTGGTTGGGTCGGAAGGACCTGTTCGTGCCGTGTCTCTAAATAAAGAAAGAACAGCAGATGCTGGAACCACAATCGTTGACCTGAATCAATAACTCTGTTTCTCTCTCCACGTATCCTGCCAGTCCTGCTGGGTGCTTCCAGTGCTTTTTGTTTATGTTTGAGTTCTTTCCTATCAGTCTTGTACCAAACCAGATGAGTAAGAAAAGTCTTTGCACTGATAGCACATGGGCCGATGTAATAAAGGACCCCACCCGCCCTGGCTATTCTCTCTTCTCCTCTCTCCCATCAGGTAGAAGACTCAAATGCTTAGAATGGTAGAGAACTACAGCACAGAAACAGGCCCTTTGGCACATCTAGTGATTGTCTGATCATCTCCTTAGTTCCATCTCCCTGCACCTGGACCTTAGCCCTGTATACCCCTCTCATCCATGTACTTATCCAAGCATCTCTTGAATGTTGAAATCAAACCTGCATCCAGCACTCCCACTGGCAGCTTGTTCCGGACTTGCACCACCCTCTGAGTGAAGAAGTTCCTCCTCTGGTTACCCTTAATTATTTAATTTTTTACCCTTAACACATTCCCTCTAATTCTAGTCTCATTTTGAAAAAAGCCTGCTTGCATTTACCCTACCTATACCCCTTATTTGTATTTGTATGCCACTATCAAATCTCTGCTCAATCTTCTACACTCCAGGGAATAAAGTCCTGACTTGTTCAACTTTTCCCTCTCAGAACCTCAAGTCCTGGCAGCATCCTTGTAAATTTTCTCTGCACTCTTTCAAGCTTATTGATACCTTTCCTGTAGTTAGGTGGTCAGAACTGCACACAATACTCCAAATTTGGCCTCACCACTTCAACATGAGTCTTTTAAAGGTCTGTCATGTATCAGCCTCTATCTGACTGTGTGATCCAGGAGCTCACCACTCTCTATGTAAAAGAAAAAAAAACACTGACTTCTCCCTACTTAGTTCCCTAAATGATGAGAGTTTGAAATATTTCACCATTCCACTGAGAAGGTTGGTAAGGCAATGTCATTGTGCTGCCCTATTCTGATGTGTCTAGCCACGTCATTTCCACTTGCGCCAAAGGGCTTGTTTCTGTGATGTATTACTTTTTGACACTAGATCTCCAAACAGGTGCTCGCTATACTGTACTCCATCATGGGAAGAGATCATGAGGTGAATAGAGGAAGAATTGTACTCAAAGACTTTGAATGCAATGTCATCGATTAGTAGGACACAGAAACAGGCCCAGCTGGTCAATGCCCACCAAGTTTCTCTTGTTTGCCTGCATTTCCATATCCAAATGTCTGCTTTAAAGAAAAGACTTTATTCTGAAGATGGTGCTTTACTTGTCACATGTATAAAAGGCATCCGCTAGTCTTGCGAGACCATGGATCTGCACCTGGAAGGTCTTCACTCTCGAGGGCGCAGGCCTGGGCAAGGTTGTATGGAGGACCGGCAGTTGCCCAGGCTGCAAATCTCCTCTCTCCTTGACACCAATGTTGTCCAAGGGAAGGGCATTAGGACCCATACAGCTTGGCACCAGTGTCGTCGCAGAGCAATGTGTAATTAAGTGCCTTGCTCAAGGACACAACACGTTCCCTCGCTGAGGCTTGAACTCACGACCTTCAGGTAGCTAGTCCAATGCCTTAACCACTTGCCCACGTGCCCACACTTTGTCACATGTACAGTTCATTAAAACATACAGTGAAATATGTTTTTTTTTGCACTAAATCATTTAAGGATTGTGCAAGCTTCCGGTGAAGCATAGCATGCCCACAACTTACTAACTCTAATCTTAACAACAGGTCTTTGGAATATGGGAGGAAACTGGAGCTTTTGAAAATCCATGCAGTCACATGGAAAATGTACAAACTCCTTACAGACAGTAGTGGGAATTGAACCCCAATTGGTGATTACTGTCCCTGTAAAGTGATTACCCTAACCGCTACACTACCGTGTTGCCTCTGTAATTGTTGAGCAACACACACAAAGTGCTGAATGGATCCTGCAGGTCAAGCATCGTCTATGGAGTGGAATAAACAGTTAACATTTCAAACTGAGACCCTTCAACAGGAACAGAAAGGAAGGGGCAGATCCTTTCCAGTTGTGATGAAAGGTCTCACACCAAAATGTCAACCGTTCATTCCACTCCATGGATGCTGCATGATTTGCAGAGTTCCTCAAGCATCTTGTGTGCTTTGCTGAAGATTTCCGGCACCAGCAGAATCTCATTTGTTTAGAGAAGAAACAAATCTGTCTAAGGAGAAAAGATATAATTGCAGCAGGATATTTTAACTCCTACGCAAATCTCTGCAGTAAAAGCCAACACACTATTTGTCCTTCCTTCTTCCTATAGATAATGCCTGGCCTGCTGCGTTCCACCAGCATTTTGTGTGTGTTACACTATTTGTCTTCCTAATTGCTTACTCCATCTGCATGTTGACATCCAGGCCCTACTGATCTCAAAGGCTTTCAATCTCTTATCGTTTATATAAATACTGACTTTTCCCACACTATGTTCTATCAGCCAGTTAACCTCTCTTCATCCCCCATGAAGCCTGCCTTCATTTTTATCAGATAGCCACTGGAGATTTTTATCAGGAGCACTACATACGTTGGGCCCTCAGCATTGTCAGTGATCCCTCCCATCTGTCCAACAATCTCCTTGACCCCCTACCATCAGACAGCAGGTACTGGAACATTTGAATAAGGACTGCTAGGATGGGAAACAGCTTCTTACCATAGGCGGTGAGACTACTGAACTCCCTGCCACCACTCAGGCCTCATCACGTATGAAGCACCAGTAGTGTTACACTGTTTTACTTTTAAACTTGTGTCATAAGTGCACTTTATTAATTATTTTTGATAATATTACTTTATGTATTGTGTATTGGTTATCTATACCAGCGGTCCCCAACCACCAGGCCGCGGACCGGTACCGGGCTGTGAGGAAACAATATGATTTGGCGATAGGAGTCAGCTGCACCTTTCCTCATTCCCTGTCACGCCACTGTTGAGCTTGAACGCACGCGAGGTCATTACCCGCGCGTCATCCATGTCAGCGCGGGAAGGAGATCAACTCCTGAAGCTTACAAATGACGGCGGGCTGAAAAGTATGTTTGACATAACATCTCTGCCGCATTCTGGATCAAAGTCAAGGCTAAATATCCTGAGATAGTCAGGAAAGCACTGAAAACATTGCTTCTATTTCCAACATATCTCTGCAATGAATGCAACGAAAACTAAGTTGCGGAATAGACTGGACATAAGGAAGCCCCTTCGAGTATCGCTGTCTCCCATCACCCCTCAATAGGACCGTCTTGTTGCCGGGAAACAAGCCCAGGGTTCTCACTGATTCAGCGATATTGGTGCGTTGCAATGATTTTATATGTTCATACGAGGAAAATATGCGCTGTGTGTTTAATATCCAAATGTTACTTAAAATGTTATGATGCTATTATAAGTGGCTTATATAACCATATAACAATTACGGCATGGAAACAGGCCATCTCTACCCTTCAGTCTGTGCCGAACGCTACTCTCACCTCGTCCCACCGACCTGCACTCAGCCCATAACCCTTCAATCCTTTCCTGTCCGTATACCCATCCACTTTAACTTTAAATGATAATGTCGAACCTGCCTCTACCACTTCTTCTGGAAGTTCGTTCAACACTTACTTCAAGCTCCCCTGTCCTCCCCTGATAATTGTCTTATCACTATATTCATGCAAGGAAAATATGCGCTGTGTGTTTAATATTAAATTCGTTAGATAAACCCTTTTAGAAACGAAATTGAGTGTATTAGCCACTTATCACCTATATTCCGGTCATGATTAACATCTTCCCCCCAACAGAATCGGCAAAAACGATTTTTTAAAAATCGGCATGTACACGCAGGCACAAGTTACGCATGCGCACCGGTGCCCGCGCAAGGCTTCATGGTCATTGTAGTCTTTCTCGGGGTAAACACAACGTAGTTGACTGCTACTCTCGTATGTTTGGCAACCCTAACCCCCACCCCCCCGGTCGGCCGGTCCCCAAGAATATTGTCAATATTAAACCGGTCCACAGTGCAAAACAGGTTGGGGACCCCTGATCTATTCTGTCTTTTGCACCTTGGTCTGGAGGAACATTGTTTCATTTAGCAGTATACACGTATACAGTTGAATGGCAATAGACTTGAACTTGATCTTCCTCACAGTCCACACTACCATCTGGCTTTGTATCATCAGCAAGTGTTTAATGTTAGCTTTGTTGCTAATTTCAATGCGAACGTCCTTGAAGTACCCATGCATTTTAATTTATACTCTGTTTTTATGTTTTCTGTGTCTGCTGTTAGGCCGGACATAAGTACTTGCTTAATTGACGCTATTTCCTTTCTCGCCCATGTAGCTTCTTGAGTCTCAGACCTTGAGGGAACCACATTAGCCTCTTCTGCTCCTTTCCTTCTACACATCTGTAGAAGTCTACTCACTCACTTGCTCTTGTATTGACTTTTCTCCTTTTCAATGCATTGGTGCTCTGATCATTGTGAAAGTTCCCAGTCCCTTTTCTATAATACAACATTTAACATGAATAACACGGTAGTGTAATGCTTTACAGCGCCAGCAATCACCGATTATTGTTCAATACCCACTGCTGGCTGAGGGTTTTGTACATACTCCCTGTGACCATGTGGGCTTCCTCCGGGTGCTCTGGTTTCCTCCCTCACTCCAAAGGCGTATAGGTTAGGGTTAGTGAGTGGTGGCATGTTAGGTTGGCACCAGAAGCATGGCCCCCAGCACAATCCTTGCTGATCTGACTTGATGCAAGTGGTAATCTTTATGTTTCAAAATAAATGTGACAAATCAAATTAATCAACTGTTTGATAGATACAGCTGCCCCATTTTTCAATTTGGCTTCTTTTGCATTTAGAGCAGGGGTTCCCAACCTTTCTTATGCCATGGACCAATGCCATTAAGCCAAGGGGTCCATGAACTCCAGGTTGGAAACCCCTGCTTTTGGGAATATGCTCTGTAACATCTATTCATTGCTTAAACGACGACTGTTAGTTGATTATGTGTACTGTTCCGAAAGCTTCAATTAGTTTGCAATTATCAATGACTTGACTCAGTAATTGCTGCTTCACAATTGTCTTGTGTAGTATTAAGTAACTTTGTGGTTTGCGCAACACTATTGAAGCTTGCGGTGTCAGAGTTCAGAGTTCAATTCTTGCGCTGTCTGTCAGGCGTTTTGTACATTCTGCCCATCACTGTGTGGATTTCTTCCAGGAGCTCTGGTTTCCTCCCATTCCAAAGATGTGCCAGTTACTAGGTTAATTGGTCTTTGTAAATTGTCCTGTGATTAGGCTAGGGTTAAATAGGTGGGTTGCTGGGCGGTGTGGCTCGTTGGGCTGAAAGGTCCTGTTCCACAGTGTATCTTCAAATAAATTGATAGCCATGGCGATGAGTTTAATGGTTTGAGCCATTTTTCTCTTTTTATCTGCCGACAGAGAAAATAATTAAAGTGGCCATGTGTGCTTGATGTAAACTTTGTCCATTGCAACAAAAATGATGCCAGCACTGTGATGATATTTGGGTCTCAGCCTAAATATCAACTTTAATCCCCTCCATAGGTGCTGCCTGACTTACTGAGTTCCTCCAGTATTTTGTGGGTGTTGTTCAAGGTGTTGGAGGGGAATGGCATTGATTCATTGAACGGGAGTCTGAAATTGTGGAACCTGATGAGAAAGGAAGATGAAGAGTAACTAAATAAGGGAGGTACAGTGGGCAGTTGGGAGCACGTAGGGAGGGTCAAGGGGACCCCGTGGGAGGAGAGTGTGTAGTAGGTGGGGGAGGGGAAGGGAGCTGGGTTCTTGGGGGGACAAGTAACAAACTGCAAATACAAGTAGAAAGAAAAAAAGTAATAATGATAATAAATAAGTAATAAATATCGAGAACATGAGAAAAAGAGCCCTTGAAAGTTATGGGAACAGTTGAGTGTTGTGGTGAGTGAAGTTATCCCCTCTGGTTCAAGAGCCTGATGGTTGAGGGGTAATCACTGTTCTTGAACCTGAGACTCTTGTACCTCTTGGGCATTGTGTTTCCATGCCAAGCCATGATGCAACCAGTCACACCACACGTCTATAGAAGTTTGTCAGAGTTTTAGATGACATGTGAAATGACTGGTCCAACAGGTTTGCTGTTGGTTGTGTTAACTCTCTGCTCTGACTGCTCTCCAGTGATGTGTCTGTGTCCTTTCCCTCAGGTGCTGGGCCGGTGCTTCCTGACCGTCTTGCAGGTCCACGTCCAGTTCCTAACCCAAGCGCTGCATCGAGTCCAGCCAGTCGCCCACTCGTGCCTGGCAGAGGCCCAGGCCCAGGAGAGGAAGAGTGCCGCAGGCGCTGAGGCAGTGAAGGTTGGCCGTGCAATGGAGCTGGATGAGGCTGTGAGGTCCTGGGGAGGAGCCTCTGAGGTAACTGTTCCCTCAAAATACAGCCTGAAATGCTCTCTGTATTCCAGAGGGCTGAGAAACAGAAAAGTTTAAAGAGTGCAGCCAGGAATGTGAGGGTTTGCAACTCAATAATGAGCATCTGACCAGCTAATGCTTTCGGTGTTAGAGCCTGCAGGTTTCTTTCTGTACTCTGGCAAATGGCGAAGGCAACATTCTGTTTCTTGCCCTCTTGAGTAAAGACATTCATAACTGTCTTCAAAGAAAACTCAAACACTTTTTAAAAATTCTGGCTTCTCTCTTTCTTTCTAATCCCGATGAAGGGCTTCAGTCCTTATCAATAAGATTCAGTATGATAAGAACTATTGTTCTGCTTAGTCCCATTGATCTGCATGTGGATCATAGCCCTACATTCACCAGCTATTTATGTACTTAAAAAAACCACTTAGATATTGAAATTAAACTTAAATCCACCATTTTCGCTGGCAGCTCGTTCCACCCTCTGAGTGAAGAAGTTCCCCCTCAAGTTCCCCGTAATTATTTAATCTTTTACTCTAAACCCATGACCTTTGGTTGTAGTCTTACCCAATCTCAGTGGAAAATACCTGCTTGCATTTACCCTATCTGTACCGTCCCAGCCTCTCCTTGTAACCAGTCCCTTCATTCCAGTCAACATCCTGGTGAATCTCCTCTGCACTCTCTCCATTGCTACCACAGCCTTTCTATAGTGTGATGACCAGAATTGTACACTATTTCCTTTTCTTTTAAATACCTATCTATCAAGGCAAGCAACTCACATTCTTCACTACCTGATCCACCGGCGTCATCACTTTCAGGGAGCTATGCATGCACTCCAAGGTCCCCTGTACGTTGGTAGGTCTCTGCTATTCACTGTCTGTGTGCAGCCAGGATTAGATAACCTGAATGCATTACCTCACACTTCTGACCGAGACTTGGTCACATTGTTGTGTTGTAACCGATCACCTGTCTGCTTTTATTTCTGTAGCTTTGCACGTCTGCCATACAGCATCTGGAAAACACTTTGGTGACTTTCTGCCACTGGGAATCTAAGATATTCATGGAATCTTGGATCACGGTTTCAGTTGTATTATTTTTGAAAGTAGAAAAGCAGCTGATTGTAACCAGGCCACAGTGCAGTGTTGTCTATCATGTTCTTGTGCTAACTAACTCATCCCTTGCTGCCAACCTTCCCTTCCCCTGCAGCACACCCTGTGAGCGCAGCAGTTAGCATAACACTTCACAGCACCGGTGAGCACCAGTCAAGGTTTAATTCATGCAGCTGTCTGTGAAGAGTTTCACTAATCTCTCCATGATTGCATGGGTTTCCTCCGGGTGCTCCAGTTTTCTCGTATCTTTCAAAGACATGCGCATTAGGATTAATGAGCTGTGGACATGCTGTGTTGATGCTGGAAGCACGGTGACACTTATGGGCTGCTCCCAGCACTTCCTCAGACTGTGCTGCTCATCGACATAAATGAAGCATTTCACTGTACACGTGACATATTAAGCTCATCTTTAATCTTTATCCCCAGGGAACTAGATGGAAACATTACTAGCCTGCCCAGTCACAGAGCTCTCTCCCACAAAGTTTCTGAATTTTTCTTTTGTCCATCTGGGAAAAGTCAGGTGCCATCGATGCAGGAGGAATAAATGCAGTTTTCCCAATACATTAACATTCTTTTGGTGAAAACAGATAATTTCCTGGGAGGGTAACAGCAACTCCTGCATTTTTCAGCATGCTCCTTCTTCCTTGCCGCTCCCTCAGAGTTGAGGCTTCCACTCTGGTTGTGTGAGCTCTGAGGGAGCCCAAGAGGCATGTGTGGGATCCGCACGGCTGGGACAGAAGCAGGTTGATCGGACCTGCCTGCGAGAGATGGTGCAGCTCTTGAACTCTTTACAGTGGACTTCAAATGATTAAGATTCAGACCACCAGCACTAAACTAGGAGAGGCGTGAAACCCAAGCCTGTGGAACTGAACACTTTCTCCCATTTTGCGACCTCATTTTCTTTTATAGGTGATACTGATGTTGGGGAAGGAGGGAGAGAGATGATAAAGGCTCTAGTAAATAGCAGTATTTCAGTGGAGTAAAGGAAATTGCAATGGTATGAGAGAGGAGTTGGCCAAAGTAAATTGGAAGGAGATGCTGGCAGGGATGACAGCAGAGCAGCAATGATGTGAGTTTCTGGGAAAAACGAGGTAAGTGCAGGATAGATATATTCCAAAAACAAAGAAATACTCAAGTGGCAAAATAGTACAACTATGGCTGGCATGGGAAGTCAAAGCTAATGTAAAAACAGAAGGAAGGGCATGTAACAAAGCAAAAATCAGCGGGAAGATAGAAGATTGGAAAGCTTTTAAAAACCTACAGAAAACAAGTATGTAAAAAATAGAAGTGACAAGAGTGCATGTAGGATTGCTAGAAAATGAGGCCAGAAAATAATAAAGGGGATAAGGAGATGGCAGATGAACTAAATGAGTATTTTGCATCAGTCTTCACTCTGGAAGACACTAGCAGTGTGCCAGATGTTAAAGTGTGTCAGGGAAGAGAAGTGGATACAGTTACAAGGGAGAAAGTACTCAAAAATCTGAAAGACCTAAGGGTACATAGATCACCTGGACCAGATGAACTGCACCCTAGGGTTCTGAAAGAGGTAGTGGTAGAGGTCATTGAGGCATGCGTAATGATCTTTCAAGAATCATTGGACTCCGGCATGGTTCTGGAGGACTAGAAATTTGCAAATGTCACTCCACTCTTTAAGAAAGGAGGAAGGCAGCAGAAAGGAAGTTATAGTCTGGTTACCCTGACCTCAGTGGTTGGGAAGATGTTAGAGTCAATTGTTAAGGATGAGTTTATGGAGGGCTTAGTGTCACAGGACAAGATAGGACAAAGTCAGCATGGTTTCCTTGAGGGAAAATCTTGTCTGATGAACCTGTTAGAATTCGTTGAGGTTATAAGTAGGGTGTAGTGAATGTTGTACATCTGGATTTTCAGAAGACCTTTGACAAGATGCCACACATGAGGCTGCTTATCAAGATAATAGCCCATGGTATTACAGAGAAGTTATTAGCATGGTTAGAGCATTGGCTGATTGGTAGGAGGCAGTGAGTAGGAATAAAAGGATCCTTTTCTGGTTGGCTGCCAGTGACTAGTGGTGTTCCACAGGGGTCGGTGTTGGGACCACTTCTTTTATGCTGTATATAAATGATTTAGATGATGGAATAGATGGCTTTGTTGCCAAGTTTACAGATGATATGAAGATTGGTGGAGGGGCAAGTAGTATTGAGGAAACAGGAAGGCTGCAGAAGGACCTAGACAGATTAGGAAAATGGGCAAGAAAGTGGCAATTGAAATACAATGTTGGAAAATGTATAGTATGCCTGGCCTGCTGAGTTCCTGAAGCACTTTGTGTGTGTTGCTGGCATTGGAGAGGGTTCAGAGGTTCACAAGGATAATTCCGGGAATGAAAGGTTTATCATATGAGGAACATTTGATAGCCCTGGGTCTGTACTCGCTGGAATTTTAAGGATGAGGGGGGATCTCATTGAAACCTCTCGGATGTTGAAAGGCCTAGGCAGAGTAAATGTAGAAAGGACGTTTTCCATGGTGGGGGAGTCTAGGACAAGAGGGTACAGCTTCAGGATAGAGGGAGTTCCATTTAAAACAGAGATGCGGAGTTATTTCTTTAGCCAAAGGGAGGTGAATTTGTGGAAGTTTGTTACCACAGGCAGCTGTGGAGGCCAGGTCATTGGGTGTATTTAAGGCAGAGATTGATAGGTACTTGATTGGCGGCAGCATCAAAGGTTACAGGGAGAAAGCCGGGGGGTGGGGCTGAGGAGGGGAGAGAAAGGATTAGCCATGATTGATGGTGGAGCAAACTCGATGGGCCTAATGGCCTAATTCTGCTCCTATGTCTTATGGTCTTATGGAACCATACAGTGAAATGTCTTGTTTCCATCAACGACCACTGTCTGAGGATGTCCCATGCACTGCCCACAAGTATCATATTGTTTCTGGCACCAGCATAGCATGCACACAACTTACTAACCCGTACGTCTTTGGAATATGGGAGGAAACCGGAACACCCAGAGGGAGTCCACATGGTCACAAGGAAAACATACAAACTCCTTATAGACTGATTACGAACCCATACCATTGTTATCTGAAACTTCTTTCTTCAGCTCCACCTTAATTCTGATGATTAAATTAAATTCATCAAGTTACTGACCATTCTGCTAAAAGAAGTAAGTGCTACTCAGCCAATCTATTCGTCTCATTACTCTATGCTCTGTGATTAGATCTCTGTTCAGCTCCCTATCCCACAGGAAACTTGTCTCGTTAATTATCCCTTGCAGCTCAACCTTCAGCATGGCAACATCCTGATCATTTCCTCGGCCCCTTCTCACGCCCTCCTGTAGTACAATCTCTCAAACTACTGCCTCAATGGTGTTTGATGCTGGTTTGAGTTTCTCTTGCATTCTCTCTCTCAGCCCATGTGTGTTGCCACCTGCCTTCTGAAGTCTATTGTCAAGCACCTAACTGCCTCTGTTCCCCTGTCTGCCTTAGAATCCCTCCACATCATGTATTACTTGCCATGTTTTTCATAACCAAATCTATCTGTGTTTCTGAGACAGTTCAGTGACACGTTGCCAGTCTCTGCAACATTATTCACGTCCACTGGCAGATCAGCAGGCCAGTGTCAAATGTCACAGCCAATGTTCCTCTAATTTGTAATGACTACTGTGCGTTAAAATTTTGTGCTGTACAATTTTTTGCCCAATAACAGCAGTATCTATGCACTGAATAATTTCTTCAATAAAAACAGTATAAATATGCCAATTCTAAATTGTGCAGACAAGTCATTGCAAACTCCATGTTGTCACACCATCTGCATCAGAAACTGGAAAAAGAAATATGATTGTGTATGATTGTGAAATGTATTCAACATGCCATTTGTGTGCAGCGTAAATTCCTTTGTGCACTAGTAGCAAAGGTTGTGTGCGTCACACACACTTTAGAGGGAACATTGGTCCAGCACAGCAACAGGCTGACTGAATGGACTGCCTGAGCTAGTCCTATTTGCCTGCATTTGGCCCAGATCCTTTCCTATCCATGTACCTGTTCAAGTATCTTTAAATGTAATTGCCCTGTTCCTGGCCACTGTTCAGCACTGTGACCTCAGCTATTGGCTTTGATGGATTGGCTACGTCAATCAAATGCCCCATGCAAGACTCCTGAAGCAGATGCCTTACTCCCAGCTCTATCATGATAAGGGAGAATTAGGCCGGCAGAGGAAATGATTCAAGTATGTTCTCAAAGCTCACTTGGAAGAAATGTAACATTCCAGTGGGCTGAGTGAATCCCTGGCCCATGACTGCTAGGTCAATCTTGGTCATTCACGATCGGACTGGGGATCTCAGAAGCCCCATCTTATCAAACTGTTGAGTGGATCTCCCTTATTTTTAATTCAGAAGGTGCAGGATAATACATCGCAAAGTATGTGCAACCATGACTAACAAAGGAAGTCAAAGCCAACATAAAAGCACAAGTAAACACAAAATAATCTGCAGATGCTGGGGTCAAAGTAACACTCACAACATGCTGGAGGAACTCAGCAGGTTGGGCAGCATCCATGGAAAAGATCGGTCGACGTTTCAGGCCGGAACCCTTCGTCAGGACTGTGACGAAGGGTTCCGGCCCGAATCGTCGACCGATCTTTTCCACGATGCTGCCGGACCTGCTGAGTTCCTCCAGCGTGTTGTGAGTGTTGATTAAAGCACAAGAGAGGGCATTTAATAGAGTAAAAATTAGTGGGAAGTTAGAGGATTGCTAAGCTTTTAAAAACCAGTAGAAGACAACTAAAAAAGTCATAAAGTAGGAAAAGATGGAATATGAAGATAAGTTAGCTGATAATAATAAAGAGGATATCAAAAGTTTATTCAGATAAAGTGTAAAAGAGAGGTGAGAGTAGATATTGGACCATTGGAAAAAGATGCTGGAGAGCTCGTAATGAGGGACAAGGAAATGGCAGAGGAACTGAATAAGTATTTTGCATTAGTCTTCATTGTGGAAGATATTGGCAGTCTGTCCAAAGTTTGAGTGTTTCATAGGCCACAAGTGAAAGCAGTTGCTGTTACTAGGGAGAAGGTGCTTGGAAAGCTGAAAGGACTGAAGGTAGATATGTCATCTGGACCAGATGGACTACACCCCAGGGTTCTGAAAGAGGTAGCTGAAGAGATTGTGGAGGTATTATTAATGATCTTTCAAGAATCAATAGATTCTGTCATGGTTCCAGAGGAATGGAAAATTGCAAATATCACTCCACTCTTCACGAAGGGAGGGAAGCTTAGTTAGTTTGACCTCAGTGGCTGGGAGGATGTTGGAGTCGATTGCCAAGGATGAGGTTTCGGGGTACTTGGAGGCACATGACAAAATAGGCCAAAGTCAGCATGTTTTCCGCAAAGGAAAATCTTGCCTGACAAATCTGTTGGAATTCTTTGAAGAAATAACAAGCAGGATAGGCAAAGGGAAAGTGGATGTTTTGTACTTGGATTTTCAGAAGGCCTTTACAAAATGAGCAAATGAGGCTGCTTAGCAAGATAAGAGCCCAAGGTATTACAGGAAAGATACTAGCATGGATAAAGCATTGGCCGATTGGCAAGAAGCAAAGCATAGGAATAAAGGGAGCCTTTTCTGGTTGGCTGCTGGTGACTAGTGGAGTTATACAGGGGTCAGTGTAGGGACCACTTCTTTTTACATTGTTTGCCAATGATTTGAATGATGGAATTGTTGGCTTTGTGACCAAGTTTGTGGATAATACCAAGATGGGTGGAGAAGCAGGTAGTGTTGAGGAAGCAGAGTGTCTGCATAAGGACTTAGACAGATTAGGAGAATAGGCAAAGAAGTGACAGATGGAATACAGTGTCAAGAAATGTTTGGTCATGTACTTTGGTAGAAGAAATAAAATTGTAGACTATTCTAAATGGAAAGAAAATTCAAAAATCTGAGGTGCAAAGGGACTTGGAATTCCTCGTGCACGATTCCCTAAAGGTCAACTTGCAGGTTGAATCTGTGGTGAGGAACGTGAATGCAATGTTAGCATTCATTTTGAGAGGACTAGAATATAAAAACAAGTATGTAATGCTGAAGCTTTATAAGGCACTGGCAAGGCCTCATTTGGAGTATTGTGAGCAGGTTTGGGCCCCTTATTTAAGAAAAGATATGCTGACATTGGAGAGGGAACAGAGGGAGTTCACAAGAATGATTCTGGGAATAAAAGGGTTATCATATGAGAAAGATTTAGTGGCTCTGGGCCTGTACTTGCTGAAATTTAGAAGAATGGGTGGGGGGGGGATTTCACTGAAAGCTATCGAATGTTAAAAGTTCTATGTAGAATAGATATGGAGAGGATGTTTCCTATAGTGGGGAAGTCTAGGACCGGAGGGCACAACCTCAGAATAGAGGGATGTTCATTTCCAATGGGGATGAGGAAAAATTTCTTTAGCCAGGGGGTGGTGAATCTGTGGAATTTGTTGCCACAGATGGCTGTGGAGGCCAGGTCATTGGGTGTATTTAAGGCAGGATATGAAGGGTTATGGGGAGAAGGCTGGAGAATAGGGTTGAACAAGAAATGGATCAACCATGATGAAATTGTGGAATGGACTCAACGGACCGAATGGCCGAATTCTGCTGCTATGTCATAGAGTCTTGTAGTCTATTCTAAAGATGAACTCATTCTCCCAAGCTACCTGGTCGAAGTGGAGTTTATTATCATCTATGCAAGTCCTGTATACACAGGTGCATTGCAAAACTTAACTGCAGCAGCATCTGAGGCACATCGCATCTATAAGTAGCATTCACAAGAAAAGCGTAAATTATACATAAATTTTACAAGAAAGAACAGTTAGTACAAAGAAAAACAAAGTCCATTTTCGTGTAAAGTGATCATAGAGTTGTTAAGCTGTATTGTTTTGGGTTCTGCCAGTTAGTTCAAGAACCAAATGGTTGAAGGGAAATAGCTGATCTTGAACCTGGTGGTGTGGGACTTCAAGCTTCTGTACCTCCTGCCCGATGGGAGCTGCGCATAGATGGAATGCCCTAGCTGGTGGGGCTTTGGTGATGGATGTTGTCTGTTTGAGGCAGTGGTTCCTTCAGGTACTACCGATGACCGATGGTGGGGAGGGATGTGGCCTGTGATGTGTTTGGCAGAGTCCACTACCCAGTGCAGCTTCTCCCCAGTCAGGTAGCATGCTGGATCTGTGTCACTGAAGCATGGTTTGTGTAAAGTGGTCATAGTGTTACCAAACTGTAGTGATTAGGGTTAAGCTGGTCAGTTCAAGTCCGAATGGTTGACGTACGTAGCTATTCCTGAACCAGATGGTATGGGACTTTCGTACTTCTACCCCGGTAGTAGCAGCAAGAAGATGGTTAGGATCTCCATCCTGCTGCTTGGCCAAGCTGCACAAGCTATTATATTGTTGGTGTCAAAGTTGCCAGATATCAGAATTTATTTTCTTATCTCTTTAATGCAAGCGTTTGGGCTTTCTTTGACTAACTCTTCCTGTTCACAATAACTAACTTTGATTTGTTTGACAAACTTAGTCTTTTTTCACAGAGAAGGCTATAAATACTTTAATATGATGTGTTATCAATGTTTTTAAATCTTGTAAAGATAATTCCAGAGAATTTTTCTGTGCTATTTTTAAACATAGAAACATAGAAAACCTACAGCACAATACAGGCCCTTCAGCCCACAATACTGTGCAGAACATGTACTTTAGAAATTACCTAGGGTTACCCATAACCCTCTATTTTTCTAAGCTCCATGTACGTATCCAGGTGCCTCTTAAAAGACCCTATTGTATCCGCCTTCACCACCGTCGCCAGCAGCCCATTCCACGCACTCACCATTCTCTGTGTGGAAAAAGAACTTAGCCCTGACATCTGCTCTGTACCTAATTCCAAGTACCTTAAAACTATGCCCTCTCATGCTAGCCATTTCAGCCCTGGGAAAAAGCCTCTGACTATCCACATGATCAATGCCTGTCATCATCTTAAGTCATCCTGCGCAACAGCTTTGGACCCCAAGATCCCTCTGATCCTCCACACTGCCAAGAGTCTTATCATTAATACTATATTCTGCCATCATATTTGACCTACCAAAATTAAAATTAAGGAATGATTTGTTTTTATTGTATTAAATGCCTTTCTGGGAAAAGCTGGTTGGGAAAAGGAGAGCATCCGGTATGGATATCCTGTTGAGCGGCTGGTTGTTGAATGATGTGTTGAACTCGGCCAGTGTTTGTTAGTTTAAGTTTAATCTTTCTTTTCCCACTTATTCTAAAGATAATTTTACGCAATTTGCTAATCTCACATCATTCTCTCTCTGCTAAAAGTGTTTTGAGTTCTTGCAAACCTTTATTGGTTCATTATGCCTGTTTTTTGCCTATTCTGAAGTTGCACCTTGGAAGGAAAATATCTATTGGACAATAAATTATCCCTTGACCAGGAGAGGTTTCCTCAGATGCTCTAGTTTCCTCCAGCATCTCCAAAAGATGTGTGAATTGGTAGGTTAATTGGTGGTAGTTGTCTGTCATGTCCGACAATGACAGAAAACCTGTGGGGGAGAGTTTTTAAAGTGGGAAAGCCACTGCACTGACATCGTTCCCCTCTTTTGATTTCGGAAGACTGGGTCTAGTGATATGAGTAGTTGTCACAACTGGAGTCTTCCTTGGCTGCAGTGGATGACCATGATTACTTCAGTGCCTCGTCACGCCCTTCATTTCTCATGGAGCTTTGTCAAACCGCCTTCCTGACTGTTGGATATCACCGTAGATCTCATCAGCCTGAGCTGACCTTACATGCTAAGACAGACATGTCCCTAACTCACCAGGGTGTGAGCCCACCAGCTACTCTCACTTGATTTAGCCTGCCTGTTCCCACCATAACTTGCCCCTAATGTGTGGCTGAGGATAGAATCCTGGGGGAGTTGATGGGAATGTGAAGAGATCATTTCGCAGGAAATAATTAACATGCAATAAAGATTAAAGATAATTGTATTTGTCACATATAAATGGAAACATACAGTGAAATGTATGTTTCCTTCATTTCCTTCATCATTTGTAATTTGCTGGGGGCAGCCTGCAAGTGCTGCCATGCTTCTGGCAGCAACTTAATAACTTAACATGTAGCATCACACACAGAGTGATACAGGAACTCAACAGGTCAGGCATCATCGATGGAAATGAGCAAGCACTCAACGTTTCAAGCTGAGATCCTTCTTCAGGGCTAGAAGAGAAAGACGCCGGAATAAAAGGTGTGGGGGAGGGGAAGGAGGACTAGATAGAAAGAGATAGGTGAAGCCAAGTGGGTGGGGAAGGCAAAGGACTGGAGAAGAAAGAATCTGATAAGAGAGGAGAGTGGACCATAGGAGAAAGGGAAGGAGGAGAGACACCAGGGGAGGTGATAGGCAGGTGAGAGAAGGTGAAACGCCTGAGTGGGGAATTAAAGAGGAGGGATGGGGGGGGGGGAAGAACAATTTTACCAGAAGGATCAATCAATATTCATGCCATCAGGTTGAAGGCTACCCAGACAGAATATAAGATGTTGCTTCTCCACCCTGAAGGTGACCTCATCTTGGCACGAGAAGACCCTGGTCCAAATGTCAGAATGGGAAATGCAATCAGAATTAAAATGTTTGCTGTAAATTAACCCATACATCTTTGGAATGTGAGCGGAAACCCACACAATCAGGGGAAGAATGTACAAACTCCTTACAGGCACCAACGGGTAATTTTCCAGTTGCTGGCGCTGTAAAATGTGAAGCTACTGTGCCACCTGTTAATTGTATAAATTGGCATCAAGATTGGCAAGATACCATGAGCCAGATGCCCTGTCTAGTTCTTTACTGTTCTACCCCCATGCTGAACAGCAAGATCTCTTGTACTAATCTCATTTACCTGCACTTGGTCTGTAGCCGGTGATACCTCAACACTCAACTGTGTTGCATTTAAGCACGAGAAAGAGAAAGGAATAGTGAGGTTGTGTGATGTTGGGTTGGAGGATGCTCACGTAGTATGTTGGACTAGAGTGTGAAATTGTTATTTTTCTCATTGTTTGACTTTTTCTATGCTTGCTTGTATTTTTATATAATCACCTGTGTACATGTATTTGTTCAGCAAATTTTTCTGTAGTTGTAATGTAGGTAATTCAGTATTTTTCTAGAAGTTTCCCTGCTACAGGTTTCACACCACCAAATCTGGCTATCTCATAGGTAATTTCTTATTATGTTATCGGTCAAGTCTGAGTGGATTTTAAAGTAAGACGACCATGATTTCTTTGTTCTTTGTCGTTTTTCTTTGTTCATTATTCACAGATCAGATTTAGTTGTTTTTTTTAACTGTTCTTCAGGTTTATGAGGATGGTTTTGGGAACACAGCAGGAAGATTGGGGTCAAGGGGTCGAGTTAGAATTTAAGGACAGGAATGTGAGAGATTGAGAGGCCAGGCTGGGGTCTAAGTCTCCGCTTCACATATGAAGGCCTGCGATGCAGGCATGGAACATGCGTGGTCAGATGTTGGGCAGCAGAAATTTGATGAGGGCCCCCAGGTTAGGTGGTTGTTGGTGGTTTCCAGAAGCAGACATCCATGCGGGCAGTAGGAATGAGTTTCAATGGCACCCTGAGTTTGCAAATCAGTGAGTCCGGAGCTTGAGGCCTAGTATTTGGGGTCCCGTCATCAGCAGGTCCAGAGCTTGAGGCCTAGTGTTTGGGGTCCTGTCATTGGTGACTTTGGAAATGGAGGCCTATTGTTCAGAGTCCTGTCACCGGCGAGTCCAGAGATCGGGGCCTAATGTTTGGTGATCGGCACGTTCTGAGATTGATGCCGAGGATCAGGGGTCAAATTGGAAGTCTAGAAGATATGGCCCATTATCCTGAGCCAAGCCTGTGAATCTCTGAGAGTCTACAGGGCACGTCTAATCCCCGTGTGTGCAAGTCTGAATCTGGGTCCAAGTTCACTGGAGTCTGGAGGCGGAAGAAGGCTGCCTGCTCTGGGGTATGTGGTGGGAGGGAGGAATGGGGCTTGTTTTGCTGTTGTTGTTTTGTTGCTTGTTGTGTTCTATGTTGTTCTGCTGATCATCGAGGGAATGCTGTGCTGGCACCAGAATGTGTGTTGATTGTTAGCACCCTTGGGGGGGGCGGTGTTGATTGATAATGCAAATGATACATTTCACTTTATGTTAAATCTTGAATTTAACTTAAATCTTGAATCTCATTCTCATAACAGTCACTAAAGGACCATAACCAGTTACGTTTTGTGTCTCATTCTTGACATCTGAAAAACCTTTAGATTGCAAAATCAAAGTTCAAAGTACATTTATTATCAAAGTATGTATACTTCATACAAGCAATACACACAAAAACCTGGAGGAACTCAACAGGCCAGGTAGCAACAGTCAACATTTCAGGCCAAGACCCTTTGGCAGGACCCTCCATCCTGAAGTGTCTTAGCCCGAAACAAAAACTGTACTCTTTTCCATAGATGTTGCCCGGCCTGCTGAGTTCCTCCAGCATTTTGTGTGTGTTGTTTGGTTTCCAGCATCTGCAGGTTATCTCATGTTTGTGATACTTTATACAATCTCAAAATTTGTTGTCTTGTAGGCAAAGAAACCCAACAGAACCCATTTAAAAAAAAAGACCATCAAACACCCAATATGTGAAATACAATCAAATCATGCGAACAATAAAAAGTAAACAAATAACACTCAGAACTAAAGTTCATGAAAGTGAGTCCACGCCACAAAGCCAGTTCATCGGTGCAGCTGGTCCAGGAGCCCATTCAGTGCAGTGATGAGTTAACTTCGCGCAACACCGACCCAGCCCTGACTCCTCGGCCTTTGCAATTTGGCCCTGCACTTGAATCAGCTGAAGGTTGACTCATTCCTTACTGTTGAGTATGGACTCTGCCATTTCACTAGATGCAGTGCGTGTCAGGCCTGCTTGTGTACTGTATAATTTTATGTAGAATGTCATGTAAGTTTCTTTTGAGTGCCCATCCCATTGGTTCAGAAACACAGCCTTCTTTCTCTGGCAAGGAGTCTGGACCAGCCCCAATGACTCAGAATAAGAGCTGATAGGGCTGACGTCTAACCTTTCTTCATGGAGGCGGTTGAGAATTTTTGCAATTCTCTACCCTGGAGGCTGTGGAAGCTCGGTCATTGTGCTTTCAGTATAGAGCTGGTTACATTCCTGGGTAGAACTGTTAGTTCATTAAGCACCAACACCCTTACTGGGGCATAAGCTGCCAACAGCAGCTCACAGAGTCCTTTATCATGAGCCAATCTTTTAAATTGTCCCCGGGTGTAGCCCATCTTTGAAAATCCTTCCTCTCCCAGAGGTGAGGTCTCTGGAGCTTTCGTTGAAATTTCTGTAGCTCTGGGTTTTTAAGGATGGGGTTGTTAGCCCCATGTCCAACCCTCCTTTTGCTGCTGGGTTTGGGACCATCCATGGTGGAGTTGTATTTAATTTTTGGGTACATTTAATGCAGTGGTTGATAGGTTCTTGATTAGTCAGGGCATCAAAGGTTTCAAGGAGAAGATAGCAGCATAAGGTTGAGAGGGATAATCAGTCCATCACGTCCATGCAGACTAAGGATTGTGTTCAGTTCTGGTCCCCTCATGATAGAAAGGTATGGAAGCTTTAGAGAGGGTGCAGAGGACATTTACCAGGGCGCTGCCTGGGTTGGAGAGCATGTCTTGTGAGGATAGGTTGAGCAAGCTAGGGCTTTTCTCTTTGGAGCAAAGGAAGATGAGAGGTGGCTTGTTGGAGGTGTGTACAAGGTGAGAGATGTAGATAGAGTGGACAGCCAGAGACTTTTTCCCAGGGCAGAAATGGCTAATGCGAGAGGGCATAATTTTAAGGTGATGAGAAGAAAGTATGGGAAGGGATGTCAGAGACAGTTTTTCCACATAGAGAGTGGAATGCGCTGCAGTGGGTGGTAGTAGAGGCAGATACATTAACAGACTCGTAGATAGGCAAATGGATGATAGAAAAATGGAGGGGTATGTGAGAGGGAAGAGATAGATTGATCTTGGAGTAGATTCAAAGGACATGACAACATTTTGGACCGAAGAACCTGTACTGTGCTGCATAGTCTCGATAGTCATAGAACAATCTGTAGCTGGTTATGTCTTGGTTTGTTCGAAGGCTTTAAGTATAGTTAGTTAAATATTTAATCTTTGGGGATGGCATCTTTAAAGTGTTTATACAGCACTTTCGGCGTCCTTTGTGTTTAATTTGTTGTTTTGTGGAATACATAATGTTTTCAGACTGTGGGATCACATGAGGAAAGCCAGCTGCAGTGTACCTGCTACAGCCTAACCATCTCAAAGCTCAAGCACACATGGCTTGTTAGGTACTAGGGGAATCGGAGCACAGCAAACAGGATCTCATCAGCTGGTGGCACAGAATGGCTACCTCTCCATGTGTGTTCCCACCCCCCCCACCCCCGTGACCCTGTGGGTTTCCTCCACGTGCTGCAGTTTCCTCCCACAGTCCATAGACATATGGGTTAGTAGCTTAACTCGTCGCTTGGGTCTAACTGGGTGCCAAAGGTTCATTTGACTGGAAGGGCCTGGTATCCTGCTATATTTCTAAATAAAGAAATATTTATATGGAATATACTGAAGATGGAACTCTTTAATACAGGCTCAAGTGGGGTCAAGCACAGAGAAAATGTTTCCCATGGTTGAGAAGCATTTTTTGCACTGAGTCAGGGGAGTTTAGAATATGGAACATAGAACAGTACAGCACAGGAACAGGCCCTTCTGCCCACACTGTTGTGCTGAACCAAATAAATGGGCAATCAAATGTCTAAATAAACTAATCCCTTCTGCCTACACAATGTCCATATCCTACCATTTTCCTCACATTCATGTGTCTATCTCAACATCTAAAGTCCAATCTATCTGCCTCTACCAGCTCCCCAGACAACACATTCCAGGCACCCAGCACTCTGTAAAATAAGAAACTTGCTTCTCACATCTCCTTTGAAATTACACCCTCTCACCTTAAATGCATGCATATCTTGTATTAGATATTTAAACCTGGGAAGAACGATAGTTTGTCCACTCTTTCTATGTCTTTCATAATCTTATAGCCCTCTATCAGATCTACCCTCTGCCACTCCAGAGCAAACAACCCAAGTTTGTCCAACCTCTTGTTTTAGTAATATGCCCTCTAATCCAGGCAGTATCCTAACAAACCTCTTCTGCACCCTCTCCAAAACCCTGACATCATTCCTATAATGGGGCGACCAGGACTGTAGGCAATACTCCAAATGTGGCCTAACTAGTTTCATAAAACTGCAACTTAACTTCCTGACTTTTGAATTCAATGTCTGGACTAATAAAGGCAAGCATGGCATATGCCTTCTTAACCTCACTTTCATCAAGCTATGAACGTGAACCCTAAGATCCCTCTGCTCAGCAACATGCACTGTAGGTCTCTTTGCATTTGACCTACCAAAGTGCAACACTTCACATTTGATCAGGTTAAACTCCATCTGCCATTTCTCTGCCCATATCTGCAACTGGTCTTTGATGGTCTTCTACACTACCCACAACGCTGCTAATCTTTGCGTGATCTGAAAGTTTACTAACTCACCCACCTGTGTTTTCATCCAGGTCATTCATGTGCATCACAAACAGCAGAGATTCCAGTGCAGAACTTGCATTTGAAGGGGATCAAATGTAAAGGGACAGAACACAGTTTATGGCAAGACACTTAACAGTGTTGATGAGCAGAAAGATTTTGGGGTGCAAGTCCATTGCACCATGTTGATGGGGTGGTAAGTTGTGGCATGCTTGTCTTTAGTGGTCGAGGAATTGAGTTCAAGGGTTGGGAAATTACATCAGAGCTTTATAAAACGCTAGTTAGGTGCAACTGACGTATTGCATTTAATTCTGGTTGCCTTATTATAGGAAGCATTGGGAGAATTTAGAGAGAATGTAGATGAGGCTATAAGAAGAGGTTAGACAAACTTGTTTTCTTTGGAGCAGATAGAGGCATAGGCAGCCTTTATCTTTTTCCCAGGGTTGAAATAGCTCCTAACAGAGGGCAGGCATTTAAGGTGAAAGGAAAAGGAGATGTGTGGTGGGTGTCTGGAATGGACTGCCTGCGGTGGTGCTGGAGAAAAGTACAATAGAGTTATTCAACAAGATAGATAATCTGCAGGAATGGGATGGATATGGACTTTGTGTAGGCAGAATGGATTTGTTTAATTGGCACCCAATTATTAATTTAAAAAAGTGATAAAGGTTAGCTTTATTTGTCACTTGTACATTGAAACATATTGAGAAATATGTCATTTGTGTCAAAGACCGGTGCATTTTATGGATGTGCAGAGGGCAGCTGCAAGTGTGGCTAAGCACTAAAGTCCTGTGCTGATCACCTGGTTGGAGTGTTCACTGATATCTTTAACCTCTTTCTTTGGCTGTCTGAGGTAACTTCCTGCTTCAAACAGGCTTCAATTATACCGGTCCCTAAGAATAATGTGATACCCTACCTCAATGACTATCATCCAGTAGGACTTGCATCTACTGTGATGAAGTGTTCTGAGGTTGGTCATGAAGCAACCACTCCTCCTTGAGAAACCTGGATCCGTACCGTCACAGCTGATGCCATTTCATTGGCCCTTCACTCAGCTCCAGAACATCTGGACAATGAAGATACATACATCAGGATGCTCTTCATTGACTACAGCATCGCAATTGACCTTGTCATCCCTTTAAAATTCATTAAACTCTAACACTCAAGCCTCGATACCTCCTTGTACCGCTGAATCCTCAATTTCCTCATTGGCTGACCCCAGTCACTTTGGATTGGCAACATCTCCTCCACATTCACAGGTGCACCACTAGGCTGTGTGATTAGCCCTGTGCTCTACTCACTTTATACTATGATTTTGGGGGAAAAAATTGTAAGAAATGAATACAGCTATGATGCTGTTGTTGGCCGAAACAAAGGTGGTGACAATTCAGCAGAAGATTGAAAGCGTGACTGAGTGGTGCCACAACAACTTCAATGTCAGCAAAACCAAAGAGCTGATTATCGACAGGATAGAGAAACCAGAGGTCTGTGATCCAGTCCTCATCAGGGGATCAGAGGTTGGGATGTTCAGTAGCTTTAAATTCCTTGACGTTAACATATCAGAGGAACTGTCCTGTGACCAACACATAAATGTCATGACAAAGGTGGCACAACTGCAAGTCTGCTTTATTATACATTGCGTAGATTCAGCATGTCACTCCAACTATTACAAACTTCTATAGATACACGTTGAAGAGTATCCTAACTGGTTGCTTCATAGGCTGATGGAAACGTCAATGCCCAAGAATGGAAATGGCTACAGAAAGTGGTGGATACAGCCCAGTCCATCACAGGCTAAACCCTCCCCACCAGTGAGCACATTTAAATGGAGCATTGCCACAAAAAAGCAGCATCCATCATCAAGGACCCCCAGCATTAAGGCCATGCCGCCTTCTCACTACTGTCATCAAGCACGACGTATAAAAACCTTAGATCCCACACCACCATAGAAACATAGAAAACCCACAGCACTTTGCAGGCCCTTCGGCCGACAAAGCTGTGCCAAACATGTCCCTAACTTAGAAATTACCCATAGCCCTCTTTTTCTGAGATCCATGTACTTATCCAGGAGTCTCTTAAGAGATCCTATCATATCTGCCTCCACCACCATCGCCAGCAGCCCATTCCACGCACTCACCACTCTCTGCGTAAAAAAACTTACCCCTGACATCTCCTCTATACCTACTTCCAAGCACCTTAAAACTATGCCCTGTCGTGTTAGCCATTTCAGCCCTGGGAAAAAGCCTCTGACTAACCACACAATCAATGCCTCTCATCATCTTATACACCTCTATCAAGTCACCTCTCATCCTCTACTGCTCAAAGGAGAAAAGGCTGAGTTCACTCAATCTATTCTCATAAGGCAAGTTCCCCAATCCAGGCAACATCCTTGTAAATCTCCTCTGCACCCTTTCTATGGCTTCCACATCCTTCCTGTAGTGAAGTGACCAGAACTGAGCACAGTACTCCAAGTGGGGTCTGACTGGGGTCCTATGTAGCTGTAACATTACCTCTCGGCTCCTGAATTCAATTCCATGATTGACGAAGGCCAATGCAGCGTATGCCTTCTTAACCACAGAGTCAACCTCCAGGTTCAGGAATAGTTATAACCCTGATTTAAGCTCCTGATCTGGCGTGGATAACTTCAGTCACCACAACTCTGAACTGATTCTATGACCTACCAACACAATTTTAAGGACTCTTTACAATTCATGTTCTCAGTCTCATTTTATTTGCACATTTGTTGTATGTTGGTCTGTGTTTATGTATAACTTTTCATAAATTAAATTGTGTTTCTTTTCTCCTGTAAATGCCTGCAAGAAAATAAATCTCAAGGTGTATGGTAATATATGTGTACTTTGCTAGTAAATTTACTTTGAACGTTTATGCTTGAAACTTTACAAATTCATACTCAAGTTGCAAAAGTTGTGTTTTGAAATTTGTCATTTCCTGCAAATTTTCTCCTTCCAAAATATGCAGCACACTCTCACTTTCTCAAAATAAAAATTTTCATGCAACTAGCTCACTCAACCCTTCCTCATAAGGCATGCTCTTCAATCCAGGCAGCATTCTAGTGAATCTCCTCTCCACCCCCTCTGAAGCTTCCACATCCTCCTTATAATGAGGTGACCAGACTGAACACAATACCACACAAGTGTGGTCTAACCAGTGTTTCATAGAGCTGCAGCATTGAGTCTATAAACTGGGAAGACATTGCACTCAATAGATACATCTGGAGGAAAACTTGTTCAAGACGGAGGGATGCTACATGAGAACGACTTCTGCTGTACCATGGAAAACAAGCAGCAGCTGTGAAAGGAGAGATCGACCCAACCACTAACCACGGCCACCACTTACTCCTGCCCACTCTGCACCAGAATATATAGATCAGATCCTGGATCAGTCTCTACAGCCACCCAAGGGACCACCAATAGATAAGCCCTGAATAGAACATTGTACTCGACTCGAATGATTGCACTGCTATTACTATAGAGCTGCGTCATTACCTCACAGCTCCTGTGCTCAATAAAGGCCGGCACACCAATACCTTCTTAAGCCCCCTATCAACTTGTGCAACAACTATGGCTATTGAAGTGTTCATAAGCACTTCAAGTGAGGTATATTTTACTAAATCTGCAGAGGCTCAAAATCTAAAATAAATGAAAAAAACGAACGCTACAAATGTTAACAGGTCTGCAGCTATGGAGAGAGAAAAAGTTTCAAATCAAGTCTTCACCGGAACTGGCTTGGAGATGCTCTGTGGGCAATAGAAGTGGCAGGATACTTGGTAGTGTGGAGGAGCAGAGGGATCTCGGGGTACATGTCCACAGAGCCCTGAAAGTTGCCTCACAGGTGGATATGGTAGTGAAGAAAGCTTATGGGATGTTAGCTTTCATAAGTCGAAGGATAGAGTTTAAGAGTCGCAATGTAATGATGCAGCTCTATAAAACTCTGGTTAGGCCACACTTGGAGTACTGTGTCCAGATCTGGTCACCTCACTATAGGAAGGATGTGGAAGCATTGGAAAGGGTACAGAGGAGATTTACTAGGATGCTACCTGGTTTAGAAAGTATGGATTATGATCAGAGATTAAGGGAGCTAGGGCTTTACTCTTTGGAGAGAAGGAGGATGAGAGGAGACATGATAGAGGTGTACAAGATAATAAGAGGAATAGATAGAGTGGATAGCCAGCGCCTCTTCCCCAGGGCACCACTGCTCAATACAAGAGGACATGGCTTTAAGGTAAGGGGTGGGAAGTTCAAGGGGGATATTAGAGGAAGGTTTTTTACTCAGAGAGTTGTTGGTGCGTGGAATGCGCTGCCTGAGTCAGTGGTGGAGGCAGATACAGTAGTGAAGTTTAAGAGACTACTAGACAGGTATATGGAGGAATCTAAGGTGGGGGCTTATATGGGAGGCAGGGTTTGAGGGTCGGCACAACATTGTGGGCCGAAGGGCCTGTACTGTGCTGTACTATTCTATGTTCTATGTTCTAACTGCAAACAGTCAGGATAAATGGGTCATTTTAGGATTAGCATCCCAGTTCTAATGAAGGACCTTCAACCCAGAAGCTGAAATCATTTTCCTCTCCACAGATAATGTCTGACCTGCTGAGTGTTTCCAACATTTTCTCTTTCTGTTTTATTTTTTGACAACCGTCAGCAAGTAGCTGAAAGTCTTAGTAATGGTGGGGGTGGGTGGGGAGTGGAGAGCTGCACTGAAGTATGGCACAGTGGGATGTTGAATTCACCTTGGGCAATCGAAAGTAGCTGGAGTTGATGCTGCTACATCCTGGTGTCTTTGTCGGAAGTCAAGAATGAGGCATAAACCTTGTTGCTTACAGCCATTTTATTAAGTGTTACAAGAATAAAGGATGAGTAAAGAAAGACTGAGGAAAAAGCAGCTGTGGTCGTCATACTCAAACCAGAATTAACAAAATAATAGTGATAACAATTAGCCTATAAAAAAGACAGATTCAAGTGGTGTGTCACCTGCTCCAGAAAAACTTAAGAAGCTTTAGAAAAATACGAAAGCAACTACTGTAATTGCTGTAAAATTCACTGAACAATTACACTTGTATAGATGATTTGATGAAACAATACCGTCAAACATTGGAAAGTTAAACTATGAGGAAATAAATGAGCAAAACACCAATTCTACACGCTGATCAACAATGTAAAGAATCCTGATACTGAAGTCCAGAACGGGGGCGGGGGGGGGGCGGTGGGGAATAAAAACAAGTCAGGTCTTGTTCTCAGGCAGTTCTGATTTTATCAAAAGGGGCACGCCTCAAAATCACTAACTTATCCCAAATACCCGATATTAAACCTTTACCAAATGCGTTGGTACAAAGAAACAAGTCCAGAACATTTCTCTCAGGCATCTCAGGAAAGTTTGATATCAAAGGGTTAATGAAATGTTGAATTTGAAGATATCTAAAGAAATGAGTATTAGGTAGATTAAACTTTACAGACAGTTGTTGAAAAGTTGCAAAACGATTATCTATGAAAAGATCTTCAAAGCGCCTAATACCCTTTCTATGCTGGTCGTAAAAGGTTGAATCCCGCATAGAAGGTAGGAAAAGATGATTGTGTAAAATAGGGCTAGAGAGAGGAAAGCCATGAAGACCATTAAATTTTCTGAACTGAGCCCATATTCTTAAAGTATGTCTGATAAAAGGATTAACAATGTCTAGGTAAATGACAAGGAAGTGTGGAACCGAGAAGTGCAGGAATTGAAAGATCCTTAGTAGAGTTCAAATCCATTGCCACCCATTTTGGGCAGTCAGACTTATTATGGAAGAAAGACCAAAAAAATTAGACAACGAATATTGGCTTCCCAATAATATAAATGAAAATTAGGCAAGGCCATACCACCTTTTTTAGATTTTTGAAGATGAGCTTTATTAAGTCTCCTTATCTGATGTGGTTTGAGATTTAATTCTTAAGTCAGTCAACTCAACCTCTCTATGTGCTCGCCACTGCCTTTTGCAGTTTAAGGTTGTATTCAGGGCTCATATGTCTAAAACTAAATTATCATGGTTTTATCCTGACATTAGTCCTGTTTGTGATAAGTGTAAAGGGGCTGAGGCTTCCCTTATTCATATGTATTGGACCTGTCCTAGTCTTGAGAAATTCTGGAGAGAAGTCTTTTTAACCCTATCTCATATTCTTAATTGTCATTTAGAACCTAACCCTCTGGTTGCTCTTTTTGGCACCTTAGGTGAAGTTAATATGCACTTGAGTACGACTGAATGCGGAACATTATCTTTCGCCTCTCTCTTGGCTAGACGGTTGGTTCTTCTTAGGTGGAAAGATGCTGCCCCACCCACTCATGCTCAATGGCTTAGTGATATTATGGCCTGTTTAGACCTCGGAAAGATTAATTATTCACTTCTTAATTCGGTTATAAAGTTTCATAAGGTGTGGGGACCTTTTCTTGAATATTTCCATAGCTCTTCTTTAGGGTAAGTTTATCCTTTTAGTATGCTACAATCCCTTACTTTCAGCGTTTTTTTCTTGACAGTTATACGGTTTTTTGTTATGAACTATATACTTTTGGTAGTCGGCATTATATTATTTTTTCCCTATATATAAATATATTTACAGTTCTCTGGGGTTGAATGTTCTGATTGATTTTTTTTTCATATGTAAAGTGGTTGGCCTGGGTTTTTCTTTTGTTTTCAGTGGGAGGTTGGGATGGATATTAATTTTATATATTTCTCTTTTGGGTGTTTTTTTTCTTACTGTTATGAATTATATATTGGATTTGTTTGTTTTGCACTGTACAAATCTCCATTTTGTTGTTGGGTTCCTCTTTGTAGTTACACTGTAGAAATGCATTAAAAAAATTAATTTAAAAAAAACAGGTCAGGCAGCATCTCTGGAGAGAAAAACAAGTAATGTCTCAGGCACAGAACCCATCATCAGATCCAGAAAAGAGCAAAGCAATTTAGTGCAGATAGCAGAGAATGTAGAGCAGGAGTTCCCAACCTTTTTATGCCATGGATCCCTCCCATTATCTGAAGGGTCCATGGACCACATATTGGCAATCCCTGATGTAGAGGGAGGGTGATGGGTGGAATAAAGGGTGAGACCGGATCACCTAGGTAAAATTGAAAGTAAATTTATTATCAAAGTACATATATGTCACCATATACTACAATGAGATTTGTTTTCTTGTGGGCGTTCACAGTAAATAGAAATAAACACAGTAAAATCAATGAAAAATCTCACACAACAGAGATATACAAACAGGTAATGTGTAAATTACAACAAGCTGCAAATGCAAAAAGAAAAAAATAAGCAATAAAGTTTGTGAGAATGCAGACACGAGGAAATCTGCAGATGCTGGAAATTCAATCAACACACACAAAATGCTGGTGGAACGCAGCAGGCCAGGCAGCATCTATAGGAAGAAGTACAGTCGACATTTCGGGCCGAGACCCTTCATCAGGACTAGGTACAGTCGATGTTTCGGGCCGAGACCCTTCTCGGACTGAAACATTGACTGTACCTCTTCCTATAGATGCTGCCTGGCCTGCTGCGTTCCACCAACATTTTGTGTGTGAAGTTTGTGAGAATGATCACAGGAATGAAAAGGTTAACATATGAGGAGCATATGATGACCCTGTGCCTATATTTGCTGGAGTTTAAAAGAATGAAAGAGGTCTCATTAAAACCCGCCAAATATTGAAAGGCCTAGATATAGTGACATGGAGTGGACGTTTGCTATAGTGAGGGAATCAAGGACCAGAGGGCAAAACCTCAGAATAGAGGACCGTCCATTTAGAACAGAAATGAGGAATTTCTTTAGTCAGAGTTGCTAAATCAATCTGTGGAATTCATTGCCATAGACAGCTGTGGAGACCAAGTCATTGGGTATATTTAAAGTAGTGGTTGATAGGTTCTTGGTTAGCAGGGGTTTCAAAGGTTATGGGGAAAAGACAGAGAATGGGGTTGAGAAGGATAATAAATCAGCCATCATGGAATGGCAGAACAGACACGGGTCAAGTGGCTCAATTCTGCTCCGACGCCTCAGGGTCTGTATTTGGATGCAATTCTTCACAAAACGTAGTGGAAATCAGGAGGCCATGCCCCCACATTGCTGTCATTTGTAACTTTCAACACCTATAGAGTGTTTGTTGGTTTGAGGTTTGCAGAAACAGGGTCGGTAAATGGAGGCAAGATCCAGGTCATTCTCAACCTCTCTGACTATGGAATAAGCCTTTTCCTATTCTCATGTTGCACTGTGTGCCAACAGAGAGAACCTGT
Source organism: Mobula hypostoma (assembly GCF_963921235.1). Classification (NCBI taxonomy): domain Eukaryota; kingdom Metazoa; phylum Chordata; class Chondrichthyes; order Myliobatiformes; family Myliobatidae; genus Mobula; species Mobula hypostoma. Next base: position 75,806,074 of record NC_086110.1, on the reverse strand, counting down.
AGAACTGATGTTTGTTTTTACTCTCAAAGGCCACCTCGCGCTTACGTGAGAGGGGAAGTGATGGCAGCCTGGCCGGTCTTGAAGTTCAGCAATTGTTCTGTTCCCAGACCACGGCGATTCCTGAGCACCAGCTGAAGGATCTGAATGTGAAAATCGACAGTGCCCTGCAGGTGAGTGTAGTGGTGCAGGAAGTTGCCATGCTATGTAAAGGGGAATAATGTCAATGTTCCTCTGCCAACACTAGCAGGCATATGGTCGTCCTTTTCCTTCTTCTCATTAGCTATGTTCCCATCCCAGCATTTCAGAGTTAACAATCAAAATCAGGTGTAATATCACTGACATATGTTGTGAAATTGCATATTTTATGGCAGCAGTACAGTGCAATACATACAGTTGAAGTCAGAAAAATACATTTAGCCAAATACATTTAAACTCAGTTTTTCACAATTCCTGACATTTAATCCTAGAAAACATTCCCTGTCTTAGGTCAGTTAGGGTCATTATTTTAAGAATGTGAAATGTCAGAATAATAGTAGAGAGAGTGATTTATTTCAGCTTTTATTTATTTCATCACATTCCCAGTGGGTTAGAAGTTTACATACACTTTGTTAGTATTTGGTAGCGTTGCCTTTAAATTGTTTAACTTGGGTCAAATGTTTTGGGTAGCCTTCCACAAGTTTCTCACAGTAAGTTGCTGGAATTTCGTTCCATTCTTCCAGACAGAACTGGTGTAACTGAGTCAGGTTTGTAGGCCTCCTTGCTCGCACATGCTTTTTCAGTTCTGCCCACAAATTTTCTGTCAGATTGAGGTCGGGGCTTTGTGAAGGCCACTCCAATACCTTGACTTTGTTGTCCTTAAGCAATTTTGCCACAACTTTGGAGGTGTGCTTGAGGTCATTGTCCATTTGGAAGACCCATTTGCGACCGAGCTTTAACTTCCTGATGTCTTCAAGTCAAGCCAAGTTGCTTTTATTGTCATTTCAACCATAACTGCTGGTACAATACACAGTAAAAACGAAACAAGGATCCTCCAGGACCATGGTGCTACATGAAACAACACAAAACTACGTTAGACTTCAGGCTACATAAAGTGCACAAAACAGTGCAAGACAGTACAATAATTAATAAACAAAACAATAGGCACAGTAAAGGACAAATTACAATATAATAAATGATGTAAATGTAAACAATGTTTTAGCAGGAATTGAGAAAGAAAGAAGCAAAAATTGCAAAGGGAGTGGTGTTCAGTTGAGAGTGTGTGTTTTGTGTGTGTGTGTGTGTGTGTGTGTAGGTTGGTGTCAGACTAGACTCTGGGAATTGAGGAGTCGAATGGCTTGGGGGAAGAAACTGTTATACATTCGGGCCGTGAGAGCCCGAATGCTTTGGTACCTTTTGCCAGATGGCAGGAGGGAGAAGAGTTTGTATGAGGGGTGCGTGGGGTCCTTCACAATGCTGTTTGCTTTACGGATGCAGCATGTGGTGTAAATGTCTAATGGTGGGAAGAGAGACCCCAATGATCTTCTCAGCTGACCTCACTATCTGCTGCAGGGTCTTGCGATCCGAGACGGTGCAATTTCTGAACCAGGCAGTAATGCAGCCGCTCAGGATACTCTTGATACAACCTCTGTAGAATGTGGTGAGGATGGGGGGGTGGGAGATGGACTTTTTTCAGCCTTCGCAGAAAGTAGAGACCCTGCTGGGCTTTCTTTGCTATGGAGCTAGTGTTGAGGGACCAGGTGAGATTCTCCGCTAGGTGAACACCAAGAAATTTGGTGCTCTTAACGATCTCTACGGAGGAGTCATCGATGTTCAGCGGAGAGTGGTTGCCCTGTGCTCTCCTGAAGTCAACAACCATCTCTTGTTCACATTCAGAGACAGGTTGTTGGCTCTGCACCAGTCCGTTAGCCGCTGCACCTCCTCTCTGTATGCTGACTCATCGTTCTTGCTGATGAGACCCACCACGGTCGTGTCATCGGCGAACTTGATGATGTGGTTCGAGCTGTGTATTGCTGCACAGTCGTGGGTCAGCAGAGTGAACAGCAGTGGACTGAGCACACATCCCTGGGAGGCCCCCGTGCTCAGTGTGATGGTGTTAGAGATGTTGCTCCCGATCCGGACTGACTGAGGTCTCCCAGTCAGGAAGTCTAGAATCCAGTTGCAGAGGGAGGTGTTTAGACCCAGTAGGCTCAGCTTTCCAGTCAGTTTCTGAGGAATGATTGTGTTGAATGCTGAACTGATATCTATGTACAGCATTCGAACATGCGTGTCTTTTTTGTCCAGGTGGGTTAAGGCCAGGTGGAGGGTGATGGCAATGGCAATGGCATCGTCCGTTGAGCAGTTGGGATGATACGTGAATTGCAGGGGGTCCAGTGAGGGGGGCAGCAGGGTCTTGATGTGTCTCATGACTAGCCTCTTGAAACACTTCATGATGATGGATGTGAGTGCAACGGCAACGGGATGGTAGTTGTTGAGGTAGTACACTGAAGACTTCTTTGGCACGGGGACGATGGTGGCGGCCTTGAAGCATGTGGGAACGACGGCGCTGCTCAGGGAGATGTTGAAGATGTCAGTGAGAACATCTGCCAGCTTGTCTGCACATCCTCTAAGCACTCTGCCAGGAATATTGTCTGGCCCAGCAGCCTTCTGTGGGTGGACCCTGCATGGAGTTTTCCGCACATTGGCCATGGTAAGACACAGCACCTGGTCATTGGGAGGAGGAGTGGTCTTCCTCGCCGCCACGTCATTATCCGCCTTGAAACGAGTGTAGAAGTTGTTCAACGCATCTGGGAGGGAGGCATCACCAGCACAGGCAGGTGACGTCCTGTAGTTGGTGATGTCCTGAATGCCCTTCCACATGCGCCATGTGTCGCCGTTGTCCTGGAAATGGCTGTGGATTAACAGGGCGTGTACATGCTTTGCCTCTCTGATGGCCCGGGACAGTTTAGCCCTCGCTGTTGTTAGGGCAGCCTTGTCACATGCTCTGAAGGCGGAGTCTCGGGTCCTCAGCAGCGCACGCACATCCATGGCTTCTGGTTGGAGATGTTGAGATGCTGCTTCAATATATCCACATCATTTTCCTTCCTCATGATGCCATCTATTTTGTGAAGTGCACCAGTCCCTCCTGCAGCAAAGCACCCCCACAACATGATGCTGCCACCCCCATGCTTCACGGTTGGAATAGTGTTCTTTGGCTTGCAAGCCTCACCCTTTTTTCTCCAAACATAACGATGGTCATTATGGCCAAACTTTTCAATTTTTGTTTCATCAGACCAGAGGACATTTCTCTAAAAAGTAAGATCTTTATCCCCATGTGCACTGGCAAACTGTAGTCTGGCTTTTTTATGGCGGTTTTGGAGTAGTGGCTTCTTCCTTACTGAGCAGCCTTTCAGGTTATGTCGATCTAGATTGGGGGACCGCTTCGTCGAGCACCTCCGCTCTGTCTGCCACAACAGACAGGATCTTCCGGTTGCCACCCACTTCAGCTCTGCTTCACATTCCCATTCGGATATGTCCATACATTGCCTCCTCTACAGCCATGATGAGGCTAAACTCAGGTTAGACAATAGACAATAGGTGCAGGAGTAGGCCATTCGGCCCTTCGAGCCAGCACCGCCATTCATTGTGATAATGGCTGATCATCCACAATCAGTATCCAGTTCCTGCCTTATCCCCATAACCTTTGGGGTTGGAGGAGCAACACCTCATATACCGTCTGGGTAATCTCCAGCCTCTTGGTATGAACATTGAATTCTCCAACTTCCGGTAATTCCCTCCCCCCACCTTCTCCCATCCCTGTTTCACTCTGCCCCCCCCCCCCAGCTGCCTATCACCTCCCTCATGGTTCCGCCTCCTTCTACTACCCATTGTGCTTTCCCCATTCCTTCTTCACCTTTCCTGCCTATCCCCTCCCTGCTTCCCCTCCCCCACCCCTTATCTTTCCCCTTACTGGTTTTTCACCTGGAACCTACCAGCCTTCTCCTTCCCACCCTCCCCCCACCTTCTTTATAGGGCCTCTGCCCCTTCCCTCTTCAGTCCTGACGAAGGGTTCCGGCCCGAAACGTTTACTCATCGTTTCCACGGATGCTGTCCGACCTGCTGAGTTCCTCCAGCATGTTGTGAATGTTGATATAGGACTCGTTTTACTGTGGATATAGATACTTGTCTACCTATTTCCTCCAGCATCTTCTCAGGTCCTTTGCTGTTGTTCTGGGATTGATTTGCACTTTTCGCGCCAAAGTACATTCATCTCTAGGAGACAGCATGCGTCTCCTTCCTGAGCAGTATGACGGCTGTGTGGTCCCATGGTGTTTATACTTGCATACTATTGTTTGTACAGGTGAACATGGTACCTTTAGGCATTTGGAAATTGCTCCCAAGGATGAACCAGACTTTTGGAGGTCCACAATTTTTTTTTTGAGGTCTTGGCTGATTTCTTTTGATTTCGTTTGTAAACTTCTGACCCACTGGAATTGTGATATAGTCAATTAAACGTGAAATGTTGTTGTTCGTCCTTCGTAGTCGAAGATGACCATGGCTTCAAAGTCAAATGGGAGATTGGAGGCTGTGGGTCCGGAGGTGACTGATGAGGCCAATCCGGGCCCTGAAGGCTCGCCCACATGTGGGACACAAGTGGGTGGGTGCTGTCGTGGCAGTGGATGCTGCTCGGGCCTTGTGCACAGCACGCTTTCGTTGCGCCTCGATGATGCGCCTGACTTCAGCTGCACAGGCTCCTGTGGTGAAAAGTGAAATAATCTGTCTGTAAACAATTGTTAGAAAAATTACTTGTGTCGTGCACAAAGTAGATGTCCTCAACGTCTTGCCAAAACTATAGTTTGCTAATATGAAATCTGTGGAGTGGTTAAACGACGAGTTTTAATGACTTCAAATGTACATAAAAATACTATAAATTACAGTAAAAAATACAGTGGATTTCCTGCTAATTGGGACACAGCGGGACCAGCAAATTTCGGCCCAATTAAGCAACTTTGCTAATTAGCCAACGTTTCATGCAGATGGTTAAGAAGGTATAAAAAAAGACATTAATTTTAACAGAATAAAAAATTACATATTTAAGTGAAATACAGAACAGTGTATTGGTTCGTAATAGTTCTCAATGGAGGAATTTATCCAGTGTATGCTGCTGTGTTCTTTTTATTGATCGTAAACAATCAATATCTGCGCAGACGCCTAGTGCAGATAAAATGCTTTTGCTGATTGCATTCTCCAAATCTTCATTTTGTTTGTAACATTGTTGCTACCTTAATTCTTCATAGTTCCTAATTTGGTGAAATAGTGAAGTAATTTCATTTTCACTCCCAGCCATTTCTGTCATCTCCACGTCTGCATGCTTGAAATTGCAGCAAGCAAGACAGTTCTGAATTGTCTTATTGCTTATTTCTTGCCAACTATCTATGATAAAAAAAACTTGCTGTTTAAACACAATCTCGCAACTAATGCTATTTAAAAACTATCTGCTCTAAGCACCGTGTAGTGTCTAATGACCACACAAGTGCACATGGCTGACAGTCTTCCGACCCAAGAAAGCAGCATAGTATCCCTGGTTGTATTCTTGATTAGTTTTTGCTCTTTTAGAGTTGTCCCAAATAAGCAGTTGCCCTTATTAACTGATGACCCAATTAACTGGAATCCACTGTATATATATATATATAAAAAAAAATAAATTAAATTAGTAGTTGAAAAAAAGAGCAAAAATATTGAGGTGGGTATATGCTGTTACATACCTCATGGATATCTTATGACCATGATGTAATGTTTTTTTTGTTGGAGGCCACCTGATGTAATTTTTCCGCCAATATGAGGTCACATGATGACCTGTTCTCAACAGGTATATAAGAGGGAGACCCGAGTGATGCAGTTTAGTTTTCCAGCTAGAACGTTAGCCAGAGACTCCGCTCCGTTGCGTATTTTTTTTATGAAGCAGTTTCATTTTTAAAACGGAGTTTTATGTTCTATTGTAAGGTACAATAGTGCTGGACTGGCAGTTTACCCATTTCTGCCAGATTTGTTGATGTACCTTTTCAGTAGTATTAGAGAGTGATGACTTTATCGAAGTACAGGACCTGAAAGATTAAGAAAAGTTGGTATTGTTCGTCAGTTTAATAAAGGATCGACCTTACTGAGTCTTCGTTGAAGAAGTAGCGACCTGCATCGAAGATAACTCCTGCCAAAAGAGAAGGGTAGTTCATGCAGGAGTTTGCTCGCCAGAAGAAAGGTCAGTTGTTTTTAAGCCATTTATTTCCTTCATCGTGAATCCTTTGGACAGAACCAGCAGGAAAGTCGCGTCTATGAAGAAATCCTTCTCCAGAGAAGTCTCTCCTAATTGACTGTATAAATCACTTGGACTTTCGAATTTACCATTTTAAGAACTGTGTTTGACTTTACCGCTTTAAGAACTGTTTTCGCAATTATCGCTTGAAGAATGAGTACTGAGTGGCGGTTTGTGGAATGGCCGCATAGCGGCTAATTTCTGGTTAAGGTTTTTGTTTGTTTTTTTTTAATTGTTTATCAGTGTTTAATAAATGTTTGGATGTTTTTATATAACCTGACTCAATTGATATTCATTTTTGACGGTTACGTAACATAAATTGTGGGGGCTCGTCCGGGATTTTGTTCCAAATTTTGAGCTTAAGTGCTTGTTTAATTTCCATTCTGATTTGGAAAAGGGACACACCTGATTTTTTTTTTTTAGTTTGATTGGTATTCGGCAGCAATGAATATTGACGACTTTATGGCTTCACCAGACCCGGAGGAATTAGCAAATGTGAGAAAACCTGAGGTATCGGAGATTGCTAAAAGGTTAAACCTTAAAGGAATTACGAAGGGTACAACAGAGGCCTTAATTCAAAAAAACGCAACGGAGCGGAGTCTCTGGCTAGTGTTCCAGCTGGAAAACTAAACTGCGTCACTGGGGTCTCCCTTTTATATACCTGTTGAGAACAGGTCATCATGTGACCTCACATTGGTGGGAAAATTACATCAGGTGACCTCCAACATAAAAACCATTACATCATGGTCATAAGATATCCATGAGGTATGTAACAATGCAAATTCATTGTCTGTTCAGAAATCTGAAAACAAACATAGTGTGTGCCTCTCAGGATGAGGCTTTTCATTCTAGAATGAAGGAGGTGTCCTTTTTCAAAGAAAGGAGCTTCCCTTCCTCTACCGTCAACGCTGCCCTCAACCGCATCTCTTCCATTTCACGCATATCTGCTCTTACCTCATCCTCCCGCCAAGCTACCAGGGATAGGGTTCCTCTTGTGTTCTCCTACCACCTCACCAGCCTCCGTGTCCAGCACATAATTCTCTGAAACTTCTGCCATCTTCAAATAGATCCCACCACCAAACACATCTTTCCCTCCCTCCACCCCCCCCCACTTTCTGCTTTCTGCAGGGATCACTCCCTACTCAACTCCCTTGTCCATTCGTCCTCCCCAGTATTCTCCCTCCTGGCATTTATCCTTGCATGTGGAACAAGTGCTACACCTGCCCCTGCACCTCCTCCCTTACTAACATTCATTCAGGGCCCCAAACAGTCCTTCCAGGTGAGGCGACACTTCATCTGTGAGTCTGTTCGGGTTAATTACTGTGTTTGGTGCTCCTGGTGTAGCCTCTTGTATATCGGTGTGACCCAACATAGATTGGGAGACCGCTTCGCTGAGCATCTATGCACCCTCTACCAGAACAAGCAGGATCTCCCAGTGGCCACCCAGTTCCTATTTCCATTCCAATATGTTCATCCATAGCCTTCTCCACTGCCAGGATAAAGGCACACTTAGGTTGAAGGAGCAACAGTATTCTGTTTGGGTAGCGTCCAACCTGATGGCATGTACATTGATTTCTCAAACTTCCAGTAATGCCTCTCCCACCCCCTTCACTGTTTCCCATCCCCTTATCCCATTCTCATGTAATTTCATTGGCCGCCCATCGCCTCCCTCTGGTGCTCCTCTTCCCCCCTCCTTTTCTTTCTTCCATGGCCTTCTGTCTCTTTCACCAATCAACTTCCTGGCTCTTTGCTTCATCCTTCCCCCTCCAAGTTTCACCTATTGCCTGGCGTTTCTCTCTCCCTTCCCCACCTTTCAAATCTACTCAGCTTTTTTCTCCAGTCTGCCAAAGGGTTTCAGTCCGAAACGTCGACTACTTTTTTCCACAGATGCTCCACCCTCACCCCTCCCCCTCCCCTCCCCTCCCCTCCCCTAATATCCCTCCTCTCCCCCTCCTCTCCTATCCCCCCCACCTTACCCCTCCCCTCCCCTCTCCCCTGCCCCTCCCTCTCTCCGACCCTCCCCTCTCCCCTTGCCCCTTCCCTTCCCTCCATTCTTTCCACCCTCTCTCCCTTCTCCACCCTCCCTCCTTGCTCCCTCCACTCTCTCCTGTTCCCCTCTCTCCCTCTCCCTATCCTGCCTCCCTCTCCCTCTTCGCTCTCCCTCACCCCTCCCCGTGCCCCCTCCTGTTCCCCCTCCCCATGTCCCCCACTCCTCTCCCTTTTACCCACCTCCACCCCTTCCCTCCTCTCCCCTCTCCCTCCACTCCCCCTCTCTCACACACGTTTCCAACCACATTGCATCAGATGGTTTAATCTCTGCACTGAATTCTTTGATGCCAGCATTACAGAGAGTAGTTTTATTTGTGCAGTGATGTAGAGAATAGGATTTAGAATTGATTTATTATTGTCAGACTGAGATACAGTGAAAAGCTTGCCCTGCATTCAGTCCATACAGATCACAGGGGTGGTACAGAGGTCAGCTTAACGACTTACAGCACCAGAGATTGCGATTCAGTTTTTACTGTTGTCTGTAAAGAGTTTGTACATTCTCTGTGTGACTGCATGGGGTTTTCTCTGGGTGCTCTGGATTTCTCCAAAGACCAAATGGTCGGTAAGTTGTTGGCATGCTGTAATGATGCCGGAAGCATGGCGACATATACAGGCTGTCCCAGCACATCCTCAAACTGTGTTGACTTTGACGCAAATGACATATTTCACTGTATGTTTCACTTGACAGATAAAGCTAATCTAGTTTAATATTACACATTGCACTGAGGTAGACCAAAGTAAAACAGTGAAAGAGTGCAGAATAAAGACCGTAAGATTTAGGAGTGGAATTAGGCTGCTTAGCCCAACGAGTCTGCTCCACCATTTCATCATGGCTGATCCAGTTTCCCCCTCGGCTCCTATCTCCTGCCTTCTCCCTGTATCCCTTCATGCCCTGACTCATAAAGAATCTGTCAACCTCTGCCTTAAATATATCCAGTGCCTTGGCCTCCACAGCCACCTATGGCAATGAATTCCACAGATTTACCACTCTCTGGCTAAAGAAATTCCTCCTCATCTCTGTTTCTGAATGGGTGACCCTCACAACACACTAAGTGGAACAGCCACAGAGAAAGTGCAGTGCAGCTGGACAATAGGTGCAAGGTCATAACGAGGTAGTATTTGACAAAGTGCCACAACAGTGGTCTGGGAACAGAACGAGGGCCAATATTACTAGTGTGGGTTAGGTTTTGCTAGCCAACAGATTACAGATAAGTGGGTCACGAACACGTTGGTGGTGACTAACTCGAGCTTTAGGGAGGAGTGCTGCAGCCTCCACTGCTCATAATCTGTGTTGATCACGAGGGCTGCTGTAGCCACTTGCTGATGGTACAAAGGTAGGTGGGTTAGTGAATTGTGAGGAAGACGAAAGGACTCTGCAGAGGGATGTAGGTAGATTGAGTGAGTGGTTCAAATTTGACAGTTAGCATGTAATGAGGTAAGATGTGAGATTATCCACCTTCAGAATAAGAATGAGAAAGCAAGTTATTATTTGAACAGAGCAAGACCATAGCATGTTGTACTACGAAGGTAGCTGTGGACTCTTGCTTTACTTGATGCATATATATCAAATCATACAATGAAATGCATTATAAACATAAGAAATTCTGCCGGTGCCGGAAATCCAGCACAACACACGCAAAATGCTGGAGGAACTCAGCAGGTCAGGCAGCATCTATGGAGAGGAGTAAACAGTCGAAGTTTTAGACTAGAAAGGAAGAGGTCAGAAGCCAGAATTAGAAGATGGGGGGAGAGGAAGGAGGACAAGCTAGAAAGTGATAGGTGAAGCCAGGTGGGTGAAGGACAGGGGTGGATGAAGTAAGAAGCTGGGTGGAAAATGCAAAGGGCTGGAGAGGAAAGAACCTTATATGAGGGGAGAGTGGATCAGGGGAGGAAGGGAAGGAGGAGAGGCGCCAGATGCAGGTGATTGGAAGGCGAGGAAAATCGGAAGAGGTAAGAGGTGGCCAGACTTGGGAATTGAAGAAGAGAGAAGGAGAGGGAGGAAAAATTCTCCGGAATTTGGAGATAACAATGTTCATTCCATCAGGTTGGAGGCTACTCAGATGGAATATGAGGTTGAATGGGAGTGGGTTCCAACCTGAGAATAGCCTCATCATTGCAGTAGAGGAGGCCATGGATCAACTTATGGGAATGGGTCATTTGGGTCAACAATCAACATCGTCCAAGGTCTATGTTGTGCTGTTGACCCAAATGCTGGGAGCAGCTAGCAAGTATCACCATGCTTCTGGCACCAACATAGCATGTCCACAACTTACTAACCCTAACCTGTACGTCTTTGGGAAGAAACTGGAACACTGGAGGAAACCCAGCAGTCATGGGGAGAATGGCCAAACTCCTTACACACAAAGGCAGGAATTAAATCCGAATTGCTGGTGCTGGCGCTGAACTCCGATGCCCTGAGCTGTAATAGCATTGTGCTTACTGCTGCACACCGTGGTGTCCAAAGCTGCAGGAAATCCTGCTGAAGGGTGTCGGCCCGAAACCTCGACTGTACTCTTTTCCATGGATGCTGCCTAGCCTGCTAAGTTCCTCCAGCATTTTGTATGTGTTGCTTGGATTTCCAGCATCTGCAGATTTTCTCTTGTTTGGATTTGAGAGGTTGTAATGTTGGGAAAGTGTGGGGTTTCTGTTCTTAGAAAAGAAACAAAAAGTGAGCTGATAAAGATTGTGGATGGAATGGATGGAGTTAATACACAAAGAATGTCTCTGCTGGTGGGAAAACACAAAACCAGAGGCCATTAACATAAGAGAGAAATTGGCAAAGCTTTTTGCAAAGAATGAGTAGAATGTGGAACTTGCTGCCACAGGAAGTGGTTGAGATAAATAACTTCCAAGAGGGAACTGAGCATGTAGTCAAGAGAGCAGAGAATCAAATGAGAGAGGTGACGGGCTGTGAGGTGATAGGTGGGCTGGGGTGGACACTGAAAACAGCACTGACTAGTTGGGCCGCGGATCTACATCACTTCTGCCTCTTCACTTTTAGGGTCTGGGTGTTTTAGTAAATTTATTATCCAAGAACATATATGTCATCATATACTACCCTGAGATTCATTTTCTTCCAGGCATTTACAGGAAAGTAAAGAAATACAATAGAATTAATGAGAAACCGCAGATAACCAATGACTAGCAACAAATATGCAAAAGAAGATAAATTGTAATAATAAACAATAAAAAAAACAATTCTGAGAACATGGGGTGTAGGTCCATGAAAGTGAGTCCATAGGTTGTGGAATCAGTTCAGAGTTGAGCTGAGTGAAGTTATCTAACTGGTTGATGGTTATAGGGGAATAGCTCTTCCTGAACCTGGTGGTGTGGGACCTAAGGTTCCTGTACATCCTGTTCAATGGTGGTAGCAAGAAGATAGCCTGGCCTGGATGGAGGGGGTCCTTGATGGTGGATGCTGCTTTCTTGTGGCAGCCCTTCCTGTAAATGTGCTCAATGGTGGGGAGGGTGTTACCTCTGATGAACTGAGCAGCATCCATTTACTTTCTGTAGATGCTTCTGTTCCTGGACATTGGTGTTTTCATGCAACACACACAAAATGGTGGAGGAACTCAGCAGGCCAGGCAGCATCTATGGAAAAAAGTACAGTTGACCTTTTGGGAGGAAACCCTTGGTGCTTTCATATAAATTACATTTTTGGGGGTTTTCCTGGTTGTCTGATTGATCCATAGCTGCTCACCTGCTCACTTGTTGTCTTACAGGCTTACAAAGTGGCTTTGGAAAGCCTGGGTCACTGTGAATACGCCATGAAGGCTGGATTCCACCTAAACCCAAAAGCCATTGAGGCTTCATTACAGGTAAGTGCAAATTCCAGTCCCCTGACAGGTATTTCTTGGGTGATGGGCTGAAGTTGGCAGAACAAGTCCCAAGCATGGGAAGAAAAGATTGATGCAATTTGAGCCCAAGAGTCAATTAACTTGAATTTGACTGTCAGGGAACTTTGCTCCAGTCAGACCTCTAGAGGTGACAAGAGAGAGCTGCACCCTTAACAGCATGTTATTGGAAATAGTTTAGTATTGTCAGACCTACCGAGGTACAGTGGAAAACTTTGTGTTGCTGCCATCCATAAAGATCAATTCATTACAACGGTGCATTGAGGCAGTACAAGGAAAAACAATAACAGATACAGAGCAACACACACAAAATGCTGGAGGAACTCAGCAGGCCAAGCAGCATGTATGGAAAAAAGTACAGTTAATGTTTTGGGCTGAATCCCTTCAGCAGGACAGATGCAGAATTAAGTGTTGCAGTTACAGAGAAAATACAGTCAGACAATAAGGTGCAAGCCCGTAATGAGATATATCGTGAGCCAAAAGTCCATCTTTATCATACAAGAGGTCTGTTCAATTGTCTTATAAAGCACTAGTCTTAATAACATTAAACTGTTAGTCCTGAAGAAGGGTCTTGGTCCAAGATATCTGTTTGTTCATTTCCATAGATGCTGTCTGAACTGCTGAGTTCGTCCAGCATTTTGTGTTTTGCTTTGGATTTCCGGCACCTACTGAATTTCTTGTGTTTAGTCTTATGATATAACAAGTTGTCCTTGAGTCTGGCGGTATGCGTTCTCCCGTTTTTGTATTTTCTGGAACTCCCTCCCTAACAGCATTGTTGGTGGAATACCTCTAGGGCTGCAACGGTTCATGAGGAGGCTTACCACCACCTTTTTAAGGGCACCTAGAGAGGGCGCCGTGGGAGCGTAGCTGCTAGCATGACACTATTAAAGCTCGGGGAGTTCTGGAGTTTGGAGTTCAATTTCAACGCCGTCTTTAAGGAGTTTGTATGCCCTCCTCATGGAATGCGTGGGGTTCTTCTAGGTGCTGTGGTTTCCTCCCACAGTCCAAATACGTAATTGGTCATTACAAATTGTCCTGTGATTAGGCTAGGGTTCAATCAGTGGGTTGCTGGGCAGCATGGCACGCTGTATCTGTAAATACATAAATTAAACACCTTCTGAAAATTCAAGTACATCAACAGCTTCCCTTCTATCGATTCTGGCAGTTACATCCTGACAGAACTCAAGCAAATTTGTCAAATATGATTTATCTTTAATGAAATCATGTTGAGTTAATTTGATAACATTGAACTTCATGGCTGTCTACTGCTTCTTTAAGTACAGTCTGGCCGATATTTACGGAAGCCAGTCATTTAGTGAAACTTAATGTAACTAATATGTTAAACTGGAGATTCTGTAGATGCTGGAAATTTGAGTAACGCACACAAAATACTGGAGCAACCCCTCCTCCTTCCCTTTCTTCTGTAGTCCACTGCCCCCTCCTATTATATAGTACTGCGCAAGAGCCTTAGCAACCAAGATATGTATATATGTGCCTAACGTTTTTGCACAGTACTATATTTCTTCTTATTTTTACTTACTTATTTGGAGATACAGCACAGAACAGGCCCTTCTAGCCCAACAAGCCATATTACCCAGCAAATTAACCTATCTAACACTAGCCTAATCACAGGATAATTTGCAGTGACCAATTAACCTACTAACCAGTACATCTTTGGACTGTGGGAGGAAACCCACACACTCATGGAGAGGACATAGTAGCTCCTTACATATAATATCAAAATTGAACTCCAATGGCTTGAGCTGTAATAGTGCCACGCTAACCACTATGCTACCGTGGCAGCCCTCCACTGGCTCTTCCTTTGCCCTTTACCTCTTTCTCCTGTAACTTCCAGCTTCTCATTTCACCCACTTCCCCCACCTACTCACCTGGTCTCACTATCACCTGCCAGCTTGTACACCTCCCTTCCCCCCACCTTCTTATTCTGGCTTCTTCCCCGCTTCCAGCCCTGAAGGAGGGTCTCAGTCTAAAATGTGGACTGTTTATTCCCCTCCATAGATGCTGCCTGAGTTGCTGAGTTTCTCCAGCACTAGTGTGTGCAACTAATATAGTATCTTCCCTGCCACAAATATTATTAATTGGTCTCTAGTTTTACTGGGTGACAGGGTAGAGATATGTCTCTATCAAAGGAGGTGTAAGGCACTCCTTCTCTCTGATAGCCTGCTGCTCACCCTTTGGCAAGGTGTAGCACTTGCTAACCCCTCGATCAGGGTCACATGAAGGTATGGGAGCAGGTGGTGGATGGTCGTATGAGCAGCTGGTGCATATCGCAAGTCCTGGTTATGTGACTACTAACTCCAGGCAATCTCTGAAGAGTATTGATAGTATCTAGGGTTGCCTATCTTGTTAAGACACTGCCGAGAAGAAGACAATGGACAGACCATGATCGTCCACATTGTATGACACGACACATGATGATAGTTTAATGCTTTTTGTCTCCCTTTTTTGAACATGGCTCAACTTTGTAGGAGAAATAGGGGTCCAAAAGATAAACTTCCTAGAGTTACTGTTCTGTGTAATTCTATCACAGAATCAAGCATAAATAGTGAGGAGAAGAAGAATGAATAACGAGCTAGTGTTCATGGACTGTTCATAAATCTGATGGTGGAGGGGAAGGATCTGTTCCTAAATCACTGAGTGTGGGTCGTTAGGCTGCTGTACCTCCTCCCTGATGGCTGTAACGAAAAGAAGGCACGCCCCAGATGGTGAGGTTCCTCACTGGTGGATGCCACTGCCTTGAGGCACCATCTCTTGAAGGTGAGGAGGGTTGAGCCAGTGATAGAGCTGGCAGAGCCTGCAGTCCTCTGCGGCCTCTTTGATGCTGTACGTGGAGTCTCTAGACCAGGTGGTGATGCAACTTTTCAGAATACTCTCTACCATAGAAATTTGCCAGAGTGTCTGGTGACAGACAAAATCTCCTCAAAAATGTAGAGCCTTCTTTGTGATTACACCAATTTGTTATAATTGCCTAAAATGGGGTAGCAATCTTGGGTTTTGGATTGGGGTCTGGGAGACTTTAAAACATATCTAGTGCTAAAGAAGTTGGCTTTGAGTTCTTGTCACCTTGTGTCTTGTGTCTTCCCAGGGCTGCTGCAACGAGGCTGAGGTGAAGCAAGCAGGAAGGAGACAGTATCCTGCCCAGCCATTACAGTGTGAACTCCCCACTGTGCCTGTGCAGATCGGACCCCACTTCCTCAAGGGGGTCTCCTTTGGCGAGTCCGGAGCCGAGAATCTGAAGCTGAAGATGGTAGCTAATTCCTTAAAGATTAGATTTATTATACTAAAAGATTAGGTTTATTTGTCACATGTACATCCAAACACACAGTGAAATACACCATTTGTATTAATGACCAATGCAATCTGAGGATGTGTTGGGGGCAGCCCACAAGTGCCCACACTTACTTACCATAACCGGTACGTCTTTGGAATGTGGGAGGAAACTGGAGCACCTGGAAGAATTCCTCGTGGTCACAACTCCTTACAGGCAGCAGCGGGAATTGAACCCCGATCGCCAGTGCTGTGAAGTGTTGAACCATCCACTGTGTTACCATACCCGATTCTGTTAAAGATCTGGAATGTTCTTTATTCTGCAGTAGGACTCTAACATGTCTCAATGCAGCAGTGCATCCTGAGTTAATACCAGTACTTGTGATCTCCAGAGGTGGTGAAGAGTTTAGCATTTGATTTGTGGTTACAGAGTGATGGTGTTGAGCAGGATATTGCATTACAATGTACACTACAATAACTTTCTGCTCTATCAACGCCACCAACCTTTATGTCATCTGCAAACTTACTAACCCACCCTTCCCCTTCCTCATCCAGAACATTTACAAGAATCACAAGGGTTTACAAGAGTTCCTAGAACAGATTCCTACAAAACGCCACTAGTCACTGATCTCCAGGCAGAATACGCTCCACCAACTACCACCCTCTGCCTTTTATGGTGACCAAGTGTACCAAACCAAATGTATATGAGGCAGTTTTACTTATTTTGGGTAGTGTCTTGTAAATGTCTGAGCCCAAAGTCCATGAGATTACAGAGTCCTGAGATTTGCTTCCTGACAGTGACCTCTCTTGGGAAATATGCTGAGATGATGACTTCTGAATTCCAGTGATGGAGGAAGGAAGGAGAAATCAGTGGCAGTTGGGGTGGGGGTGGGGATTAAAGAGCCAAAAGTAGTAAGAGTAATTTACTTTTTTTTTTAAAGAGTAAGTTCAGTCTTCTGGAATTCACTGGAAGCAAATTCAGTATCTCCAAAAGGGAGGAACACACAGAAAATGCTGGAGGAACTCAGCAGGCCAGGCAGCATCCATGGAAAAAAGTATGGTCGATGTTTCAGGCCTCCCCCCACTGTACCAGAGTATGTTGTCTAGTTCCACGTGTTCTGACTGGTTTCCAACTCTGTCAGTTATGTAGTTTTTAAAAGCGGGTTTGTATAAATGTGCTATTCAGGGACCTGTTTGTGGCTTAAGGTGCCTTGAGAGCTTCGGAAGTCTGGGTGCATTGCTTGGATTTCCAGCATCTGCAGATTTTCTCTTGTTTGTAATTCCAAAAGGGAATTGGATAAATAAAGGGAATAAGGAAAATCTACAGGCAGGAGAATGCTGGGCGGCAGAGTAACATAGCAGTTAGCATAACACTTTTGTATGTTCTCCCCTTGACCACATGGGTTTCCTCGGGGAGCTCCAATTTCCTCCAACATTGCGAAGATATACGGGTTAGGGTTAGTAAGTTGTGGGCATGCTGTGGAGGTGCTGGAAGCCTGGCAACATTTGCGTGCTGATCCTCGAACTGTTTTTGGTCGTTGATGCAAACAGCACATTTTACTGTGTGTTTCACTGTACATGTGACAAGTAAAGCTAATCTGATCCCTCTGATCAGCTCCTTTGGAAAGCTGGCATGGACACTGAATATCCACCTTTAATGTTCAGAGAACAAAGGGTTTGTGTGGAACGGGTCCTGCTTAGTTGGAGCTGGACCAACCGCAGAGGGATTAAAATGGAAAATATCAGTTTAAAATGGAGTGATTTCCCTGTGAGAGCATGTGAAGGAAAATTCTGGGGAGCGACAGTGTAATTGAATGGAACAAGGATGAATTACTGATGGTGCTCGACAGATCCTGGGGACATTTGAGGCCATCCTTGGATTGCTTGTGATTATTGGTGACCACAGTTCTTGGAGAAAACCCTTGTGATCAAGGGGAGAATGTATAAACTCCTTACAGACAGTGGTGGGAATTGAACCCTGATCACTGGCGCTGTAAAGCACGACGCTGACCACTACGTTACCATACCACCCCACTGTGCTACCATGCCCCCTGAGAGCACTGGAAGGCTGATGTATTACATAAGCTACATACTGAAGGAGCCAAATTGTGTTTGTGTTGCTTAATCCAAGGTGAGAGTGGATATACAGCACAAAAACACAGGAGGCAGCTAAGCATGAGTGTGTGTGATAATAAGACCTTTAGACATAGGAGCAGAATTAGCCCATTCAACCCACTGAGTCTTCTCTGCCATTCAGTCATGGCTGATTTATTATCTTTCTCAACCCCATTCTCCTGTCTTCTCCCCGTAATCAAGAACCTATCAACCTCTGCTTTAAATATACTCTATGTCTTGGCCTCCACAGCCGTCTGTGGCAATGAATTCCACAGATTCACCTCCCTCCAACTAAAGGAAATCCTCCTCATCTCTGTTGTACATGGACATCCCTCTATTCTGAGGCTGTGCCCTCCAATCCTTGACTACCCACTATAGGAAACATCCTCTCCACTTCCACTCTATCTAGGTCTTTGAATATTCGATATGTTACAGTGAGACTCCCCCCTTCATTCTTCGAATCTCCAGTGAGTACAGGCCTAGAGCCATCAAACACTCTTCATATGTTAACCCTTTCATTCTTGAAATCATTCTTGTGAACGTCCTTTGGACAAAGGATGTAGTGCTTTCTCGGCATATATGACGAATAAACTCTTCTCGGGCTTCCTGCCGGGTGCATGTATCAATTTCAATTGATGTTTCACTGACAGACTCCGCCATCTTCATCAGGGATGATGCCTGGACATGTTTAGTCTGATGGTATTTATAACCCTGTTGTCTGTCCCCCCGATTAGTTAGTCCTCGTCCAATCAAGTTTCCATTGTTCCACCTTGTTTACAATCAAATTCCAGTTAGAGCGAGACCTTCATCTTTGTTAAAATTCTTTTCCTATAGTTTTATTTCAATGGCTTCCTTCACCAGGCGGTGCCAAAAGCCAGTGGTGCAGCACAGTAGTTTTGTGCCAACAGGGGTATAAATATCACCAGACTGGACATACCCAGGCATCATCCCTGACAAAGATGGCAGAGCTTGTCATCGAAATGTTGGTACCCATCTGGAAGCCCGAAAAGAGTTTCGTTAGAATTCGTTAGAATAGTACAGCACAGTACAGGCCCTTCGGCCCACAATGTTGTGCCGACCCTCAAACTCTGCCTCCCATATAAGCCCTACCTTAAATTCCTCCATATACCTGTCTAGTAGTCTCTTAAACTTCACAAGTGTATCTGCCTCCACCACTGACTCAGGCAGTGCATTCCACGCACCAACCACTCTCTGAGTAAAAAACCTTCCTCTAATATCCCCCTTGAACTTCCCACCCCTTACCTTAAAGCCATGTCCTCTTGTATTGAGCAGTGGTGCCCTGGGGAAGAGGCGCTAGCTATCCTCTTATTATCTTGTACACCTCTATCATGTCTCCTCTCATCCTCCTTCTCTCCACAAAGTAAAGCCCTTAATCTCTGATCATAATGCATACTTTCCAAACCAGGCTCCTCTGTACCCTTTCCAATGCTTCCACATCCTTCCTATAGTGAGGCGACCAGAACTGGACACAGTACTCCAAGTGTGGCCTAACCAGAGTTCTATAGAGCTGCATCATTACATCGCGACTCTTAAACTCTATCTGTCGACTTATGAAAGCTAACACCCCATAAGCTTTCTTAACTACCCCATCCACCTGTGAGGCAACTTTCAGGGATCTGTGGACACGTACCCCGAGATCCCTCTGCTCCTCCACACTACCAAGTATCCTGCCATTTACTTTGTACTCTGCCTTGGAGTTTGTCCTTCCATAGTGTACTACCTCACACTTCTCCGGATTGAAATCCATCTGCCACTTCTCAGCCCACTTTTGCATCCTATCAATACCTCTCTGCAATCTTTGACAATCCTGTACACTATCTTCAACACCACCAACCTTTGTGTCGTCTGCAAACTTGCCAACCCACCCTTCTACCCCCGCATTCAGGTTGTTAATAAAAATCATGAAAAGTAGAGGTCCCAGAACAGATCCTTGTGGGACACCACTACTCACAATCCTCCAATCTGAATGTACTCCCTCCACCACCACCCTCTGCCTTCTGCAGGCAAGCCAATTCTGAATCCACCTGGCCAAACTTCCTTGGATCCCATGCCTTCTAACTTTCTGAATAAGCCTACTGTGTGGAACCTTGTCAAATGCCTTACTAAAATCCATATAGATCACATCCACTGCCCTACCCTCATCTATATGCCTGGTCACCTCCTCAAAGAACTCTATCAGGCTCGTTAGACATGATCTGCCCTTCACAAAGCCATGCTGACTGTCCCTGATCAGACGATGATTCTCTAAATGCCTATAGATCCTATCTCTAAGAATCTTTTCCAACAGCTTTCCCACTACAGACGTAAGGCTCACTGGTCTATAATTACCCGGACTATCCCTACTACCTTTTTTGAACAAGGGGACAACATTCGCCTCCCTCCAATCCTCCGGTACCATTCCCATGGACAACGAGGACGTAAAGATCCTAGCCAGAGGCTCAGCAATCTCTTCTCTCGCCTCATAGAGCAGCCTGGGGAATATTCCGTCAGGCCCCGGGGACTTATCTGTCCTAATGTATTTTAACAACTCCAACACCTCCTCTCCCTTAATATCAACATGCTCCAGAACATCAACCTCACTCATACTGTCCTTACCATCATCAAGTTCCCTCTCATTGGTGAATACCGAAGAGAAGTATTCATTGAGGACCTCTCTCACTTCCACGGCCTCCAGGAACATCTTCCCACTTTTATCTCTAATCCGTCCTACCTTCACTCCTGTCATCCTTTTTTTCTTCACATAATTGAAGAATGCCTTGGTGTTTTCCTTTACCCTACTCGCCAAGGCCTTCTCATGCCCCCTTCTTGCTCTTCTCAGCCCCTTCTTAAGCTCCTTTCTTGCTTCCCTATATTCCTCAATAGACCCATCTGATCCTTGCTTCCTTTTTAGATCTTTTTATTAATTTTTCAAAATTATAAACTCAATAACAAAGTTGGTACAAAGAGATTGGAAAAATGTTCATCAGCATATATAAAATGAATTTTAAGTAACATAGATATAAAAGACTTCCAAACTCATAATGAGATTAAACATTAAAAAAGAAACAAAAAGAAAAAAATATATATAAACAAAAAAAAACCCAAAAGAAAAAGAGAAAAAAAAACAAAACAGGGCTAGACCAACAGCTTGTATCAGACACGTTCAATAATGTCGTTAACTCCGCTCCTCTCATCATATAATTTAAGTTCAGAAAAAGGTTTCGGAAAGGTCAGATTACATCATATGAAAATGTTGCATAAAAGGTTTCCAAGTTTCTTCAAATTTAACCGAAGGGTCAAAAATATCACTTCTAATTTATTCTAAATTTAAACTTAATATGGTTTGAGAAAACCATTGGAATGTAGTTGAAGGATTAATTTCCTTCCAGTTCAACAAAATAGATCTTCTCGCCATTAAAGTAACAAAAGCTATCATTCGACAGGCTGAAGAAGACAAAGATCTATGTTCTACCATTGGCAATCCAAAGATTGCCGTAATAGGATGGGGTTTTAAATCGAAGCATAGAACTGTTGAAATAATATCAAAAATGTCTTTCCAGTATTTTTCCAAAAGAGGACAGGACCAAAACATATGAGTTAAAGAAGCCACTTCAGAATGACATCTATCACAAGTAGGGTTTATATGGGAATAAAAACGAGCTAATTTATTTTTGGACATATGAGCTCTATGTACTACTTTAAATTGTATTAAAGTATGTTTAGCACATATAGAAGAAGTACTAACTAAATGAAAAATTTTATCCCATTTCTCTGTAGGTAGGGAAAGTTGAAGTTCCTTTCCCATTCATTTTTAATTTTATCAGATATATCTGGCTGTAATTTCATAATTATATCATAAATTATTGCTATTAATCCCTTCTGCAAAGGATTAAAACCTAAAATTTTATCAAGAGTGCCAGAAGGATTGGAAGTCGGAAAGGTAGGCAATGTAATATTTAAAAAATTTCTTATTTGTAAGTATCTAAAAAAATGGATCTAGGCAAATCAAATATCTCAGATAACTGCTCAAAAGACATAAAGCAGTTATCCAAAAATAAATCACGAAAACATGCCTTTCGTTTTCCATATTAAAAAGGCTTGGTCCATTACCGAAGGTTGGAAAAAAAAATTAGATATAATAGGACTTGATAACATAAATTCATTCAGGCCAAAAAATTTACGAAATTGAAACCGTATTCGCAATGTATGTTTAACTATAGGGTTGAAAATTTGTTTATTCAATTTAGATAGTGCAAAAGGCAATGAAGTTCCTAAAATGGAGGCTAAAGAAAACCCTTGTACAGAATGGCCTTCAAGGTTTACCCAACATGGGCTTGGAGTTATATTCCAGTCTTGTGTCCAAAATATTAAGTATCGGATATTAATTGCCCAGTAGTAAAATCTTAGGACAGGCAATGCCAAACCACCCTCTTTCTTAGATTTCTGTAAGTATTTTTTACTTTATCTGGGATTTCTATTTTGCCATATATAAGAAGAAATTTTAGAGTCAATAATATCAAAAAAAGATTTAGGAATAAAAATCATTATCGCTTGAAATAAATATAAAAATTTGGGTAAAATAATCATTTTAAAAGCATTAATATGGCCAATCAATGATAGAGACAAAGGGGACCATTTAATAATCAGTTGTTTAACCTGATTAATTAATGGTAAAAGGTTGAAATTGAATAGATCCTTATGTCTCTTAGTAATTTTAACTCCCAAATAAGTAAAATAATCAGTAATCAGTCTAAATGGAGAATTTCTATAAATAGGAACCTGCATATTTAATGGAAAGAGTTCACTCTTATAGGTTCAGTTTATAACCAGAAAAGCTACTAAACTGAGCAAGCAAAGTTAATACTGCCGGAATAGATTTTCCTGTGTTAGAAATATATAATAGTAGATCATCTGCATATAGTGATAATTTGTGAGTCTCATTTCCACGAGTAACACCAAATATATTAGGGGAGTCACGAATGGCAATAGCTAGCGGTTCCAAAGCAATATCAAATAGTACTGGACTAAGAGGGCAACCCTGCCTAGTACCATGGAATAAATGAAAGAAAGGGGATCTTTGATTGTTAGTAAATACCGAGGCCAAAGGGGTAAAATATATCAGTTTAATCCAGGAAATGAATATCGGACTAAAATTAAATTTCTCAAGGGTATTGAGTAAATATACCCATTCAACTCTATCAAAAGCTTTTTCAGCATCCAATTAACTGACACTCTGGAATTTTGGGTGAAGGCGTGTAAACGATATTCATTAATCTCCTAATATTAAAAAAGGAGTAACGATTTTTGATAAATCCAGTTTGATCAGCAGAAATAATTTGGGGTAATACATTCTCCAATTTCGTTGCCAATATTTTAGAAAAAATCTTAGAATCGACATTCAGCAGAGATATAGGCCTATAAGATGCACATTCAGTAGGATCCTTTTTTAAGAATTAGGGAAATAGAAGCTCGATAGAAAGATTGTGGTAATATTCCTATTGAAACTGCATCCCTAAAAACACTACATAGCCAAGGATGATCCTTGCTTCCTAAACCTCATGTATGCTGCCTTCTTCCACCTGACTAGATTTTCCACCTCACTTGTCACCCATGGTTGCATCACCCTACCATTCTTTATCTTCCTCACCGGGACAAATTTATCCCTAACATCCCGCAAGAGATCTCTAAACATCGACCACATGTCCATAGTACATTTCCCTGCAAAAAGATCATCCCAATTTACACCTGCAAGTTCTAGCCTTATAGCCTCATAATTTGCCTTTCCCCAATTAAGAATGTTCCTGTCCTCTCTGATTCTATCCTTTTCCATGATAATGCTAAAGGCCAGGGAGCGGTGGTCACTGTCCCCCAGATGCTCACCCACTGAGAGATCTGTGAACTGACCCAGTTCATTACCTAGTACTAGATCTAATATGGCATTCCCCTTGGTCGGCCTGTCCACATACTGTGACAGGAATCCGTCCTGGACACACTTAACAAACTCTGCCCCATCTAAGCCCTTGGAACTAATCAGGTGCCAATCAATATTAGGGAAGTTAAAGTCACCCATGATAACAACTCTGTTATTTTTGCATCTTTCCAAAATCTGCCTCCCAATCTGCTCCTCTGTTTCTCTGCTGCTACCAGGGGGCCTATAGACTACCCCCAATAGAGTAACTGCTCCCTTCCTGTTCCTGACTTCCACCCATATTGACTCAAAAGAGGATCCTGCTACATTACTCACCCTTTCTGTAGCTGTAATAGTATCCCTGACCAGTAATGCCACCCCTCCTCCCCTTTTTCCGCCCTCTCTATCCCTTTTAAAGCACTGAAATCCAGGAATATTGAGAATCCATTCCTGCCCTGGTGCCAGCCAAGTCTCTGTAATGGTCACTACATCATAATTCCATGTATGTATCCAAGCTCTCAGTTCATCACCTTTGTTCCTGATGCTTCTTGCATTGAGGTACACACATTTCAGCCCTTCTACCTTACTGTCTTTACGCCGTTAATTCTGCTTCTCTTTCCTCAAAGCCTTTCTGTATGTTAGATCTGGCTTTACTCCATGCACTTCTTTCACTGCTCTATCGCTCTGGGTCCCATCCCCCTCGCAAATTAGTTTAAACCCTCCCGAACAATGCTAACAAACCTACCTGCAAGGATATTGCTCCCCCTCAAGTTCAGGTGCAACCCATCCAATCTGTTCAGGTCCCACCTTCCCCAGAAGAGATCCCAATGATCTAAAAATCTAAAACCCTGCTCCCTGCACCAACTCCTCAGCCACGCATTCAACTGCCATCTCCTCCAATTCTTACCATCACTGTCACGTCGCACTGGCAGCAATGCTGAGAACGCCATCCTTGAGGTCCTGTTCTTCAGCCTTCTGCCTAGTTCCCGAAACTCACACTTCAGGACCTCATCCCTCTTCCTGCCTATGTCGTTGGTCCCACTCGTACCAGGATGTCGCGCACCCGGTCAGAGACATCCCCAACCCTTGCACCCGGGAGGCAACAAACCACGCGGGTGTCCTTCTCACGTCCACAAAATCTCCTGTCTGCTCCCCTGACTATAGAGTCTCCAATAACGACAGCTCTCCTCTTCTCCGTCCCGCCCTTCTGCACCACAGGGTCAGACTCAGTGCCGGAGGCCCTGCCACTGTGGCTCACACCTGGTCGGTTGTCCCCGCCAGCAGTATCCAGGACGGTAAACTTATTATTCAGGGGAATGGCTACAGGGGTGCTCTGCACTACCTGTCTGCTCACCTTCGCTTTCCCCCCTCTGCCTGTCACCCAATGACCTGCTACCGACAGCCTAGGTGTGACTACCTCCCTGTAGCTCTCATCTATGACTGCCTCATTCTCCCTTATGAGTCGAAGGTCATCTAGCTGCTACTCCAGATTCC
The DNA here is from genome assembly GCF_963921235.1 of Mobula hypostoma. Taxonomy (NCBI): domain Eukaryota; kingdom Metazoa; phylum Chordata; class Chondrichthyes; order Myliobatiformes; family Myliobatidae; genus Mobula; species Mobula hypostoma. The sequence continues at coordinate 75,781,080 of NC_086110.1, read as the reverse complement.
TTACACAGTCTTCCAGATCGCCCAGCCGTATGCACTTCTGGCAGATGTGACTCTGCAGGAGAGGGGAGTTCCCCCAAGACTGCCACATCTCACATGAGAGGCATATCACTGTCTTAGGAGACATTGTAAAAACTAACTGTGAGCTATCTTGTCCTCTGCCTCTTCTCGTCGAAGCCTCTCGAGTCAAAGCCTCAAAGCTCCACTGCTTCACTGGCCCACTCACGCACTGGCCGCTTCGCTTGAGCTATCCCTCTATTTATCTGTTTGAGCTTTTCAAAATGTTTGGTCACCTGACCTCGACTGCCCAATCAGCTGCTTTCTGCTGAGTCTGAGCTATTCAAATCTTGATTGTCTAATCAACGGCTTTCTGCTGATCTATTCAAATCTTGATTGACTTGATTGCACAGACCAACTGCCAAAACTGCCAGAATCTCTCGAGTCAAAGCTCCACTCCTTCACTGGCCCACTCACGCACTGGCCGCTTTCCACCTTTGGACACTCTCCAATGCCAGCACATCTTTTCTTAGATAAAAGGCCCAAAACTGTTCACAATACTCCAAGTGTGGTCTTGGCCAATGTCTTACGAAGCCTCAGTATTAAATCCTTACTTTTATATTCTAGTCCCCACAAAATGAAAGCTAACTTTTTAAAAAAGGAGGGAGAGAGAAACCGGGGAATTATAGGCCGGTTAGCCTAACGTCGGTGGTGGGGAAACTGCTGGAGTCAGTTATCAAGGATGTGATAACAGCACATTTGGAAAGCGGTGAAATGATTGGACAAAGTCAGCATGGATTTGTGAAAGGAAAATCATGTCTGACGAATCTCATAGAATTTTTTGAGGATGTAACTAGTAGAGTGGATAGGGGAGAACCAGTGGATGTGGTATATTTGGATTTTCAAAAGGCTTTTGACAAGGTCCCACACAGGAGATTAGTGTGCAAACTTAAAGCACACGGTATTGGGGGTAGGGTATTGGTGTGAGTGGAGAATTGGTTAGCAGACAGGAAGCAAAGAGTGGGAATAAACGGGACCTTTTCAGAATGGCAGGCGGTGACTAGTGGGGTACCGCAAGGCTCAGTGCTGGGACCCCAGTTGTTTACAATATATATTAATGACTTGGATGAGGGAATTAAATGCAGCATCTCCAAGTTTGCGGATGACACGAAGCTGGGTGGCAGTGTTAGCTGTGAGGAGGATGCTAAGAGGATGCAGGGTGACTTGGATAGGTTGGGTGAGTGGGCAAATTCATGGCAGATGCAATTTAATGTGGATAAATGTGAAGTTATCCACTTTGGTGGCAAAAATAGGAAAACAGATTATTATCTGAATGGTGGCCGATTAGGAAAAGGGGAGGTGCAACGAGACCTGGGTGTCATTATACACCAGTCATTGAAAGTGGGCATGCAGGTACAGCAGGCGGTGAAAAAGGCGAACGGTATGCTGGCATTTATAGCGAGAGGATTCGGGTACAGGAGCAGGGAGGTACTACTGCAGTTGTACAAGGCCTTGGTGAGACCACACCTGGAGTATTGTGTGCAGTTTTGGTCCCCTAATCTGAGGAAAGATATCTTTGCCGTAGAGGGAGTACAAAGAAGGTTCACCAGATTGATTCCTGGGATGGCAGGACTTTCATATGAAGAAAGACTGGATGAACTGGGCTTGTACTCGTTGGAATTTAGAAGATTGAGGGGGGATCTGATTGAAACGTATAAAATCCTAAAGGGATTGGACAGGCTAGATGCAGGAAGATTGTTCCCGATGTTGGGGAAGTCCAGAACGAGGGGCCACAGTTTGAGGATAAAGGGGAAGCCTTTTAGGACCGAGATTAGGAAAAACTTCTTCACACAGAGAGTGGTGAATCTGTGGAATTCTCTGCCACAGGAAACAGTTGAGGCCAGTTCACTGGCTGTATTTAAGAGGGAGTTAGATATGGCCCTTGTGGCTACGGGGGTCAGGGGGTATGGAGGGAAGGCTGGGGCGGGGTTCTGAGTTGGATGATCAGCCATGATCATAATAAATGGCGGTGCAGGCTCGAAGGGCCGAATGACCTACTCCTGCACCTATTTTCTATGTTTCTATGTTTCTAACATTACATTTGCCTTCCTCACCACTGACTCGACCTGCAAGTTAACATTAAGGAAGTCCTGCATGAGGACTGCCAAGTTGCTTTGCTCCTCTGCTTTCTGAATTTTCTCCCTGTTTATAAAGTAGTCTTACACTTTTATTCCACTTCCCAAAGTGAATGACCATACACTTCCCAAAACTGTATTCCATCTAACGGATGTGCATGTGTGAATATGCAGAATCAGCTTTATTACTACTGACGCATATTGCAGAATTTGTTATTGTGTGGCAGCATTACAGTGCAATATATAAAAATTACTAATAAGTCACAAATAAATAGTGGAAAGAGAAGGTGGAGCAGCGACGGTGGATGGTTGAGTGAGGAGATGGATTATCGATGGTGTAGTCTGTTTGGTAGGGATTATATATGCTGTAGACTGGTGGGTAAGGAGATGGGTCAGTGATGGTGTGTAGACTGGTCAGTGAGGAGATGGGTCAGTGATGGTGTAGACTGGTCAGTGAGGAGATGGGTCAGTGATGGTGTAGACTGTTGGGTGAGGAGATGGGTCAGTGATGATGTAGACTGGTCAGTGAGGAGATGGATCAGTGATGGTGTAGACTGTTGGGTGAGGAGATGGGTCAGTGATGGTGTAGACTGGTCAGTGAGGAGATGGATCAGTGATGGTGTAGACTGTTGGGTGAGGAGATGGGTCAGTGATGGTGTGTAGACTGGTCAGTGAGGAGATGGATCAGTGATGGTGTAGACTGTTGGGTGAGGAGATGGGTCAGTGATGGTGTGTAGACTGGTCAGTGAGGAGATGGATCAGTGATGGTGTAGACTGTTGGGTGAGGAGATGGAGTAATCATGGTGTAGACTTGTGGAGAGGAGTGGTGGATTCTGAGGGTATTTCATTGTTGAGTTGGTGCCAACAATTTTTTCAAACAGGTTCCTTTCTGACTGCAGGTGGTTGTTGAAGGGTGGTTTGTTCTGACTGATTGTGTGGTGGGTCAGACTAACATGTCCTTCGGTATATCTCTCATCATAGCAAGCAATGGTGCAGCTCATCAAGGAGGCAGCTGGGCAGAACGAGGTCTCCCCACGTGACGAGTCCCCGACAGAAATCCTCAATCAGGTCTGTCCGTCAACCTGGCGTGGTGCTTGCAAGACGGCTGTGCAGCTGTTGTTCGGGCAGGCTGGGCTGGTAAGTGACTTCAACACTGACGTAGGGATGGAGTGGGTTCCTCGGAGTGGCTGTGGACTGGGGTTCAGACTCTGCAGCTCCTGATCTCAGCTGGGTTTCAGTGGAGAGTGGAGAGGTTGCAGACAGCCTGTGACCTGTCAGATTCACTCCCACCACCCAGTGACTGTACCTGGTTGGATTCTGATGAGTGGAAGCCTCAGGAACAATTACTCCACTCTGTTAGTGTTGGGGAATGTGGATCAATCCCTCTCTCACCCTCCTACCGCGTTGCACACATCAGTATTTTGTTGTTAAAAGTGATGCTTGTTTATGTCTCCCTATTCCTGATCTCCTGTAGAGTACCCCAGAGTTCAGAAGGAGATGCTCACTGCCTTCTTGGCTGTTACTTAATGCTGTACCACTGGCCTTTGGTCAGCATGCTGGCTGAGCCAATCTGTCCTGGTGTGAAATGACCATTTAGTGCAAGAAGAGCTTACATCTCGTTCAACCGATTGGACCAAGGTTGGAGATGTTCACCAATGTCATGCTTTTGATTTTGTTTTATTTATTTTATTTTTATTTATTTATTCTATTTAGAGTGCGGAACAGGCCCTTCCGGCCCTTTGAGCTGTGCTGCCCAGCAACCCCCAATTTAACCCTAGCCTAATCATTGGGACAATTTACAATGACCAGTCAACCTACTGACCGGTGTGTCTCAGACTGTGGGAGGAAACTGGAGCACCTGGAGGAAACCCACGCACACACGGGAAGGAAGTATGCGCAACAGAGGATGCCGCAATTGAATTCCAAACTCCGACGCCCTGAGCTGTAATAGTGTTGTGCTAACCACTATGCTGCCATGGCAACTGGTTGGATTATGATTGGTGGAAGCCTCAGGAACAAATACCCGCCCTAGTAGTGTTGAGGAATGGGGATCAGCTCTTCACTCACCCTCCCCCCGGGGTTCACACACACCTTGCCCTTCCCTCTTTTGCATTATGCTCTTCGTTGCCTCAGCATTCACTAACTTTCTGAATTTGTGAATTGTCTGTGAAATAGTTCCTTATTTTTTTATATTTTATTGAGATACAGTGAGGAACAGCACCACCAAGCAACCCACCAGTTTTAATCACAGGACACTTTACAGTGACCAATTAGCCTACTAACTGGTACGTCTTTGGAATGTGGGAGGAAAGCAGACAGTCATGGGGAGAGCCTGCAAACTCCTTACAGGCAGCAACAGGAATTGAACCCCTGTCCTGGTACTGTAAAGCGACGTGCTAACCACTACACCACTGTACCGCCCCATTCTGAGGTGTCGTTACTTGTACAGTAGGAAGCACACAGCCAGTTTACATCTTTTACACAGCTTCAGCACCCATATACCATCTCAGCACTGTACTCAGTGTCGCAGTACATTACATGCTCAAACCAGCAATCCACCGATGAAGGTGTGAATCTGGACCCAACAAGATTCTTCTATGAAATATTTTGCTTTGTGATACAACTCTGTTTTAAATTTCAAGTTAAGTCTTGCAAGGAATTGATTCAGTCCACGATTCTCCTTTACTGTCCTGATAAGGCTAACCTCAGGTTGTAGGAGCACCTCATATTCCGTCTGGTTAGTGTTACGTACCCCATAACTGAGTTGCCAAACCAGCAGAAATGGCACTTAGTTGGAGTCTGGATTACTGGAACTAAGAAAGTTTTATTAAAGAAATAAGTAACACAGTACTCTAATAGTAAGGATATAAATGCAACAGGTTAGCAATGATAAAACACACATGTACACAGAACTAGGATAATAGGATCAATCAAGCTCTATTGCAGTCTAGGGATAAAATGATCAGTCTCAAGTGACGCAGAGTTCAGTTCGGTTTAGTTCAGTTCACAGTAATCGCTGTTGTGCCGTTGGGGAGAGAGAGAGAGCAAATGATGATATTCAAATCGGATTCAAACAGACCTTTGATATTCCTCGCAGTTAGCTTTTGGGCGAGCCCTTTGTAATGTCTTCTGAGGTCACTGACTATGACCCCTCTGTTCCGGATACGATCGTTCTTCTGCGGTGAACCCGGCACCCAGGCAAGGGCGGACACACACACCAGGTTCCCGCCGATCGTACCTTTTCACCCTGTGCGTCTATGGTCGGTCCTGCGACCAGACCTCCAAAACTCCCACCAACTTGTGGGGGGGCACCGCACTTCCAGGGTCCCGTTATCTCGTGGTGTCATGGTGTGTCCCTTGCCTTAGCGAACCTGTTCCTTTTATCCTCCTGCTGGTGTATCGCCTGTCCATCAAACTTCAAACAGTTCAGGTTCAAAGCAACCGGTCTGACGATACTCGGAACTGTGTCTTTTTTCGTTAATCTCTCTTGTCTCTCATTTATTAGCATTTTGAATGTTTCCCCATTGTCTCTCTCTTATCTCTCTTATCGGCATCAATCTTCTGATAACTTGGTCTGTTGTCACATTAGCCTCCAACCTGATGGCAAAAAACAGTGATTTCTCTAACATCTTGTAATTTCAACCCCTTCCCTTTTCTCTTTTTGCATTCCACATTCTGTTTCCTCTCTCATGCCTTCACCTGTCTATATCACCTCCCTCTGACTCCCCCCACCCTTCCCTTTCTTCCATAGTCCACTGTTCCCTCCTATCAGATTCCCTCTTCTTCAGCCCTTCATCCATTCCACATATCCCCTCCCAGCTTCTTACTTCATCCTCCCTACCCCACCCACACACCTTCCCCCTCACCTAGTCTCACCTATCTCCTGCCAGCTTGTCCTTCTTCCCTCCCCCACCTTCTTATTCCTACACGTTCCCCCTTCCTTTCCAGTCCTGATGAAGGGTCTCGGCCCGAAACATCAACTGTTTATCTCCTTCTATTCCCTTATTTCCTCTCAGCCTGACCTGCTGAGTTCCTCTAGCATTTTGTGTGTGTTACATAGAGCAGTATTTTGTTATTAAAGTGACACGTGTATTTCTCTCTTTTCCTGATCTCCTGCAGAGTATCCAGGATTGGGAAGAAGCTGGCTGCCTTCCTGGCTGCTCCTTGATGCTCTGCCACCAGTCTTTGGCCACTGGTCAGCATGCTGGCTGAGCCAGTCTGTCCTGGTGTGAAATGACTATTTAGTGCAGGAACAACCTGTATCTTGTCAGGCGATTGGGCCAGGTTTAGAGATGTCTTCCAATATCATGCTTTTGATACCTTGCAATTAAGCTTGGGGGTCTCTGAATGAGGGGTCAGGAATGGACAATTGTTCCACCATCGCTGGTGCCTCTCAAAGTATTCAGGACAAAGTGAGCCTCCTCTCCCCACTTACTGACCCAATGGCTTTGCCAGTACAATGTCTCCTTTAGAAGATGTCGAAGAATAAACATTAAGCATTCAAAGTAACACGCATATAATGCTGGAGAAATTCAGCAGGTCAGGCAGCATCTATGAAAGTGAATAAACAGTCAATGTTTTGGGCCAAAACCCTTCATCAGGGCTGAAAAGGAAGAGGAAAGATGCCAAAATAAGAAGTTGGGGGAGGGGAAGGAAGATAAACTAGAAAGTGATAGGTGAGGCCTGGTGGGTGGGGAGGGGTGTTTAAGTAAGAAACTGGAAGCTGATAGGTCGAAAAGACGAAGGGCTGAAGAAGAAGGAATCTGATAGGAGAGGAGTGTGAACCATGGGAGAAAGGGAAGGAGGAAAAGCATCTTGGGGAGGTGAAAGGCAGGTGAGAAGAAGAGGAAAAAATTGAATTGAATTGACTTTATTTCTTACATCCCCTTACATACATGAGGAGTAAAAATCTTTACGTTACATCTCTGTCTAAATGTACGATGTGCAATTTATAGTAATTTATAATAAATTGTATGTAGAACAGGGACGGTCAATATAACATAGATATACAGTTGCGTCAGCATGAGTTAAGCAGTCGGACCGGTAGAAGAAGCTGTCCTGGAGCCTGGTAGTCCTGGCTTTTATGCTGTGGTGCCATTTCCCAGATGGTAGCAGCTAGAACAGATTGTGGTTGGGATGACTCGGGTCCCCAATGATCCTTCAGGCCCTTTTTACTGGAAGGAAAAATTTATGTTCATACCATGAGAATACGAGGTGTTACTCCTCCACCCTGAGAGTGGCTTCATCTTGGCAGAAGAGGAAGCTATGGACAGACATGTCAGAAAAGGAGTGAGGATTGGAATTAAAATAGTTGGCCACCAGGAAATTCTGCTTTTGGCAGATGGAGTGGAGGTGCTCCACAAAGCAGCCCCCCAATTTACTTTGGCCACATTGAGAGCACTAGATACAGTAGACAACCCCAACAGATTCTCAGGCAAAGTGTTGTCTCACCTGGAAGGACTGTTTTGGGGTGAAATTGATGGGGTCAAGGGATTGGTGGGAAACTCACATAGGGAAATGCATATGCATGAATTAGTCAGCAATAGAAACACTTAGCAGGTTATGCAACTGTGGAAAGAGAAACAGGCCAGTGTTTCTGGACTCTTACCAGAAGGAGGTGATGCTGGAGTGAACACTCACCATCTTCTCAAACCTTCAGGTGGTGGTGGACACGGCACAGATTGAGAACAAGGAAGCTTATGCTCCACAGATCAGCCTGGAGGGTTCCAGGATCGTGGTTCAGGTACCTTCTACGTGGTAAGTACCCCTGTTCCTCCAACAACACTGTGCTGTCCAGTGCGATCTATCTGTCTCACGTGAACAGAGAGCTTGTGGGGAGGAAGATCTGGGTTATTCCCTGGCTGTGTTCAGAACACGTTGTCAGCCACTGTTGTGTGTGAACTCTTAGTCACGTCTTTGCCCAGATAGTGATAGTCAGAAGTCAGTGTTTTGTGTAGTCTCTGGAGTTTAGAAGAATGTGTGTGGTGGGGGCGGGGGGGGATCTCACTGAAACCTATTGAAAGGCCTAGTAGGGTTGATGTGAGAGAATAGTGGGGGAGTTTAGGACCAGAGGGGACAGCTTCAGAATAGAAGAACATCCCTTTAGAACGGAGAAGATAAGGAATTTCCTTAGCCACAGGGTAGTGAATCTGAGGAAGTCATTGCCACAGACAGCAGTGCAGGCCAAGTCATTGGGTAAAGCAGAGGTTTTCCCAATATTTAAAGCAGAGTTTGATAGGTTTTTGACTCGTCAGGGTATCATGGTTAAGAGGATAAGGCAAGAGAATGGGGTTGACAGGGATAATAAATCAGCCATGATGGAATGGTGGAGCAGACTCGATGGGCCGAATGGTCTATTCCTGCTCCTAGTCTTATAGTCTTATGGAATCACTGAATTATTTCCGTTTAAATATCTCACTGTGCTTATGGGGATTTTGTTTAAGCTGTTGTACTTTGAGTGTCGTCTTACTGTAATTTTCAATAGGATTAAAACTATTAAGTATTTTCTTTCTCTTGTGCCACTTTCTGTGAGGAGAACATTAAGGCATCCTGGTGGTTAAGGGAGCTGTTTGGGGATGGGTGGGTAGTTGGGAGAGTAAGTATATGACTATGTGGAAGATAAAATAAATCACAGTCATGTCCATGCTCAAACTGCTGGAGGAACACAGCAGGTCAGGCAGCATTTGAGGAGGGAAATGGACGGTGTTGTGACTCTTCATCAGGACTGGAAGCTAACTCCCCTCTTCCTTTCCAGTCCAGAGAGCCTTGACCAGAAATGCCAACTGTCCATTTCCCTCCATAAATGCTGCCTGACCTGCTGAGTTCCTCTAGCATTTTGTGTGTTGCTTCAGATTTCCAGCATCTGCAGGATCCCCTGTGTCCACAGTAACATCCCCATTCCCAGACTGAGCTGGGATTGACTTGATGGGCTCAGCACATTCAGATCAGAATGAGGTTTAATATCACTGGCATACGTCATGAAATTTGTTGATTTGTGGCAGCAGTACATTTCAATACATCATAATAAAAAGTTATAAATTACAATAAGAAATATATACTGTTTAAAAGGTTAAGTAAGTAGTGCAAAAAGAGAGGAAAAAAATATAGTGAGGTAGTGTTCATGGGTTCATTGTCCATTCAGAAATCTGACGGTGGAGAGGAAGAAGCTGTTCCTGAAATGTTGCGTGTGTGTCTTCAGGCTCCTGTACCACCTCTTTGATGATAACAATGAGAAGAGGGAAAGTTCTGAGTGTTGAGGTGTCCTTAATGATGGATGCATCGCCTTTTGAAGCTGTCCTCGATGTTGCAGAGGCTCACACTCATGATGAAGCTGGCTGAGTTTACAACTTTTTCCAGCTTTTTCTGATTCTGTGCAGTGGCCTCTCTCCCTCCATACCAGATGATGATGCAGCCAGTTAGAATTCTCTCCTCGATACATCTGTAGAAATTTGCAAGAGTCTTTGGTGACATAACGAGATTCTCTTTGGACCTTTTATGGATCATTGTATATTTTGTACATTGTATGGAAATTAAAGTTAAACTTTGGGGTTTGGAATTGGGGATGGTAAGGAAAGAGTGGATGTGGAGGAGAAAAGTCTCTGTGTTCCTCACCTTACTGAAGTATTTTCTTTTCAAACTGTCCTGTCAAGGTGCCTGAAGGAGGATCCTGCCACCATGTCTCTGCTGCAGAGGTGCCTGGATCCAGAGAAAACACTAGGACTGGTGGATGTGTTGTACACGGCTGTTTTTGACCTTTCCAAGTGGAAAGAGCGAAGGTACAGGGCTAGACACGTTCTGCAGATAGAACACATGAAGCTTCAGCAGCTGTGCACATTCAACACCTTGAGTGCATTCCTTTGCTCAACCTCACACTCCCAGACTTGGTGTTTAGAACAGTAGTAGCACAGTACAGGCCCCTCACCCCACACTGTTTTAATGACCATTTAAACTATTCTAAGATCAATCTAACCCTTCCCTCCTACATATCCCTTCATTCATCTATCATGGCTATCTGAGAGTTTCTTAAATGTCCATAATGTATCTGCTTCTACCACCACCCTTCGTGGCTTGAAAGGCATCCATTCCCTAAACTTTCTTCCACTGGCCAAAAAAGATGTGTCCCCTCGTATTAGCCATTTCCCACCGGGAAAAATGCGCTGGCCATCTTCTCTATCTATGCCTCTCGTAATCTTATACATCCCTATCAAGTCATCTCCCATCTTCTTTCACTCCAAAGAGAAAAGCTCTAGTTCACACAACCTACCTTAATAAGGCGCACTCTCTAATCCAGGCAGCATCCTGGTAAATCTCCTCTGCACCCTCTCTAAAGCTTCAACAGCCTTCCTATAATGAGATGACTAAAACCAAACACAATATTTTAAGTGTGGTCTAACTGGAGTATCACAAGTTCTGGGCTGTCCACACAGCTAGGTGCCATGGATTACAGGAACTCCCCAGCTTACAAACACCCAACATGTGTACAGCCCTTACACATGGCTGAGCGTTTAGGAGACTGGTTGGATGGATTTGACCACTGCCACGGTGTCCCAGATATTCTCTGCCAGCTTGGAATTCAGTTTGCAGTTTCATTTTTGACAGGAGCTGTTTGGGTTATGAATACTTCATGGAAGTAGAACCCTATTGTACTCTTTGCTGGGGAACTGCAGATTTAGAGTCATAGAGCACCACTGGCCCTTCAGCCCTTCTAGTCCATGCCAAAATTGTTATTCTGCCTAGTCTCATCGACCCACACCTGGACCGTAGTTCTCCATACACCTCCCATCTAAACTTCTCTTAAATGTTAAAATCCAACTCACATTCACTACGAGAACTGCCCGCTTATTCCACACTCTCATCACCGTCTGAGTGAAGAAGTTCCCTCTGATGTTCCCCTTAAACATTTCACCTTTCACCCTTAACTATATTTATAGTTTCAATATAATTATGGGAGAAGGATAGGTCTGGACCCAGGGTTGAGATTTTTGATTGGAGAAAAGCTCACTTTAAGGAGATGCGAAAGGATTTAGAAGGAGTGGATTGGGACAATTTGTTTTATGAGGAGGATGTAATAGAAAAATGGAGGTCATTTAAAGGTGAAATTTTGAGGGTACAGAATCTTTATGTTCCTGTTAGGTTGAAAGGAAAGGTTAAAAGTTTGAGAGGGTCATGGTTTTCAAGGGATATTGGAAACTTGGTTCGGAAAAAGAGAGATATCGACAATAAATACAGGCAGCATGGAGTAAATAAGGTGCTCGAGGAATATAAAGAATGTAAAAGGAATCTTAAGAAAGAAATTAGAAGAGCTAAAAGAAGATACGAGGTTGCTTTAGCGAGTAAGGTGAAAATAAATCCAAAAGGTTTCTACAGTTACATTAATAGCAAAAGGATAGTGAAGGATAAAATTGGTCCCTTAGAGAATCAGAGTGGATGGCTATGTGCGAAGCCAAAAGAGATGGGGGAGATTTTGAATAATTTCTTTTCTTCGGTATTCACTAAGGCGAAGGATATTGAATTGTGTAAGGTGAGGGAAGCAGGTAGGGAAGTTATGGAAACTATGATGATTAAAGAAGTACTGGCACTTTTAAGGAACATAAAAGTAGGTAAGTCTCTGGGTCCTGACAGGATATTCCCTAGAACCTTGAGGGAAGTTAGTGTAGTAATAGCAGGGGCTCTGACAGAAATATTTCAAATGTCATTAGAAACGGGGATGGTGCTGGAGGATTGGCGTATTGCTCATGTTCCATTGTTTAAAAAGGGTTTTAAGAGTAAACCTAGCAATTATCGGCCTGTGAGTTTGACGTCAGTGGTGGGTAAATTAATGGAAAGTATTCCTAGAGATGGTACATATAAGTATCTGGATAGATAGGGTCTGATTAGGAACAGTCAACGTGGATTTGTGTGTGGAAAGTCATGTTTGACAAATCTTACTGAATTTTTTGAAGAGGTTACTAGGAAAATTGACGAGGGTAAAGCGGTGGATGTTGTCTATGTGGACTTCAGTAAGGTCTTTGACAAGGTTCCACACAGAAGATTAGTTAGGAAGGTTCAATTGTTAGGTATTAATATTGAAGTAGTAAAATGGACTCAGCGGTGGCTGGATGGGAGACGCCAGAGAGTGGTGGTGGATAACTGTTTGTCAGATTGGAGGCCAGTGATGAGTGGTGTGCCTCAGGGATCTGTACTGGGTCCAATGTTGTTTGTCATCTACATTAATGATCTGGACGATGGGGTGGTAAATTGGATTAGTAAGTCTGCCTCTCTGTCTAGGTACCATATCCGATGCAGACTTTGGAGAACATGGTTTTCCATATAGATCTATCCTTCGTTTTTTGGATGACTTCCATTTCCTTGATGTGTAGCCACCTGGCTATGCTTTTGATGTACATAAGCCGAGGTCTTCCTCTAGGTTTGCTCCCCTCAATCTTTCCAGAGAGTATGAGTTTTTCTAGTTCATCTTTCCACATGATGTGCCCTAGGAACGTGAGTTGTCTTTCTCTTATTGTTGGTATGAGTGATCGAACTGCTTGGGCTTTTCTGAGAACTTCTTCATTTGATGTGTGTGTGGTCCATGATATTTTTAACATTCTCCTGTAGAACCATATTTCAGCTGCTTCTAGGCTCGTTTCCATTGCTGGAGAAATGGCCCAGCAATGATTAATAATGATTAGTAAGTATGCAGATGATACTAAGATAGGTGGCGTTGTCGATAATGAAGTAGTTTTTCAAAGCTTGCAGAGAGATTTAGGCCAGTTAGAAGAGTGGGCTGAAAGATGACAGATGGAATTTAATGCTGATAAATGTGAGGTGCTACATTTTGGTAGGACTAATCAAAATAGGACATACATGATAAATGGTAGGGCATTGAAGAATGCAGTAAAACAGAGGGATCTAGGAATAATGGTGCATAGTTCCCTGAAGGTGGAATCTCATGTGGATATGGTGATGAAGAAAGGTTTTGGTATGCTGGCCTTTATAAATCAGAGCATTGAGTATAGGAGTTGGGATGTAATGTTAAAATTGTATAAGGCATTGGTAAGGCCAAATTTGGAGCATTGTGTACAGTTCTGGTCACCAAATTATAGGAAAGATGTCAACAAAATTGAGAGAGTACAGAGAAGAGATACTAGAATGTTGCCTGGGTTTCATCACCTAAGTTACAGAGAAAGGTTGAACAAATTGGGTCTTTATTCTTTGGAGCGTAGAAGGTTGAGGGGGGACTTGATAGAGGTATTTAAAATTATGAGGGGGATAGATAGAGGATAGGCTTTTTCCATTGAGTGTAGGGGAGATTCAAACAAGAGGACATGAGTTGAGAGTTAAAGGGCAAAAGTTTAGAGGTAACATGAGGGGGAACTTCTTTACTCAGAGAGTGGTAGCTGTGTGGAACGAGCTTCCAGCAGAAGTGATTGGGGCAGGTTTGATGTTGTCATTTAAAGTTAAATTGGATAGCTATATGGACAGGAAAGGAATGGAGGTTATGAGCTGAGTGAGGTCGGTGGGACTAGGTGAGAGTAAGCGTTCAGCACGGACTAGAAGGGCTGAGATGGCCTGTTTCTGTGTTGTAATTGTTACATGGTTATATGGTTATATGACCTCTGACTGTAGTCCCACCTAACCTTAGTGGAAAAAGCCTGCTTGCATTTACCCTATCTATCCTTCTCATAATTTTGTATAGCTCTATCAAATCTCCCCTCATTCTCCTCCCCTCCAGGGAATAAAGTCCTAACATATTCAACTTTTCCTTTTTCCTGCCAGTTCCAAAACCATTTATATCTCTGTGTCCGCTATGGATATTCTCTGCTGAATTGACTTCTCCACCTGGCTTTGCGTTGTCTCGGTAACACTGTAACTCAATGTTTGATGTAATGAGATGCAACACTGTGGGTAGTAAGTTGCCCCTCTTGCTTCAGGTTCAAGTTCAGTTAATCTCATTCAACCATACACACATACACCGTTAAACAAAAGCTGCACTCAGCCTGTGCTCAGGTTTCCCTCCCTGTCGCTCCACCATTTTCACGTAATGAGATTTGATGCCTTCGGGTAGTAAGTCACCTTTCTTGTTTCGTGATGCAGGGAGCAGGCACTGCCAAGCATTCAGATCCAGCTGCGGCGAGAGTGTGCTGACTTTGGGGGCCATGTGGATCTCCCGGCGGGGAATGGGGCAATGGTGAAGTCACCAGGAGGGCTGCAGAAGACCTTTGCCAAGCTGACCTCCCGTTTCACCAAGCGAGGGTCGTGTAGCAGCAGTAGTAGCGGCAGCAGCAGTGGTGGCGCCGGGAGCTTCTCCATCCCCAGCACCCCGTCCAAGGGCAACTTCTGCCTCGGTGGATCTGAGGAGGAGCGGAAAGGGAAGCTCGCTGGCCACTCGGACCTAAGGCTACAGAGCATCCTGAACATCGGACACTTCCCGAAGACCGCCGAGTCCCAGGAAGTCACCCGAGGCACAGGCAGCCCCATGGTCAATGGCTTCTCACTGGACAAGAGGGAGGCCTTCCTGAAAGGCGACGACAGCAAGGACGACCAGGGCATCAAGCTACCCAGCGACCAGGAGATGCAGGATGTCATTGACTTCCTCTCCGGTTTCAACATGGGCAAATCCCAGCAGGCATCACCTCTCGTCAACCGGAGGAATTCTGCCCCGGTGCCTGAGCAGAAGGGGCCCACCCTGCAGCAGACGCAGGCTGCGCCGCACACCCCGCTGCCGACATCCCAGCAGCTGCAGCAGCAGCCACCACCATTGCAAAAACCGCAGCTGCAGTATTACCAGCACCTCCTGCAGCCCATTGGGCAGCAGCCCCTGGGTCCCCGCGCTGCCGGCAAATGGCCCAACAGCTCCCCACAGCTGAGCTCGGGAGCGGGGCTTTCTCCAATGGGGCCGCTAGGCCAGTGGAACAACCCAGCCACGCACTCAGACTTGGGCTCGGACTTGTACAGCCTGGGTCTCGTGGGTAACTACATGGACAGCGTCATGGACAATGTCATGTCGGACATGTTAGGCCCAAAGGTGGCCAACACCAGGAACAACACCTGGCCCAACCGGGTGCAGAGTGATGGCGTCTTCGGAATGCTGGGAGACATCCTGCCCTTTGACCCCGCAGGTAAATTTCCCAATCTCTTCTCTGTATCTCTGCTAAATCTTAGCAAGGTCCCAGTGACAGTAAGTCCCAGAGTAGGGGTGGCGAACCTAGGCCAAGGAAACATGCACAAAAATATTGTGGTACGCGGCTGGTTCTGTAAACCTCACCCATAATAAAAAGATCCGTAACCAGCCATAGAACCATAGAACCATAGAAACTACAGCACAGAAACAGGCCCTTTGGCCCTTCTTGGCTGCGCTGAACCATTTTCTGCCTAGTCCCACTGACCTGCACACGGACCATATCCCTTCATACACCTCCCATCCATGTATCTGTCCAATTTATTCTCAAATGTTAAAAAAGAACCCACATTTACCACCTCGTCTGGCAGCTCATTCCATACTCCCACCACTTTCTGTGTGAAGAAGCCCCCCCCCAATGTTCCCTTTAAACTTTTCCCCCCTCACCCTTAACCCATGTCCTCTGTTTTTTTTCTCCCCTTGCCTCAGTGGAAAAAGCCTGCTTGCATTCACTCTATCTATACCCATCATAATCTTATATACCTCTATCAAATCTCCCCTCATTCTTCTACGCTCCAGGGAATAAAGTCCTAACCTATTCAACCTTTCTCTGTAACTGAGTTTCTCAAGTCCCGGCTACATCCTTGTAAACCTTCTCTGCACTCTTTCAACCTTATTTATATCCTTCCTGTAATTTGGTGACCAAAACTGAACACAATACTCCAGATTCGGCCTCACCAATGCCTTATACAACCTCATCATAACATTCCAGCTCTTATACTCAATACTTTGATTAATAAAGGCCAGTGTACCAAAAGCTCTCTTTATGACCCTATCTACCTGTGACGACACTTTTAGGGAATTTTGTATCTGTATTCCCAGATCCCTCTGTTCCACTGCACTCCTCAGTGCCTTACCATTAACCCTGTATGTTCTACGTTGGTTTGTCCTTCCAACGTGCAATACCTCACACTTGTCAGTATTAAACTCCATCTGCCATTTTTCAGCCCATTTTTCCAGCTGGTCCAAGTCCCTCTGCAGGCTCTGAAAACCTTCCTCACTGTCTACTACACCTCGAATCTTTGTATCATCAGCAAACTTGCTGATCCAATTTACCACATTATCATCCAGATCATTGATATAGATGACAAATAACAATGGACCCAGCACTGATCCCTGTGGCACACTAGTCACAGGCCTCCACTCAGAGAAGCAATTCTCTACCACCACTCTCTGGCTTCTTCCATCGAGCCAATGTCTAATCCAATTTACCACCTCGGCATGTATACCTAGCGACTGAATTTTCCTAACTAACCTCCCATGCGGGACCTTGTCAAAGGCCTTACCGAAGGCCATGTAGACAATACCCACTGCCTTCCCTTCATCCACTTTCCTGGTAACCTCCTCGAAAAACTTCAACAGATTGGTCAAACATGACCTACCACGCACAAAGCCATGTTGATTCTCCCTAATAAGCCCCTGTCTATCCAAATGCTTGTAGATTCTGTCTCTTAGTACTCCCTCCAATAACTTACCTACTACTGACGTTAAACTCACCGGCCTATAATTTCCCGGATTACTTTTCGATCCTTTTTTAAACAACGGAACAACATGAGCCACTCTCCAATCCTCCGGCACTTCACCCGTAGACAGCGACATTTTGAATATTTCTGCCAGGGCCCCCGCAATTTCAACACTAGTCTCCTTCAAGGTCCGAGGGAACACTCTGTCAGGTCCCAGGGATTTATCCACTTTAATTTTCCTCAAGGCAGCAAGCACCTCCTCCTTTTCAATCTGTACAGTTTCCATGGTCTCACTACTTGATTCCCTCAATTCCATAGATTTCATGCCAGCTTCCTTAGTAAATACAGACGCAAAAAACCTATTTAAGATCTCCCCCATTTCCTTTGGTTCCGTACAAAGCCGACCACTCTGATCTTCAAAAGGACCAATTTTATCCCTTACAATCCTTTTGCTCTTAATATACTTGTAAAAGCTCTTTGGATTATCCTTCACTTTGACTGCCAAGGCAACCTCATGTCTTCTTTTAGCCCTCCTGATTTCTTTCTTAAGTATTTTCTTGCACTTCTTATACTCCTCAAGCACCTGATTTACCCCCTGTTTCCTATACATTTCATGCAACTCCCTCTTCTTCTTTATCAGAGTTGCAATATACCTTGAGAACCAAGGTTCCTTATTCCTATTCAATTTGCCTTTAATCCTGACAGGAACATACAAACTCTGCACTCTCAAAATTTCCCCTTTGAAGGCTTCCCATCTACCAATCACATCTTTGCCAGAGAACAACCTGTCCCAATCCACGCTTTTTCGATCCTTTCTCATTTCTTCAAATTTGGCCTTCTTCCAGTTCAGAACCTCAACCCTAGGACCAGATCTATCCTTGTCCATGATCAAATTGAAACTAATGGTCTTATGATCACTGGAACCAAAGTGCTCCCCTACACAGACTTCTGTCACTTGCCCTAATTCGTTTCCTAACAGGAGATCCAATATTGCATCCCCTCTAGTTGGTCCCTCTATATACTGATTTAGAAAACTTCCCTGAACACATTTTACAAACTCTAAACCATCTAGACCCCTAACAGTATGGGAGTCCCAATCAATGTATGGAAAATTAAAATCCCCTACCACCACAACTTTATGTTTCCTGCAGTTGCATGATGTTTACTGCTAAATGAAGCAGCAAATATCTTTTTACAACCCACGAGCAGTGAGATTTTTCATTGGAAATGTCTCACACTGGCTTGGCGCCAACTAGATGGTTGTAAGAACACATGGCATTGGAGGTAACATTGCGAAACACTTGCAGACCTAGTGTATATGTTTGCAATAACAATGCTATTTAGAAATTATGTCTTTTTACATTACCTTTTAAAAAGATTAATATTTAGGCACTAAGGGATATGGGGAGAGGGCAGAATATTGGGCTGAGAGGGAAAATAGGTCAGCCATGATGAGCAGTACAATGCGCCAGATGGCCTAACTCTGCACCTGTATCTTGAGGTCTTATATTTAATTTTTGAACAGGTTTTCTAAAATGTTTTATTTATTTCAATTTTTCCCTGTTATATTTTTATTAACAGTAAAACAATGAATACACATAAATAAAGAACAGTGTTTATCCTTTTTCCTTTAAAAAAAGTTCATAATTATTGGTACTAATCTATTCATCAGTGGTAACTGCTCAAAATTACCATGGCATTTGGGAGAATTTTTTGAAGAACATTACCAATATAGGCATACGCTATCAAAAAGGTTCACCACCCCTGTCCTAGGCTCTTGAAGTCCTGGGTTCAAGCTGTTCATAGTTGTTGACGCAAGCCACAAGTGTGAAATGTCGTGAATTAGAAAGTCTCACTCGACCTTGACTGGAGTATCCCCGTCAGGGCAAAACTGAAAAGAGAGGAGTTTAACCTCAGTGCGATTTCCTCGAGTGTGCTGAGGAGGGGGCAGGTAAAGTACTGGGGGAGGGTGACTATATACAAGGTTACAAGCACTTGTATTAAACACAAGAGATTCCACAGATGCTGGAAATCTTGAACAACACACACAAAATGCTGGAGGAACTCAGCATCTGTGTAGGGGAATGAACAATTAATGTTTCGAGCGACACCCTTCATCAGGACTGGGAAGGAAGGGGACAAAAGCCAGAATTAGCTGGAGGGAGGGGAAAGAGTACAAGCTGGCAGGTGGTAAGTGAGACTAGGTGAGAGGGAATGTTAGTGGGTGGGGAAGCTGGGAGGGGATAGGTGGAAGAGGTAAAGGGCTCCAAAGAGTAAAACCCTAACTCACTCAACCTTCCCTCATAAGACGTGCTCTCCAATCTGACTATCTTGGATCGAGGCCTCAGCATTCTTAAGTGAACAGCCAGAAGTCATGGTTCATGTAGGTACCAATGACATGGGTAGAATGAGTGATGAGGTTCTGCATAGAGAGTTCAGGGAGTTAGGTGCTAAATTAAAGGGCAGGACCTCCAGGATTGTGATTTCAAGGTGCTACCTGTACCACATGCTAGTAAGGCCAGAACTAGGAAGATTATATGGTTTAATGAGTAGCTAAGGAGTAGGTGTAGGAGGGAGAGCATGAGAGTTCTGGATCATTGGGCTCTCTTTCAAGGAATGTGGGAGCTGTACAGAAGGGACGGTTTGCACCTGAACTGGAGGGGGGCTGATATTCTAGTCGGAAGGTTTGTTAATGCTGTACAGTGGGGTTTAAACTAGAGTTGCAGGGGGATGGAAAGCAGGATGCATCAGTAACAGAGCCTCTTGTGGCACATTTTCTCTCCTCCTTCCCTGCAGTGGGCTCGGACCCCGAGTTTGCCCGATATGTGGCGGGCGTGAGCCAGGCTATGCAGCAGAAGCGGCAGTCGCAGCATGTCCGACGACACAGCACCGCCAGGACCAACTGGCCCGTCTCCGAGGAGGCTCACCGGCCGTGGCAGGCTCCCGAGTTCTTCACCGAGGGGTAGGCCTGACAGCTTGGGATCCTGGGCTGCGGGCGCAGGGATGGAGACCGGCGCAAGCAGAGGAAGGGGAGGGCTGAGTCCAGACCAGGGTGGGGTGGGGAGGGGAGGAGTTTAAAGAGCAGTGTCTAGTCCAGAGGACCTTGGGGAGTCCAGGAAAGGATGGGGAAAGCCGTGTCCAGATTAGTGAAGGATAGTGGGGAAGGCAGAGTCTCGAGCAGGGATGGTGAGGAGAACAGGGTCCAAACTAGGGGGAAGTGGGGAGGGCAGGGACAAGACCAGGGAGGGGTGGGGAGGGCTGAGTCCAGACCAGGGAAGGGTGGGGAGGGCTGAGTCCAGAGCAGGGAGGGTATTGGGAGAAGAGGGCCCTCGTCCTGAGAAACTTGAGTGAGAGGACGGGGACCAGCCAGGGTCAGGTGGAGAGGGGACCCGTCACAGCGCTGTTATGGCAGTGTCTGTGTACGTGGGAGTTGAGTGAGTAGTCTCCAGGGTCCAAAGGGAGCTTTAAGTGATCAGAGATCCGTTGAAGAGATGTTCTCACTCTGGTCTCGTGACTTATCCCCAGCTCTTTCAACCAACCCTGTGACCACTGCTATCGTCACTGGCCCAGCTGTAGCCCAGAGCAGCCGTGCTGTGGTCAAGATGTCTTACTCCTGACACATTCGCGATGATTGGGCGGGGGGGGGGAGGAAATCACTGAGGAGGGTGGGAGGCTTGAGCATCAGCACCTCAGACATATATTAGAAGGTCAAGGAGGTCCTGTTTCTATCTGTGTGGGACAATCTATAAACTATTACTTCTCTTTTCGTGCATGTTGTCCACTGTGTGTGGGGCAGAGGGATGGAGAAATTCTCCCCACAGCATGCAAAACGTGCAGGTGTTAGAAATCCGTAAGTAAAGCAGGAGGGGGAACACCCAGCAGGTCGGTCAGTATCCGTGGAGAGAGAAACAGTTCGGGTTTGGGATCAGAGACCCAGTTTTATTTATGTTTTGGAGATGCAGTGTGGAACAGGCCCATTGAGCTACACCACTCAGCAACCCACCTGTTTAACCCCAGCCTGACACAGGACAGTTCACAATGACCAGTTAACCTACTAACCAGTACGTCCTTGGAGTGGAGTGAGTGTGGGGAAAAACCCACTCGGTCCTGGGGTGAACACACACACTCCTGAAAATAGCATGGAACTGAACTTGTGAACGCCCCCAGCTGTAATAGTGTTAGACTATCTGCAACGCTACTGTGACGGCCCATTTGTCCGAATTGGAAAAGAGTGGGTCTCTTTGTTGTACGCAAACCTCCTGCCTCCCTCCCTAGATCCGGAAACCATTTTATTTTTCTCCCCTTTTAATACAAGTTTATCCATTGACTATAACACAAAACAAAACTGTACAATAATCAGGCATCATAATCTAATTACAGATTCATATTAAAATAGGATTATTACTATTGACAACATGTTTAAGCTCCTGAGGGGCTCACTGTTCCTGGAAATCCCTCACTGTGCCCATGGACACAGCATACTTTTCCTCCAGGGACACCCAAGCATGGACATAAGCCCTGAAAAGGAGCAGGCAGTTGGATCAGCCAGAGCCCTCGACTGCCTGCCAGCTGGACCCATGAATGTCCACCTTGGCCAAACCCGGGAGCAGGCTAACCAGAAGTCTTCCAAGTGACCCACCTCCCCTCCACAGTGGGGGACAGTAGATCAGGAGCGTTGGGGCTGAGGTGTAACTAGATCTTAAGGAGCAGCCCCTTCAGAATACTCAATTACAGGCTGCAACCTCTCACACTGCTTATTTTCCATTTTATTTTATTTAGAGATAGAGCGTAAAATAGGCCCTTTCAACCCAACGAGCCTCGCCCCGCAGCAACCCACTGATGCAGCCCTAGCCTAATCACAGGACAACTTACAATAACCAATTAACCTATTAACCTGTATATCTTTGGACTGTGCAAGGAAACCCACGCATTCACAGAGAGGAGATACAAACAGTCAGCACGACGCTGTTACAGCTCGGGGTGTTGGAGTTTGGAGTTCAGTTCTGTGAGGAGTCGGTATGTTCTTCCTGGAATGTGTGGGTTTTCTCTGGGTGCTCCAGTTTCCTCCCACAGTCCAAAGATGTACCAGTTAGTAAATTAATTGGTCATTGTAAATTGTCCTGTGATTAGGCCAGGATTAAGTCAGGGGCTGCTGGGTGGCACAGCTCGAAAGGCCGGAAGGACCTGTACTGCACTGTATCTCAATAAATAAACAAACAAACTGCCTTGAGGTGTCTAGACAGTAGACTCACTGTTTTCCAATTTGGACAGTAGACAGCAGAAAGGCTTACTTCCGTTCCTATGTCTTATGGTTTTATGGCAGAGGGGGACAAGGATTACCTTCTCTCTTGCCTCGTTCTGATGGAGGATCTATGATCTGGAACATTGCCTCTATTTCCCCATTCACAGATACGACCTGACCTGTTGAATACTCTGTTTGTTCACCCCTCAGTTTAATGAACATTTACCATTGCTGATTTCAGTGTAAATTATATGTCAGTAGTATCCTCAACCAGGTTGGATTACACTAGTTAAGAGCTGCTGAGAATTGGGTGTGTAGATTCAAGATTGTTTAATGTCATTTCCTGTACACAAGTGTAAAGGAGAACAAATTAATTTTTACTCTGGATCCGAAGCAGCACAAAAAAAACAACACAAGAGTAATAAATATACAATAAATACAAATACATAAGATAACTTGTACATGTAGACTGATGTATGTCTATACAATGATGCTAGCCACAGGAGTGTCTGTATATAAGGTGACTGACAGGAAATGATAAAGTAGTGGTGGTTGGGGGTGTGGAGGGGAGGATTAGTGGGTGGAGGTGTTAATCAGCCTTACTGCTTGGAAAAAGTAAATGTTTTTGAGTCTACTGGTCCTGGTGTGGATGCTACATAGCCTCTTGTCTAATGGGAGCTATGTGATAACTGTTCTCTGTTTCTCAGGGACGTGATGAGCTGGTCAGGGACGCAGGGAGACTCGGCCAGTTCCAGCGATGAGGCGTCTTCTGCTAATGGAGACAGTTTATTCTCCATGTTCTCAGGGCCTGACCTTGTTGCTGCTGTCAAACAGAGAAGGTAAGCAAAGTTAACGTCACCTTTGTCCTTTATTTATTCACAGTGAGTGTTAACTTCACAGCTTTTCTTCCCACGGATACTGTCCTGAACCCCTACTGTCCATGTTATCCTGAACCAGCGTGGATATCTTCACTCACCTCAACTCTGAACTGATTATCAGAGGTTCTGTGAAAGAGGGTCCTGCTAATTCAGTGAGGAGGGTGTAAGTGTCCAGGTGTGTTGTTTATGGACGAACAGGAGACCACTTCCTGCCTTCAAGCAATACCACCAAACATGATTTATCTGTTTGCTTTCTGTTTGTTTGTTTGTTTGTTTATTTAATCTAGAGATACAGCACCAGTCCTTTAAGCCACATGACCCAGCAACCCACTGATTTAACCCTAGCCTAATCTCAGGACAATTTACTATGACCAATTAGCCTACTAACCTGTATATCTTTGGAATGTGGGATGAAACACACGCATATACACACACACACACACACACACACACACACACACACACACACTCACTCACTCACTCACTCACACATACACACACACAAAGGACATACAAGTTACTTACAGATGCCCCAAGCTATAATAGCGTTGCCCTAACTGCTACAAAACAGTGGTGCAGTTGTGGTGTACCACATACCCTGCACTCCCATGCTGATTGCTCACAAAGCCAAGACCTTGAAACATTCTGGGGGGGAGGAAGGGATTTGGACAAGTTTTCCCATCGGTCTCCACACAACCCTGAAACCAAACTGAATAAGAGGACCCATTGCGATACCTCAAAAAGATGGCATCTGCCATTGAGGACCCCCATCATCCAAGACGTGTCCTCTTCTCATTGCTACCATCAGGGAGGAGGTACAGGAGCCTGAAAACACACACTAATGTTTCTGGAACAGCTTCTTCCCCTTGACCATCAATGGACAATGAACCCATAAATACTACCTCATGATTTACTTCCCTCTCTTTTTGTACTACTTAATTAATTTCTCTCTTTATATGTATTTATTGTAATTGATAGTTTTTATTATTCTGTATTGCAGTGTACTGCGGCTGCAAAACAACAAATGTCGTGATATATGCAATGATATTAAACCTAAATCTGATTCTGCTCACGTCTAACAAGTGACCTTTACTCTTCTGTTCGACAGAAAACACAGCAGTGGCGATCAAGAATCTTCTACTTTGCCTTCTCCTCCTGTCTTATCCACACTCGATGATCTTAGCCAGGTACGTACCCTCTTCTTCCTAAAGAGGGATTAAAGAGGTTATAAACACAAGCGATTCCGCAGATGCTGGAAATCCAAAATGCAGCAGGAACTCAGCAATTCAAGCAGGAATAATCAGTCGACATTTTGTTTCTAACCCCTCCACTGTCAGATTTTTGAAAAGTCCATGATTGTATGAACACCACCTCACTCTTCCTTTTTCACACTATTTATTTATTGCATAAATAATTTTTATGTCTTATAAAAAACAAATTTCATGACATATGTCACTGATAATAAACCTGACTGTGATTATACAAAGATGTGGAGGCTTTGGAACGGGTGCAGAATCAGGCTTACGTTATTATAAATTACAAAATATATCCGCAGTTCAAAAGAAAAGGAATTGTGAGGTAGTGTTCATGGGTCATGGACTGTTGGGAGATCTGATGGTGGAGGGAGGGGAAGATGTGCTGAATCATCATGTGTGGGTCTTCAGTCTCCTGTACTTTCCTCTCTAAATGTAGAATCAGAATCAGGTTTAATATCACTGGCGTATGTCGTGAAATTTGTTGTAATGGGTGAGCAATTTCAAGTTCCTGGGTGTCGACATCTCTGAGGATCTATCCTGAGCCCAACATATTGATGCAGTTATAAGGACAGTGGGACAGTTACATTTTATTAGGAGTTTGAAGGGACTTGGTGTGCTTTTAAAGACATTTGCAAATTTCTACAGATGTACTGTACAGAACATTCTAAATGGCTGCATCATCGTCTGGTATGGGGTGGGGGGTATTTCACAGGATCAAAATAATCTGCAGGAAGTTGTAAACTCGGTCTTCTCCACCATGGACACTGGCCTCCCCAGCATCCAGGACATCTTCAAGGAGCGATGCCTCAGAAAGGTGACGTCCATCGTTGAACACTCCATCACTCAGGTCATGCCCTGTTCCCATTGCTCCCATCAAGGAGGAGGGACAGGAGCTTGAAGACGCAACGAAGCGTAAATAGGGTAGACAGAATCAATTTCCCAGGGTACAGGGTAAGCTTGCATTTAGGGTGAGAGGAGGAAAGTAAAGAAGATGTACGAGGCAAGTTTTTGTTTTATACGGAGAGTGGTGGATATTTGGAACGTGCTGCCGGGGTGGTGGTGGGGGCAGATGTGAATGTGGCATTGACGGGATTCTCATCAATATGGTGGGATTTGGACCGTGTGTAGTTTAATTTGACGTCATGGGCCAAAGGGCCTGTTCCTGTACCATGATGTTCTTTTATTTTCCAGTCAGAGGGAGGGTGAAGCCCTTCCTGATGGTAATAATGAGAAGAGGGCATGTTCAAGGTGGCGAGGGTCCTTAATAATGGATGCTTTCTTCTTGAGGCACTACTCTTGAAGATGTTCTCGATGTTTGTGGCTGTGTTGGAGATAGCTGAACTTACAACCTCTGCTCTTTTTTATTGGCTGTGGGACATTTCTCGTGGCCATTGGTGTGGTTCTGAGATGATACTTTGCTGATGTGGTGTGTAACAGCAGTGACTGGAGATGCTGCTGTTGGAAAAGATCTGGGGAGGGTTCTGGTAGTTTGAGGTGCTTTCTGTGATCCAAGAGGCACCCTGTGTTCCTGGAGTGCTGGAGGTTAAGGGGAACCTAAGGGAACTTCTTCACTCAGAGGGTAGTGTGAGCGTGGAATGAGCTGCCAGTGGAAGTGGTATATGAAGGTTCGATTTCAACATTTAAGAGAAGCTTGGGTAGGTAGATGGATGGGAGGCATATGGAACACTGGTCCAGATGTAGGTCGATGGGACCAGGCAGAAAACCAGTTCAGCACAGACTAGATGAGACCAAAGAGCCTGTTTCTGTGGTGTAGTGCTCTTTGATTCAATCTGGAAATACGTGAATTGATACGCTTTGGAAGGTCAAACTTCAAGGCAGAACACAGGATTAATGGCAGGATTCTTAGCAGTGTGGAGGAACAGTGAGATCTTGGGGTTTATATTCCCTCAAAGTTGCTGCATAAGTTGATAGGGTGTTTAAGAAGACGTAAGATCTGTTGGCCTTCACTAGTCAGGAGATTGAGTTCAAGTTAGGAAGGTTCAATCGTTAGGTATTAATATTGAAGTAGTAAAATGGATTCAGCAGTGGCTGGATGGGAGATGCCAGAGAGTAGTGGTGGATAACTGTTTGTCAGATTGGAGGCCGGTGACTAGTGTGCCTCAGGGATCTGTACTGGGTCCAATGTTGTTTGTCATATACATTAATGATCTGGATGATGGGGTGGTAAATTGGATTAGTAAGTATGCAGATGATACTAAGATAGGTGGAGTTGTGGATAATGAAGTAGGTTTTCAAAGCTTGCAAAGAGATTTAGGCCAGTTGGAAGAGTGGGCTGAAAGATGGCAGATGGAGTTTAATGCTGATAAACATAAGGTGCTACATTTTGGTAGGACTAATCAAAATAGGACATATATGGTAAATGGTAGGGCATTGAAGAATGCAGTAAAACAGAGGGATCTAGGAATAATGGTGCATAGTTCCCTGAAGGTGGAATCTCATGTGGATAGGGTGGTGAAGAAAGCTTTTGGTATGCTGGCCTTTATAAATCAGAGCATTGAGTATAGGAGTTGGGATGTAATGTTGAAATTGTACAAGGCATTGGTGAGGCCAAATTTGGAGTATTGTGTACAGTTCTGGTCACCAAATTATAGGAAAGATGTCAACAAAATTGAGAGAGTACAGAGAAGATTTACTAGAATGTTACCTGGGTTTCATTACCTAAGTTACAGAGAAAGGTTGAGCAAGTTGGGTCTTTATTCTTTGGAGCGTAGAAGGTTGAGGGGGAACTTGATAGAGGTATTTAAAATTATGAGGGGCATAGATAGAGTTGACGTGGATAGGCTTTTTCCATTGAGAGTGGGGGAGATTCAAACAAGAGGACATGAATTGAGAGTTAAAGGGCTAAAGTTAAGGGGTAACATGAGGGGGAACTCCTTTACTCAGAGAGTGGTAGCTGTGTGCAACGAGCTTCCAGCAGAAGTGGTTGAGGCAAGTTCGATGTTGTCATTTAAAGTTAAATTGGATAGCTATATGGACAGGAAAGGAATGGAAGGTTATAGGCTGAGTGCAGGTCAGTGGGACTAGGTGAGAGTAAGAGTTCGACACGGACTAGAAGGGCCGAGATGGCCTGTTTCTGTGCTGTAATTGTTATATGGTTAAGTGCCGTGAGTTAATGTTGCATCTCCTATTAGACCACACTTGGAGTATTGTGTTCAGTTCTGGTCCCATCATTATAGGAAGGATGTGGAAGCTTTAGAAAGCATGTAGAGGAGACTTACCAAGATGCTGCCTGCATTAGAAAGCAGAAAGAAAGGCTGAGCATGTTAGGACTTTTCTCTTTGGAGCGAAGGAGGACGAGAGGTGACTTAATAGTGGTGTATAAGATGATAAGAGACCTATATTACCTGGTCAGAAATGCTAAAAAGAGTGGCATAATTTTAAGGTGATTGGAGAAAAGTGTAGGGGAAATACAAGAGGTAGATGCTTTTTACACAGAATGGTAGGGTGTTGCCGGGGTGCTGGTAGAGACAAAAAGATTCAGGACATTGAAGAGATTCTTAGATAGGCACATGGAAGAAAGAAAAATGGAGGGCTATGTGGAAGAACAGAACACAGAAGAGTACAGCACAAGAACAGGCTTGTGCTGAACCAGCTAAAGAGTAAATCAATATAAACACAAAAACTAATCCTTCCTACCTACAAATATCTATCCATCTTCCTCATATTCATGTGCCTATCTAAATGTCTTTTAAAAGCCTCTACTTGCCTCTACTACCGTAACAGGCAGCACACTCGAGGCATCCACCACTCTTTGAGTAAATAAACTTACCCTCACCTCCCTTTCACCTTCAATACATGCCCTCTGGTATTAGACATTTCAATCCTGGGAAACAGATACTCTCCAACCACTCTATCTATGCTTCTCATAATCTTATAAGCCTCTATCAGATCTCCCCTCAGCCTTAGCTGTTCCAGTGAAAATAATTCAAGTTTGTCTAACCTTTCGTTATGAACTAAGCAGCAACTTGCTAAACCTGTTCTGCACCCTCTCGGAAGCCTCAACATCGTTTATATGGTAGGGTGACCAGAACTGTGTGCAATACTCCAGATGCAGCCTAACCAGTATTTTATAAAGTTGCAACATAACCTCTTGACTTTTGAACTCAGTGCCTCGACTAAAGCAAGCAAGCATTGCATACGCCTTGTTAACCACCTTATTGACCCGTGTAGCCATTGAACCCCAACATCTCTCTGCTCAGCAACACTGTTAAGAATCTTTCAGTGTACTGTTTAAGGATCTAACTATGTACTGTCTCCTTGCATTTGCCCTTCCAAGGTGCAACACCTTACATTTATCCGGGTAAACTCCATCCATTTCTCAGCCCATATCTGCATTTGATCTGCATTGTGCTGTATTCTACACTGTTCACAACTCCACCAATCTCGGAATCATCTGCAAACTCACTAACCCACCCATTTGCATTTTCATCCACGTCGTACATCACAAACATCAGAGGTCCCAGCACAGATCCCTGCAGAACACCACTAACTACAGACCCCCAGCTCAAATAACTTCCTTCAACCACTACCCTTCGTCTTCTATGCCCAAGCAGTTCTGAATCCAAGCAGCCAATTCGCCACGGACCCCATGCATCTTAATCTTCTGGATTAGCCTCCCATGAGGGACTTTATCAAATGCCTTACTAAAATCCACGTAGACGACATCCACTGCTCTACCTTCATCAATCTCTCTTATCACCTTGTCAAGAAACTGAATCACAAAATGCTGGAGGAACTCAGTAGGCCAGGCAGCATCTATGGAAAAGAGTATTTTGGGCTGAGACCTTTCATCAGGACTGGAAAGGAAGAGATCAGAGTAAGAAGGTGGGGGAAGGGAAGGAAGCAGTCAAGGTGGTAGGAACCAGGAGAGGGGGAGGGGGTGAAGAGATGGGAAGCTGATTAGTGAAAGAGATAAAGGGCTGGAGAATGGGGAATCTGATAGGAGAGGATCGAAGGCCGTGGAAAAGGAATGAGGAGGAGCAATCCATTGTTCCAGGATTTTCCCTTTTCCCTTCTTAAACAGAGGTACATTAGCCACTCACCAGTCCTCCAAGACCTCGCCTGTGCCGAAAGAGGACATGAAAGTACAGGTCAAAGCCCCAGTAATCTCGTCTCTTGCCTCCCTCAATAACCAAGGTAGAGCCTGTCAGGCCCTGGGGACTTATCCATCTTAATACTCAATAGGACACCCAACACTTCCTCCTCCTTGATCTCTAAACGTTCTAACATATTTATGACTGAGAACTGATCTCCTGGTCCTCCATGTCCTTTTCCTTAGCAAATACTGAAGTAAAATACTCATTAAGGACCTCACTCACATTCTCTGTATCCAAGCAAATGTTCCCATCTTTATCCTCGTAATCCTCTCTCTCTTCCCTAGATATCCTCTTGCTCTTGATGTATATATAGAATGCTTAATCTTACTTACCAAGAACTTTTCATGGGCCCCCCTGGCTTGCATAATTCCATTCTTGAGTTCTTTTCTGGCTTCTTTATAATCCTCATAAGACCATAAGATATAAGAGCAGAAGTAGGCCATTTGACCCATCGAGTCTGCACCACCATTCAATCATGGGCATCGGTCATCCCCACTCCCCTGCTTTCGCCCCATACCCTTGATACCCTGGCTAATCAAGAACCCATCTGTCTCTGCCTTAAATGCACCCAGTGACTTGGGCTCCACAGCCACCCATGGCAACAAATTCCACATTTATCACACTCTGACTAAAGTAATTTCTCTGAATCTCTGTTCTAAATGGACATCCTTCAATCCTGAAGTCGTGCCCTCTTGTCCTAGACTCCCTACCATGGGAAATAACTTTGCGACATCTAATCTGTTCAGATCTTTTAACATTCGGAATGTTTCTGTGCGATCCCCCCCCCTCATTCTCCTGAACTCCAGGAAATACAGCCCAAGAGCTGCCAGATGTTCCTCATACTGTAACCCTTTCATTCCTGGAATCACTCTTGTGAATCTTCTCTGAACCCTCTCCAATGTCAGTATATCCTTTCTAAAATAAGGAGCCCAAAATAACAGAGCTCAGGTGCTCTGTTTGATCCTAACTTCCAAAGCTTTACACACTTCTCGATTTTTGTCTTGATTAAATTCGTCACCTCTCTGGACACCCAAGATTTTCTTATCGTTCTATTCCCATGCTTCCTTCTAACAGGAGCATACCTTTACTGTACTCTGCAATTGATCTTTAAACACCCCCCACATGCTTGATGTAGGCTTGCCAGAAAAAAGGTATTCCCAATGAACTCTCCTTAGTTGCTGCAGACTGCCCTCATAAGGGAAGGGTTAGATTGATCTCCTCCTTAAGCCCATCTGGGGCAAGCGGTGCCGACAGCAGCTCGCCAGAATCCTCTGGGGCCTGTCTTTCACGTTGTCTCCAGGTGTAGCCCATCTTCTTGGTGTACACTTCCTCTCCCAGGAATGAGGTCCTTGGAGCTTCTGCTGGCATTTCTGTCGCTCTGGGTTTCTACGGGATGGGGTTCCTAGCCCCATTCCAACCCTCTTACTTTTGCAGCCAGATCTGGGACTGTCCATGGCAGAGTTTAGATTGATCTTAGAGTAAGTTAAAGGGTCAGCATAACATTGTGGGCTGAAGGGCCTGTGCTGGTCTATGACTCACCATGCCTCTTGGGTTTGGCTTGAACTTAACGTGCAGGTTTTTTTCTTTTCTTTAGGATAACAAGACCAAGACGTGGCCTCCAAAAGCCCCGTGGCAACATCTGGCGTCCCTCAGCAACACAATGCCGAATCCAGGCAGCTCCCTGTACCAGATGACCAGCCCCAGCACACAGTGGAATGAGTCGATGCAGATGCTGCAGTCCACCGTGTGGTCCACAGGCACGGACAGCTCCCCTTCTCCTGGGATCTCGTCCACCTTCTCCTACAACCAGCAGCAGTCACAGCAGCAGCAACAGCAACAAGCTTCCCAGCATAAACCGATGAACAAGGGCTTTAAATCCTATCCCATGAAGCAGGAGAGGAGACAGTCCTATCTGCACCAGTACTGAGACTCGGGAAGTAACAAACTCCCCGACCTTATGGAGCCGGGGTTCTGTATTCTAGTGAAAAGCTGTACAGTTCTGGATGAGGTGCGGTGCCTGAGTGTCTCGGAGGAGGGTGGGGGAGCGGGAGGGTTCCTGGTGCTTTGTCTGCACAGCAAGTGTGGGCCAGGGGCAGCAGGCTGCCATCCCCTCTTGTGTTGCGACTGGGAGACTGCCGTCCATTGAACCACGTACGTGCCGTGCCCCTCACTCGGCATCCTTTACCGAGGTTGACACCAGCCATTGAGCCTTTTTCCTACCAACAGGCACCTGGCTTCCAGCTTGAGCTGGAGCTCTTCGAGGCCCCCTTCACTGGGGTGCCTGGAGCATTGTACTCGGGGGCCAAAGGGCTGCACTGACCACCAGACATCCAGGAAGCGGGCTGGGATACACTTAACCACTTGAAGCAGCTAGAGTAGCTTTTTTAAAAAAAATTGAACACCACTAGGTTGAAGTTACAGCAGGAACTTGCTTACTTAGTTAAGCCCATCACTCCTACTGGAGCAGAGCCCACCGATAGCAGCTCACGAGAGTCCTCTGTCCTGGGCCAGTCTTTCATGTTGTCTCCAGGGGTAGCCATCTTCTTGGTGTATCCTTCCTCTCCCAGAAGTGAGGTCTTTGGAACTTGCATCGCTGTTTTGTAGCTTTGGGATTTTACGGGATGGGATTGCTAACCCCATGCCCAACCCCTCCTCCTTTTGCAGCTGGGCTTGGGACTGTCAATAGAGGAGTTTACAGCAAAAACCTAACACCCTCATGTCTCCATCCGAAATCCAAGGTCTGGTGTCATCGCCAAGGGAATATCCAATATTTGTTTAAAGTACAAATGACTCATGGCATGACCCAAGGGAAACAGACAGCAGGCAGAATTATCCCTAACACTGTCCCTCTATAAATCCAATTCTTGTCAGATTGCAGACACTCGGGGTAGGTGCTGTAACCCTCC
Organism: Mobula hypostoma; assembly: GCF_963921235.1. Taxonomy (NCBI): domain Eukaryota; kingdom Metazoa; phylum Chordata; class Chondrichthyes; order Myliobatiformes; family Myliobatidae; genus Mobula; species Mobula hypostoma. The sequence goes on along the minus strand of NC_086110.1, from coordinate 75,748,933 downwards.
CTTCCAGTACTTTTGCTGTTCGCTAGGATACATTGCCTTGAGAGAACAGCTTAATCTTTGTAATGTTGTGGTGTAGTTGCTGGTTTAATGTTCTGAAATGTTGAGTTTTTCCACATTCTTCACTCTTGAACTTTCCTCCTTGTCCTTTGTGTGTGTGTGTGTGTGTGTGTGTGCGTGTGTGTGCTGCCTCTCTCCACCAGCCTCCCCCACCCCCCCCCCACTCCCATACCTGTGTACCGCGTTACCTGTGGCTGGAGGTCTGACCCAGTGCAAGCAGTTTACAGGTATCTCTGTAGAGCGAGGCTAGTCAGAGCAGTAAAGTGTGTGTGCACGCGGTCACAGACGGAGTTCATCAACATTTAACACATTAGTAAAACACAAATCATTTGTCACACTCAAGAGATTCTGCAGATGCTGGAAGTCCAGAACAGCAGACACAAAATGCTGGAGGAACTCAGCAAGTCAGGCAGCACCTGTGGGAATGAATCAACAGCTGACGTTTCAGGCTGAGATCCTTCATCAAGACATAATGAAGGGTCTTGTTCTGAAACGTCAACTGTTCATTCATTTCCGTGGATATTGCCTGATCTGCTGAGTTCCTCCAGCATTTTGTGTGTGTTGCAATCATTTCTAAAGCTGTTTTATAGCCTGCATCATGGAGAAATCAGGGGGATGGTGGGGGGACGAAACAAGCAAGTCACCTGTGTAAATTATTTTTGTCGTCTTCTCAAGCCCATCACCCCTACTGGGGCAAAGACCACCGACGGCAGCTCACCAGAGTCCTCTGTCCTGGGCCAGTCTTGCAATTTGTCCCCAAGTGTAGCTCATCCTCAAAGATCCTTCCTCTCCCACAGATGAGGTCTTTGGAGCTTCTGTTGGTGTTCCAGTAGCTCTGGGTTTGTACGTGATGGGTTTGCTAACTCCATGTCTAACACTCCTTTCGCAGCTGGGCTTGGGACTGTCCGTGGCAGAGTTTAAATTTTTTTTGTACTGTTTTATAAACCTGCTGGTGATTTTGTTGGAGGGAATCTTGCAGGCATAGAGGAATGACCAGCAGCCTGCTCCTTCCCCCAACTCTCTTGTGCCTCCACCTTCCTTCCAGAACTGGTGACTGCCCCAACCCTCGCCAGTGACTGTCCAAATCCTCAGTCGGGATCTGCAGCTACTGCACTGGTGCCTTGTGTAGAAATTTGGAGGCAGGAGCAAGGGAGACTGGCATAAACTTGCCTCATCAGGTGCATATTTTCTAAAGAGAGCCACCTCTCCCTCTCCCTCTCCATCTCCTCCCCTCCCCTCATGTCTGTCTTTGCTCTTTCTGTGTCTCTCCCCACTTCCACCTAGTGATCCCCTATCCCTTGTAAAAGCTCAAGGCAAGAGTGGCACCGTATTCTCGGAGCTGTCATGAGCCCAGCTGATGAAGCACCAGTGCCCTGTCTGATGGATGCCACAGACGCATGCTCACCCCGAGGTCGTCTGCTCTTCATCCCCACTTCACGTCAGAGAGCACCCTGCTGCTCGAACCACACTACTTACTGCCTTTGCAGTGACAGGTAGAATTCCCACCCCCACCCCCACCCCCACCCCACACCACACACCACAGTCCACTCTCTGTATCTGCCACACTCCATTCCACCGCCTTGTCTTCAGGGTGATTAGGATGGGAGGTTTGGGTCCCTCTGAGCATTTGCAGTCCAAATTCAAAAATCTGAAATGTATGTTTGTGTGAGGAAATTAAACCTATGGGTTCGCATCCTATCCCAGAGGATCTGACGAATATGTTAAAACTGCTTAAGCTTTCTATATTCCTTCGAGAGAGATTGTGGCCGTGACAAATGGTGCAAAACTATATTGTGTTGAAAATCTTACATGCACTTTCTGCTAATGTTTCTCCAATATAAGTTTGTACGTGAATATTTACAATGGGAACTACCAGTGTTGGACTGTGGAGACGCGTCAATATAAACAATAGGCCGTCTTTAAAGGTGTGCTGAGTTAAAAGTTTCCATTGGAAAGGTTGCTTTGAAATTATAATGGAAATGTACAAAGGTGAGGGCTTTTAGACTGTGAAATGGTGACCACTGCCAGTCCAATTAACCCCATCACTCCCAACCCTTTTCACATGAAGGTAACACTGTCATCACTCCTTTGGTACAACTTCCACAGAACATTGGCTAGTAAATTTCTTATTAAAAACTTCAAAATATTTTCTGTTTTTTAAATAAAACTTGTATCTGCTGCATACTGAACATGCGAGGTGCTTTTGTGCTGATGGAGTGGCTCTAGGTGTGTTGGAGGTGACCGCGTCCACGGCCACCTGTCTCCTCAGCTGAATTCACAAAGTGCTCTCTGCCACTACATACCAGCTTAGATCTGCTGGAATGTCTTCCCCTTCCTCTGTCCCTCTCCCTCTCTCTCACCTCCTCCCCATCTAACTCTCTCTTTCTGTACCTCCCCATGTTCCCCTCTCACCAATACTCCTCTTTGTATTCCCCTCTCTGTACCCTCACTCTCTTTTTATACATCTCCATGTACCTCTTTCTCTCCCTGTATCCATCTCTGTACCCCCTTTATCTCAGTCTTTACTCCCTCCCTCTCCCTCTGCCTGACTGTGTAGCACATTCCTCCAGCGCCACTAGGAGCCTGGCTGAGTGGTGCTTTGGTTTGTCCGTGCCAGTTAACCCGGGATGTGAGAGGCAGTTTTGGCAGAGGACCCTCTCTCTCCAGTGTCTGTGTTCAGCATAATCCCATCAGAGGTTTCGCAATTCATCCTGTAGAAAGTGAGGACACAACCTTTGAGTTAGTGGAGGTGCTGGAGCGTTGGGTAAGGTCATGGCTCGACCTCTATGGGTATCATTGTCCCATCACTGACCTCACCGCTGGACTGGTGTGGATCTCTGTGCCTTTGAACTACCGGCACAACTGTTATTTAAAAAAAAGTTTTTAGTGTTTTCATTACACATGCATGCACTGACAGGTTGTGTTTTCAACCTTGTTGTTAACCTGCACTTCTGTCGGCTCGACTCATCCAGAAAGTGGTGTACTGGTACAGCACAGAAATGGGCTTGTCGGCCTAACACCTCCATGCTGACCAAGTCTGGCCCATATCCCTCCAAACCCATGTACCTGTCTTACCCATGTACCTGTCCAAGTGTCTTTTAAATGTTGTAGTTGTACAAACCTCTACCAATTCCTTTGGCAGCTCATTCCATCTTCTTACCATCCTCTATGTGGAAAAAGTTGCCCTTCAGGTCCCTTTGAAATCTTTTACCTGTCACCTTAAACCTGTGCCCTCTAGTTAGATTCCCCTCCCCTGGGAAAAAGACTGTGACCATCCACCTTATCATCACTTTCTAAACCTCTATAAGGTCACTCCTCAGTCTCCTTTGCCCCAGGGAAAACAGTCCCATCCTGTCTCGTCTCTTCTTACCAGTCCCACTAACATCCCTGTGAATTGTATCTGCACCCTCTCCAGCGAGAGACCTGTTTTGCTAAAACTAGGCAATCAGAAATGCACACGATACGCCAAGTGTTGTCTCACCAACGTTTTGCACAGCTGTAACATAAGGTCCCAACTGAGCGGCTGCAGTCGCTGAGAGGGTCTGGGCAGTTGTCATACTTTTCAGTGTGCCTCCGGTTGTTTGGGGGGGGGGGGTGTCTGGGACTGTAGCTACAGCCGAGCTGTCAATGTAACCTGCTGTTGAGGGCTGTTTTGTTGTCCAGCCAACCACCAGCTCTTCCAGAAGTAGTCAACTTCAAACCAAATCAATAAAGACCATGATCAACATGAGAAAGTCTGCAGATCCTGGAAATCTTAAGCAACACACACAAAATGCTTGAGGAACTCAGCATCTATACTTATTTACTTACCCAAGCCCATCATCCCTACTGGGGCATAGGCTGCCAACAGCAGCTCACCAGAGTCCTCTGTTTTGGGTGAATAGAAGCTTTTCGGCCCTGTGGCTTTCACATTCACCACACGATTTCATAGGTCTTCCAGGCAAAAATCCATCCTCTCCCAGGGATGAGGTCTTTGGCATTTCTGTAGCTCTGGATAAAATCGGGATGGGGGTTGCTAGCCATGTGCCCAACATATGAAGGGCAATAAACAGTCAACGTTTCGGGCTGAGACCCTTCAACAGCTCCTCTTCATTTCCCTGCATAATTGCTGCCTGACCTGCTGAGTCCCTCCAGCATTTTGTGTATGTTTCTCAATAAAGGGATGTACACCTTTTTTAAAAAAAAAAAATTCTTTGGATATTTTGATGGTAAGAGTATCCCAGGGATTAACCCTTAATTCCCAGGTCAACCCTGAAGTACTTGATGTTTCAGCTAACCTCACTTGAGGTTGATGGAAGGTGATGTTGAGGCATGTGGTGTCTCCTGCCACCCAGTGGCGACTGGTGGGACTGCAGGGTGCTGAGAGGGTAACGTGGAAGCTATTGTTGCAGTGGCTGGGAAGCAGACCCCAGTTCTATTTTACTAACATACAAGAGATTCTGCAGATGCTGGAAATCCTGAGCAACACACAAAATTTTGGAGGAACTCAGAAAATTGGATAGCATCTATGGAGGGGAATAAACAGTTAACATTTCAGCCTGAAACATCAACTGTTTATTCCCCCCCAATAGATGCTGCCTGACTTGCTGCGTTCCTCCAGCATTTTGTGTATGTTGCTCAATTCTTTTTGGCCCTGTTGAGCTTGGTTTTGTAATAACATAATTTAAAATGTCATTTCTGATTGGCATGCATTGTGATAATTGATCTGATTCCTCCAATTTAAAGATTAACAGACCTCCAATCAGTTTAAACAAAAACTTAAATATTTGTATAAATGCATCAACAGTATTAATCTTATTTTTGTATTTTCTAAAACATACCATCACTGTATATTTTAAAACATTTAAGTAAAGATGGGTTTTAAAAGTGCATATGACTAAGCTGGTGAACTCTTCCACTGAAGATGACGGGTGTGGGAACACAGCACCCAAGGATGCTGGATCACTCACAGTAGTGGGGCCAAGGGTGTGTCCAGAGCTGTTTGGTTGGGTGAGGGGTGGTGGGGAGGTGCCAGCAACTCTCTGTGTGACTTTTGTTTGTCCATTTTCAAACCCCAGATGCTAATCTGTGACTGTGAACTCAACCCTTTTGATAATGTGGACACACGAGACCCCCAGTGTGGAATCTGGAGTGACAAACAATCAGCTGGAGGAACTCAGTGGTCAAGCAACATCTGCAGGGGTGTGGGAGAGGAACCATCGACTGTGTTGACTATGTGTCCACTGCCAGGGGTCACAAAGGGGGGGGGGCCAGAAGATCAGGCCTGAGATGAGGAGGGTGGGCATTGGGATTGGCATTGTCCTGCAGTGGTGTGTCATTGATTTCCCTCACAGCTGAGAGTGATATGTAAGGTGGGGGGGGGGGGGGAAGAGATATGGAACGAGTGCAGGAACGCATTTCTGAGGAAAAGGGTCAGCTGTGATTTCATTAGATGACAGTCACCATGACTGACCTCCTCTCACTTCTGTTTAGAATACAGAACAGTACAGTACAGCACAGAAACAGGCCACTCAGCTCACAATGTTGTGCCAAACTGTTTAAATTAGTAATCAAATGGCCATCAAAACTAATCCCCTCTGCCTACACAAGGTCTATATCCTTCCACTTTCCTCACATTCATGTGTCTATCTAAACATTCTTAAAAGTCTCCAATGTTTCTGTCTGTACCTCCACCCCAGGCTACACATTCCAGGTACCCATTACTCTCTGTGTAAAAAAAAATGTGTGCCTCTCACATGAAATGTATGTCCTCTGGTATTAGTCATTGTTCAATGACCTCCTGTGTTAGTCAGACCCAGCTTTCACTTTAATCCACTTTTGATTTATCCAGCAGTTAGCGTAACATTCTTCCTGCACAGGTTCAATTCCCATCGCAGTCTGTAAGGAGTTTATGTGTTCTCCTTGTGATGTTCTGTGCTTCCTACAGGTGCGCCGATTTCCTCCCACATTCCAAAGATGTGCGGCTTAGTGGGTTAATTGGTCACATGGGTGCATCGGTATTTTGATCTGAAATGTCAACGATTCCTCTTGCCCCACTGTGGATGCTGCTCAACCTGCTGAGTTCCTCAACATGGTGTGCTGTACTTTAAGGCTGGCACTGACTGTCAACAAGAAGAATCAATTTACAGGGTAATTCTGCAGATGCTGTGAACCTGGAACAAAAACAGTGCTGGGAATGGCTGACCAGCCAGGTGGCATCCGTGGTGAGGAAAGAGTTAGCATTTCAGGTTGGTTTTGCTGACGCTGGTGACATAAAATTTTGTCTTGACATGCCATAGAAAATAGAAATCTACAGCATATTACAGGTCTTTTGGCCCACAATGTTGTGCCGACCATGTCACCTACTCTAGGAGCTGTCTAAAATTTCCCTAACACATGTATCTAAGCTCCATGTATCTTATCTTAAAAGACCCCTATTGCATCCGCCTCCACCACCATCGCTGGCAGTGCATTCCACACACCCACCACACTCTACGTGAAGAACTTACTTCTGACATCCCCCTTGTACTTACTTACAAGTACCTTAAAACTATGCCCCTTGTGTTAGCCATTTCAGCCCTGGGAAAAAGCCTCTAACTATCCACACAATCGATGCCTCTCATCATCTTATACACCTCTATCAGGTCACCTCTCATCCTCCGTTGCCAAGAGAAAAGGCCAAGTTCACTCAACCTATTCTCATAAGACATGCTGCCCAATCCAGGCAACATACTTGAAAATCTCTTCTGCACTCTCTCTGTAGTATCCACATCCTTTCTGTAGTGAGGTGACCAGATCTAAAGACAGTACTCCAAGTGGGATCTGACCAAGGAATTACTGTATATAGCTGTAACATTACCTCATGGCTCTTGAACTCAATCCCACAGTTGATGAGGGCCAACATATGCTTTCTTGATAACTCCAGGTATTTATTAGGTTGACTTTGCTGACACTGTTGATTTCAAAGGTTGTCTCGACATGCCAGATAACGCCACATATTTATTTTGAGATACAGACAGTGAAAGGCCATTCAGCTCAACAAGCCCACTTACACCCAATGAAACTACTAATCCATTCACTTTTGCAATGTTGGGTAAAGTGGTGAGAATTAAACCCCAATTGGAAATCGCCGGCGCTGTAATGTTACGCTAAACATTACATTTCCATGCTGTACGAACATTCAAAGGATATTGAATGGATAGGTCATAGAATTATAGACTGAGTACAAGAGTTGGGATGTAATAGAAACATAGAAAATAGGTGCAGGAGTAGGCCATTCGGCCCTTCGAGCCTGCACCGCCATTTATTATGATCATGGCTGATCATCCAACTCAGAACCCAGCCTTCCCTCCATACCCCCTGACCCCTGTAGCCATAAGGGCCATATCTAACTCCCTCTTAAACATAGCCAATGAACTGGCCTCAACAGTTTGCTGTGGCAGAGAATTCCACAGATTCACCACCCTCTGTGTGAAGAAGTTTTTCCTAATCTCGGTCCTAAAAGGCTTCCCCTCTATCCTCAAACTGTGACCCCTCGTTCTGGACCTCCCCAACATCGGGAACAATCTTCCCGCATCTAGCCTGTCCAATCCCTTTAGGATCTTATACGTTTCAATCAGATCCCCCCCAATCTTCTAAATTCCAACGAGTACAAGCCCAGTTCATCCAGTCTTTCTTCATATGAAAGACCTGCCATCCCAGGAATCAATCTGGTGAACCTTCTTTGTACTCCCTCTACGGCAAAGATATCTTTCCTCAGATTAGGGGACCAAAACTGCACACAATACTCCAGGTGTGGTCTCACCAAGGCCTTGTACAACTGCAGTAGTACCTCCCTGCTCCTGTACCCGAATCCTCTCGCTATAAATGCCAGCATACCGTTCGCCTTTTTCACCGCCTGCTGTACCTGCATGCCCACTTTCAATGACTGGTGTATAATGACACCCAGGTCCCGTTGCACCTCCCCTTTTCCTAATCGGCCACCATTCAGATAATAATCTGTTTTCCTATTTTTGCCACCAAAGTGGATAACTTCACATTTATCCACATTAAATTGCATCTGCCATGAGTTTGCCCACTCACCCAACCTATTCAAGTCACCCTGCATCCTCTTAGCATCCTCCTCACTGCTAACACTGCCACCCAGCTTCGTGTCATCCGCAAACTTGGAGATGCTGCATTTAATTCCCTCATCCAAGTCATTAATATATATTGTAAACAACTGGGGTCCCAGCACTGAGCCTTGCGGTACCCCACTAGTCACCGCCTGCCATTCTGAAAAGGTCCCGTTTATTCCCACTCTTTGCTTCCTGTCTGCTAACCAATTCTCCACCCACACCAATACCTTACCCCCAATACCGTGTGCTTTAAGTTTGCACACTAATCTCCTGTGTGGGACCTTGTCAAAAGCCTTTTGAAAATCCAAATATACCACATCCACTGGTTCTCCCCTATCCACTCTACTAGTTACATCCTCAAAAAATTCTATGAGATTCGTCAGACATGATTTTCCTTTCACAAATCCATGCTGACTTTGTCCGATCATTTCACTGCTTTCCAAATGTGCTGTTATCACATCCTTGATAACTGACTCCAGCAGTTTCCCCACCACCGACGTTAGGCTAACCGGCCTATAATTCCCCGGTTTCTCTCTCCCTCCTTTTTTAAAAAGTGGGGTTACATTAGCCACCCTCCAATCCTCAGGAACTAGTCCAGAATCTAACGAGTTTTGAAAAATTATCACTAATGCATCCACTATTTCTTGGGCTACTTCCTTAAGCACTCTGGGATGCAGACCATCTGGCCCTGGGGATTTATCTGCCTTCAATCTCTTCAATTTACCTAACACCACTTCCCTACTAACATGTATTTCACTCAGTTCCTCCATCTCACTGTACCCTCTGTCCCTTACTATTTCTGGAAGATTATTTATGTCCTCCTTAGTGAAGACAGAACCAAAGTAATTATTCAATTGGTCTGCCATGTCCTTGCTCCCCATAATCAATTCACCTGTTTCTGTCTGCAGGGGACCTACATTTGTCTTTATCAGTCTTTTCCTTTTTACATATCTATAAAAGCTTTTACAGTCCGTTTTTATGTTCTCTGCCAGTTTTCTCTCATAATCTTTTTTCCCCTTCCTAATTAAGCCCTTTGCCCTCCTCTGCTGAACTCTGAATTTCTCCCAGTCCTCAGGTGAGCCACTTTCTCTGGCTAATTTGTATGCTACTTCTTTGGAATTGATACTATCCCTAATTTCTCTTGTCAGCCACGGGTGCACTATCTTCCTTGATTTATTCTTTTGCCAAACTGGGATGAACAATTGTTGTAGTTCATCCATGCAACCTTTAAATGCTAGCCATTGCATATCCACCGTCAATCCTTTAAGTGTCATTTGCCAGTCTATCTTAGCTAATTCACGTCTCATACCTTCAAAGTTACCCCTCTAAGTTCAGAACCTTTGTTTCTGAATTAACTATGTCACTCTCCATCTTAATGAAGAATTCCACCATATTATGGTCACTCTTACCCAAGGGGCCTCTCACGACAAGATCGCTAATTAACCCTTCCTCATTGCTCAAAATGTTGAAGTTGTGCAAGACATTAGTGAGGCCATATTTGGAGTATTGTATGCATTTCAGGTCACCTACCTACAGGAAAGATGTAAATAAGATCGAAAGAGTGCAGAGAAAATTTACGAGGATGTTGCCAGGACTTGAGGACCTGAGTTATAGAGAAAGATTGAATAAGTCAGGAGTTTATTCCCTGGAGCTCCGGAGGAGAATGAGGGGAGATTTGATAGGGGTACACAAAATGATGAGGGGATAAGTAGGATAAATGTAAGCAGGCTTTTTCCAGAGGTCATAGGTTAAGGGTGAAAGGTGAAATGAGGGGAGGAGAAGATGGCGACGTGCGCGGCCGCTCCGAAATGATATCGTATTTGTTAAGTAGGTACTGTGCACAATCCTGATTTGATGGAGACAGACCTGAGAAGCACGGAGGAACATCTGGAGAAACTTCTGAAATGCCTGCTTCACTGACGCTGTTACTGTGCGATTGAGAATCTCCGGAGAAGGCCCCAAATCCTTGTCTTTGCCTATTGCCTGTTGCCGGGGCCGGGGTCAAAGCGCTCAGCAGAGATGGTGCTTGGTGTCAGAGAGTTGGTCGGAGGCTCGGAGTTTTCGAATGGACTTGAGTCGGCTGTGGTCGGGTGCTTCCAGGGTGCTGCATCGGCAAGTTTGCGGCACTGGAGGTTCATGGCAGGGAGAGTTTCTCCTTTCAACCGTCTACGTGAGACTGCTGAGAGACTTTGAGACTTTTTTTTACCGTGCCCATGGTCTGTTCTTTATCAAATTACGGTATTGCTTTGCACTGTTGTAACTATATGTTATAATTATGTGGTTTTTGTCAGTTTTTTTTAGTCTTGGTTTGTCTTGTGTTTCTGTGATATCACACTGGAGGAACTTTGTATCATTTCTTAACGCATGCATTACTAAATGACAATAAAAGAGTACTGCGTGTCCTCATAATCTAAAAAAAATGTTAAGGGGAACATGAGGAAACTACTTCACTCAGGGGGTGGTGAGAGTGTGGAATGAGCTGTCAGCACAATGGTGAACGCCCGGTATATTTGAACATTTAAGAGAAGTTTGGATAGGTACATGGATGGGGGGGATATGGAGGGCTGTGGTCCAGGTGCAGTCTATTGGACTAGTCAGATAAATAGTTTGGCATAGACTGGATGGGCCAAAAGGCCAGTTTCAGTGCTATAGCATTCTATGATACTGACTCTATGATGTTGTGCTGATCTATATAAACCTACTGCACAATGAATCTAACCCTTCCCTCCTATGCAGCCCATGCCCTGCTTTTTCATACGTCCCCCCAAGAGTCTCTTGTACAACTCCACTGTATCAGCTTCTGCCACCAGGTTTACAGCCCGGCTTCCCTAGCCGTTGTTCAGACTCCTTGCTGAATGGTATTGGTACACGGCACGAACAAGGTTGTGAAGCCCTGGTTTAGAGGGATATGGGCCAAATGCAGGGAATGGGACCGGCTCGGGCTGACGTGGGCAAGTTGAGCTGAAGAGCTGCTTTCCATGCAGAGTGACTGTGGGCAGTCAGGGTCGGTCAGAAAATGACCAAGGCAAGGCAACTTCTGATTTTTATTTAGAACGAGTTGACAGTGGGTTAACTGAAGAAGGCGGCATCTGGATCCCCCTGCACCACAGCATATTCCTCCATTGGCCTCTGGTTACCCGGAGACCAGCAACTTCTCTCACAGGTGAACACCAACACCGTCCCAAATTCCACGCTCACCTCTGCAAGAGAACAATTGTTGTTTGATTATTAATCAGAGATAGGCTTTTATGGGGGGGAGGGTTGGTCAGTTGCCATGGAGATCATCCTGGCAACCGAACCAGCAACAAGGCAGGTAGAAAAATTCTGGATTTACTTTGGGGATGAAGCTGGGCAGTAGGAGTGGGGGTGCATCTATTTAATAGCAATGGTAACACAAACTTTGTGCCATCATTGGAAACAGACAGATAAAACAGTACTTGGGTAGGAAATGATTTAACAAAAAGAAATTTAAATCGGTCCGAGCAATAGGAGGCAAACCAGGAGGAGGTTCAAAGTTTGGGACCTCCCACGGGGATAAAGAGCAGCACGGTCATATCTACAACCCCTGGTTTATTGAACAGGATAGGGATGAAATGGGAAGCTTACAACAGAGGAAGAGCAGAGTTCATCAGAGAACAGCAACTGTAGGAGTCCAATTAACAGATAGCAAAGAGGGGCCGTGAAAAACTCTGGCAATGTAGAAAATCCAAACCTGTGTGATGTACATAAATAACGGGCACAGGGAAAGGAGTGGGACTGATCGGGGATGGGAATGATGTACCCGTACATGGAGACACATGGGTGTGGGTGAGGGTGAGGGTCTTGATGAAGTCACTCAGGTCACAAGGAGGGGTGTATGAGGCAAGCTGGTGGTTGATAGTCCATGTGTGTGGCTGTGAGGGTGGGGATGATGGAGTCACTCACTAGGTGGCTAACTTCCATTATTTAGAGATACAACGTGGCAGTGGGCTGTCCCGGCCCAACCAGCCCACACTGCTCAGTTACACCCATGTAAATAATTATGCTAATAACCCCTACGTCTTTGGACTGTGTGAGGAAATCTGTGTGCTCACGGGGAGAATGTACAAACTCCTTACACACAGCAGTGATAATTGTAGCTGGGTCAGTGGCACTGTTATGGTATTACACCGGCTACTGGATGAATCAAAGGTGAACTGAAAGTTGGGTCTGACTAACACAAAGTTCAGAAACACAGTGAGAGGAATCAATCACAGCGACCGTCATCCACTGGGTTCACAGCTCTCGAGCTGCGACACGTTGCAGATCCATCAAACCACACTTGGAGAATTTTATGTTCAATTCTGGTTGCCTCATTATAGAAAGGATATGGAAGCTTTAGAAAGAGTGCAGAGGAGATTTACCAGGATGTTACCATGTCTTGTGAGCATAGGTTGAGTGAGCTAAAACGTTTTGGAGAGAAGGAGGTGACGATAGAGATGTGCAGAATAATAGGAGGTGTAGATAGAGTGGGCAGACAGAGACTTTTTCCCAAGTGCAACTGGCTAGTAAAAGCAGGCATTGTTTTAGGGTGATTGGGGGATGTCAGAGGTAAGTTTGTTTTTACACAGAGTGGTGGGTTTGTGGAACATGTTGTCAGGGTGGTGCTAGAAGCAGAGACTCTTCAAAAGGATCAGGAATGAAAGAAAAATGGAGAGCTACATGGGACAGGTGGATGAGATTCATGTTGGAGTAGGTTAATAGCATTCAAGACTGTTTAGTGCCATTCCCAGTACACAAATGTAAAGGAGAATTAAATAATTGCTACCCCGGATCCAATACTGCACGAAAAAACACAATCAGATAAAGAACATAAAAATGAGAATAATAAAATACAATAAATACATATGATAGCTTATATAGAATATAGACTGATTGTATGTCCATAAAGTGACGCTTGGCACAGGAGTGTCTGTACATAAGGTGACTGGCGGGAAATGATAAAGTAGTGGTGGTTGGGGGTGTGGAGAGGTGGGTCAGTGGGTGGAGGTGTTGATCAGCCTTACTGCTTGGGGAAAGTAACTGTTTTTGAGTTTAGTGGTCCTGGTGTGGATGCTCCCTCCCTGATGGGAGTGGGACAAACAGTCCTTGAGCAGGGTGGGTGGGATCCTTCATGATGTTACTGACCCTACTCTTGTACCTCTGTCCTTGATGGTAGGTAGGCTGCTGCCAGTGATGTGTTGGACAGTTTTGACCACCCATTGTAGAGCTTGACCGCTGCAGACACGACATTGTGGGCTGAAGGGCCTGTGCCAGTCTATATTCTATACCCCCCCCCCCCACCAATATCACATTTCATTCTCAGCTGTGAGGGAGCTCAGTGACTGAAGCCCCAGTGCAGGACAATGTCAGTCCCAATACCCACCCTCCCCATCTCAGGCCTCCTACAGTAAGACTGGCACTCCTTGATCTGTACACGTCATCATTGCATCGTAGGCTGGTAAAAGTTTGGCACATTTCATACACAGAGGCCCATGCTGGCTCCCAGTACAGGGAACAGTCCCCTTTCCCCCTCATCCCTAGTCTGCTGTACCTCTACAACATGCTCTCTCTCCCAGGCCATCACACAAGTCAACACAACAGTTCAGCACATCTTTGTATGTGGCAGCAGGCACACCACTTCCAACAGGCGGGCTAGACCAGCTGAGGGTAGCCGGCGGGCTTCAAACCCCAGTGAGATAAGGACATGCCTGTACTCACACGTGAAATCAGCTCTGGCAGACTGGGTGGATGAGATCTACTGTGAGATCCAACGGCAGGAAGGTGGCTCTGCAATGCTCCATGGAGAGCGAAGAGCTTGACAAGGTACATCAGTCACAGTCATCCACGACAACCAAAAAAGGTCCCAGTTGTGACCAGCACTCATGCCACTGGGCCCAGACTTTTGAGGTCGAGGGAGAGGAACTGCCCCAGTACAATGGTTTTTCCACTTTAAAAACTCTCCTGCACAGGTTTCCTGTCATCGTCAGATACAATGGATGACTGACAACACAGCACAGGATCAGACCCTTCATGTCTATACCAACCACAGTGCACATGGTCTCTATCCCTCCATTCCCTGCCTGTTCAGAGGCATGCTGTGGTGATAGGGGATTCTCTAGTTAGGGAGGTTCTGTGTGTGAGAACACAATTCCCAGTTGGCATATGGCCACCCGGGTGCTAGGGTACAGCATATCTCAGTGGAGTCCTCAGCATTCTTACATGGGAGGGTGAACAGTCAGAATGACATGGGTAAGATAAGTCTGAAGATTCTGCAAAGTGAGTTCAAGGAGTTTGGTGCTAAGTTAAAGGGCAGGACCTCCAGGATTATGACCTCAGGATTGCTACCCGTGCTACATGCTAGTGAGACCAGAACTATAAGGTTTAATACATGGTTAAGGAGTTGGTGTAGGAGGGAGGTCATAAGATTTTTGGATCATTGGGCTCTCTTCTAGGGAAGGTGGGACTGTACGGAAGGGATTGTTTGCACCGGAACTGCAGGGGGACTAATATCCTAGTAGGAAGGTTTGTAACGCTGCACAGTGGGATTTAAACTGGAGTTGCAGGAGATGGGAACCAGAGCGCCAGAACAGTTAGTAGAGAGGGTGTGGAGGCAGATGTTGCTAAGACTTCAAAATTAGGAATCAAAATGTTGAGCACGGTGTGACTAGTGTCCTGAGCTGTCTATATTTCAATGCAAGAAGTATCATAGGAAAGGCGGATAACAGTGCTGAAGATGAGGTAGCTGGTTTACAAACAGAGGTAATGTGTAGTGAGGAGAGGCTGTAGATAGGGCAAAATTGTAGACAACAGGGATGAGTTGCAATGTAAAAGGTGGACAATATTGAAAAGGGTGAATGCAGGACTTAAGGTGTTGTATTTGAATGTGCTCAATATACAGAATAATGTAGATGAACTTGCAGCACAGTTGCAGACTGGCAGGTATGATATTGTAGGCATCACCAAATCATGGCTGAAAGATTATAGCTGGGAGCTTTATGTCCAAGAATACACATTGTATCGAAAAGATAAGCAGGAAGGCAGAGGGGATGGTGTTGCTTTGTTGATAAAAAATGGAATCAAATCATTGGAGAGAGGTGACTGGGGTCAGAAGGTGTTGAATCATTGTAAATAGAACTAAGTAACTGCAAGAGTAAAAAGACCCTAATGGGAGTTGTATACAGACCCCCCACCCCAAACAGTAGTAAGGATGTGGTCTACAAATTACAACGGGAGATAGAAAATGCATGCCGAAAGGGCAATGTTACAATAGTCACGGGGGATTTCAATATGCAGGTAGACCGGAAAAATCAGGCTGATGCTGGATTACAGGAGAGCGGATTTCTAGATTGCCTATGAGGTGGCTTTTTAGGATTGGGAAATTTTTTTAAAAATCAACAGAAGGAAACTAAAAAAAAGTAATTAAAAAGGTAAAGATGAATATGAAATTACGCTAGCCAATAATATTAAAGAGGATATCAAAAGTTTCTTCAGAAACACAAAGTGTAAAAGAGAGGCGGGAATGGACATCAGACCACTGGAAATTGATGCTGGAGAGATAGTAATGGGGAACAATGAAATAGTGGACAAACTGAACAAGTATTTTGCATCAGTCTTCACTATGGAAGACACTAGTGGTATGTTGTAAGTTCCAGGTGCCGGGGGCATGAAGTGCGTGAAGTTACCATAACTAGAGAGATGGTTCTTGGGAAACTGAAAGGTCTGAAGGGAGATAAGTCACCATCAGCAGATGGTGTACACTCCAGAGTTTTCAACGAGGGGGCTGAAGGGATTGTGGAGGCACTAGTAATGATCTTTCAAAAATCACTAGATTCTGGAATGGTTCTAGAGGATTGGAAAATTGCAAATGTCACTCCACACCTCAAGAAGGGAGCGAGGCAGAAGAAAGGAAATTATAGACTAGTTAGTCTGACTTCTGATTGGGAAGATGTTGGAGTCAATTGTTAAGGATGTGATTTTGGGGTATTTTGCCATACGTGATAAAATAATCCGTAGTCAGCATGGTTTCCTCAAAGGAAAATCTTGCCCGGCAAATCTGTTGTAATTCTTTGAAGAAATAACAAGCAGGATAGACAAAGGAGAATTGGTTGATGTTGTGTATTTGGATTTTCGGAAGGCCTTTGACAAGGTGCAACACAGGAATCTGCTTAACAAGCTACGAGCCCATGGTATTACAAGAACGATTCTAGCATGGATAAAACATTGGCTGACTGGTAGAAGGCAAAGAGTGGGAATAAAAGGAGCCTTTTGTGGTTGGCTACCAGTGACTAGTGGTGTTCCTTGGGTGTTCCTTGATTCCTTTTATATTATATGTCAATGATTTGGATGATGGAATTGATGGCTTTGTCGCAAAGTTTGCAGACAATACAAAGATAGGTGGAGGTGCACCTAGTTTTGAGGAAGTAGAGAGGCTACAGAAGGACAGAGAGATTAAGAGAATGGGTAAAGAAGTGGCAGATGGAATACAGTGTCGGGAAGTGTATGGTCATGCAATTTGGTAGATGAAATGAGAGGGTTGACTATTTGCTAAATGGAAAGAAAGTACAAAAAAGATGCATAAAGGGAGTTGGGAGTCCTTGTGCAGGATTCCCTAAGGATTAATTTGCAGGTTAAGTCTGTGGTGAGGAAGGCAAACATGAAGTTAACATTCATTTGAAGAGGACTACGCAGGTTGTCAGTGTTGTTAAGAAGTGTATGGTGTGTTGGCCTTCATCAACCATGGGATTGAGTTCAAGAGCCGTGAGGTAATTATACAGTTATAGAAGACCTTGGTTAGACCCCACTTGGAATAATCTGTTCAGTCTGGTCACCACACTACAGGAAGGATGTGGAAACCATAGAAAGGGGGCACAGGAGATTTACAAGGATGTTGCCTGTATTGGGGAGCATGCCTTATGAAAACAGATTGAGTGAACTTAGCCTTTTCTCCTTGGTGCAACGGAGGATGAGAGGTGACTTGATAGAGGTGTATAAGATGACAAGAAGCATTGATGCCCCTTCATTCTTCTAAACTCTAGTGAGTACAGGCCCAGCACCACACATTAACCCTATCATTCTCAAAAACCTCCTCTAGACCCTCTCCAAGCCACAAGGATTCTGTAGCTTGAGTCATAGTCATTTCCATTTCAGATTTAAGACTGGAGTTTCAGGTTCAACTAGATCACATTTTTGTACTGAACTATCACATTATGATCACTCTTCCCCAAATGCCCATTAACTATTATGGTTGCGATCTCTACCTTTGTCGTCTGTGCTCCTCAATAGACTGACCAGGGCCGGCATCAGCTGGAACTCAAAGACTCTGCGGCCACCACAGTTCTCACAGGCGGGAATGTCCCAGTCCTTTCCAACTGGGAGAGGGGATATCAGTAACGGCTGGCCACTCCAGGAATACCTGTAGGGACGGATTCAACACAGCAATTATACAGTTCGATGAACAACACAACTCAAAACCACAACATGCATTTATATAGCACCTGTATAGTGGCCTGAACTGTTTCACAGTGTCTCATCAAACACATTAGCAGAATAGGCCATTCGGCGTCTTGTATGAAGACTACACCTGACCTTTTAGCTCAGCACCACTTCCCCGCACACACCCCTTACACCCAGCTCCTCAACCCACAGAATAACACCAAGGGACAAGGACAGAGTCAGGGGCAGACCAAGATGTGGAAGCTTTAGAGAGGGTGCAGAGATTTACCAGGATGCTGCCTGGATTAGATTTTCCTATTGACTCCCAAGATCAATCTAACCCTTCCCTTCCACATAACCCTCTATTTTTCTGTTATCCATATGCCTATCTAAGAGTTTCTTAAATGTCCCTAATGTATTTGCCTCCACTATTACCCCGGGCAGGGTGTTCCATTCACCCTCATTCTGTGTAAAACATATCCCCTGATGTCATAGTCACAGTCATACTTTATTAATCCTGGGGGAAATTGGTTTTCGTCACAGTTGTATCCCCCTCCTTTCCTCCAATCACATTAAAACTAAGCCCTCGTCTATTAGCTGTATCCATCTTGGGAAAAAGTCTCTGACTGTCCACTCTGTCACCTTGTGCATCTCTGTCAAGTCACCTATCACCCTCCTTTGCTCCAAAGGTTAAAACCCTAACTCATGCAACCCATCCTCATAAGACATAACTCTCTAATCCAAGCAGCATCCTGGTGAATCTCCTCTGCACCCCCTCTAAAGCTTCCACATCTTTCCTATAATGACGGGACCAGAACTGAACACAACACTCCAAGGGTGGTCTAGCCAGGGTTTTATAGATCTGCAACATTACCTTGCAGCTGTTGAACTCAATCCCGACTAACGAAGGCCACACAACACTCCTTCTTCACCATCCCATCAACATGCTCTGCAGCCTTGAGGGATCCCTCTGTCCCTCCACACTGCTGAGAATCCTGCCATTAACCCTGTACTCTGCCTTCATGCTCAAACTTCTAAAGTCTTCACTTCACACTTTTCTGGATTGAACTCGACCTGCCTCTTCTCAACCCAGTTCCGTACCCTATAATGTCCAGGTAACTTATGACAATCTATAACACCACCAAACTTTGTGTCATCTACAGCTTACTAACCCCACCCCCTTGCCCTTCCTCACCCAGTCATTTATAAAAATCACAAAGAGCAGGGGTCCTAGAACAACTGCCTACCCTGTATGTGTCCCTAATAATTTCAGATACCTCTCATCAGCACCCCTTAGGCTCCTCCATTCCAGGGGAAAAAATCCCATACTCTCCTTGTCACTGGAATTTCCCATTCTGGGAATGCAGATTGGGCTACTGGTAACTGACCACACAGTCCCAACTGGGAATACAGATTGTCAGTTACCAGTAGCCCCACGCAGACCCAACTGGGAACGCAGATTGTCAGTTACCAGTAGCCCCACGCAGACCCAACTGGGAACGCAGATTGTCAGTTACCAGTAGCCCCACGCAGACCCAACTGGGAACGCAGATTGTCAGTTACCAGTAGCCCCGCGCAGACCCAACTGGGAATGTAGATTGTCAGTTACCAGTAGCCCCACACAGTCCCAACTGGGAATGCAGATTGTCAGTTACCAGTAGCCCCACACAGTCCCAACTGTGAACGCAGATTGTCAGTTACCAGTAGCCCCACACAGTCCCAACTGGGAACGCAGATTGTCAGTTACCAGTAGCCCCACACAGTCCCAACTGGGAATGCAGATTGTCAGTTACCAGTAGCCCCATACAGTCCCAGTCCCCAGCTCAGCCAACACCAATCCGTCAGACATTTCATCGCATCGACGTGCAATCAACCTGATTTCATAGTGAGTGGAGTCTTGCTGTGCCTCAGTCTGAGGAACCAGCAGCCAGCCTTGGATCAGGATAGGGGGGTGGGGGAGGTCAGCATACCGTAAAATCTGCTCAGGACAGCTGGCAATTTGCTTCATGAATTTGACAAACGCCATGTCTCCGTGTCGGACTTCTCCCTTCTCGTAGGCCTCTGCGACAGCACCATCTCCTCCGCTGGGGAGAGTCAAACCGTCACTTGGGCTACAGAGTCCAGTCTCATTAATGTTGCCTCCCCCAGCAACCCCTCCCCCCCCACAGTGTGACCCCCTCCCACCATGATACCATCTCTCTCCCACCCACCCCTGCAGTGCGACCTTCTTTCCCGCCTCAGCATCATCCCTCCCCACGCAGTGATCCCCTCCCATCACAGCACCATCCCTCCCCTCCCAACGTGGCACTGTCCTTCCCCCCTCCCACCATGGCACACCGAGACCGCCAGTAGTTCGTGGATGAGGCTGAGGCCTCGCTCAGTTGGAGTCAAACAAGGATGTTGTATCCCAGCTGTCAGACCCAAGCCATTGCTCAGGGCAGTCCGATGTGGAGAGCGAGCTGTTGCCCATGTATCAGGCTCGCCCTCTGCACACAGCTGATACAGCCAAAGGAACGGCAGAGACCGATACAGCTTGACACCAGTGACGTCACAGGGGTTGTCAGTCAGCATTGAACTCACCATAGGACTGCCTCAGGGATTCCAGCTCCGGATTTTCCCTCAGGGTTTACTCCCAAAATCTTCCCATGACTGGGTGAGGCCAGAAGACAGCGGAGGTTTGAGATCAGGGTTTTCTTTCTCCAAGCTGAGCTGCCAACCACGGCTAACGAGCCCATCTGCCTGAAGCGACTGGTCTTAAGGCGCCAGTAACCTGCCTTTGCCCCTTTTGTCAGTAGAAATGGTTCCCATGGGGTTAGTAGCCAAACCACACGTGAAGGTCAGGAGCTGGACTTGGTTGTCAGAGGCCATTTGAGATGCACGCCATTGGGAGCGTTTAGTAGGCAGTGGGAGCTTATCCCCACTACCATCCCCGGCTATAACAACCTTAAGGAACCAGCGGCTGTGTTCCTGTAGATTTCAGCATCTGCTGTCTCTTGTGTCACCTGTACTTCTCACACTAACTGACCCCAAGACCAGTTCCCCCCACTTCCCTTCCCCAATCCCCTGGGAGAGATCCTCACCCAGCAGGAGGGGTCTGCCCTGGAATCACTCCCTCCCTCCCCTGGTACTCGTGGAGCAGTTCCTCTTCATGGGTGAGAGGAGGCTGCTCGACCAGGTTCTCCTCCACCACTGCGATGTAGAATGGCTGGAATCTGGGCACCAGTGCAGCAGGGAGCACCGTGCCCTCCTCGTCCCCGTCCCGCAGACTCAGCCTCTGCAGCCGACCCGTCTGCTCATCTGCGTCTGTGTCTGTCTCTGCATCTGGCTCAAGGGATGGGGTCCCAGACGTCCCAGGACATAGGGAGCCCGCTGCAGCCAAGTCTTCGGTACCCCAGTCATCTGCACCCTCACACCAGTCTGTCGGGACAGCAGCCGGCTTCGTCTGTGGGGGAACAGGCAGCAACGTTATCCTATCTGGAACGTTCTTCAGCTGGGGGGAGAGGGTGGGGGGAAAGGGGCATAATTCCAACACACTCATCTATGCGTGGGAGGAGTGGCACGGATAAAGGAGGGAGTGGGGGAGAGAGGGGAATGGAGAAAGAGAGGCTGCTATGGTGACTGTGGGAATAGAGAGGGGGAGGGATGGGAGAGGAAGAGAATGAGCAGCAGGAGAGAGAGGGGGGGTGTAGACATGTAAAGGGAGGAGGAAGGGGTAGAGGGAGAGCAAGAAGAGAGGGAAAATGGAGAGAGAGATGGGTTGCTAAGATGACCATAGGAATAGAGAGGGGTCAGGAGGAGGCAAGAGGAAGAGGGAGAGGGGAGAGAGAGGGGGAAGGAAATAAGGATCAGACAGAGGGCTGGGAAGAGAGAGAGAGGGGTTCTCACCTCCGCTGCTCTCTGGCGACACACGGTCTCCTCACACTGGGAGCGCAGAACCTTCCAGCTGTAGGGCAGAGAGGGCGAGTCAGTGGAATGTACACTGCCCCCTCCCACCCTGTCCCAACAGCCCCATCCCTTCCTCCCTCCTGATCCTGGTCAGCGGATGGTGCAGGCAAAGGCAGAGCGGGGGTTCCTGACACACATTCATCCATTCCTCCCCCCGACCCGCTCCCACACCCCTCACAGAGCATTGGAACTGAGGGAATTTCGAGGGTCAGAGGGAGGAGAGAGAGCGGTTGTCGCCATGGGCACGTGGGCTGTTACAGCAGAGTGGGCAGTGGCATGGCAGCACAGGCTGAAAGATGAGATTTATGGAAAAGAGATGGATAGAGAGGCAGAGAGAGATAACATATGGGGCAAGGAGAGAGGGGCGATAATGTATATCTACACACGTACATCGAGAGTAAGCAACAGCAGAATTCTGAATAAAACGGTAGATTTGCGGGGGCAGTGTAGTAAGGTGTAAGGTCATAATGAGGTTATGAGGTCAAGGGTGCGACTTGTCCGAAGGCAGATTTAAGACAGCACTGTGCAGGAAGACAGTAAAGTGCCTGGACCACTGTTGCCAGCACAGGGTGATCGTTCTAGCGGGTGTCAGTGCTGAGGAGATGACAACCCACCTCTCACTCCTCCCCCAGCAGCCAGGCTGGAGGCAAGCCCACACGTTGAGAGTCCGATGGTAGGATGACCCCTCCAAGGGGCAGTACACCTGTACCAGGTGAGCCAGGAAGTCAGTGCAGACACGGCAGTGAGGACATTCCAGGGTTACGCCAGGGACCCCGTCCTGCGGAAGGAACAAGACACCGTGTCATGGTCCTGAACCAGCACAGGCCATTCAGCCCATCAATGCCACTATAGACTCAGTCATCACCATTACAGCCACAATTCACCCCACCATCGAGGACAATGTTACAGTCGGTGTCTCACAAAAATGCCATCCATCATTAAAGGGGCTCCAGAGAAAACGGCTTAAGTTTATAGAACCATAGAAACTACAGCACAGAAACAGGCCTTTTGGCCCTTCTTGGCTGTGCTGAACCATTTTCTGCCTAGTCCCACTGACCTGCACACGGACCATATCCCTCCATACACCTCCCATCCATGTATCTGTCCAATTTATTCTTAAATGTTAAAAAAGAACCCACATTTACCACCTCGTCTGGCAGCTCATTCCACACTCCCACCACTCTCTATGTGAAGAAGCCCCCCCTAATGTTCCCTTTAAACTTTTCCCCCCTCACCCTTAACCCATGTCCTCTGGTTTTTTTCTCCCCTTGCCTCAGTGGAAAAAGCCTGCTTGCATTCACTCTATCTATACTCATCATAATTTTATATACCTCAATCAAATCTCCCCTCATTCTTCTACACTCCAGGGAATAAAGTCCTAACCTATTCAACCTTTCTCTGTAACTGAGTTTCTCAAGTCCCGGCAACATCCTTGTAAACCTTCTCTGCACTCTTTCAACCTTATTTATATCCTTCCTGTAATTTGGTGACCAAAACTGAACACAATACTCCAGATTCGGCCTCACCAATGCCTTATACAACCTCATCATAACATTCCAGCTCTTATACTCGATACTTTGATTAATAAAGGCCAATGTACCAAAAGCTCTCTTTACGACCCTATCTACCTGTGACGACACTTTTAGGGAATTTTGTATCTGTATTCCCAGATCCCTCTGTTCTACTGCACTCCTCAGTGCCTTACCATTAACCCTGTATGTTCTACCTTGGTTTGTCCTTCCAACGTGCAATACCTCACACTTGTCTCTATTAAACTCCATCTGCCATTTTTCAGCCCATTTTTCCAGCTGGTCCAAGTCCCTCTGCAGGCTCTGAAAACCTTCCTCACTGTCTACTACACCTCCAATCTTTGTATCATCAGCAAATTTGCTGATCCAATTTACCACATTATCATCCAGATCATTGATGTAGATGACAAATAACAATGGACCCAGCACTGATCCCTGTGGCACACCACTAGTCACAGGCCTCCACTCAGAGAAGCAATTCTCTACTACCACTGTTTGGCTTCTTTCATTGAGCCAACGTCTAATCCAATTTACCACCTCTCCATGTATACCCAGCGACTGAATTTTCCTAACTAACCTCCCATGCGGGACCTTGTCAAAGGCCTTACTGAAGTCCATGTAGACAATATCCACTGCCTTCCCTTCATCTACTTTCCTGGTAACCTCCTCGAAAAACTCCAATAGATTGGTCAAATATGACCTACCACGCACAAAGCCATGTTGACTCTCCCTAATAAGTCCCTGTCTATCCAAATGCTTGTAGATTCTGTCTCTTAGTACTCCCTCCAATAACTTACCTACTACCGACGTTAAACTCACCGGCCTATAATTTCACGGATTACTTTTTGATCCTTTTTTAAACAACGGAACAACATGAGCCACTCTCCAATCCTCCGGCACCTCACCTGTAGACAGCGACATTTTAAATATTTCTGCCAGGGCCCCCGCAATTTCAACACTAGTCTCCTTCAGGGTCCGAGGGGACACCCTGTCAGGTCCCAGGGATTTATCCACTTTAAGTTTCCTTAGTAAATACAGACGCAAAAAACCTATTTAAGATCTCCCCCATATCCTTTGGTTCCGCACATAGCTGACCACTCTGATCTTCAAGACGACCAATTTTATCCCTTACAATCCTTTTGCTCTTAATATACCTGTAAAAGCTCATTGGATTATCCTTCACTTTGACTGCCAAGGCAACCTCATGTCCTCTTTTAGCCCTCCTGATTTCTTTCTTAAGTATTTTCTTGCACTTCCTATATTCCTCAAGCACCTTATTTACTCCCTGCTTCCTATACATGTCATACAACTCCCTCTTCTTCTTTATCAGAGTTGCAATATCCCTTGAGAACCAAGGTTCCTTATTCCTATTCACTTTGCCTTTAATCCTGACAGGAACATACAAATTCTGCACTCTCAAAATTTCTCCTTTGAAGGCTTCCCACCTACCGATCACATCCTTGCCAGAGAACAACCTGTCCCAATCCACGCTTTTTAGATCCTTTCTCATTTCTTCAAATTTGGCCTTCTTCCAGTTCAGAACCTCAACCCTAGGACCAGATCTATCCTTGTCCATGATCAAATTGAAACTAATGGTCTTATGATCACTGGAACCAAAGTGCTCCCCTACACAGACTTCTGTCACTTGCCCTAATTCGTTTCCTAACAGGAGATCCAATATTGCATCCCCTCTAGTTGGTCCCTCTATATATTGATTTAGAAAACTTTCCTGAACACATTTTACAAACTCTAAATCATCTAGACCCCTAACAGTATGGGAATCCCAATCAATATATGGAAAATTAAAATCCCCTACCACCACAACTTTATGTTTCCTGCAGTTGCCTGCTATCTCTCTGCAGATTTGCTCTTCCAAGTCTCATTGACTATTGGGTGGTCTGTAATACAATCCCACTAATGTGGCCATACCTTTCCTGTTTCTCAGCTCCACCCCTAAGGACTCAGTAGACAAGCCCTCTAATCCGTCCTGCCTGAGTACTGCTGTAATATTTTCCCTAACAAGCAATGCTACTCCCCCACCTTTCATTCCTCTGCCTCGATCACATCTGAAACATCGGAACGCTGGAATATTAAGCTGCCAGTCCTGCCCCTCCTATAGCCAAGTTTCACTAATTGCTATAACAACCTCTTGTTTTGGCATATGCTCTCTAATCCAGGCAGCATCCTGGTAAATCTCTTCTGCACCTCTCTAAAGCCTCAACGTCCTTCCTATAGTGGGGAGACCAGAATTGTACACAGCGCTCCAAGTACGGCCTAACTGGAATTTTAACAACATCCTGACAATGTATTTATTTATTTATTAAGATACAGCACAGAACAGACCATTCTGGCCCTGTGAGCCATGCTGCCTAGCAACCCCCGACTTAACCCAGCCTAATCACGGGACAATTTACAACGACCAATGACTGGTACGGCTTTGGATTGTGGGAGGAAACCAGAGCACCTGGAGGTAACCCACGCAGTCACGGGGAGAACGTACAAACTTCTTATGTTGGGAATGCGTGGGAATTGAACCTGTTCACTGGTACTGTAAAACGTTGTGCTAGCCACTACATTGCTTTACTGTGACCTCAGTTCCTAAACTAATAAAGGCCAGACATGCGTGCCGAAACACCCCATCAACCATGGGAGCTATGAACTTGGACCCCAAGGTCCCTCTGCTCATCAACAATGTAGTCTTGCCATTGTCAGTGTAGTCTCCCTCTACGTTTGATCTTCCAAAGCTCAACACTTCACACTCGCCTGCATGAAACTCCATCTGCCATTTCTCCACCCATATCTGCCACTGGTCATTTATATACATCACAAACAGTGGAGGTCCCTGTGGAACGTCACTAATCAAAGATTCAAAGTACCGCTGGGTTCAGTGCTGGGACTGCAGCTGTTTACAATATATATTAATGATTTAGATGAGGGAATTAATAGTAACATTAGCAAATTTGCCGATGACACAAAGCTCGGAGGCAGTGTGAAATGTGAGGAGGATGTTATGAGAATGCAGGGTGACTTGGACAGGCTGGGCGAGTGGGCAGATGCATGGCAGATGCAGTTTAATGTAGATAAATGTGAGGTTATCCACTTTGGTGGAAAGAACGGGAAGGCAGATTATTATCTAAATGGAGTCAAGTTAGGAAAAGGGGAAGCACAACGAGATCTAGGTGTTCTTGTGCATCAGTCACGGAAAGCAAGCATGCAAGTACAGCAGGCAGTGAAAAAAGCTAATGGCATACTGGCCTTCATAACAAGGGGAATTGAGTATAAGAGCAAAGAGGTCTTTTTGCAGCTGTACAGGGGCCTGGTGAGACCACACCTGGAGTACTGTGTGCAGTTTTGGTCTCCAAATTTGAGGAAGGATATTCTTGCTATTGAGGGAGTGCAGCGTAGGTTCACAAGGTTAATTCCCGGGATGGCGGGACTGTCATATGTCGAAAGATTGGAGTGACTGGGCTTGTATACTCTGGAATTTAGAAGGTTGAGAGGGGATCTTATTGAAACATATAAGATTATTAAGGGATTGGACACGCTGCAGGCAGGAAGCATGTTCCCGCTGATGGGTGAGTCCAGAACCAGAGGCCACAGTTTAAGAATTAGGGGTAGGCCATTTAGAACGGAGTTGAGGAAAAACTTCTTCACCCAGAGAGTGGTGGATATATGGAATGCTCTGCCCCAGAAGGCAGTGGAGGCCAAGTCTCTGGATGCTTTCAAGAAAGAGATGGATAGAGCTCATAAAGATAGCAGAATCAAAGGTTATGGGGATAAGGCAGGAACTGGATACTGATAGTGGATGATCAGTCATGATCACAGTGAATGGTGGTGCTGGCTCAAGGGGCCGAATGGCCTACTCCTGCACCTATTTGTCTATTGTCAAAGTACATCGATTATCATTATACACAGCATACAACCCTCAGGTTTGTCTTTCCACAGACAGCCATGAAACAGAGCAACAGCATGGAACCCATTCAAAGAAAACATCAAACACCCAATGGGCAAAAGAAACACAAATGGTGAAAAACGAGCAAATAACAAGTAGCATATTAAACATCAAATCGCAGAGACCTTGAAACAGTTTAGTTCACAGACCTCTGGTCCAGCTAAAATATACCCACTGCTCACTACCCGGTCTCCTTTAGACAAGCCAAAAAGCCAATTCACCATGGAGGCCATGCATCTAACTCAACTGGATTAACCTCCCATGAGGGACTTCCTCATGGCAGCTTCCTAAAGTTCACGTAGACAATATCCACAGATCTAACCCTCATCAATCACTCTCATCGCTTTGTCAAAGAAGTCACGTTAGTAAGACAAGACTTGTCCCGGACAAAGCCATGCTGGCTGTCCTTAATGAGGCCAAGCACGTCCACCCTTTCCATACAGATCATACCCTCCAGTCCGGGTAGCATCTCGTTTATTGTCATGTGCATACGTACCCAGGGTATAAATGTCGTGACAAATAACAATCAAATACCTCTTCAAAAGGCAGCAGCCATCTTTCCCCAGGATATGCCCTCTTCTCGTTGTTACCATCAACCTCAGCGTTTCAGGGACAGCTTTCGTTCCGCCATCAGGTTTCTGAATGGACAACGAACCCATGAACACTAACTACCCCACTGCAGTAGTTTGCTCTTCTTTTGGCACTCGCTGCCTATTTATTTTTATTATTTCGTATTGTAACTCATTGTAATTCAATTTTATGTTGGTACTGCTGCCGCAAAACAACATCTTTCACGACACGTCAGTGATGTATGATAAACCTGATTCTGAAATGCTGCCAACTCTACCTCGTTAGTTGTGCTTTATTCTCGTAACTTTTAGTAATGTTACTGCTGATACAGCACATAACCGACCAACGAGTGGTTCTGCTGCGGCAAATTTGCACATGTAACAACAATAATCCAATTTAACAAGCATGCTTCTATTTAAAAAGTAATCTACTCTTTCAATATTAGACAGAATGCGAGCTTCACAATAGATATTAGAATAAACCAATTTATCGTTTCAAACATGCCGAAATACAAAAGTAATCTACTCTATTTCCAGTATTAAAAGGGGATTTGTGGATTTAATTTTAAGGGATGGTAAAAGTTCCGAGCCAGCCAGGAGTCGAACCTGGAATCTTCTGATCCGTAGTCAGACGCGTTATCCATTGCGCCACTGGCCCGACTGGGGAGGGTGTGCCGCCGCCACCCTTAGGAGCCGACTTCGTGCTCGAGCCACGCCCCCGCCTGCGCCTGCGCCGGCGCCGGAACATGCGCAGTGTGGCGCAGACCCCACGGCGAGGAGGAGCCGCGCTGCTGCCGCCTCTCTCTTTGCCCGGCCCTTCCCTTCCCCGGTCCCCGCCCGCCCGGCCGCCGGCCCAGACTCTCACCGCTCGCCCTCCTGCCTTGCTGGTGTCCCAGGAGCAGCGGCTGCCCTCCTCCACCGCCGCGTCTCGGATGCCCAGCAGGACGGGCCGTGGCGCCGCGCTCATGCTGGTTGGGGGACAGCGAAAAGGGCGGTACAGGTTCGAATCCCGCCTCCTCCGCTTCCGCTGCCCCTTTTATCATCTCATTTACCCTGCGCTGCCGTTACAATCATTACTTTTGCACAACGTTTCATTTAAAATAAACAAGGATTTATTTTTGGTCTTCTGCGCTACTTTCACAGCCCGCGTGGGTGTGGATTGAAGTGACTTCACCCTGGGATTTTGCAGTCACTGGCTAACGGGACATAGCTTGATTGACACGTCGTCTACCCAGGGCGGCCTCGTCCTTTCCCCCGGTGAAATCAGAGGCCGTTCGCTCCTACACTGGCTGATGGCGTTCAATCCAAGTATTGCAGGCTGCGCCCTTTCAATTCCTAGGGGGTGTCCGGCGGCTCAACTACGCTAGAAGTTTGAGGGGACTTGGAATATCACCAAAGACTGTACAGATGGACTGTGCAGAGTTTCTGATGGTTGCATCACCGTCTGGTACTGAGGCATCAATGCACAGGATTGAAGAAGTTACAGACGTGTAAACTCAGTCTGCTCCATCATGGGTACTAGCCTCCCACAATCGTGAACATCTTCAAAAGGCGGTATCCATCATTAAGGACTCTCTCCATCCGGGACAAACCCCTCTTCTAATTATTACCTTCTGAAGGTGCACGCTCAACAATTTAGGAACAGCTTCTTCCCCTCTACCATCAGATTACTGAATGGTCCATGAACCCGTGATCAATTGTGCGCTATTTTGTTCCCTTTTTGTAGTACTTATTTATAGTTTTATATATGTCATTGTAACTCAGTATTTGTTTACATCTTGCATCACACACACACACTAACTTGTAATTTATAGTATTTTTTATGTATTGCACTTTACTGCTGCTGCAAGACAAATTTAATGACATACGAGGGGTGATTGATAAGTTCGTGGCCTAAGGTAGGAGGAGATGAGTTATTAACTTCAAACGTTCTACATAATCACTCAAAGAGTTGAACTGCATGTGCATGTAACGAGAGCTGTATAACTCATCTCCGTCTGCCTTAGGTCACGAACTATCAATCACCCCTGTTGTGGACACTTTCTGGAGGTCCAAGATCCGTATGCTCCATGACCGCTGGACTAAATGTGTAAATGTAGGAGGGGACTATGTTGAAAAATAAATGTGCCAGGTTTTCTGAAATGGACTCCTTCTACCTTAGGCCACAAACTTATCAATCACCCCTGGTATGTCAATGATGATAAACCTGGTTCTGGTTCTGAATCAGGCTGTGTCACACACCCACCCAGAGGCAACTCCTGAGAATCAAACAGTACAGATTCCTGATACAAAAGGGTGCAGATCAGATCAAGAACACAGAAAACAGGAACATGGGTCAGCTACTGGGCTCCTCATATTCATGTTTGCTGCCCTCAACTCCTGTACCAGTTCCCCATACCTCTGTTCCTCAATCTTTCCAGAACTACCCTTACTTTATGATCCAGTCTCCATAACCTTCTGGGACAGAGAATTCCAGAGACTTACCACCCTCTGCAAAAAGAAATGTATACACAACTCAGTTTTAAATGATTTGTAACTATGTTCCCTTGATCTAGGCTCTCCCATCCCTAACCTTCAACTTAAAATGGTTGCTCTATTTCTCTCTGCTGAGATTCTGTCTGATCTGCTGACTATTTCTGGAGGAATTTAGTGTTCTTTTTTCCTGACTGGATGTTTAACGTACAGTTCAACTACGTCCATCAATGCTGAACAACCTGTCAGAATAACACAGCTACTGGAAATAGGCCAATGGGTACAGGCCGAATGTATAACTCATAACCAGGTTGCTGTATGTGGATGACATTTGGACACACACATCTGCTGATATAAGACCATAAGGCATAGGAGGAGAATTAGGCCATTCTGCCCATCGAGTCTGCCCCACCATTCCATCATGGCTGATTTATTATCCTTCTCAAACCTATTCTCCCTCTCCCCGTGACCTTTGACATCCTGACTAATCAAGAACCTATCAGATTCAGACTCTGGTTTAGTATCACTGGCATATGTCACTGAATTTGTTGTATGGTAGCAGTACATTGCAATACATAGTAATAAAAACTGAAAATTACAGTAAGTGCATTAATTTAAAAAGTTAAGTAAATAGTGCAAAAAGAGAAAAAAGTAGTGAGATGGTGTTCATGGGTTCAATGTCCATTCAGAAATCTGATGGCAGAGGGGAAGAAGCTGTTCCTGAATTGTTGAGTGTGTTTCTTCAGACTTCTGTATTTCCTTCCTAATGAGAAGAGGGCATGTCCTGGGTGATGTGGGGTCCTTCATGATGGATGCCAACTTTTTGGAACAACGCTCCTTGAAGATGTCCTGGATGCTGAACTCCAGCTTTAAATATACCAGATGACTAGCTCCACAGCTGTCCGTGGCAATGAATTCCACTGATTCACCACCGTCTGGATAAAGAAGTTCTTCCTCACCTCTGTTCTAAAGGAACATCCCTCTCTTCTGAGGCTGTGCCCTCTGGTCCTAGACTCTCCCTCTCTTCCTTTCTAGGCTGCTCAATATTCGACAGGTTTCAATGAGTGATACCGCTTTGTGAAAACACCGTGCATATTTGAAATAATTAAGCCATGATTTTCTTATTAATAGTGCAGTTTGTGATTTAAATCCCTTTGTGTAGAAACGCTCAAACAAATCTCCACTCAGACATAACTAATTGCATTATACTTCATTTTAATATGTTCACTACTGATACAGATGATGCTTTGTTGGGAACAGAGGCTAAATTTGCTGTTCCCACCCTGTTCTACACACTTTGCAGCTAATTTCTCAGCATTTAGCAGCCCATCTAATTCAAACCTTCATCTTAATTCTATTTTTTATTGGCATTCCCACCCTAAACGAATTAATTGGTGATTTGTAAACAAAATGACAAATTAAAAGCTTCTCCTAGTGTCAGTTGGTATAAAAACACGGGTGTGAGTTTGTGTACATCCTTGACTGGAATCTGTCATCTCCGTCTGTTGGGTCTGCCATTAGAAAGTATAATGTTTTTGTTTGTACCAAACACAGAATTGAATTGGAATGAAGTTGCAATTAGATTAATATTTTTGCAATTTTTCTTGCAGGCTTGTTGGACCAGAACTGGAGTTTATCTGTCCTCAAGCCGCAGCCCACATGCAGAGTCAGGTTGAGTTGCATGTATTCGTCATGGTCGCTGTTCATTGGCCAGACTGGGAGGTTATTCAAGTTGGGGTTCCTGCAAGGGAAGAGTTGCAACTGTTTATGCTTCACACTAAATTGAGGAAACTAAATGAAGCATTCTCTTTCAATAGTTCACATACACTTTATCCGATTTGCCTCTTTCCTGCACAACTCCTGTACAGCCCACCTTCCCAATCATTCAATCCCCTAACAAAATGTTCCCTAACTGTCTGGCTAAGCACAGCTCAAATACCTTCTCAGATTCCAAGGAGCTGATTATTGACTTCAGGAGGAAGAAACTAGAAGTCCGTGAGCCAGCCGGGGTATCAGAGGTGGAGAGCCTCAGCACATTTAAAGTCCTCGGTGTTATAATTTCAGGGGATCTGTCCTGAGTGCAGCAGGGTAAGTGCAATTACAAGGAAAGCATGGCTGTCTCACCTTCCTTAGGAGTTTGCAAAGACTCGACCTGACATCTATAACTTTGACAAACTTCTATAGATGTGTAATGGGGAGTATTTTGATTGGCTGTATCACAGCCTGGAACGGAAACACCAATGCTCTTGAATGGAAAATCCTGGAAAAAGCAGTGGACTGAGCCCAGTCCCTCCCCACCATTGAGCACATCTATACAGAGCGCTGTTGCAGGAAAGCAGCATCCATCATCAGGAACTCCCACCATCCAGGTCACCCTCTCTTCTCACTGCTGCCATCAGGAGGAAGGTACAGGATCCTCAGGACTCATATCACCAGGTTCAGGAACAGTTATTACTCCTCAACCAGCAGACTCTTGAACCAGTGGGACAACATCACTCAACTTCACTTGCCCCATTAGTGAACTGTTTCCATGACCTATGGACTCGCTTACAAGGACTTTTCATCTCATGTTCTCAATACTTATTGCTTATTTACTTATTATCTCTCTTTTTTCTTTCTTTCTTTTTGCATTTACACAGTTTAAACACTGGTCTGTCCACCCTGTTAGTGCGGCCGTTCATTGGTTATTAGATTTATTGAGTACGCCCGCAAGGTGCCGTAAGGGTCAACAATGGAAAGGGTGAGCAGCTTCGGGTTCTGGGTGTCACCAGTCTCTAGAGCAAGGATTCCCAACTTTCTTTATGCCTTGGACTAATAACATTAAGCAAGGGGTCTGAGGATTCCAGGTTGGGAACTTCTGGCTTAGCGGATCCAGCTTGGGTTCGACACATTAATGTAATAATTAAGAAGCACACCAGCAGCTCTTTGTTAGGAGGTTGAGGAGATGTTGTACATCATGAGGCACTCCTACAAGTTTCTACAGTGGGAGCATTTTGGCTGGCTGCATTAGAGCCCGGTCTGGAGACTCCAATGCTTGATCACAAGAGGCTACAGAGGGCTGGAGACTCAGACAGCTCGATCATGGGCACTCCCCTCCTCTCCTCTCTACTGAGGGGCAATTCCTCAAGAAGGTAACATCCATCATTATGCACCCTCACCATCCAGGCTGTGACCTCCAGCAGGGAGGAGGTACAGAAGCCCGATTCCCGTATTTGCTGATCTTCCCCTCCTCCACCAGATTTCTGAACAATCCATGAAGTCATGAACATTACCCTTTTCGTACTCTTCATTTACATTAATGTTTATGTCTTGCACTGTACTGCTGCCACAAAACAACGCATTTCACATCACATCAGATGGTGATATTAAAGCTGATTGATTTTATGTCAGTATTAATCAACAAATCAGAAATTTCACAGTCAAAGCTTCACCTAATGTGAGAGTCAGTATGAGAGGATGGGTGTGTGTTTGTGTGCGTCCTTGATTGGAACCAATGTCTTCGTGTGAATGAGTGTGCATTTGGGATTTACCAGAATAGGGAATTGTTGCCGTGGTTACACAGGGCGGTGAGGCCTCGGCTGGAGAACCACTTCCATCTCACTCAATAGGGGATTTACCGGTATTGGAGGCCATTCCAAGAAGAGTCACCGGGAAGAATTAAAAAGGCACTTGTGTTGGAGAGAGCAGTGTGGTAGTGAGGAAGTTAGTATAATACTTTGCAGCACCAACTTTATTCACCATAAACATTTACAGGTATTAGCAACTTGCTGTGGTGTGTTGGTCAGGATACAAGGTGCAACAAAAAAACAGCATTTATTAAAAAATAAAAAATATGTAAAATAAAGTTAGAGATTAAAGTACATATATGGCATAAATACATAAATATCAGCATATATTTACATTGTAAACAGCACTAAAGATTATATAGTGCAGTGTAGTGATGGGGTATTAGAGGGGGCTGGGTGCCCAATAAGAATGGTTGATCAGATTACCTGCCTGTGGGAAGAAACTTGAAGTTTTTTGTTTTAATAGCTGTAAAGCGCTTTCTAACGGTGAGTTTTCAGGGTGAGTAGTGTCCACAATGATTTTTTTTTCCTGCCCACTTCTTTGTCGTGGACACATCCAAGTTCTCCAGTGGTGGCAGACCCTTTCTGCTGACTTGACAGTTTGTTGTAGTTTTCATGTACCAGTGATCCAGGTTTACTCCCCGATCCCCCATGACAACGAAACCAGGTGCTCTGGTTTCTTTCCACTTTCCAAAGGCATACAGGTTAGGATCAGGGTTGGTGAGTTGTGGGCACGCTATGTTGGTGCCAGAAGCACGGCAATACCTGTGGGCTGCCCCCTAGCACATTTTCGGACTGTGTTGGTTGCTGATGCAAATGATGCATTTCACTGTGTGCTCCAATGTACATGTGACAAATAAAGTTATTTGTTGATATTTGATCAATTGGGACTACCTTAGATGGACATCTTGCTTGGCATGAATTCGATGAGCCAAAGGGCCTATTTCTGTGGTCGAAGATCACAGGCAGGAATGAATCACAATCAGGTTAATTATCACTGACATTTCATGAAATTTGCTAATTTTGCAGCAGCAGTACAGTGCAAAGACATAAAATGACGAGGTTATATAGAACAGTCCTCTTGTTGTCGTTTGGAGGCTCGGGTGTCTCAGTGACCCAGAGAGCTATGTTGACTGGAGTCAGGGCTTTATGCTTTGGCTCTTGGTAGGGTCACCCATGTCAAACAGGTCAGAGGGTAGAGGCCAGGCTAAGAGTGGTCCACTGGTCCTCCAGGTTCAATGGTTCATGAGTTCATGAACCATTCAGACATCCAACAGTGGAGGGGAAGAAGCTGTTTGCTGAAATGTTGAGTGTGGGTCCTCAGGTCCTTGTAACTCCCCCCCGATGTAGCAACGAGAAGGAGGGCAGGTTGGGCCAAAGCTGGCTGGAGTTCAGGAGAATGTGCAATGACTGAAGGATTCTGATGATTAGTGGTGTGGCTGCATGGGATGGTCCCCCCCCCCCCACCCCATCAGTTCAAAGTAAAAAGTAAATTTATTATCAACCGTGAGATTTGTATTCTTGTGGGCAGACTCAGTAAATCCAAGGAACATAATACAATCTATGAAAGACCACACACAGGACAGGCAAACCAGTGTGCCAATGACAACAAGCTGAGCAAGTACAAAATAAAGAACTAATAATAAGTAAATAAGCAATAAATATCGAGAACATGACATTAAGAGTCTTTGAAAGTGATTCATTTGGTTGTGGGAACATTTCAATGATAGGGCGGGTGAAGTTGGGTGTAGTTATCCATGTCGGCTGATGGATATTAACTGTTCATGAACAAGGTGGTGTGGATCCTGAGGCTCCTGTACCTTCTTCCTGATGGCAGCTGCAAGAAAAGAGGTGGCCTGGATGGTGGGGTCCTTGATGATGGATGGCGCTTTCCTGCTAAAGCACTCCATGTAGAAGGGATACAGCTTCACAATCAGTTTGGATGGACAAGAGGAGGGAATCCCCTCCCAGGTTTGTGACTCCGGTATTCTCTTCCCACAGGAGCAGTCATTAAATATATTTCAGGTGGATTTTGGCAGACACTTGGATTGCAGGAGAGAGAGGGTGAAATGGAGTGTCCTCCATTGGGGGCAGGAGCACTCCTCCGATGGGCAGCTGTCGTCCAGTGGGGGGGCACTTCTCCTCCGATGGGCAGCTGTCGTCCAGTGGGGGGGCACTTCTCCTCCGATGGGCAGCTGTCGTCCAGTGGGGGGGCACTTCTCCTCCGATGGGCAGCTGTCGTCCAGTGGGGGGGCACTTCTCCTCCGATGGGCAGCTGTCGTCCCCAGGGCTAATGATGTTGCTGTATAAAGCTTTGGTTCTGCTGCACTTGGAGTTTTGTGGGCAGTTTTGGTCACCCATTACAGAAGGATGTCGAGGGTGTAGGAGAGGTCTGTACGGATGCTGCCTGGACTGAGTATGAACTATAAAGAGAGATTGACAGAGCCTGAGGGGTTACCCAACAGAGGTGTGTTCCTTCCATTGGTTTATTATTGTCACATGTACTGGGATACAGTGAAAAGCTTGGTTTGTGTGCCGTTCAGATAGGTCATTCTGTACATAAAGTATATGAGAAGTAAAGTCTTACCCGCTCCACGCAAACTCTGCCCAATACGACATCACCGACCTGCTCAGCTGCTTCTCCTGCTCAGACATGTTGCCTGTGAAATGAAGTCACATGGTCACATCTCCGGTCGTTTGGGTCACTCGGGGCTTAAAGGCTGCCCTGACATCTCAGGGTAATACCAGGGCACAGGGGAGATCCTTCAAAGGGCAGGGGCTCCCGCCGGTAGGTACGGACATACCTCTAATGGGGGGGGGGATGCTATGCTCTTCAAACGTTTAA
Organism: Mobula hypostoma; assembly: GCF_963921235.1. Lineage (NCBI taxonomy): Eukaryota > Metazoa > Chordata > Chondrichthyes > Myliobatiformes > Myliobatidae > Mobula > Mobula hypostoma. Next base: position 75,712,470 of record NC_086110.1, on the reverse strand, counting down.
CCTTCATGTCCCCACTCCAGTGGCTTCAGGTGGATGTTGCAGCTGTACAAATATAGATTGGGAGCATTGTGTGCACTTGTGATCACTCTGCTACAGGAAGCTTTGGACATGGAGGCTTTGGGGAAGGTGCAGCCACAGCAGAGCTTCACCAAGATGCTGCCTGGATAGAGGGCTGAGGGTGGGCAAACTTGGCTTGTTTCATCAGTCGTGGGGAGACCTTGGATTACAGGAGAAAAAGCACTTCAGGATGTATATTGTACGGTATATATTTCTCTGACGTTAAATGTACCTGTGAATCCTCTGACCTGATAGAGGTTTCTAAAATTATGAGAGGCATAATCAGAGTATTTTCCTAGGGTAGGAACGTCACCAGACAACATGCAGTTAATTTGAAAGATGGAAAACTTTAAGGAGATGTGCGAGGCAAGTTTTATTCACACAGGGAGTGGGGGGGGGGGGTACCAGGAACGTGCCCCAGGGGTGATGGCAGAGGCACAATCATTAGAGGCAGACGAACACGGGGAGTGGTGATCGTACAGGTAGGATGGATTGTTTGATTTGGCACCAGGTTCAGCCCAGACACAGTGGGCTGAATGGCCTGTTCCTGTGCTACACCGGCCGGCGAGGGGCTGCACTGAGAGATGGTTTGCTAAATTAATTGCCCACCTGCTTTATTCTAAGGATGCCCTTGGCCATATTTTGGCAAGGGATAGGGAGTTTGTTCTCTGGAAACCTACCCTACAATCCATGAGACATCAGCCGGTCAGATTCAGTACCAACTGCAATAGGGAAAACCATTCAGCCCTTTGTAGGTCCTTGCTTTCCAGTGGCTCCTGGTTGATTTGCGCCTCTCACTTACAGGAGAGCATAAGAAATAGGAGCAGGAGTAGGCCATCTGGCCCATCGAGCCTGCCCCCCCCATTCAATCCACCTACCTGCCTTTTCCGCATAATTCCCCTATTATGCAAAAATCTGTCCAACCTTGTCTTAAATATATTTACTGAGGTAGCTTCCACTGCTTCACTGGGTGGAGAATTCCATGGATTCACCAATCTTTGGGAAAAACAGTTGTCACTCATCTCCAACCTAAATTTATTCCCCCGAATCTTGAGGCCTCATTCTATTCCCACCTACCAGTTGAAACAACTTTCCTGCCTCTATCTTATCTATCCCTTTCATCATTTTATACATTTCTATAAGATCTCCTCTCATTCTTCTGAATTCCAGTGAGTACAGTCCCAGGTGACTCAATCCCTCTTCATAGTCTAACCCCCTCATCTCCGGAATCAACCTGGTGAACCTCCTCTGCACCGTCTCCAAAGCCAATATATCCTTCCTTAAGTAAGGAGACCAGAACTGCATGCAATACTCCAAATGCAGCCTCACCAGTACCCCGTACAGTTGCAGCATAACCTCCCTGCTCTTAAGTTTAATCTCTCTAGCAATGAAGGCCAACAATCCACTATCCTCTATCGGACTCCCCTTCTCCAGCCCTGTATCACTTTCACTGAACAACTTCCCAGCTTCTTCCCTCCCCCTCCCAGTTTCACCTATCACCTTGTGTTTCTCTCTCCCTTCCTGCCGCTGCTTAAATCTACTCATCAGCTTTTTTTCTCCAGTCCTGCCAAAGGTCTGTCTGGCCTGCTGAGTTCCTCCAGCATTTTGTGTGTGTTGCTTGGATTTCCAGCATCTGCAGAATTTTTCTTGTTCAACATTCCATTTGCCTTCTCGATAGCCTGCTGCACTTGCAAACCAGCCTTTGTGATTCGTGCACAAGCCTCCCAAGTCCCTCTACACAGCAGCATGCTGCAATCTCTTACCATTTAAATAATAATCTGAACTTCCATTTTTCCTTCCAAGGTGGGTGACCGCGTATTTACCAATATTGTACTCCAGCTGCCAGACCCTTGCCCACTCACTTAACCTATCTATATCTCTCTGCAGACTCTCCATATCATCTGCGTAATTTGCTTTTCCACTTAGTTTATTATCAGCAGCAAATTTGGATACACTACACTCTGTCCCCTCTTCCAGATCATTAACGTATATCGTGACCAATTGTGGGCCCAGCACCAACCCTGTGGCACACCGCTCACCACTGATTGCCAACCAGAGAAACACCCATGTATCCCAACTCTCTGCTTTCTATTGGTTAACCAACTCTCTATCCATGCTAATAGATCACCCCCAACTCTATGCATCCATATTTTATCTTGTACCCTCACAGGTGGTCCACATTCTGATGACATTGCCCAAATTTTAGTTGTCATACATTCAAACAAGGAGTCACACAAGTAAACAGAGCATAGAACAGGCCCTTTGGCACATGTTGATGTGCCAACCTTTTAGTCTACTCAAAGCTCAATCTAATCCTTCCTTCCCTCATAGCCCTCCGTTTTCCCATGGGCCTATCTAAGAGTCTCCTATATGTTGCTAATGTATCTGCTTCTATGACCACGCCTGGCAGTGCATTCTATGTTCTCTGTTTAAAAAAAAAATCTACCTCTGACATCTCCCTTGTATTTTTCTCTAATCACCTTAAAATTCTGCTTTTCATATTAACCATTTCTGCCCCAGGAAAAAGTCTCTAGCTGTCCACTCAAGGACTCTTATACACCTCTATCAGTTCAAATCTCATCCTCCTTCAGTCCAAAAAGAAAATCCCTAGCTTGCTCAGTCTTTTCTCACAAGACATGCTCTCTAATCCAGGCAACATCCTGGTTGATCTCTTCTGCACCCTCTCCAAAGCTTCCACATCCTTCCTATAACGAGGTGACTAGAACTGAACACAATATTCCAAATGCAGTCTGACTAGACTTTAAAGATCTGCAACATTACCTTGCAACTCTTGAACTCAATATCCCAATGAATGAAGGCCAACACAGGAATGTTGCAACTATAATTAAACATTGGTCAGGCCACAGGGAGAGTATTGTACAGTATAGAGTTTGGGTTGCCACACTGCAGGGAAGATAAGCTACCAACAGACAGAGTGCAGAAGAGATTCACCAGGATGTTGCTTGGAATGGAGGGCTGTAGACTGGACAGGTCAGGTTTATTCTCTCTGAAGTTCAAAGCAATAAGTAAATTTATTATCAAAGTACTTACATGTCACCATATGCAACCCTCAGATTCATTTTCTTGTGGGAACTCACAGCAAGTACAAGGAAACAATATAGGCATCCGTTAGTCTCAGGAGACCATGGATTTGTGCCTTGGGAGGTTTCCACGGCGTAGGCCTGGGCAAGCTTGCATGGAAGACCAGCAGTTGCCCATGCTGCAAGTCTCCCCTCTCCACGCCACCGATGTTGTCCAAGGGAAGGGCACTAGGGCCAATACAGGTTGGCACCAGTGTCATCGCAGAGCAATGTGTGGTTAAGTGCCTTGCTCAAGGACACAACATGTTGCCTCAGCTGAAGCTCAAACTAGCGAACTTCAGATCACTAGACTGACGCCTTAACCACTTGGCCATGGGCCAACACAAGGAAACAATAGAATAAATGGAAGATCACACATAACAGGGTTGGCAAGCAACCAATGTGTAAAAGACAATGAAATGTGCAAAAACAAAAAGAAAAAAGTTATAAATAAATCAACCGTAAATGTTGAGAACCACAGAAGAAGAGTTCTGGAAAGTGAGTCCATAGTTTATAGGAACAGTTCAGTGATGGAGTGAGTGTGTTGAAGAGTCTGATGGTTGAGGTGTAAAAACCGTTCCTGAACCTGAAATGCTGGAAGCCAAGGGAGTCCATACAGAGGTTTATAAAATTAGCAGGGGTTAGAAACGGTCGAAAGCTGGTCATTTACCCAGGGTATAGGACTCTAGAACTATAGCACACAGGGTTTAGGTGCGTGGGAAGAAAGTTAAAGGATATGTGAGGTTTCACACCTCACTGGTTAGTCTCTGGTATCAGCTGCCAGAGGAGGAGGTGGAGGCAGGTACAATGACAGTTGGACAGGTGTATAATAGGTAAGGCAGATACGAAGATAGTTGGACAGGTGTATGGTAGGTGAGGCAGGTAAAATGATAAAAACATAGAAAACATAGAAACATAGAAAACCTACAGCACAATACAGGCCCTTCGGCCCACAAAGCTGTGCCAAACATGTCCTAACCTTAGAACTACCTAGGCTTACCCATAGCAGGTGTATGGTAGGTGAGGCAGGTACAAGCACAGCTGGACAGGTGTATGGTAGGTGAGGCAAGTACAAGTACAGCTGGACAGGTGTATAGTAGGTGAGGCAAGTACAAGTACAGCTGGACAGGTGTATGGTAGGTGAGGCAGGTACAAAGACGGTTGGACAGGTGTATGGTAGTCCTTTAAGGTTATTATGAATCCTTTCATTTCTCTCACCACGGGATCCTGAATTGAACTAACAATAGTAATTGGAATAGGAAGGAAAAAGAAGGTTATAGGCTGAATTTGGACAAAAGGGATTATTGTAGATAGACATCCAGGTCAGCATAGATGAAATGGGCCGAAGGGCCTGTTTCTGTGCTGCAATACTCTACAATTCCAGACTATCCACAAGCTCCATGACTCCTTCCTGCTTATCCTATACCAAACCCAATCTAACATAGAGATCAGCTCGTTACCAAGCAGTACGTCGAAATCCCGGATGAAGGGGCCTCCAAAGACAAAGGAAAGTTCAGCCCCATGCGGAGCTCTTGTGAACTGGGGTATTCTTGTTTCATAGAAACTGGCACGATGCTGGAATTCGTACAAAAACACAGGGTTTCTGTCATCTGTAAACCAACCACAGTAACAACAGATAAAGTCTTGTCACAACTACATCCTGGAATCTCAGTGGATTGAACCCTTCCCATTCCCTGTCAATGTATATATTCCCAATGGACCAAACCCTTCCCAATGGACTGAACCATACTCATTCCCTGCCAATGTACAAATTTCCAAAGGACCAACCTCTTCCCAAGGAACTGAACTCTCCTGATTCACTGCAGATGTACAATTTCCCACAGAACCAAATTCTGCTCAAAGGACCGACCCCTTCCCATTCCCTGCCAATGTATAGATTCCCAATGGATCAAACTCTTCCCATTCCCTGCCAATGTATAGATTCCCAATGGATCAAACCCTTCCCATTCTCTGCCAATGTATAGATTCCCAATGGACCAGCCCCTTCCCATTCCCTGCCAATGTATAGATTCCCAATGGACCGAACCCTTCCCAATGTACAAAACCCTTTCCATTCCCTGCCAATGTACAGATTCCCAATGGACCAAACCCTTCCCATTTCCCGTCAATGTGCACAATCCCAATGAACCAAACCCTTCCCATTTGACTGAACCCTACTCATTCCCTGCCAATGTACAAATTTCCAAAGGACCAAATTTGCCACTTCTTGCTTATGTACACATGTCCAATGGTCCAAACCCTTCCCGATGGAGTAACTCCTTCCCATTCCCTGTCAATATGCAAATTACCAAAGGATCAAACTCTTACTATTCCTTGCTAATGTATAAATTCCCAAAGGACCAAACTTACCCCCTTTACTATCACTATTAATGATTCCCTAGGGAACAAACAAATTTCCATTCTCTCCAGCCTGTTAATAAACTAGGGAATTTATTTTTTACAGACCTTTCTATGATAAATTTTAAAAATCCTTTCTCAATGACTCAAAGCATTTCTCCATTCTCTCATAGATCTGGATATCCAATAAATCTAATCCATTCCCAGTCTCTCTCATGTAGATTTCCAATGAAGAAACCAATTCCCAAACTCTGTCATGCTGAGAATCCCAATGGCTCAGATCCCTTCCCCATCACTGCCACTGTATTCTGGTTCCTTGTGAATCATGGCATTCCCATTCCTGACCCAGTCAGTGTTGAGCTTGTAAGGTGTAAGGGTGAAGGGAGACCAGCCTCACCTCTGTAGTACTGAGCCGCTCTCAGGGTTGGAATGGTGATAAACACATCACCGAATAAGTCGAGGTAACGCTCTTTCAGAAGGTCAGGGCTGTACACGTCCTTGAAGTATTCCTCAAAAATCAGTTCTCCATTCTCAGCTCCAAACTAAACAAAGAGTTTAGTCACTCTGTGCCTCAGAAAACAAACACTGGCATCTACTTATGTATATATGATTTATTTATTTAGAGATCCCGCGCAGAACAGGGCCTTCTCGACCTTTGAGCCATGCTGCCTAGCAACCTACCGTACAACCCCGAATGTATTCACAGGACAATATTCGGTGAGCAACAAACCTACTATCCCGTACACCTTTGTACTGTGGGAGGAGGCTGGAGCACCTGGGCGAAACTCACATGTTCTATAAACTCCTTAGGGAGGATGCAGGGATTGAACTTCGAACTCTGATCCCCCCAACTGTAATATTTTATAACAAACTTCAGGCAAGGACAGCCTGTGACGCCACTTTCAACGGATTATGGATCTGTATTACCAGATCCCTCTGTTCTACCACACTCCTCAGTGCCCTACTGTTCCCTGTGTAATTCCTTCCCAAGCTCACACTTGTCTGCATTAAATTCCACCCGTCATTTTTCAGCCCACTTTTCCAGCTGGTCCAGATACCACTGTAAGCTTTGAAAGCCTTTCTTCCTACATCCAGAATCTTGGTGTCATCTGCATATTTTCAGATCCAGTTAACCACATTATCATTCAGATCAGTGATATAGTTGACAAACAACAACAGACCAGCACTGATCCCTGCAACACTCCGCTAATCACAGGCCTCCAGGCAACCATATACTACCACTCTCTGTCTCCTCCCATGAAACCAATGTCAAATCTAATTTACTACCTCATCCTGAATGTGAGTGACTGAGCCTTTTTAACCAGCCTCCCATGTGGACATCATTAAAGGCCTCATTAAACTCCATGTAGACATCATTTGGTGGGAGAAGCGAACGCCTCACTTGGGTACTTGTGGTCAGACGTGGAGAGTTTTTACTGGTTGGATCAATGAGTTCAGCGAAGGTGCCTTACCATTGGGTGGAGATATGTTGTTATTTTCTCCCGAATTTCATCCCTGGTTATTCCGGCCTCCCAGTCAGGTTTGATGATGACCTGTGTGAGAACGGAGTGTGGGATTAAACATGGGAAGAGTCGCCAAGTTAAAGAACACAGAAACAGGCCCTACAGCCTAACTCCTCCATGCTGACCCACTTGCTTTCCTGAGCGGCCCATATCCCTCTAAACCTTTCCTACCAATATACCTGTCCGTAGTGACCATAAGACATAGTAGCAGAATTAGGCCATTCAGCCCATCGAGTCTACTCCACCATTCAATCATGGCTGATTTATTTCCTCTCTCAACTCTATTCTCCTTCCTTCTCTCCATAACCTTTGACACCCTGATTAATCAAGAACCTATCAAACTCCGTTTTAAATATACCCAATGACTTGGCCTCGACAGCTGTCTGTGGCATTGAATCCAACAGATTTACCACCCTCTGGCTAGAGAAATTCCTTCTCATTTCTGTTTTAAAGGTATTCCCTGTATTCTGAGGCTGTGCCCTCTGATTCTGGACTGTCCCACTATTGGAAACATCTTCCCATGGATCTCCCCCATTCTTATAAACTCCAATGTGTACAGTCCCAGAGCCACTGCTCATTCATTAATATTTTCACTTCTGGGATCATTCTTGTAAACCTCCTCTGGACCCTCTCCGAGGCCAACACATCCTTTTCTTAGATATGGGGCCAGAACTGCTCAAAACACAAGAAAAACTGCAGATGCTGGAGATCCAAAGTAACACACACAAAATGCTGGAGGAACTCAGTAGGTCAGGCAGCATCTGTGGAAAAGAGTAAACAGTCGAGATTTCAGACCGAGACCCTTCATCAGTCTTGGCCTGTTGAGTTCCTCCAGCATTTTGTATGTGTTGTTTCAATACTCCACATATGGTCTGACCAATGCCTCGTAAATCTTCAGCATAACATCCTTGCTTTTGTATTCTAGTCCTTTCGAAAGCAATGCTACATTGTATTTGCCTCCCTCACCACTGAATCAACCTGTAGATGAACCTTGAGGGAGTCTTGCATGAGGACTTTTGCACCTCCAATTTCTGAATTTGCTCCCCACTTAGAAAAATAGTCTCTGCCTTTATTCCTTCTACCAAAGTGCATGACTGTACACTTCCCTACCTGGCATTCCAACTGTCACCTCTTTGTCCGATCTCTTTACCTATCTGCTTCCTCCACACTACCTGCCCCTCCACCTATCTACTCTCTTAACCCCCGTCTCTGCGTGCCAAGCAACAGATCAGCATTACCTCTGGGTGTACGAGACTCTTTACTGCCTCCTCAGTAGTCACCCCGAGCAGGTATGGGATCTTCCGGAACTTTCCATCCTGGAACATCTTTTGAGGGTCATCAGGAAGGAAATATCCATCCACCACAAAGGGTATTAACTGGTAGAGATCGTTCTGAAGACAGCAAGCAGAGAGGCAAGGGCAGGTTAGTGAAAGTATAACGCAGGAATATAAAAGCAGGGGTAGTGCACTCGGTCTGCCAAGGCTACCCCACTTGAGTCCCCTGCCCTCATGCCCTCCTCTGTGCCTATTCCTCATCGCCCTCAATTTGCTGACCTTTCAAACCTATACGTTACATTGATGTAATCATGCAGAAGACCTGCCAGTGGCATCAGCCAGGAGGTACAGGAGACTTAGGTCCCACAACACCATGGTCAGGAACAGTTACAGTACCTATAAAAAGTATTCACCCCCCCTTGGAAGTTTTCATGTTTTATTGTTTTACAACATTGAATAACAATGGATTTAATTTGGCTTTTTTTGACACTGATCAACAGAAAAGACTCTTTTGTGTCAAAGTGAAAACAAATTTCTACAAATTGGTCTAAATTTATTACAAATATTAAACTCAAAATAATTGATTGCATAATTACTCACCCCCTTCAAGTCAGTATTTCGTAGATGCACCTTTGGCAGCAATTACAGCCTCGAGTCTGTGTGGATAGGTCTCTATCAGCTTTGCATATCCGAACACTACAATTTTTCCCCTATTCTTCTTTATAAAACTGCTCAAGCTCTGTCAGATTGCATGGGGATCATGAGTGAACAGCCCTTTTCAAGTCCAGCTACAAATCCTCAGTTCGATTGAGGTCTGGACTCTGACTTGGCCACTCCAGGACATTAACTTTGTCATTTTTAAGCCATTCCTGTATAGCTTTGGCTTTATGCTTGGGGTCATTGTCCTGCTGGAAAACGAATCAGCTTGCAGTTCTCTTGCAGACTGCATCAGATTTTCCTCCTGGATTTCCCTGTTTTTTGCTGCATTAATTTTACCCTCCACCTTCACAAGCCCTCCAGGGCCTGCTGCAATGAAGCATCCCCACACCACCACGCTTCATGGTAGGGATGGTGTGTTTTTGATTATGTGTAGAGTTTGGCTGACACCTAATATGGCATTTAGTTAAAAAGCTCAGTTTTGGTTTCATCAGACCATAGAACTTTCTTCCAGCTGACTTCAGAGTCTCCCACATGCATTCTGGCAAACTCTAGCTGAGAATTCATGTGATTTTTTTTCAACAGTGGCTTTCCCTTTGCCACTCTCCCATAAAACTGTGACTGGTGAAGCAACCAGGCAACAGATGTTGTATGCGCAGTCTCTCCCATCTCAGCCACTGAAGCTTGTTACTCATCCAGAGTTGTCATAGGTCACTTGGTGGGCTCCATCACTCGTCCCCTTCTCGCATGGTCACTCAGTTTTCGAGGATGGCCTGCTCTTTACAGCTGTGTCATATTGCTTCCATTTCTTGATGATTGACTTAACTGTACTCCAAGGGATATTTGATGACTTGGAAATTTTTCTTGTATCCATTTCCTGACTTGTGCTTTTCAATAACCTTTTCATGACATTGTTTGGAGTGTTCTTTTGTCCTCGTGGTGTAGTTTTTGCCGGGATACTGACTGACCAGCAATTGGACTTTCCAGATCCAGGTGTATTTTTACTACAATCAATTGAAACAGCTTGACTCCACACAGGTCTCCAAAACACATCTCCATTTAACTAATTATGTGACTTCTAAAACCAATTGGTTGCATCAGTGATGATTTGGTGTGTCATATTAAAGGGGGTGAATACTTGTGCATTCAATTATTTTATGTTTTATATTTGTTTAGGTCACTTTGTAGAGATCTGTTTTCACTTTGACACAAAAGAGTCTTTTTCTGTTGATCAGTGTCAAAAAAGCCAAATTAAATCCACTGTGATTTAATGTTGTAAAACAATAAAACATGAAAACTTCCAAGGGGGGGTGAATACTTCTTATAGGCATTGCGTTACCCTTCAACCATCAAGCTCCTGAACCAGCACGGATAACTTCACTCACTCAACACTGAACTGATTCCACAACCTATAGACTCACTTTCAGGGACTCTACAGCTCTTGTTCACAATATCACTTTTTAATTAATTTTTTTTGTGTATTTGCACAGATTGTCTTCTTTTCAAATTGGTTGTCAGTCTTTAGTTGTGTGTAGTTTTTCATTGATTCTATTGTATTTCTTTGTTCTATGGTGAATGCCTGCAAGAAAACAAATCTCAGGGTAGTGTATAGTGACATATGTGTACTTTTATAATAAGTTTTCTTTGAACTTTGAATTTGTACTGGGTCTACGTTACATTGCCAACAACCCAGTTTCGATTTTGCCTGTCTCTAAGGTGATTCTGCCCGTGACCGTGTAGGTTTCCTCCGGGTGCTCCAGTTTCCCCCCACAGTCCAAAGACGTATGGCTTAGAGGTAGTAAGCTGCATGCATGATGTGTCGTCACTGGAGGCATGGGAAAACTTGCAGGCTGCCCCCGGCACAATTCCTGGACTGTGTTGGTTGCTGACACAAACCACTCATTTCACTGTACAATTTGATGTTTTGATATACCTATGAGAAAGAAAGTAATCTTTCATCTGAGTTTTCTCCCCAGATACATGTGTGTGGCTGAGAGCTTCTGCTGGTGGTGAGGGTGACACTGCCTTTTCACCCATTGTGACTGCACACTGAGTGATTTGGAAGGTACGCACCACATGGTTGGTGATTTGAGACATTTCATCCTCGGTCTTGTTCCGGAGACACTGTAGCAGGATCTGGGACCGGGTGTCATTGCAGCCTGCGATCTCAGCGGCTTCCTGTGGAGAACAGGCACAAAGTCAGGCTCTACCCTCTTGTCCCAGACAGCACACAGCAACACCACAGAACCAGATTCAATCCCAGCCTCCAGTGGTGTCTGTCTGCTAGAGACTCTACCCACCCCTGTCTGTCTCCCAACCATTGCTGTCTATCTCTATCTCCCTTCCCTCCCCTTCATCTCCCTTCCAACCCCATCTGTGCCCCCCCTTTCCTCCTCCACCCCTTCCTTCCCCCACCCATCTCCAGTCCTTCTCACCTCCCTCCTCCTCCATTCCCCGTCTGTCTCCCTCTGTTTCCATCATTCTCCTGTCTGTCTCCCAGCCAGCTTATTTGTCTCATGGCCATCTCCTCTCTTTCCTCTCCACCCCCAACCTTCTCCCATCCTTCTCCAGATCCTTACCCCTCCTTCCTTTGTCTCCCCTCCTACCCTTCCTCATGTCCATCTCCTGTCCATCCCCAGTCCAGCCCCATCCATCACTATCCATCTCCCCTCACTCCAGTCCATCCATGTCATTCTCCCCATCTATCCTCTATACATCTTCCTTCATCTCCCACCCTTTTCCAAATCCCTTTCCCCATCATCTCCCCGTCCATCTCCTCTTCCTCCTTCTCCATCCACTGCCCTTCCCCATTTGACTTGTCTCTGCTTCTCCTCCATCTCCCTCCTCCCCTGTCTATCTCCTGTCCATCTTTCCTGTCCATCCCTGTCCATTCCTGTCCATCTCCCCTGTCCATCCTTGTCCATTCCTGTCCATCCTTGCCCATCTCTGTCCATTCCTGTCCATCTCTGCTCTTTCCCCTGTCCATTTCCCCTCCCTCCCCAATCCATCTCCCATCCATCCCTCCTATCCATCCTTGTCCATTCCTGTCCATCTCCCCTGTCCATCCTTGTCCATTCCTGTCCATCTCTCCTGTCCATCTCTCATCCATCTCCTGTCCATCTTCCCTGTCCGCCCCTTTCTGTCTTTCGACCTTCTCCCTTCCATCCCTGTCCATCTCCCCTCCCTCCTCTGTCCATCTCTATCCACCTCTCCTCCCTCCCCTGCCCACCCCATCCATCTCCCTTCCCTCTCCCAACCATTTCTGTTCATCTCCCATTCATCTCCCTCTCTCCCCTGTCTATCCCTGTCCATCTCCCATTCCATATCCCCTCCCTCCCCTGCCCACTCCATCTCTCTGCCCTTCCTCCCCCAACCATTTCTGTTCATCTCCCATCCATTACTCCTCCCTCCCCTGTCCATCTCCTATCCATACCCCTCCCCCTCCTGTCTATCCCCGTCCATCTTCATTCTATCTCTCCTCCTCCCCTGTCCGTCCCTGTCCATTAACCCCATCCATCTCCTGTCTGTCTCTCTTATCTCTAGCTAGTGAAGTTATGGTGAGGTGCCTGACCTCCTGGGCTGTGACATCAGAGCAACATTCTCATCTCTCTTTCTCTTTCAGCTGAGAAGGCGACCCTTTGGTCCACTGACTGTCCCGTTTACTCGATCCCATCCACTGCCCCTATTTCCCCCACACCCTCTTGCACTTAGAGGGCCAGATAACCCCACTTCAGACTGCCCCCACTCCTCCCACTGCTCACTCTCTCCCTCCACAACCTGGTGACTGATTGGTACACTGACCAGGTCAATAGGGTAATAGAGCTTTTGGCATGTAGGCCTTCATAAATCAGAGTATTCTGTACAGGAGTTGGATGTTATGCTGAAAATGTATATTGCATCGGGGAGGCCTAATTTGGAGCATTGTCTGCAGTTCTGGTTACAGGAAAGATGTCAATAAGATTGAAAGATTTTTTTTCAGTCTTGGTCTGTCCTGTGTTTTGTGATATCACACTGGAGGAAATATTGTATCATTTCTTAATGCATGCATTACTAAATGACAATAAAAGAGGACTGCGTGTCTTCATAATCTAAAAAAAAGAGTGCAGAGAAAATTTACAAGGATGTTGCTGGGAATTGAGAACCTGAGTTACTGGGAAAGGATGAATAGGTTAGGACTTTATTTCCTGGAGTGTAGGAGAATGAGGTGAGATTTGATAGAGGTATACATAATTATAAGGGGTTTAGATAGAATAAATGCAAGCAGGCTTTTTCCACTGAGGTTGGTTGAGACAAAAACTAGAGGTCAAGGGTGAAAGGTGAAACATTTGAAGGAAACTTGAGGGGGAACTTCTTCACTCAGAGGGTGGTGAGAGTGTGGAACGAGCTGACAGCAGAAGTGGTGGATGTGGGTTTGATTGCAACATTTAAGAGAAGTTTAAATGGATGTGAGGAGTATGGAGGGCTATGGTCCACTGCAGGTTGATGGGACGAGGCAGAGTAACCATTTGGCATGGCCTAGATGGGCTGAAGGGCCTTCTTCTGTGCTGCAGTGCTCTGTGACTCTAAACAGGTCCTACTGTGAGCTTCTAAAAACCCAGAGCCAGGTTTCACCTGAGGCTCCTGTGGTGAAAACCCTACACATGGTGACCCCTGCACGAAGCAAGCCCTCTGACTGGTGAAGACACTCACGCGTGCCAGCTGGGTTGGTAGCGGGGGTAACAGACCCGGCATCAGCGCGCTCCCACTCTGTAAAATGGCCTTGTGGAACAGGTTGGCAGAGAGCGGAGACAGCGCCTGGAGAAACAGGAGATGGGAATGAACCAGGCCTGTGGAAGGATCTGCAGAGGATCCATTCTCTCAGCAGATCCGGTCAGCTACTTACAGGAAAGATATCGATAAGACCAAGAGAGGGCAGAGGAAATTTACCAGGATGTTGCCAGGACTTAACAACATGAGTTATAGGGAAAGGTTGAATAGGTTTGGATTTTAATCCCTGGAACGTAGGAGAATAAGAGAGATTTGATAGGGGTACTGCATACTAAACTATGAGGGGTGCAGACCGTATGACAAGGGAGTAGAGTGAGGGAATTTCAACCCATTGAGTCTCCAGTCCATCACGGTTGATTTATTATACCTGCCAAACCCATTCTCCTTCTTCTCCCTGTAATCTTTGACACCCTGACTGATCAGGAACCTGCTTTAAATATACCCAATGACTTGGTCTCCACAGCCGTCTGTGGCAATGAATTCCACAGATTCACCATCCTCTGGCTAAAGAAATTCCTTCCTGAATCTCTGCATTTGGAGTATTGTGAGCAGTTTTAGGCCCCGTATCTAAGAAAGGATATGCTGGCATTGGAGAAGGTCCAGAGGAGGTTCACAAGAATAACCCCGGGAATGGAAGGGTTATTGTATGAGGAGTGTTTGAAGGCTCTGGACCTCTACTCGCTGGAGCTTGGAAGAATGAGGGGGTTTCTTGTTGAAACATATTGAATATTGAAAGGTTTAGATAGTGTGAACATTGAGATTATGTTTTCTATACTGCGGGAGTCTAGGACCAGAGGGCACAGCCTCAGAATACAAGGACACCCTTTTAGAACAGAGAGGAGGGAGAATTTCTTTAGGTAGAGGGTGGTGAATCTGTGGAATTCATTGCCACTGACAGCGATGGAGGCCAATTCATTGGGCATATTTAAAGTGTTAGTTGATGGGATGTCAAAGGTTACAGGGAAGAGGCAGGAGATTGGGATTCTGAGGGAAAGTCAATCAGCTGTGATGGAATGGCAGAGCAGACTCGATGGGCTGAATGGCCCATTTCAGCTCCCATCTCCTAATTCTGCCTGGATTGGCCATGGAAATGAGCAGACTGCATGCTGCTCTTCCTGAGCTGAGGGATGGGACTGGGAATGGGAGGAGATCCACTTTGGTGAGTATCCTAAGGCTGGAGCACCACTGGAGCAGGGATGGCAGTGGTCGGAGAATAAAGACCCGTGCCTGGGATTGGGAGGATAACGATTTTGCATTCGGGAACAGCCAGAGCGGGAGTTGGTCCGGGGCAGGTGGAGGCCAGAATGTGGTGGGTTAGATGGTTGACTGATTGGACCAGTGAGGAGAGAATGGAGAGGGTTTGGATATTCGGGGGGGGCGGGGGTGGATTCGGGTAGGGGTAAAGTGAGATGGGGAGGGATGAGGAAGTGTGGGATGGGGAGGGGTGAGGAAGTGTGGGATGGGGAGGGGTGAGGAAGTGTGGGGTGGGGAGGGGTGAGGAAGTGTGGGATGAGGAGGGGTGAGGAAGTGTGGGATGAGGAGGGATGAGGAAGTGTGGGGTGGGAGGGGTGAGGAAGTGTGGGGTGGGGAGGGATGAGGAAGTGTGGGATGGGGAGGGGTGAGGAAGTGTGGGATGGGGAGTGATGAGGAAGTGTGGGATGGGGAGGGGTGAGGAAGTGTGGGGTGGGGAGTGATGAGGAAGTGTGGGGTGGGGAGGGGTGAGGAAGTGTGGGATGGGGAGGGGTGAGGAAGTGTGCGGTGGGGAGGGGTGAGGAAGTGTGGGGTGGGGAGTGATGAGGAAGTGTGGGGTGGGGAGGGGTGAGGAAGTGTGGGATGGGGTGGGGTGAGGAAATGTGGGATGGGGAGGGGTGAGGAAGTGTGGAGAGGGGAGGGATGAGGAAGTGTGGGATCGGGAGGGATGGGGAAGTGTGGGGTGGGGAGGGATGAGGAAGTGTGGAGGGGGGATGAGGAAGTGAGGAGGGATAAGGAAGTGTGGGGTGGGGAGGGATGAGGAAGTGAGGGGGGATGAGGAAGTGTGGGGTGGGGAGGGGTGAGGAGAGATGAGGGGGGGGGCAGATATAAAATGCTGGGGGAACTCAGCCGGTCAGGAATGAATGAACAGTTGATGTTTCGGGCCACGGATTCATCAGGATTCAAATCTCGGCCTGAAATGTCATCTGTTTATTCCTCCCCATAGATGCTGCCTGAGCTGCTGAGTTCCTCCAGCATTTTGTGTGTGTTGCTCTGGATTTCCAGCATCTGCAGAGTCCTGGGGAGGCAAGTGTAGAGGTGAGGGGTGTGTTTCCCGCCGCTGTTAACTGTGACACCTGCTGGAATGCGGTTGACTCTCGGAGGGCTCCGAGTTTTGTAGTGACTTGAGGGATCGAGAAAGTCGGGGATGGTTCCAACCCCTCCTTCACCCCCCCCCACAGTTCACAGGGTGCTGGGTGGGAGACGTGTTGGAACATGACTGCGGGGAGGTGGGGTACGCAGTGACTGGTCCATACGTGCAGAGAGACGCTGAGACTCCCAACAGACTCTCCGAACAGTGTGACCTGCTGGGGGTCGCCCCCGAACTGCTCGATGTTCCTCTGCACCCACTGAAGAGCTGCCACTTGGTCCAGGAACCCGAAGTTACCCCTCGCCCACTCGTCTCCCGTGCTGCAGTGAGAACAAAGTACAAGGAAAGAGTTAAATCCTGAGAAGTAGCTCTCTAACAGAGAGACGCTGCGTCAGATCAAAGGGACTGATGCAGAGGACAAGTTAAAAAAAGCATAGGAACACAGAACATTCGAGGACAGAAACAGGCCCTGTCTGTGCTAATCTTACCCATTACACCTGTCTGTACGTAATCCATACCCGGTACCACTGACAGGTTGTATCACCATCTGCTTCGGCAATTGCAAGGATTCTGACCGAGGATTGCAAGGACTGCTGAGAGAATCGTCGGGGTCTCTCTGCCACCCATCAGAGATATGTATCAGGAATGCTGTGCATGCAGGCAGGGCCCTCAGCATAGTCAGTGGTCCCTCCCAACCGTCCAACTATCTCTGACCCCTACCAACAGAGAGCAGGTACCGCAACATTTGGATAAGGACTGTTCGGATGGGAAACAGCTTCTTCCCCCAGGCAGTGAGACTACTGAACTGCCTGCCCCCACCCAGGCCTCATCACGTATGAAGAACCTGCAGCTTTTTAACTTGTGTCAGTGAAGGCACCCAATACTAAATGTCAATCTTCTGGAATATATTTTACTATTTGTTGATTTATTTGTGGTAATATTACTTTATGTGTTGTGTGTAAGTTATAAGTACTATGTTGTGTACCCTGTTGTGTACCTCGGGTAGTGGTAGTGGTCTATGGTATAAAGAAGGTTGGGAACCCCTGGTCTGGAGGAATATTGTTTTCTTTGACTGCATACATAGGAATGACAATAAATGCAACATAAACTTGAACTTGATATCCCTATTCTAACATTCTCTGCTTGTTCATGTTTCTGTCTAAATGCCTCTTAAATGTTGCAGTTGCATCTGTGTCTAAACCTTCTGTGAGGGCACCCACCATGCTCCGTGTAGAGTCTCTTTTAAACTCCCCCACTGCCCCCTCACCCTGGACCCAAGTGCTCTCGTATTTGACATTTCCACTCTGGAAAAAAGACACTGACTCTCTGCTTCTTGCAATTTTATAAAGTTGAGGTCTCAACTCAGCCTGTGATACTCCAGAGGAGATAACCCAAGTTTGTCCAATCCTTCCTGATACGTCCTTCCTCCGGATCCAGGCAGCTGTTCTGCGCCTTCTCCAAGACAGAATAAGTAAATTGGCTTATTTTTGTCCATGTATGGAAATTACACTGAGGCCAAACCAAAGTTTTCTACATTTCTACATACACACTTCCAGGATTTTATATTCAGCCCCCAGATAATGAAGGCAAACATGTCCTCCAACTTCTAGAAACATAGAAACATAGAAAACTTAGCACAATACAGGCCTTTCGGCCCACGAAGCTGTGCTGAACATGTCCCTACCTTAGAAATTATCTAGGGTTACCCATAGCCCTCTATTTTTCTGAGCTCCATGTACCTGTCCAGGAGTCTCTTAAAAGACCCTCTTGTATTCCCCTCCACCACCGTCACCGGCAGCCCATTCCACGCACTCACCACTCTCTGCGTAAAAAACTTATCCCTAACATCTCCTCTGTACCTCCTTCCAAGCACCTTAAAAATATGCCCTCTCGTGCTAGCCATTTCAGTCCTGGGAAAAAGCCTCTGACTATCTACATGATCAATGCCTCTCATTATTTTATATACCTCTATCAGGTCACCTCTCATCTTCTGTCGCTCCAAGGAAAACAGGCCGAGTTCACTCAACCTGTTCTCATAAGGTACGCCCTCCAATCCAGGCAACATCCCTGTAAGTCTCCTCTGCACTCTCTCTATATTATCCACATCCTTTCTGTAATGAGGTGACCGGAACTGAACACAGTACTCCAAATGGGGTTTGATCAAGATCTTATATAGCTGTAACATTACCTCACGGTTCTTGAACTCAAACCCACGGTTGATGAATGCCAACACACCGTATGCCTTCTTAACCACACTGATACCCTGTGCAGCAGTTTTGAGTGCCCTATGGACACAGATCCCAAGATCTCCCAGATCCTCTACACTGCCAAGAGTCTTACCATTTATATTATATTCTATCTTCAAACTGGACCTACCAAAATGAACCACTTCATACTTACCCAGGTTGAACTCCATCTGTCACTTCTCAGCCCAGTTTTGCATCCTATCAATGTTCCGCTGTAACCTCTGACAGCCCTCCACACTATCCACAACACCCCCAACCTTTGTGTCATCAGCAAACTTATTAACCCACCCCTCCACTTCCTCATCCAGGTCATTTATAAAAATCACAAAGAGAATTCAGGAGATTACAAGTAGGATAGATAAAGGGGATGTAGTGGATGTTGTATATTTGGATTTTCAGAAGGCCTTTGACAAGTGCCACACATGAGGCTGCTTACCAAGTTAAGAGCCCATGGAAAGTTACTGGCACGGTTATAGCATTGGCTGATTGGTAGGACGCAGCGAGTGGGAGTAAAAGAATGCTTTTCTGGTTGGCTGCCAGTGACTAGTGGTGTTCCGCAGGGGTCGGTGTTGGGACCACTTCTTGCTGTGTATCAATGATTTAGATGATGGAATAGATGTCTTTGTTGCCAAGTTTGCAGATGATATGAAAATTGGTGGAGGGGCAGGTAGTGTTGAGGAAACAGGAAGGCAGCAGAATGATTTAGATTAAGAGAATGGGCAAGAGAGTGGCAAATGAAATATAATGTTGAAAAATACACGGTCATGCACTTTGGTAGTAGTAATAAATGTGCGGACTCCTTTCTAAACGGGGAGAAAATCCAAAACTCTGAGATGCAAACGGTCTGGGGAGTCCTTGTGCAGAATACCCTAAAGGTTAACTTGCAGGTAGAGTCAGCGGTGAGGAATATTATCATTCATTTCAAGAGGTCACTGGTGAGGCCTCATCTTGAGTATTGCAAACAGTTTTGAGCTCCTCATCCAAGAAAAGATATTCTGGCATTGAAGAGAGTTCATTGGAGTTTCACAAGAATAATTCTGGGAATAAAAGGAATGTTTGATGGCTCTGGGTATGTACCCACTGGTACTTAGAAGGATGAGGGGGGATCTTTCAGATGAAACTTTTTGAATGTTGAAAGGCCTAGACAGAGTAGATGTAGAGAGGATGTTTCCCATGGTGGGGGAGTCTAGGACAAGAGGGCACAGCCTCAGGATAGAGGGGCATCCATTTAAAACAGAGATGCAGGGAAATTTCATTAGCCAGAGGGTGGTGAATTTGTGGAATTTGTTACCAGAGGCAGCTGTGGAGGCCAGGTCATTGGGTGTATTTAAGGCAGAGATTGATAAGTTCTCAATTGGACATGGCATCAAAGGTTACGGGGGGGAAGGCCGGGGAGTGGAGCTGGGGAGCGGAAAAAGGATCAGCCATGATGGAACAGACTCGACGGGCCAAATGGCCTAATTCTGCTCCTATACCTTATAGTCTTTTGATTCTGCCAACTATGATTATTCTTGGCAAGTTTTTCTACAGAAATGGTATGCTATTGCCTTTTTCTGGGCAAAGTCTTTACAAGACAGGTGACCCCAGCCATTATCAGTACTTTGTCTGCCTGGCGTCAGTGGTCGCATAACCAGGACTTGTGATATGGACCAGCTGCTCATACGACCATCCACTACCTTCTCCCATGGCTTCATGATCTGGGGGGACTAAGCAGGTGATTCAAACACCTATGGAAGAATGTGTATAGAGTTGGAATTCTGTATGTCAGGTCATTAGTAACCCAGGGACACACTGTACGCATTCTGCTTGCTCTCAGCCTTTCGAAGTACAGCACCTCACGCCCGCCTAGATTAGTTGTCAAATTGTACATTATATATCCCAAGATAGAGTGAAAAACTTTGTTTTGCGAGCCATCCATACAGATCATTTCATCACGTTCAGATAGTCCGGGGAGAACAATAACAGAACGCAGAATCAGACCATGGATATGGGACCAGAATGAAGTGTTCCAGTTACAGAGGAAGTACAGTGCAGGCAGACAGTAAGATGTAAGGTCATAACCAGGTAGACTGTGAGGTCAGGAGCCCATCCTTATTCCACTGGTCCTGTAACAGGGTAGAGGCTGCTGTAGAGCCAGGTGGTACGTGCTCTCAGGCTTTGCATCTTCTGCCAAGTGGGAGGGGAGAAGAAAGTATGTCCAGGTTGGTGGGGTCTTTGATTACACTGGCTGCTTTAATGAGGCAGCAAGAGTGTGGATGAACAGCTGATTAAATTCCATTTGCTATTTCTCCACCCAAGATCTCATCAAACTATATCCAATACACTTGTCCAGGTTGACACACGGTCCCAACACGTTGATATCAATGGCCAAGAAGCTCATGAATGCCTGTCTCAGGTGTGACGGGGTCCTGAATTACCCCATGAACTGTGCTTTTGAAAAGAGAGAGAGAGAGTTATTTAACACCGACATCTTGTCTTTAAGAGAGAGAGACGAAGACAGCTTTGGATGATGTTACGGGTTTTCTGCAACATGTTTACATTTTTACAAGGACACTGGTTTCAGCTTCTGTATTCTTACAGAGAGAGAGGGGAGGAGCTGCTTGATGGATAACTAGTATTCGGCACAGTGAGATAAATAGAAAGTCAGATGATAAGTGGACAGAGACATGGTTTTGGACACTGAATGAGCTTTGTTGTGCCTACAGAAAAAATGGGTTTTGGAGGATCGATCAGGAGAATCGATCAGTGGCTCTTGTAGTGTGAACATTTATTTATTTGTGTGTCCAACCCTTGCCTGGGTTGATAATTCCACCACAGAAGAACGGTCCCCTTTGTTGTGGTCACAGTCGGTGACTTTTAAAGGATTTCGGAGGACAACGGGAAGATCGACGGCATCAGCTCACCTGAAGAACCAAACACCTCTCTCTCTCTCCATCACTACTGAACACAATACCACGGACTGAACTGAACTTTACTCATCATCGTAAGACTATCTATTTACCCCTAGACTTGAAGCTTGGATTTCATATATATTCCACACTTACTTACATATAATCATTGCTAACCTGTTTGATTTATCTTCATTTATATTACTGTATTGTGTAGTTACTAATAAATATTATTAGTTAATAGCAATACCGGACTCCAAAGTGTTTTCCATCTCTGCTGGTTCTTTAACCCGTCACGGGGTACGTGACATTGGAAGCTAAACAAATTTGGCAGGTCTCCATCAACCCTCACCAGCTTTTATCGACGCACGAACCTCTCTGACGGGTCATGTCTTGGTTTGGCAACTGCTCTGCCTGAGACCCCAAGACACTGCAGAGAGTTGTGGGCAGCTCAGCACATCACAAGGACCAGCCTCCCCTCACTGCCTCTGTAAAGCAGCCAGCATAATCAAAGACCCTTCCCGCCCCAGACATCCCTCTTCTCCTCTCTCCCATCAGGGAGAAGATACAAAAGTATGAAAGAACATCCCCCCCAGGCTCAAGGACACCTTCTATCCCAGGTAACAGTGTGTTTGGTTGGTTGGATCGTCGGGTAGCTGTGTATCAGAGGGTACATATCTTACCTTGGAAACGATAGAGCACTTCCTGTCTCGTGGGCACGCTGTTATTTAGAGAACCAATTAACCATTGTTCTGCAACACACGCCATTACCGAGGGAAGCGATCAATCAACCGATCACTGCTCTCCACTGCTCACTGTTACCTAGAGGGCCGGCCAGCTGCTACTCTCCAATACGTAGTTACCTGGGGAAGCAACTGACTTTTGCTCTTGAACACACGGGGTTACCTGAGGAATCCAGCCACGCTGATCCGGTATTGGATCACCACTACCACCACATTCCCGACGCTGGCCAAAGCCGACCCATGGAATATGGAACTCTTTCCCAGAATGAAGGCACCCCCATGAATGAAAACCATGACCTGAGAGGTGATCGGAATGGGGAACGGGAAGAAAGAGAAAGGTTAGTGCCACAAATCGTTTAATACCAGGGTTCTAGAAATGTCTCAATGTCTTCTGTCAGATCTCTGGAATTCTCTGCCCCCCGGGGGTGGTGGGGGCAGGAGGGAGATTGGATCTTTTTTTTCGGGTGGAGATACAGTCAGGGCTAAAGTACAGCACTGTGTGAACGTTTCAGGCACATATATATAGCTAGGGTGAGCTAAGACATTTGCACAGTACTGTACTTGTCAAGGTGGAGTGGAGAGTGAGGCTGTAAACCTGGCAGGAGCAAAGGGTGACCAGGGTGAGGGGCTGGTGGCAGAGAAGGAGAGCTGGGTACAGGTGCAGACACCCCCAGCCCTGAGACACCAGACAAGATCATTTGATTCCAAACAATTAGCTTATTAATCATAACAGAACATATCTTTGGTTCTTCCTGCTCCCTCCCCTCCCCCTTCTCCTTTTCCCAGCCATGATTCCCCTCTCCCTGCCCCCTTCCCACTCTCAGTCCATGATAGAGACCCATATCAGAATCAGGTTTATCATCACTTATATACGTCACAAAATTAGTTTCTTTTTGCGGCAGCAGTACAGATCAATATATAAGATTAGTACAGTACTGTGCAAATGTCCTGGGCTCCCTCGCTATACTGTATATATGTGCCTAAGATTTTTGCACAGGACTGTAGATAAACATTTGAAAGATTGGGTGTATTTTATTGATTAATCTTTGTGCTTGTTGAATGTCTTCACCACCATTGTGGCCTGAGTGTAGGTGACCTTGACCGTGAGAGTGCAATAGCCTGTGGGAAGAATCATGAGAACACGAACGTTACTTGAACACAAGGGTGGGGCTGGTGAAGAATGGTCTGGTTCAGTGCTTTGAGATGTTGCCAATATTGGTCCACACTGCAGTATTCCATATCATTGGACAGGGTACACAAGCAGAGCATTGGGGTAGTTCTCCAGGCTTCACCGATGGGTTGGGCATGGACGGTGCCACGGTTCGGTAGATTGGGAGGTGTGGTGCAAGGAGAGGTACCCGTGCATGCTAGATACTGTAAGTATTTTAATACTTGCCCTGTCCTAATAAATATAGTTTTAAGTAGGTAATTGGAGTTTGTGACTTTCTGACTTAGTGAGCTGAGTTCGCGAACCTTTTGGTGTAACGTGACCGGGAGGATTGAGGGTTACAGAGAGCTGACACAGAAGAGGAGTTGCAACCCTTGTAGATCAGCCATGATTACGCTGATCTGTGGGGCACGCTGAGGAACCAGATGGCCTCCCTGCTCCTACTTTTTGTGAGCACATCGAGCACCTTCACTCTGTCCACTGTAAAAGATTGGATCTCTTGATGGCCACACATTTCAATTAGACCTTCCATTCCTATTCAGACATGTCTGTCCATGGCCTCTTCTATGGTCACAATAAGGCCATTCTCATGTTGGGCAAGAAACACCTCATCTTCTGTCTGGATAGCCTCCAACCTGATGGCATGAACATCGATTTCTTGAACTTCTGGTAGATTTTCCCAGCTCATTTCCATCTGCTTCCATTCAGCACCCTGGCTCCCCGCTCACCTCTCCTCTTATCGTTACCTGCCTATCACCTCCTGCAGGTGACCCTCCCCCTTCCCATGGTCAACTCTCCTCTCCAATCAGATTCCTTCTTCTTCAGCCCTTTACCTTTTCCACCTATCATCTCCCTGCTTCTTACTTCCTCCCTCATCCAACTTGGCATTCTAGCTTTTATTCTTTCTCTTCCCCCCCACCACCTTCTTATTCTGATGTCTTCCCCCTTCCTCTCCAGGCTTGATTAAAGGTCGTGGCCTGAAACGC
Organism: Mobula hypostoma; assembly: GCF_963921235.1. NCBI lineage: Eukaryota > Metazoa > Chordata > Chondrichthyes > Myliobatiformes > Myliobatidae > Mobula > Mobula hypostoma. The sequence goes on along the minus strand of NC_086110.1, from coordinate 75,688,382 downwards.
CTACTATTCATTCATTTCCGTTGACGCTGAGTTCCTCCAGCATTCTGTGTGAGGTGACCACAACTTACTAACCCGAACCTGTTCATCTTTGGACTGTGGGAGGAAACCAGAGCACCCGGAGGAAACCCACACGGTCACAGGGAGAACTTACAGACAGCGGCTGGAATCGAAGCCGGATTTTGCCCCCGGATACATGCTGCCCCCACAGAGACCACTGGCCTGGCTTTTGCTGTTACAGTCCTCAGGAGCTGGTCTCTTCTGATTCAGAGACAGGAGCTGGCGGCTGGAGGTGAAGGGGTGGGGAGGGGAGATGTTATGTGAGCACACACCACACATCCAACTCAGATTTCCAATATTCATTGGAACAAATGGGCACAGGGTGATGTACTGATGGGAGGATGGTGAGGAAAAGATTCATGTTTAAATTTATTAATCATATTTTTCCCTATTTGCTTAATATGTCTGTAATCTGATGCTTCAATGCAGCCTTATTTTGTGTGTGTTTCTCTGTGAGTGTGATTAACAAGTGTGGACACATGACTTTCATACAGATCACTGTAATCACTGGATTCCATGCTGGATTGGCTGCTGCCCTGCTGTGTTCACTCAGTGCTGCCCTCTGCTGTTCACTCGGTGCTGCCCTGCTGTGTTCACTCAGTGCTGCCCTCCGGTGTTCCATCGGTGCTGCCCTCTGCTGTTCACTCGGTGCTGCCCTCTGGTGTTCCATCGGTGCTGCCCTGCTGTGTTCGCTCGGTGTTGCCCTCTGCTGTTCACTCGGTGCTGCCCTGCTGTGTTCGCTCGGTGTTGCCCTCTGGTGTTTGCTCAGTGCTGCCCTCTGGTGTTCACTCGGTGCTGCCCTGCTGTGTTTGCTCGGTGCTGCCCTCTGGTGTTCATTCGGTGCTGCCCTGTTGTCTTTGCTCGGTGCTGTCCTCCGGTGTTCACTCGGTGCTGCTCTGCTGTGTTCACTCGGTGCTGCCCTCTGGTTTTCGCTTGGTGCTGCCCTCTGGTGTTCGCTTGGTGCTGCCCTCTGGTGTTCGCTTGGTGCTGCCCTCTGGTGTTTGCTTGGTGCTGCCCTCTGGTGTTCGATCGGTGCTGCCCTCTGGTGTTCACTCGGTGCTGCTCTGCTGTGTTTGCTCGGTGCTGCCCTCTGGTGTTCACTCGGTGCTGCTCTGTTGTGTTTGCTCAGTGCTGCCCTCTGGTGTTTGATCGGTGCTGCTCTGCTGTGTTTGCTCGGTGCTGCCCTCTGGTGTTCACTCGGTGCTGCCCTCTGGTGTTCACTCGGTACTGCTCTGCTGTGTTCACTCAGTGCTGTCCTCTGGTGTTCACTCGGTGCTGCCCTGTTGTGTTTGCTCAGTGCTGCCTTCCGGTGTTCACTCGGTGCTGCCCTGCTGTGTTTGCTCAGTGCTGCCCTCTGGTGTTCACTCAGTGCTGCCCTGCTGTGTTCGCTCAGTGTTGCCCTGCTGTGTTCGCTCAGTGCTGCCCTCTGGTGTTCACTCAGTGCTGCCCTGCTGTGTTCGCTCGGTGTTGCCCTCTGGTGTTTGCTCAGTGTTGCCTCTGGTGCTTGCTCGGTGCTGCCCATCTGTGTTCGCTCGGTACTGCCTTCTGGTGTTCACACAGTTGTTGCTGCCCACATCAAAGGTGCTGGTGAACGCAGCAGGCCAGGCAGCATCTCTAGGAAGAAGTATAGTTGACATTTCGGGCCGAGACCCTTCTATTGTGTTTGCTCAGTGTTGCCTCTGGTGTTCATTTGGTGCTGCTGCCCATTTGTGTTTGCTCGGTGCTGCCCTCTGGTGTTCACTTGGTTCTGCCCATTTGTATTTGCTCGGTGCTGCTCTGAAATGTTCTCTCAGTGCTGCCCTCTGGTGTTCACTCGGTGCTGCCCTGCAGTGTTTGCTCGGTGCTGCCCTCCGGTGTTCACTTGGTTCTGCCCATTTGTGTTTGCACGGTGCTGCTCTGAAATGTTCTCTCAGTGCTGCCCTCTGGTGTCTGCTATTGTAACCATATGTGCTAAGTGTGTGCTGTTGGTAATGTGTTTTGTAGCTTGGCCCCGGAGGAACTCTGTTTCATTTGGTTGTAGTCATGTCTGGTTGAATGATAATTAAACTTGAACTTGAACTGACTGGTTCAGCAATCCCACCCTGTACTTCAGATTCTGATTTATTTGTCACATGTTTATCGAAATGGACAGGAAAGTTGACACAAAGGTTGGGGGTGTTGTGGATTGTGTGGAGGGTTGTCAGAGGTTACAGCGGGACATCGATAGGATGCAAAGCTGGGCTGAGAAGTGGCAGATGGAGTTCAACCCAGATAAGTGTGAGGTGGTTCATTTTGGTAGGTCAAATATGATGGCAGAATGATAACACTCTTGGCAGTGTGGAGGATCAGAGGAATCTTGGGGTCTTAGTCCACAGGACACTCAAAGCTTCTGTGCAGGTTGACTCTGTGGTTAAGAAGGTATACAGAGCATTGGCCTTCATCAATCGTGGGATTGAGTTTAAGAGCCGAGAGGTAATGTTGCAGCTATATAGGACCCTGGTCAGACCGCACTTGGAGTACTGTGCTCAATTCTAGTCACCTCACTACAGGAAGGATGTGGAAGCCATAGAAAGGGTGCAGAGGAAATTTACAAGCATGTTGCCTGGATTGGGGAGCATGTCTTATGAGAATAGGTTGAGTGAACTTGGCCTTTTCTCCTTGGAGAGATGGAGGATGAGAGGTCACCTGATAGAGGTGTATAAGATGATGAGAGGCATTGATCATGTGGATAGTCAGAGGATTTTTCCCAGGACTGAAATGGTTAACATGAGGGAGCATAGTTTTAAGGTGCTTGGAAGTAGGTACAGAGGAGATAGCAGGGAGAGAGGTGAGTGCATGGAATGGGCTGCCAGCAATGGTGGTGGAGGCAGATATGATAGGGTCTATTAAGAGACACTTCAATAGGTACATGGAGTTTAGAAAAATAGAGGGCTATGGGTAACCCTAGGTAATTTCTAAGGTAAGGACACGTTTGGCACAGCTTTGCACTGTAGGTTTTCTATGTTTCTATGTGAAATGTGTCATTTGTGTTAACACCCAACACACCCTAAGGAGGTGCTGTGGGCAAGTGTCACCACACATCCCAGCGCCAAGACAGCATGCCCACGATAATGAGCAGAACGGTGCAAACAGCAACAACAACGAAACCAAATAAGAGAACAACAGCAAGACAAGCCCTTCCCCACCCACTCACACACAACTACCCCACAGGCCCCCACAGGCCCCACAGGCCTCCAGTCCTTGGCCCCGGGCTCTCAGGCTTGCAACATCGGACCTCCAGTCTCCAGACTCGCAGACTGGACCCTCAGGCCTCTTCCCCCGAGCTCTGTCTCCCCTCCTCCACCTCTCTTTGCCTCTGAATGCCCAGCTCCCACAGCTCCCTTCCCTCGAGGCAGCTTGGCAAAGGGCATGTAATTGCTGGTGTGTACATACTGGGTCAGGGCTCCTGTGCTGAGCGGCAGAGGTGGGGGTGTAGACGCTGAGATACAGACAGTCCTCGCTGGCTGCTACGGCGAAGGGCACTGGTATCCTCCGAATTTTCTGGAGACACCTGAAGCAGAGAGGGGGAGAGAGAGTTAAGGGAACGAAAAGGACACAGAGGGTCAGGGAGAAGAAAGGAGGGGAAAGGGGAGGGGAGGGAAGGAGAGGGGAGGGAAGGGGAGGAGAGGGGAGGGAAGGGGAGGAGAGGGGAGGGAAGGAGAGGGGAGGGGAGGAGAGGGGAGGGGAGGAGAGAGAAGGGAAGGAGAGGGGAGGGGAGGAGAGAGAAGGGGAGGAGAGGGGAGGGGAGGAGAGAGAAGGGGAGGAGAGGGGAGGGAAGGGGAGTAGAGGGGAGGGAAGGGGAGGAGAGGGGAGGAGAGGGGAGGGGAGGAAAGGGGAGGGGAGGGGAGGAGAGGGGAGGAGAGGGGAGGGGAGGGGAGGGGAGGGGAGGGGAGGAGAGGGGAGGGAAGGGGAGGGGAGGAGATGGGAGGAGAGGGGAGGGGAGGAGAGGGGAGGGGAGGGAAGGGGAGGAGAGAGAAGGGGAGGGAAGGGGAGGAGAGAGAAGGGGAGGGAAGGGGAGGGAAGGAGAGGGAAGGGGAGGGGAGGGAAGGGGAGGGAAGGAGAGGAGAGGGGAGGGGAGGGGAGAGAAGGAGAGAGAAGGGGAGGGGAGGGAAGGAGAGAGAAGGGGAGGGAAGGGGAGGGAAAGGGAGGGGAGGGGAGGGGAGGATAGGGGAGGGGAGGGGAGGGGAGGGAAGGAGAGAGAAGGGGAGGGAAAGGGAGGGGAGGGGAGGATAGGGGAGGGAAGGGGAGGGGAGGGAAGGAGAGAGAAGGGGAGGGGAGGGGAGGGAAGGGTAGGTGAGGGGAGGGGAGGGGAGGAGAGGGGAGGGGAGGGGAGGGAATGGGAGGAGAGAGAAGGGGAGGGAAGGGGAGGGGAGGGGAAGGAAGGAAGGGGAGGGGAGGGGAAGGAAGGAAGGGGAGGGGAGGGGAAGGAAGGGGAGGAGAGAGAAGGGGAGGGGGAGGGGAGGCGAGAGGGAAGGGGAGGGGAGGGGAGGAGAGGGGAGGGGAGGGGAAGGGAGGGAAGTGGAGGGGAGGGGAGAGGAGGGAAGGAGAAGGGAGGGGAGGAGAGGGGAGGGAAGGAGAGGGAAGGGAAGGAGAGGGAAGGGGAGGGGAGGGGAGAGGAGGGGAGGGGAGAGGAGGAGAGGGGAGGGGAGGGGAGGAGAGGGGAGCGAGGCGGAGAAAGAGAATGAGGGTGCGAGAGGGAGTAGGATGGAGAGAGAGGGATAGAAACATAGAAACATAGAAAATAGGTGCAGGAGTAGGCCATTCGGCCCTTCGAGCCTGCACCGCCATTTATTATGATCATGGCTGATCATCCAACTCAGAACCCAGCCTTCCCTCCATACCCCCTGACCCCTGTAGCCACAAGGGCCATATCTAACTTCCTTTTAAACATAGCTAATGAACTGGCCTCAACAGTTTGCTGTGGCAGAGAATTCCACAGATTCACCACTCTCTGTGTGAAGAAGTTTTTCCTAATCTCGGTCCTAAAAGGCTTCCCCTCTATCCTCAAACTGTGACCCCTCGTTCTGGACCTCCCCAACATCGGGAACAATCTTCCCGCATCTAGCCTGTCCAATCCCTTTAGGATCTTATACGTTTCAATCAGATCCCCCCTCAATCTTCTAAATTCCAACGAGTACAAGCCCAGTTCATCCAGTCTTTCTTCATATGAAAGACCTGCCATCCCAGGAATCAATCTGGTGAACCTTCTTTGTACTCCCTCTATGGCAAAGATGTCTTTCCTCAGATTAGGGGACCAAAACTGCACACAATACTCCAGGTGTGGTCTCACCAAGGCCTTGTACAACTGCAGTAGTACCTCCCTGCTCCTGTACTCGAATCCTCTCGCTATAAATGCCAGCATACCGTTCGCCTTTTTCACCGCCTGCTGTACCTGCATGCCCACTTTCAATGACTGGTGTATAATGACACCCAGGTCTCGTTGCACCTCCCCTTTTCCTAATCGGCCACCATTCAGATAATAATCTGTTTTCCTATTTTTGCCACCAAAGTGGATAACTTCACATTTATCCACATTAAATTGCATCTGCCATGAGTTTGCCCACTCACCCAACCTATCCAAGTCACCCTGCATCCTCTTAGCATCCTCCTCACTGCTAACACTGCCACCCAGCTTCGTGTCATCCGCAAACTTGGAGATGCTGCATTTAATTCCCTCATCCAAGTCATTAATATATATTGTAAACAACTGGGATCCCAGCACTGAGCCTTGCGGTACCCCACTAGTCACCGCCTGCCATTCTGAAAAGGTCCCGTTTATTCCCACTCTTTGCTTCCTGTCTGCTAACCAATTCTCCACCCACACCAATACCTTACCCCCAATACCGTGTGCTTTAAGTTTGCACACTAATCTCCTGTGTGGGACCTTGTCAAAAGCCTTTTGAAAATCCAAATATACCACATCCACTGGTTCTCCCCTATCCACTCTACTAGTTACATCCTCAAAAAATTCTATGAGATTCGTCAGACATGATTTTCCTTTCACAAATCCATGCTGACTTTGTCCGATCATTTCACCGCTTTCCAAATGTGCTGTTATCACATCCTTGATAACTGACTCCAGCAGTTTCCCCACCACCGACGTTAGGCTAACCGGCCTATAATTCCCCGGTTTCTCTCTCCCTCCTTTTTTAAAAAGTGGGGTTACATTAGCCACCCTCCAATCCTCAGGAACTAGTCCAGAATCTAACGAGTTTTGAAAAATTATCACTAATGCATCCACTATTTCTTGGGCTACTTCCTTAAGCACTCTGGGATGCAGACCATCTGGCCCTGGGGATTTATCTGCCTTCAATCCCTTCAATTTACCTAACACCACTTCCCTACTAACATGTATTTCACTCAGTTCCTCCATCTCACTGTACCCTCTGTCCCTTACTATTTCTGGAAGATTATTTATGTTCTCCTTAGTGAAGACAGAACCAAAATAATTATTCAATTGGTCTGCCATGTCCTTGCTCCCCATAATCAATTCACCTGTTTCTGTCTGCAGGGGACCTACATTTGTCTTTATCAGTCTTTTCCTTTTTACATATCTATAAAAGCTTTTACAGTCCGTTTTTATGTTCTCTGCCAGTTTTCTCTCATAATCTTTTTTCCCCTTCCTAATTAAGCCCTTTGTCCTCCTCTGCTGAACTCTGAATTTCTCCCAGTCCTCAGGTGAGCCACTTTCTCTGGCTAATTTGTATGCTACTTCTTTGGAATTGATACTATCCCTAATTTCTCTTGTCAGCCACGGGTGCACTACCTTCCTTGATTTATTCTTTTGCCAAACTGGGATGAACAATTGTCGTAGTTCATCCATGCAACCTTTAAATGCTTGCCATTGCATATCCACCGTCAATCCTTTAAGTGTCATTTGCCAGTCTATCTTAGCTAATTCACGACTCATACCTTCAAAGTTACCCCTCTTTAAGTTCAGAACCTTTGTTTCTGAATTAACTATGTCACTCTCCATGTTAATGAAGAATTCCACCATATTATGGTCACTCTTACCCAAGGGGCCTCTCACGACAAGATCGCTAATTAACCCTTCCTCATTGCTCAAAACCCAGTCCAGAATAGCCTGCTCTCTAGTCGGTTCCTCGACATGTTGGTTCAAAAAACCATCCCGCATACATTCCAAGAAATCCTCTTCCTCAGCACCTTTACCAATTTGGTTCACCCAATCTACATGTAGATTGAAGTCACCCATTATAACTGCTGTTCCTTTATTGCACACATTTCTAATTTCCTGTTTAATACCATCTCCGACCTCACTACTACTGTTAGGTGGCCTGTACACAACTCCCACCAGCGTCTTCTGCCCCTTAGTGTTATGCAGCTCTACCCATATCGATTCCACATCTTCCCGGCTTATGTCCTTCCTTTCTATTGCGTTAATCTCTTTTTTAACCAGCAACGCCACCCCACCTCCCCTTCCTTCATGTCTATCCCTCCTGAATATTGAATATCCCTGAACGTTGAGCTCCCATCCCTGGTCACCCTGGAGCCATGTCTCTGTGATCCCAACTATATGTTGGGATGTGGGAGGAGGTGGGGAGAGAGGGTGGGGGACAGAGGAGAGAGGGCTGAGAGAAGAGGAGCAGCGAGAGAGTAAGATGGGGTAAGGGAAGGGAGAGGGATGGGTGTGTGTGTGTGAGAGAGAGAGAGAGAGAGAGAGAGAGAGGGAGAGAGAGAGAGAGATGCCTTCTCACCATCCCTTCCCCCCACCATCTCTTCCCTTCCCATCTCTTCCCCTCCCGTTGTCTCTTCCCCCTTCCACCATCTCTTTTGCCTCTCATCATCTCCCTCTCCCACCATCTCTTCCCCCTCATCTTCCTCCTCCTACCATCTCATCTTCCCCCCACCATCTCTTCACCCTTCCCCCATCTCTTTCACCTCCCACCATCTCCTTCCTTCTTAGCATCTTTTCCCTGTACTGCCATTCTCCTCTGACCTCTCATTAACACGGTATTTCTATCCACAGAACAGCAGCTCACTGGATGTTGTTTGTTTTTCACACCATTCTCTGTAAACTCTAGACACTGTTGTACATGAGAATCCCAGGACATCAGCGGTTTCTGAGATGCTCAAGCCACCCCACCTGGCACCAACAATCAATCCACGGCTGAAGTCACTTAGATCACAATTCCTCCCCATTCTGATGTTTGGTCTGAGGAACAGCTGAACCTCTTGACCATGTCTGCTTGCCTTTACGGTTCGAGCTTCTGCCACGTGATTGACTGATTAGGTATTTGCATTAACGAGCAAGTGTACAGTTGTACTCGATAAAGTGTCCAGTGAGTGTATTCTGCGTTCTGTTATTGTTTTACCTTGTTCTACCTCAATGCACTGTGTATGAACAGTATGTAAGACAAGCTTTTCACTGTATTGCAGTACATGCGACAATAAAAAACCAATTCCAGTTTGGATTTGAAAGGAAAAGTTTCCTACATGGGGGGGTGACTGGTGGCATTCCGCATCCCTGTCCATGGCTGTGGTCTCTGGGGAGGAGCGAATCTTAGCAGGCCGACCGGAGGTGCAGCGAACGGGATCCCCAAATACCCGTGCACTGGTCTGTGACTTCCTTCCACTTCCATCTGCTTTCCCCGAAGCCACCCATCTTCAGTCCAGACGGTGGGAGTCAGGCGCTGGATGCCTGCAAGGTAAGAACTGGAGCATGAACTCTCCTATCAACATCTTCCCCACGCGGCAACGGAAGCACGGCGTTTAACGTAACGCTTTATGGAAGCAGCGGCCCGGTTTCAATTCCCACAGCTTTCTGTAAGAGTTTGTACATTCTCCATGTGACCATGTGGGTTTCCTCTGGGTGCCCTGGTTTCCTCCCACCGTCCAAAGGCACACTGGTTAGTAAGGATTAGTAAACTGCAGGCATGCTATGTTAGTGCAGGAAGCGCGGCGACACCTGTGGACTGCTCCCAGCTCATCCTCTGATACCCGGGTAAGATCAGTCTCCAGCCCATCACAGACACCCCCATCTTTTTTCTCTATTCCCCCCTTCTCTGCAACACCTTCCATTTCTCACTTCCCCAGTTCTGATGTAAGGGTTTACATACGAGGAGCATTTGATGTCTCTGGGTCTGCACTCGCTAGAGTTTAGAAGAATGAGGGGAATCTCATTGAAACCTATCGAATCTTGAAAGACCTTGATAGGGTGGATGTGGAAAGGCTGCTTCCTATATTGGGGAGTTTAGGACCAGAGGGTTCAGCCTCAGAATAGAGAGATGTCCATTTCGAACAGAGATGAGATTGAATTTCTCTAGCCAGAGGCTGGTGGATCTGTGGAATTCATTGCCACAGATGGCTGTGGAGGCCAAGTCATTGGGGGTATACCTAAAGTGGAGGTTGATAGGTTCTTGATTAGTCAAGGTGGTAAAGGTAATGGGGAGAAGGCAGGAGAATGGGGTTGAGAGGGATAATAAATCAGCCGTGATGGATTGGCAGAGCAGATTTGATGTGCCTAATGGCCCAGTTCTGCTCCTGCATCTTATTATTGTCTAGAGTTCTGCTGGTGAATAAACTTTAGTTTAAAAAAGGAGTGGGTGGTGGATCAGAGTGAAAGAGTGAGACACTAACCCTCGATGGGCTGCTTGGCCTAATTCTGCTCCTTTGTCTTAGCGTCATATGGTGTTATGATATCAGCTGGGAACAGTATGTGTTTTTCTCTCTCTCTCTCTCTGCTCCATTACTCATGACCCACTGAGTGCCTCGAGTTTCTGCAAACCTTCTCATGTGACTCCGTATTAAATTTTGTTTGATAGACGTGCCTTACAGTGGTGTGCCCTCTTGAAGAAGCCGTGTATAGTAAGATGTTTTTATCATGAGTGTGACTGGTAACCATTCCCCTCCCACTCACACAACGATACAGCAGGGACACAGCTCTTTGGTCCATCCCATCCCTGTCTGCATCTGTAGGATTTTCTGTTCAAGGGCATTAATGTTTCCATACAAGGCTGTGATGCAACCAGTCAGTATACTCTCCACAATGTATCTATGGAAGTTTGTTAAAGTTTTAGATGACATGCCAAAAAGAGAGGCAAGTGTGGATATCGGACCACTGGAAAATGATGCTGGAGAGGTAGCAATGGGGGACAAGGGAATGACGGACAAACTGAATAAGTATTTTGCATCAGTTTTCACTGTGGAATGCACTAGCAGCATGGAGGAAGCTTGGGAGGGAGAAGATCTTTGAGAAACTGAAAGGTCTGATGGTAGATAAATCACCTGGCCCAGATTGTGTACATCCCAGGGTTCTGAAAGATGCGGTTGAAGAGATCGTAGAGGCATTAGTAATGATCTTTCAAGAATAGCTTGATTCTGGAATGGTTCCAGAAGACTGGAGAATTGCAAATGTCACTCCACTCTTCAAGAAGAGAGAGAGAGAGAGAAGTAAGGAAATTGTAGGCCAGTTGATCTGACCTCAGTGCTTGGGAAGATGTTGGAGTCGATTGTTAAGGATGTGGTTTTGGTGTACTTGGAGGCACATGATAAAATAATCCGTAGTCAGCATGGTTTCCTCAAGGGAAAATCCTGCCTGACAAATCTGTTGGAATTCTTTGAAAAAATAACAAGCAGGATAGACAATGGAGAATCGGTAGATATTGTGTACTTGGATTTTCAGAAGGCCTTTGACAAGGTGCCACACTTAAGAGCCCAGGGTATTACAGGAAAGATGCTAGCATGGATAGAGCATTGGCTGATTGACAGGAGGCAAAGAGTGAGAAGAAAGGGATCCTTTTTGGATTGTCTGCCAGTGACCAGTGGTGTGCCACAGGAGTCTGTGATGGGACCGATTCTTTTTACCTTGTATGCCAATGATTTGGATGATGAAATTGTTGGCTTTGTGACCAATTTGTGGATGACATGAAGATAGGTGGAGTGACAGGTCGTGTTGAAGAAGTAGAGAGGCTGAAGAAGGACTTTGACAGATGAGGAGGATGGGCAAAGAGGTGGCAGTTGGAATAGAGTGTCAGGAAGTGAATGGTCATGCTCTTTGATAGAAGGAATAAAAGCGAAGACTATATTCTAAATGGAGAGAAAATTTAAAAATCTGAGGCGCAAAGGGACTAGGGAGTCCTTGTGCAGGATTCCCTAAAGGTTAATTTGCAGGTCGAATCGGTGGTGAGGAAGGCAGATGTGATATTAACATTCATTCTAAGAGGAGCAGAATATAAAAGCAGGGATGTAATGTTGAGGCTGGATAGGGCACTGGTGAGGCCTCACTTGGAGTATTGTGAGCAGTTTTGGGACCCTTATTTAAGAAAGGACGTGCTGATATTGGAGAGGTTTCAGAGGAGGTTCATGAGAATGATTCCAGGAATGAAAGGGTTAATGTATGAGGAGTGTCAGTGATGGCTCTAGGCCTGTACTCACTGGAATTTAGAAGAATGGGGGGAATCTCATTTGAACCTACTGAATATTGAAGGACTTAATAGACCGGATGTGGAGAAAATGTTTCCTGCAGCGGGTGAGTCTAGGACCAGAGGGCACAGCCGGAAGATAGAGGGATGTCTGTTTAGAACAGAGATGTGGAGGAATTTCACTCGTCAGAGTGTGGTGAACCAATGGCAGCTGTGGAGGCCAGGTCTCTGGGTGCATTTAAATGGCAATTGATAGGTTCTTGATTGGTCAGGGCGTGAAAGGATATGGGAAGAAAGCAGGAGAAGGGGGACCTGTGAGGGGAATGACTTGATTGGCTAAAAGGCCTAAATGGCTCCTATGTCTTGTGGTCTTATCGTCACATACTCTTGAGAATGCAGAGGCATGCCTGTGTCCCTCTGAAGCTGCCCTGCTTTGCAATAAAATCATGATAATAAAGTCAGTGCCACATTCCTGCACTCACAGCCCGAGGGAAGAAGCTGTAACCCAGTCTGGCTGTCCCAGTCCTGACCTCCTGTACCTCCTTCCTGACGGTGGTGGCAGGGTATTCGTTAGTCTCACAGCCCAAGGGAAGAAGCTGTTACCCAGTCTGACAGTCCCAGTCCTGATCTCTCCTGTACCTCCTTCCTTTCATCCACTTTCTTTCTCCCTCTAGTCTTTCAGCTTACCTGGAGAGGAGATGGTCCACAGTGCAGCACAGGTGACGGTGAGCCGGATCGTGAGGGTGCACTGCTCCATCCCGTTGGTGCAGGGGTCGGTGGTACGAGGGTCAGTAGGAGTAGGAATGGTGCTCGGTGACCCCCCCCCACCGAGTGGGAGCTGGCCGCACCAGTGTGAGCCTCTGACCTCTGCTTCAGCCGCGAGTGTTCAGGGTGTGAGTCAGGCTCTTTGCAGACACACCCACCGTGAAGCCTTTAAAATGCTGCCAGCTGGATGGACGTACCTAGGCCTGACCCAGAAACACTGTGCTCAGGTTTCAGCAAGGAGGGATGACATAGGCAGGGCTCATTGATTCTGTGCTTGAACAATTCCCTGATCTGCCATCTCTCACAGACCTGCAGATTCTTTCCATTCAGACACAGAGGCATGGAGCAGAGAAACCTGCCCTTTGATCCAATCTGGTTTGCTCAGTTCCATTGACCTGCACTCAGGCCGTATCTCTTCACACCCCTCCCATCTACGTAGTTATCGAAATCTCTCTTAAATGTTGCAAACAGCCCTTCCACTGGCCGGCCGTTCCACACTCTCACCATCCATGCCAAGCAGGTCAAAGGGTAGAGGATATACCATCAGTGGTTCGGGGGTTCAGCTCACGGCTAACAACCCTGACTGGAAAAACAGAATAGTTATGGAAACAGCACTGAAGAATCCTTCCACATCCGAGTGTGGCGATATTCCGGAGTCTCCGTCCTACACTGTATGGCTGGCAGTAGTGAAAGCCAAGAAGAAGCTGATGACACTGCCAGCTTCCTAAGGTTGTCATAGCCAGGGGTGGAAGTGGGGATGAGCTCCCACTACCTATAAAGTGCTCCAAATGATGTGTGTCTCTGACAACCAAGTCCAACTCTTGGCCTTCATGTGTGGCTTAGCTACCAGGCCCGGCGAAACGGTTTCTACTGACAAGAGAAGGGGCAAAGGTGGACCACTGGTGCCTCAAAACCAGTTGCTTTGGGCAGGTGGGGCTCGTCAGCCTTGGACAGCAGCCCACCTAGGAGAGGGAAGACTCTGACTTTAAACCTCTCCTGCCTTGCAGCCGTACCCGCCCATGGGAAAGGTTTCGGGAGTAAATCCCAAGGAAGAAATCCGGAGCCGGGTCTCTAAGGCAATTTGATGATGTTTACAACTTCACTCAGGCAACCCCTGCGATGACACTGATGCCAAGCTGTATTGGCACTTACCCTTCCCTTGTACTACGTCAGTGACATGGAGAGTGGGAGCTCACTGCATGGGCAACAGCCGGTTCTTCAAATCTTCCTGCCCAGGCTTGCACCCTGGAGAGGACACAGTCCACCTGAGGCACAAACCCACGATCCCCTGGGATCAAAGGCTGCCCACTACTACATTGCCAGAGATGGAGGGACTCCATTGCTGCCCTAAATGCCGGGGGTGTAACGGGCAGCCAGGTTACTTTAGTCAGGGATGGAGGAAAATGGACTGTGTACAGGTATGGGGTAGCACGGTAACGCTTTACAGTGCCAGTGACCTGGGTTCAATTCCAGCACCATCTGCGAAAAGTCAGTACATTCTCCCCGTGAGTGTATGGATTTCCTCCGGGTGTTTTGCTTTCCTCCCACAGTCCAAAGACATGGTGGACGTCAGTGAGTGGTGGATGTCAGTGAGTGGTGGACGTGCAGTGAGTGGTGGACATCAATGGGTGGTGGACGTCAGTGAGTGGTGGACGTGCGGTGAGTGGTGGACGTCAGTGAGTGGTGGACATCAGTGAGTGGTGGACGTGCAGTGAGTGGTGGACATCAATGGGTGGTGGACATCAGTGAGTGGTGGACGTCAGTGAGTGGTGGACGTGCAGTAAGTGGTGGACGTCAGTGAGTGGTGGACGTCAGTGAGTGGTGGACATCAGTGAAGGGTGGACGTCTGAGTGGTGGACGTCAATGGGTGGTGGACGTCAGTGAGTGGTGGACATCAGTGAGTGGTGGACGTGCAGTGAGTGGTGGACATCAGTGAGTGGTGGACATCAGTGAGTGGTGGACGTCAGTGAGTGGTGGACGTGCAGTGAGTGGTGGACGTCAGTGAGTGGTGGACGTGCAGTGAGCGGTGGACGTCAGTGAGTGGTGGACGTGCAGTGAGCGGTGGACATCAGTGAGTGGTGAACGTCAGTGAAGGGTGGACGTCTGAGTGGTGGACGTCAGTGAGTGGTGGACGTCAGTGAGTGGTGGACGTGCAGTGAGTGGTGGACATCAATGGGTGGTGGACGTCAGTGAGTGGTGGACGTCAGTGAGTGGTGGACGTGCAGTGAGTGGTGGACATCAGTGAGTGGTGGACGTCAGTGAGTGGTGGACGTCAGTGAGTGGTGGACATCAGTGAGTGGTGGACGTCAGTGAGTGGTGGACGTGCAGTGAGTGGTGGACGTCAGTGAGTGGTGGACATCAGTGAGTGGTGGACGTGCAGTAAGTGGTGGACGTCAGTGAGTGGTGGACGTGCAGTGAGTGGTGGACATCAGTGAAGGGTGGACGTCTGAGTGGTGGACGTCAATGGGTGGTGGACGTCAGTGAGTGGTGGACATCAGTGAGTGGTGGACATCAGTGAGTGGTGGACGTGCAGTGAGTGGTGGACATCAGTGAGTGGTGGACATCAGTGAGTGGTGGACGTCAGTGAGTGGTGGACGTGCAGTGAGTGGTGGACGTCAGTGAGTGGTGGACGTGCAGTGAGCGGTGGACATCAGTGAGTGGTGAACGTCAGTGAAGGGTGGACGTCTGAGTGGTGGACGTCAGTGAGTGGTGGACGTCAGTGAGTGGTGGACGTGCAGTGAGTGGTGGACATCAATGGGTGGTGGACGTCAGTGAGTGGTGGACGTCAGTGAGTGGTGGACGTGCAGTGAGTGGTGGACATCAGTGAGTGGTGGACGTCAGTGAGTGGTGGACGTGCAGTGAGTGGTGGACATCAGTGAGTGGTGGACGTGCAGTGAGTGGACATCAGTGAGTGGTGGACGTCAGTGAGTGGTGGACGTCAGTGAGTGGTGGACGTCAGTGAGTGGTGGACGTCAGTGAGTGGTGGACATCAGTAAGTGGTGGACGTCAGTGAGTGGTGGACATCAGTGAGTGGTGGACGTGCAGTGAGTGGACATCAGTGAGTGGTGGACGTCAGTGAGTGGTGGACGTCAGTGAGTGGTGGACATCAGTAAGTGGTGGACGTCAGTGAGTGGTGGACATCAGTGAGTGGTGGACATCAGTGAGTGGTGGACATCAGTGAGTGGTGGACGTGCAGTGAGTGGTGGATGTCAGTGAGTGGTGGACGTGCAGTGAGTGGTGGATGTCAGTGAGTGGTGGACATCAGTGAGTGGTGGACGTCAGTGAGTGGTGGACGTGCAGTGAGTGGTGGACGTGCAGTGAGTGGTGGACGTGCAGTGAGTGGTGGACATCAGTGAGTGGTGGACGTGCAGTGAGTGGTGGACGTGCAGTGAGTGGTGGACGTGCAGTGAGTGGTGGACATCAGTGAGTGGTGGACGTGCAGTGAGTGGTGGACGTGCAGTGAGTGGTGGACATCAGTGAGTGGTGGACGTCAGTGAGTGGTGGACATCAGTGAGTGGTGGACATCAGTGAGTGGTGGACGTGCAGTGAGTGGTGGATGTCAGTGAGTGGTGGACGTGCAGTGAGTGGTGGACGTGCAGTGAGTGGTGGACGTGCAGTGAGTGGTGGACATCAGTGAGTGGTGGACGTGCAGTGAGTGGTGGACATCAGTGAGTGGTGGACGTGCAGTGAGTGGTGGACGTCAGTGAGTGGTGGACGTCAGTGAGTGGTGGATGTCAGTGAGTGGTGGACGTGCAGTGAGTGGTGGACGTCAGTGAGTGGTGGACGTCAGTGAGTGGTGGACATCAGTGAGTGGTGGACGTCAGTGAGTGGTGGACGTCAATGAGTGGTGGACATCAGTGAGTGGTGGACATCAGTGAGTGGTGGACGTCAGTGAGTGGTGGACGTCAGTGAGTGGTGGACGTGCAGTGAGTGGTGGACATCAGTGAGTGGTGGACGTCAGTGAGTGGTGGACATCAGTGAGTGGTGGACATCAGTGAGTGGTGGACGTGCAGTGAGTGGTGGACATCAGTGAGTGGTGGACGTCAGTGAGTGGTGGACATCAGTGAGTGGTGGACATCAGTGAGTGGTGGACGTGCAGTGAGTGGTGGACGTGCAGTGAGTGGTGGACGTGCAGTGAGTGGTGGACGTGCAGTGAGTGGTGGACGTGCAGTAAGTGGTGGACGTCAGTGAGTGGTGGACGTCAGTAAGTGGTGGACGTCAGTGAGTGGTGGACGTGCAGTGAGTGGTGGACATCAGTGAGTGGTGGACATCAGTGAGTGGTGGACGTGCAGTAAGTGGTGGACGTCAGTGAGTGGTGGACGTGCAGTGAGTGGTGGATGTCAGTGAGTGGTGGACGTGCAGTGAGTGGTGGACGTGCAGTGAGTGGTGGACGTGCAGTGAGTGGTGGACGTCAGTGAGTGGTGGACGTGCAGTAAGTGGTGGACGTCAGTGAGTGGTGGACGTGCAGTGAGTGGTGGACATCAGTGAGTGGTGGACGTGCAGTAAGTGGTGGACGTGCAGTGAGTGGTGGACGTGCAGTGAGTGGTGGACTTGCAGTGAGTGGTGGACGTGCAGTGAGTGGTGGACATCAGTGAGTGGTGGACATCAGTGAGTGGTGGACGTGCAGTAAGTGGTGGACGTCAGTGAGTGGTGGACGTGCAGTGAGTGGTGGATGTCAGTGAGTGGTGGACGTGCAGTGAGTGGTGGACGTGCAGTGAGTGGTGGACGTGCAGTGAGTGGTGGACGTCAGTGAGTGGTGGACGTGCAGTAAGTGGTGGACGTCAGTGAGTGGTGGACGTGCAGTGAGTGGTGGACATCAGTGAGTGGTGGACGTGCAGTAAGTGGTGGACGTGCAGTGAGTGGTGGACGTGCAGTGAGTGGTGGACGTCAGTGAGTGGTGGACGTCAGTGAGTGGTGGACGTGCAGTGAGTGGTGGACGTCAGTGAGTGGTGGACGTCAGTGAGTGGTGGACGTGCAGTGAGTGGTGGACATCAGTGAGCGGTGGACGTCAGTGAGTGGACATCAGTGAGTGGTGGACGTCAGTGAGTGGTGGACGTGCAGTGAGTGGTGGACGTCAGTGAGTGGTGGACGTCAGTGAAGGGTGGACGTCTGAGTGGTGGACGTCAGTGAGTGGTGGACGTGCAGTGAGTGGTGGACGTGCAGTGAGTGGTGGACGTGCAGTGAGCGGTGGACATCAGTGAGTGGTGGACGTCAGTGAAGGGTGGACGTCTGAGTGGTGGACGTCAGTGAGTGGTGGACATCAGTGAGTGGTGGACGTCAGTGAGTGGACATCAGTGAGTGGTGGACGTCAGTGAGTGGTGGACGTCAGTGAGCGGTGGACGTGCAGTGAGTGGTGGACATCAGTGAGTGGTGGACGTCAGTGAGTGGTGGACGTGCAGTGAGTGGTGGACGTCAGTGAGTGGTGGACGTCAGTGAGTGGTGGACGTCAGTGAGTGGTGGACATCAGTGAGTGGTGGACGTCAGTGAGTGGTGGACGTGCAGTGAGTGGTGGACATCAGTGAGCGGTGGACGTCAGTGAGTGGTGGACGTCAGTGAAGGGTGGACGTCTGAGTGGTGGACGTCAGTGAGTGGTGGACATCAGTGAGTGGTGGACGTCTGAGTGGTGGACGTCAGTGAAGGGTGGATGTCTGAGTGGTGGACGTCAGTGAGTGGTGGACGTCAGTGAGTGGTGGACGTCAGTGAGCGGTGGACGTCAGTGAGTGGTGGACGTCAGTGAGTGGTGGACATCAGTGAGTGGTGGACGTCAGTGAGACAATAGACAATAGGTGCAGGAGTAGGCCATTCGGCCATTCGAGCCAGCACCGCAGGCTCGACATGGTGGGCATCAGTAAATGGTGGACATGCTATTTTGGCAATGGAATCATGGTGACACTTGCGGGCTGCCCCCGGCACATCCTCGGACTGTGTTGGGTCATTGGCTCAAGTGACACATTTCACTGTATTTTTTGATTGTACATTTGACGAGTACATCTGATCTTTATCTTCGTGTAAATCGATTTGGTGCCGTGGTCTGCACAGTTGTAGAGTCTGTTCCTGCTCTGTCTCCCTTTAATAATCAACCTTGTGGGATCAGATGCAGACAAGTTCTCTATCCTTCCTTCAATCCACCCTTCATGCATAATATCTATTTGAAACAAGGATGTGGAAATCAGGCTTCTACCGTGAGGACACTTGCTGTTTTAACCATAAGAAAGTCCACAGATACTGGAAATCCAAAGCAGCACTTGCACACGGTAGTGTAGGGGTTAGCACAATGCTTTAGGGTACAGCTGACCCGGGTTCATTTCCAGCTGCTGCCTGTAAGGAGTTTGTACATTCTCCCCGTGACCACGTGGGTTTCCTCCGGGTGCTCCGGGTTCCTCCCACAGTCCAAAGGTGTACCAGTTTGTAGGTTAATTGTCCCTTGACTGGAGTAGAGGCTGTACTCGGTGCTGCCGCAAGATCGAAGAAGATGGAGGTGCATAGCCACCAACCCTGTATTCGGGACGGCAGCCACTGACTGACTGACTGACTGTCCCTTGATTAGGCTAGGGTTAAACTGGGGGTTGCTGGGCAGGGCAGCTCGATGGACCAGAAGGGCCGGTTGGCTTTGTACCTCAATAAATAAATAAACAGATGTATAGATAGATAAATAAATGAAAGATGCTGGAGGAACTCAGTGAGTCCGGGAACATCTGTGGAAATGAATAAACAGTTGACGTTTTGGGCTGAGACCTTTCTTCAGGACAGGAAAGGAAGGGGGAGGACATCAGAATTAAAAAGGTAGGGAAGGAAAAGGGCAACAGCTAGAAGTTGACAAAGGGATGGAGAGGAAGGAATCTGATCGTAGAGGAGATTGGACCATAGGAGAAAGGGAAGGAGGAGGGGCACTGGGGAGAGATGACAGGCTGGTGACGCCAGAGTGGGGAAGAGAAGAGGGAAGGTGAAGGGAATTTTTCTTTTCCTGTAAGGAGAAATCAATATTCATGTCATCTGGTTGGAGGCTACTCAGACGGAATATAAGGGTCTGCCCCTCCACCCAGAGGTGGACATCTCTGATGTCCTGGAAAGGAAAGCCTCATCCTGTGAACAAATGCAGTGGAGACGAAGGAACTAGGGAAAGGGAGTACCATCTTTACAGGAGATGGTGGGAAGGGGTGTAGTCAAGAGAGCCGTGGGAATCGGTAGGTTTATAAAAGATGTCGGTCGACAGTTTGTCTCCAGAGATGGAGGCAGAGAAATTAAGAAAGGGGAGGGAGGTGTCAGAGATGAACAAAGTGAATTTGATGGCAAGATGGAAGTTTGAGGCAAAGTCGATGAAATTGACGAGCTCAGCATGGGTGCATAAAGCCAACGAAAAGGCAAGCGTAGCTGGGGCCCACGTGGGTGACCTTGACTCCCCCTCGAACCTGGAGAAAGTGAGAGGAGCCGAAGGGGAAATTGTTGAGGATGAGGTCTGCTTCTCCCAGATGGAGGAGGGTGGTAGTGGAGGGGAACCGGTTGATTCTTTTATTGAGAAAGCTCTCTGCTTGCCTTAACATCTTGATGAGGGTCAGATGTGTATAGGAACTGGACGTCCAATGTGAAAATGAGGCAGTCGGGGCCAGGGAACTGGAAGCTCATGTGGAGATTGAAATCATGGATGTAAGTGGCAAGGGACTGAACCAAGAGCGATAGAATGGAATTGAGGTATGAGGGCACAAGTTCGGTGGGGCAGGAGCAGGCAGAGACCCAGACAGTCAGGTTTGTGGATCCTGGGTAGGAGGTAGAAGTGAGCAGAGCGAGGTAAGGGAACTGTGAGTTTGGTGACAGTGGATGGGATCAGCGATGGTGTCGGAGATAATTTCCCGATGGTCTAGGTAAGAGTGTCTGAGAGTTGCTGCCTGGTCTCTGAAAGGTAGAGGTTTGCCTGCCACACTCCAGCAGCAGCCGCCTTGTCTGCGGGTTTGATGGTGAGGAGAGAGTGAAGAGCAGTGCGTTCCGAGGGGCAAGGGTGGGTCTCTATGGGCATGTGGTATCCCAGTGTGTTCAGGCTGCCAATTCTTTTTCAAACTCTATCGATACATTTTTACTGTGGATGTACCTGAGGCTGTAAAGATTTCATGGTCTAAAGCACACTGTGTACAAGACTCTCAGGGCCTCTGGCATCACTCTGATAACTGTCCTGTGGCACCCTCCACTCTCTTCACGTGGTTTGCCAGTATAGCACATGATCTCATATATGGGAAGAAGGGGAGGAATGGCTATGATTGAAAATGAATGGTATGCGCCAGGATTTCTGCCCTTAGTGAGAAGATAACAGTGAACAGTATGATGTACTGAACAGTACAGAGAAGATTTACTAGAATGTTACCTGGGTTTCATCTCCTAAATTACAGAGAAAGGTTGAACAAGTTGGGTCTTTATTCTTTGGAGTGTAGAAGGTTGAGGGGGGACTTGATAGAGGTGTTTAAAATTATGAGGGGGATAGATAGAGTTGACGTGGATAGGCTTTTTCCATTGAGAGTGGGGGAGATTCAAATAAGAGGATATGAGTTGAGAGTGAAAGGGTAAAAGTTTAGGGGTAACATGAGGGGGAACTTCTTTACTCAGAGAGTGGTAGCTGTGTGGAACGAGCTTCCAGCAGAAGTGGTTGAGGCAGGTTCGATGTTGTCATTTAAAGTTAAATTGGACAGCAAATGGACAGGAAAAGAATGGAGGTTATGGGCTGAGTGCAGGTCGGTGGGACTAGGTGAGAGTAAGAGTTCGGCACGGACTCGAAGGGCCGAGATGGCCTGTTTCCATGCTGTAATTGTTATATGGTTATATGGTTTGAGGAGGAGTGCTGAAGTTGAACTGGTTGATATCTTGTTGGCAATTAAAAATGAAAAGATCGAGGGCAGGTGGAGAAGAAACGTAGGGTGTCCAAGAAGAGGAGGAGGGTCAGAGATGAGAGAAGGGGTCATCGGTGCAGAAAGGAGAATTCTTGCTGAAGAACTGGGTTTGAAGATGGAAGAAGGAGGTGGCAGGCATGGTACTCACTGGGGGAAGGGGAACATGGGTCCTCTTGCTGACGACAGAATGTTCTATATTAGAGAGGGGAAGGTTGGCAGGAATGATGAAGAGACAGCAGAGATTCGAGGTGTGATTGAGGAGAGTTGCAAGTGTCAGAGGAGGGGGTAGGTAAGATGGAGGCTCCAAAGACGCATGAGGTGACATAAGAACATAAGAAATAGGAGCAGGAGTAGGCCATCTGGCCAAAAGAGCCTGCCCCACCATTCAATAACATCATGGCTGATCTGTCTGTAAACTCAGTTCCTGGGCCGAAGGGCCTGTACTGTGCTGTAATGCAGCGGTCCCCAACCACCCGGCCGCAGAGCATGCGCTACCGGGCCGCGAGGAAACGATATGATTTGGCGATATGAGTCAGCTGCACCTTTCCTCATTACCTGTCACGCCCACTGTTGAACTATAACGCACGTGAGGTCATTACCCACGCGTCGTCCATGTCAGCGCGGGAAGGAGATCAACTCCTCGAGCTTGCAAATGACGACGGGCTGAAAAGTCTGTTTGACATAACAACTCTGCCGGCATTCTGGATCAAAGTCAAGGCTAAATATCCTGAGATAGCCAGGAAAGCACTGAAAACGTTGCTTCCATTTCCAACATATCTCTGCGATAAATGTAACAAAAACTAAATTGCGGATTAGACTGGACATAAGGAACCCCATTCGAGTATCGCTGTCTCCCATCACCCTTCGATAGGACCATCTTGTTGCAGGAGAGCAAGTATTCAGCCCAAGGCTCCCACTGATTCAGCGATATTGGTGTGTTGCAATGATTTTATAAGTTCATACAGGGAAAATATGCGCTGTGTTTAATATCCAAACGTTACTTAAAATGTTATGATGCTATTGACTTGTATAACCATATAACAATTACAGCACGGAAACAGGCCAGCTCTGCCCTTCTAGTCCGTGCCGAACGCTACTCTCACCTAGTCCCACCGACCTGCACTCAGCCCATAACCCTCCATTCCTTTCCTGTCCATATACCTATTCAATTTTTCTTAAAATGATAATATCGAACCTGCTTCTACCACTTCTACTGGAAGTTCGTTCCACACTTACTTCAAGCTCCCCTGTCCTCCCCTGATAATTGTCTTATCGCTATATTCATGCCAGGAAAATGCGCTGTGTGTTTAATATTAAGTTCATTAGATAAAGTCTTTTAGAAATGAAATTGAGTGTATTAGCCACTTATCACCGATATTCCGGTTGTGATTAACACCCCCTCCGAACGGAAACGCCAAAAACGATTTGTGGAAAAATAATCGGCAGGTGCACGCATGCACAATGGTGCCTGCGCAAGGCTTCATGGTCACTTTAGTCTTTCTCTGGGTAAACGCAACGTATTTGACTGCTACTCTTGTCTGTTGGCAACCATCCCGCCCCCCCACCCCCCCGGTCGGCCGGTCCACCGGTCCGCAAGAATATTGTCAACATGAAACCGGTCCGCACGGCGAAAAAGGTTGGGGACCCCTGCCATAATGTTCTGTGTTCTAACAAGGATTATTCCTGGGCCGAGGGGCCTGTACTGTGCTGTAACGCTCGATGTTCTAACAAGGATTATTCCTTGAAGCCAGAAAAAAATGCAGACAAGTTGAATGATACATCTTGTCATTTACTGTAGAGGATTAATGATACATTATTTTCCGATGTTAAGCTTGTAAAAAGAATCATGATGAAAGAAACAGCAATGGTGACGACAAATCCACAGGTCCAGATGGTTTCCAACGCCAGCTTTGAAAGCAAGTCGGCGACAACACTGTAGAAGACGTGAAGCGTAACCTTCTAAAGCTCGCTTGATCCAAAAGCCGTTCCTTCTATTTGGAAAATTGCACAACTTCACGCCGCTATTGAAGAAAATTGTTTGAGAGAGCAGACAACAGCAGACTGGTTAGCTTGGTATCTGTGGTCAGGAAATTGTCTACAAGACCTTCATGATGATTTTCAGTTGATCAGTGAGAGGCTGGGCCTACAGAGGTTGTTCAGCCTTGGTAAAGTTTTTGAAGAGGTAACCAGGCACAGTGGATATTTAACAGACCTCCACCGGCACTTGATAAAGTCCCCCTCAAAAAAGCTGTTACCGTGACTTGCAGCAAATGAAAATTAATGCAAATTATTTACTTGGCTGCTAAAATGGTGGAGTACCAGTTGTTTGTGGTGTTCTGCTGAACGTGGTGAGCATGCTGTGTTGTGACCGGAATTGTGGTGACACTTGCGGGCAGCCCCCAACACATTTATTTATTTATTGATTTATTGATTGATTGATTGATTTGGCCCTTCAATCTGCACTGCCAGCAACCCACTGATTTATCCCCAGCCTAATCACAGGGTAATTTACGATGTCCAATTAATCTTCCAACTGGTCTGTCTTTGGACTGTGGGAGGAAACCCACGCTATCTGCGTTGAGGATGTACAAACTCCTTACAGAGGATGCCAGAATTGAAATCCGAAATCCGCTGCCTGAGGGTCGCACTAACCACTACGCTACCATGGTGGCTCATCCTTAGATTGTGTTGGCTGTTAACCAACAAATGATGCATTTCCCTGTGTGCTTCCATGTTCATGTGATAACTAATCTGAATCTGAAATACGGATTGGGATTGGTGAACAGGTCAAACTTCAGGTTACAGTGACACTGAGGTGATCCAAATGAAAACCATGTTTCCACACCTGTTAATCACACACACACACACACACACACACACACACACACACACACACACCACACTACCCATCCCACCCACAGACACCACCCATCCCACACACAGACACTACCCACCCATCCCACACACACACACACACACACACATACAGCAGGATGGAAGCATCAAATCATAAAGAAATGTTAAGCAAACAGAAAAAAAGGAAGGAGAAAGGCCACCAGGCAGGTGACGACAAGAGGAAAGCGGCCAGCGTAAGGGTTGAGGCAACCTAGACAGAATATGAGGTGTACTCCTCCAACTGAGAACTGCCTCATTGTGGCAGAAGACGAGGCCATGGAGGAAGTCAGTGAGGAGGTGTCCCTGGAGAGAGAAACCGGAATGTTTCAGATCAGGCGATCCTTCCCCCGAACCGAGGGAGAAAGCATCAACACCAGAGATTCCACAGATTCTTTAGTATTCCGAGTCCTGATGAAGGATCTCAGCCCGAAACTTTGACTGTTCTATTCCCTCCATGGATGCTGCCTGCCCTGCTGAGTTCCTCCAGCACTTTGTGTGAGAGCGAGAGCAAACAGTGGCAGAGGAGGTGGGGGTGGGTCAGTGAGTGAGACAAGGGGAACGTCAGCATTAGGGCCATTGCAAGGACAGCAAGGTGCTTTTACCTGTTACTAATTTGTTAGTGTACCTCAGCAATAGATAGCCCCAAGCCCATCTGCAAAAGGAGGAAGGTTGTGCATGGGGCTAGCAACCCTTTTCCATAAAATCCCACTGCCAGAGAAGTGCCAATAGAATCTTCAAAGACCTCGTTCCTGGGAGAGGAAGGATCTTCGAAGATGGGCTACTTCTGGAGACAACTTGGAAGACTGGCTCAGGACAGATGACTCTGGCGAGCACTGTCGATTGCCCATGCCCCAGTAGGGGAGATGGGTTGAAGAGAATTTGTTAATGAATGAGTTGGGTTAGATCATCAGCTGAAAGGCTTCTTCACCCCTCTCCTGCCAGTCCTTATTTTGCCTGACAGGGTGGCACAACCATTCCAGTGGCATTGAGCTGGAAGCAGGCTCACAGAGTTAGTTCATTTAAGCAGATGGTTTAACGTGTGCTTGCTGGGGGCTACAGATCTACTCTCTGGCCTTTATCACCTGTCGAGCTTTGCTCGGTCTCTGCCCCAGCACAGCTCTCTGGGGTTGGTTTGATCGTGCCCCCAGCTTGGCGCTTCAGGACTTTGGTCAGGATCTTCATTCGATGTTCCTTCAGCTTTGTCCCAACCGTCGGCTTCAGGTTCAGCTGCAGGTAGCTCTCACTCTGATCATAGACTGGCCACTGTACCAATCCCTCGCCATTGGGGTTCCTGCAAGCAGTAACCTACACATTAGGGATGTGGTTCACTCAAGATCCAACAGGTAGTCAGAACTTCCCAATGCATCACTGGCACCAGTCTAACTGCCATCAAGGACACACAGTATGTAGAGAAAGGTGCTGGAAAAGGGCCAATAACATCATGAAGGGTACCACCCACCCTGCTCATGGATGGTTTGTCCCACTCCCATCAGGGAGGAGGCTACGTAGCATCCACACCAAGACCACCAGACTCAAAAACAGTTACTTTCCCCAAGCAGTAAGGCTGATCAACACCTCCACCCACTAACCCACCCCTCCACGCCCCCAATCAACACTACTTTATCATTTCCTGTCAGTCACCTGATGTACAGACACTCCTGTGCCGAGCATCACTTTATAGCCATACAATTGATCAATGTATACAAGCTATCATATGTATTCATATTTATTGCATTTTTATTATTATTGAGTGATTTTCCTTATTGATTTTTTTTTGTGCTGCATTGGATCTGGAGTAACAATTATTTCATTCTCCTTTACACTTGTGTACTGGAAATGACATTGAACAATCTAAAATCATAAAGATGCAGCCCTTTTCCTGTTCCATCTATCACCTCCCAGCTTCTCATTTCACACCCAATCCCACCCAATCCCCTTCCCCTTCACCAGCTCTGACCTATCACGTCCCAGCTTCTCATTTCACTCCCACTCCCACCCAGTCCCCTTCCCCTTCACCAGCTCTGACCTATCACGTCCCAGCTTCTCATTTCACACCCACTCCCACCCAGTCCCCTTCCCCTTCACCAGCTCCGACCTATCACGTCCCAGCTTCTTATTTCACTCCCACTCCCACCCAATCCCCTTTCCCTTCACCAGCTCTGACCTATCATGTCCCAGCTTCCCATTTCACACCCACTCCTCTTCACCACCTCTGACCTATCACGTCCCAGCTTCTCATTTCACACCCACTCCCATCCAGTCCCCTTCCCCTTCACCAGCTCTGACCTATCACGTCCCAGCTTCTCATTTCACACCCAATCCCACCCAGTCCCCTTCCCCTTCACCAGCTCTGACCTATCACGTCCCAGCTTCTCATTTCACACCCACTCCCATCCAGTCCCCTTCCCCTTCACCAGCTCTGACCTATCACGTCCCAGCTTCTCATTTCACACCCACTCCCATCCAGTCCCCTTCCCCTTCACCAGCTCTGACCTATCACATCACAGCTTCTCATTTCACACCCACTCCCCTTCACCAGCTCTGACCTATCACGTCCCAGCTTCTCATTTCACTCCCACTCCCACCCCCACCCAGTCCCCTTCCCCTTCACCAGCTCTGACCTATCATGTCCCAGATTCTCATTTCACACCCACTCCCATCCAGTCCCCTTCCCCTTCACCAGCTCTGAACTATCACGTCCCAGCTTCTCATTTCACACCCACTCCCATCCAGTCCCCTTCCCCTTCACCAGCTCTGAACTATCACGTCCCAGCTTCTCATTTCACACCCACTCCCATCCAGTCTCCTTCCCCTTCACCAGCTCTGAACTATCACGTCCCAGCTTCTCATTTCACACCCACTCCCATCCAGTCCCCTTCCCCTTCACCAGCTCTGAACTATCACGTCCCAGCTTCTCATTTCACACCCAATCCCCTTCCCCTTCACCAAGATGGCGCTGCGTATGCCAGCCGTGTTGCAAACTCCGTTCCAGCTTTACGGTAAACTGCTAATTTCTGCACTTTCTTTCGTATTTCTTGTTCAAGAAGCTGAAAGTCACATCAGATACAATAGACTGACTCTTCTGAACATCAGAAAGATGGCATTTACCCGCAATGCGCCCCCTTTTCTACACTGGGAACCCCAGCTTATGCGATCCATGGGAGGCTCATTATTACACCACAGCTACCTCGGAAGTAGCGCTGGAGGCGAGGGAGAAGGGCTGGCACCTGGTGAGGTTGAGACCGCATGCAAATTGACCGCCTCTCCCTAGCATACTCCTGGCTAACGTTCATTCCCTGGACAACAAGCTGTGTAAACTGAGAACCAGAATCTCCTATCAAGGGAAACAAAGGAATGTGATGTTTTGTGCCTTGTGGAGTCCTGGCTGACGGAGGAGATGCCAGATCATGCCTTTGAAGCCTCCAGATACCCCTGTTCCAGGTGGACAGGTCTATAAACCTCCCTGGGAAGAGTAAAGGATGAGGGGTGTGCTTCATTCTCAATAATGCTTGGTGCGACCCCCAGAATGTGCATGCTCTCAAATCCTTTTGTTTCCTGGAACTGGAGTACCTGGTGCTGCTGTGTAGACCTTTCTGGCTACCTAGGGACCTCACGGCTGTTATTATCACAACCGTGTACATTCCACTGCAGGCTGGTACTGACCTCGCTCTCAACGAACTACACAAGACCATCAATATGCTGGAGACTGCACAACCAGAGGCTGCCTTCATCGTTGCCAGAGACTTTAACAGAGTGTCACTGTCTAAAGTTTTTCCAAAGTTTTGTCAACACATTCAGGTGAGCACACGGGGAGATAGCATACTCGACCACTGCTACTCTCCCTTCCGCAACGCTTACAAAGCTCTCCTCTGTCCGCCATTTGGAAAATCCGATTACTCCTCTGTTTTACTTCTGCCCATGAACAGGAAGAAGCTGAAACAAGAGGCGTCCATAGTTAAAACCATCCACTGTTGATCCAATCGGTCTCCATGCTACAGGACTGCTTTGATGACGTCAACTGGAATGCCTTTCGTGATGAGGATGTCTCCGAGTTCAAGAAAGGGTCACCAGTTTCATCTGGAAGTGCATTGTGACTTTGTCCCCTAAAGACTGGTCAAGGTCTATCCAAACCAGAAATCCTAGATCAACAGTTCCATGCGAGCAGCACTTACCGCGTAAGACAGAGCTGTCGCTGCCGGTAACCACCAGGAAATCAAGAAATGCAGCTACGATCTGCACAAAGTCATCAAGGCAGCGAAACGACAATACAGGGACAAGATCCAGACACAGCTCTCCACCAACAATATACACAGCTTATGGCGAGGTCTGCACACCATTGCAGACATCAAAGCTAAACACAGTGGTCCTGCCAACCTCACAGCCTCTCTCCCAGATGAGCTGAATCTTTTTTACACTCAGTTTGATATCACCAACACTGAGCCCCTGAGGAGAGCTGCCGATGTGACCTGCACCTGGTCATCTCTGAGGCTGAGGGACACAGATGTTTCCAATGAGTGGGCAGTTGTAAGGCTGCGGGATCTGACAGCATCCAAGGGCGGGTACTTAGGATGTGCACGGCACAACTGGCAGGAGTGTTTACAGACATTTTTAATCTCTCTCTCTCTCTCAGCGTAGAGTTCCCTCCTGTTTCAAAATATCCACCATTGTTCTGATACCCAAAAAGACCAAGGTAACATGTCTGAACAACTGGCTTCCTGTCACACACCTCAATAATAAGTAAATGCTTTGAGAGGCTGGTCAAGGACCACATCTGCAGCTTGCTACCACCCACACTGGGACCCCCTACTATTTGCCTACTGACACAACCGATCCACAGATGACACAATAGCCATAGGTCTACACACCGTCCTTGCACATCTGGAGAAGAAGGATGTTTATGTGAGAATGCTGTCCTTGGACTACAGATCAGCATTCAACACCAAAATTCCCCCCAGGCTCGACAAGAACCTCAGAGACCTTGGCCTTCACCCTGCCTCGTGCAGCTGGATCCAGGACTTCCTGTCAGATCGTTGGCAGGTGGTAAGAGTGGGCTCCCTCACCTCCACCCCTCTGACTCTCAACACAGGAGCCCCTCAGGGCTGTGTCCTAAGCCCCGCCTTTACTCCCTGTATACCCATGACTGTATCACCACCCAGAGCTAATTAAATTTGCTGGCAACACTACATTGATTGACCTTATCTCAAATAATAATGAGAAGAAGTCACCACCCTGACACAGTGGTGTCAAGAAAACAACCCCTCCCTCAATGTCACAAAAACAAAGGAGCTGATTGTGGATTACAGGAGGAATGGAGATAGGCTAACCCCTAATGGCATCAATGGATCTGGAGGTTGAGAGGGTGAACAGCTTTAAGTTCCTCGGCACATAGATCACTGAGGATCTCACGTGGTCTCTACATACCGGCTGTGTGGTGAAAAAGGCACAACAGTGCCTCTTTCACCTCAGATGGTTGATCAAGTTTGGCATGAGCCCCCAAATCCTAAGGAAATCCTAATCCTACAGGGGCACAATTGAGAGCATCCTGACTGGCTGCATCACTGCCTGGTATGGGAACTGTACTTCCCTCAATCGCAGGACTCTGCAGAGAGTGGTGTGGACAGCCCAGCGCGTCTGTAGTTGTGAACTTCCCATGATTCAGGACATTTACAAGGACAGGTGTGTAAAAAGGGCCCGAAGGATCACTGGGGATCTGCATCACCTCAACCATAAACTGTTCCAGTTGTTACCATCCGGGAAACGGTGCCACAGCATAAAAGCCAGGACAACAGGTTCCGGGACAGCTTCTTCCACGGGGTCATCAGACTGATTAATTCACACTGATACAACTGTATTTCTATGCTATATTGACTGTCCTGTTGTACATACTATTTATTACAAATTACTATCAATTGCACATTGCACATTTAGACAGAGATATAACATAAAGAATTTTACTCCTCATGTATGTGAAGGATGTAAGAAATAAAATTAATTCAATTCACCAGGTCTCACCTATCACCCGGCAGCCTGGACTTCTCCCTTTACCCCCACCACCCTCCCGTCTAATTCTGGCTTCTTCCCCCTTCCTTTCTAGTCCTGATGAAGGGTCTTGGTCCAAAACTGTTCATTCCCCTCCACAGAGGCTGCCTGACCTGTGGATTTAGACCATAAGACCATAAGACAAAGGAGCAGAAGTCGGCCATTCGGCCCATCGAGTCTGCTCCGCCTTTTTATCATGAGCTGATCCATTCTCCCATTTAGTCCCACTCCCCCGCCTTCTCACCATAACCCTTGATGCCCTGGCTACTCAGATACCTATCAATCTCTGCCTTAAATACACCCAATGACTTGGCCTCCACTGTCGCCCGTGGCAACAAATTCCATAGATTCACCACCCTCTGGCTAAAAAAATTTTTTCGCATTTCTGTTCTGAATGGGCACCCTTCAATCCTTAAGTCATGCCCTCTCGTACTAGACTCCCCCATCATGGGAAATGACTTTGCCACATCCACTCTGTCCATGCCTTTCAACATTTGAAATGTTTCTATGAGGTCTCCCCTCATTCTTCTAAACTCCAAGGAATACAGTCCAAGAGTGGACAAACGTTCCTCATACGTTAACCCTCTCATTCCCGGAATCATTCTGGTGAATCTTCTCTGAACCCTCTCCAATGTCAGCACATCCTTTCTTAAAAAAGGAGCCCAAAACTGCCCACAGTACTCCAAGTGAGGTCTTACCAGCACCTTATAGAGCCTCAACATCACATCCCTGCTCCTATACTCTATTCCTCTAGAAATGAATGCCAACATTGCATTTCCCTTCTTCAGCACTGAATCAACCTGGAGGTTAACCTTAAAGGTATCCTGTACGAGGACTCCCAAGTCCCGTTGCATCTCAGAACTTTGAATTCTCTCCCTATTTAAATAATAGTCTGCCCGTTTATTTCTTCTGCCAAAGTACATAACCATATACTTTCCAACATTGTATTTCATTTGCCACTTCTTTGCCCATTCTTCCAATCTATCCAAGTCTCTCTGCAGACTCTCTGTTTCCTCAGCACTACCGGCCCCTCCACCTATCTTTGTATCATCAGCAAACTTAGCCACAAAGCCATCTATTCCATAACCCAAATCGTTGATGTACAACGTAAAAAGAAGCAGCCCCAACACAGACCCCTGTGGAAAACCACTGGTAACCACAGCCAACCAGAATAGGATCCCTTTATTCCCACTCTCTGTTTCCTGCCAATCAGCCAACGCCCTATCCACGTATGTAACTTTCCCGTAATTCCTTGGGCTCTTACCTTGTTAAGCAACCTCATGTGTGGCACCTTGTCAAAGGCCTTCTGAAAATCCAAATATACAACATCCACTGCATCTCCCTTGTCTAGCCTACTGGTAATTTCCTCAAAAAATTGTAATAGGTTTGTCAGGCAGGATTTTCCTTTAAGGAAACCATGCTGAGTTCTGCCTATCTTGTCATATGCCTCCAGGTACTCCATAGCCTCATCCTTGACAATCGACTCCAACAACTTCCGAACCACCGATGTCAAGCTAACAGGTCTATAATTTCCTTTTCGCTACCTTGCCTCCTTCTTAAATAGCGGAGTGACATTTGCAATCTTCCATTCCTCCGGAACCATGCCAGAATCTATCGACTTTTGAAAGATCATTGCTAATGCCTCCGCAATCTCCACAGCTACTTCCTTCAGAACACGAGGGTGCATTCCATCTGGTCTGGGAGATTTATCTACCCTTAGACTATTCAGCTTCCTGAGTACTTCCTCTGTCGTAATTGTGACTGCGCACACTTCTCTTCCCTGCCACCCTTGAGTGTCCGGTATACTGCTGACGTCTTCCTCAGTGAAGACTGATGCAAAATACTCATTCAGTTCCTCTGCCATCTCCTTATCTCCCATTACAATTTCTCCAGCATCATTTTCTATCGGTCCTATATCTACTCTCACCTGTCTTTTACTCTTTATATACTTGAAAAAGCTTTTATTATCCTCTTTGATATTATTTGCTAGCTTCCTTTCATAGTTCATCTTTTCCCTCTTAATGACCGCCTTTGTTTCCTTTTGTAAGCTTTTAAAAACTTCCCAATCCTCTGTCTTCCCACTAATTTTTGCTTCCTCGTATGCCCTCTCCTTTGCTTTAACTTTGGCTTTGACTTTTCTTGTCAGCCACGGTTGCATCCTTTTTCCATTTGAAAATTTCTTCTTTTTTGGAATATATCTGTCTTGCACTTTCCTCACTTCTCGCATAAACTCCAGCCACTACTGCTCTGCCATCTTTCCTGCCAGTGTCCCTTTCCAGTCAACTTTGGCCAGTTCCTCTCTCATGCCACTGTAATTTCCTTTACTCCACTGAAACACCGCCACATCGGATTTCGGCTTTTTTTTTTTCAAATTTCACAGTGAACTCAATCATGTTATGATCACTAACTCCTAAGGGTTCCTTCACCTCAATCTCTCTAATCACCTCTGGTTCATTACATAATACCCAATCCAGTACACCCGATCCCCTAGTGGGCTCAGCAACAAGCTGTTCTAAAAAGCCATCTCGCAGACATTCTACAAATTCTCTCTCTTGAGATCCAGTGCCGACCTGATTTTCCCAATCTACTCGCATGTTAAAATCCCCCACAATTATCATAACACAGCCCTTCTGACAAGCCTTTTCTATTTCCTGTTGTAATTTGTAGTCCACATCCCTGCAGCTGTTTGGAGGCCTGTATATAACTGCCATCAGGGTCCTTTTACCCCTGCGGATTCTTAGCTCAACCCATAAAGATTCTGCACCTTCTGATCCTATATCACCTCTTTCTGATGATTTAATATCATTTCTTCCCAATAAAGCCACGCCTCCCCCTCTGCCTACCTTCCTATCCTTCCGATACACCGTGTATCCTTGGACGTTCAGCTCCCAGAGACATGCATCCTTTAGCCACGTCTCAGTGATGGCCACAATATCATACCTGCCAATCTGTAGCTGTACGACAAGATCATCCACCTTATTCCTTATGCTGCGTGCATTTAAGTATACCACCTTAAGACCAGCATTTGGTACTTGTCACTTTGATTTCACTGCAACTTTATTGCACTGCAACTCATCCCAATGGCTGCAAATTTTTCCATCACCTGCCTGTCTTTCCTGACATCTTTATTGCTCACTATCTTAGATTTATTTCTGTTTACCCCTTCCTCCACTCTGTCATTCCGGTTCCCATTCCCCTGCCAAATTAGTTTAAACCCTCCCTAATAGCTCTATTAATTCCTCCAGATTTTTTTTTGTGTGATTCACTGTGATGCACTCAACCACGGCAAACAGCTCAGATTGGTCCGCAGACGTTCCACCACACTGCACACCCACCACTGCCTACAAAGCGCACTGCAATTTGCCACCCAGGGGACTCTGACAGTAGCTCCTAATGAGAGGGGACCTGAGAGCCCAGAGCACTGCAGTATAGAAAGAAACCCCAGGTTGTCCATCCCTCCAAGCCCTTGAGATATAAACATGTTGCTTACCCAGTCTTGGCAAAGTTGGCCCAGTATCTCATTATAGTTCTGCTCAATGCCATCTCCTCAGCAGTCATGCTCCCTGGAAAAGTCACACCATCAATGAGACCTCTGAAGCTTGGGCAGAGCTTGACACTGAGAAACTGACAGCGATCGAGGTCAGTCACCTTTCAGCGTATCCTCAGGGGATAACATTACCACAACATGGGGTGCCAGGTCCCGTATCTGAAGTTGTCAAGTCGTCACTTTTTATTGTCATTTCAACCATAACTGCTAGTACAGAACATAGTAAAAATGAGACAATGTTTTCCAGGACCATGGTGCTACATGAAACAATACAAAAACTACACTGAACTATGTAAGAAAAAAACACAAAAACTACACTAGACTACAGACCTACCCAGGCCTGCATAAAGTGCTCAAAACAGTGCAGGCACTACAATAAATAATAAACAAGAAGGTAGGCACAGTAGAGGGTATAGTAGGTTGGTGTCAAGTGAGAGTAAATAAAATTATGAGGGGTATAGATAGGGTCAAAGCAAGCGGCTCTGTCCAGTCAGGATGGGTGAGACTAGTACTTGTAAAAAAACATTTACAAGGGTGTCGCCAAGACTTGAGGACCCGAGTTATAGGGAAAGGCTGATTCGGTTTGGACCTTATTCGCTAGAACGTAGAAGAGTGAGGGAGATTTGACAGAGAAATTATGCAGGTTATTCAGTAGTTAGGGTAAATGCAAGCAGGCTTTTCCACTGAGGTGAGACTGGAATTCGAGGTCATGGGGTAAGGGTGAAAGGTGAAATATTAAAGGGGAACCTGAGGGGGAACTTCTTCACTCAGAGGGTGGTGAGAGTGTGGAACGAGCTGCCAGGAGAAGCGATGGATGCAGGTTTGATTTCAACGTTTAAGAGAAATTCGGATAGGTACATGGATGGGGGAGGGATGTAGGGCAATGGTCTGGCTGCAGGTCCATGGGACTAAGTTTGGCACAACTAGATGGGCCGAAGGACCAGTTTCTGTGTTATAGTGTTCTATGACTGTGGCTGCAGTGCACGCTGTCTCCAAAATGCACTGCAATTACTCAGTTGGGTCTACTCTCAAATCCAAGTCTCACACCACCCTGACTTGGAAATATATCACCGATGGTTCATCATCACTGGGTATAAATCCCAGAACTCCCTCAAAGTGAAAGTCATTGTCAAATGTACAAGAAAGTGTGTGCACAGATGCAATGGAAACGTTTACTTGCAGCAGCATTGCGGGTCCATCACGGGTCAAGCCCTTCCCACCACTGATCACTTCTCAATGAAACGCTGTCACAGGAAAGCAGCATCCATCTTCAGGGGCCCCACCACCCAGATCATGCTCCCTTCTCACTGCTGCCATCAAGAAAAAGGGACAGGAGCATCAAGACTCAACCACCAGGTTCAGGAACAGTTATTATCCTCTTGAAACAAAGGAGATAACTTCACTCAATTTCACCTGCCCCATCACTGGAAAGTTCCCACAACCAATGGACTCACTTTCAAGGATTCTTTGTCTCATGTTCTTGATATTTATTGTTTGTTTGTTTATTTATTTATTTATTTGTTTGTTATTTCTTTCTTTTTGCTTTTGCAGTTTGTTGTCTTTTTCACATTGACTGAACGCCCAGTTGGTGCATCTTCCATTGATTCAGCTATGGTTATTATTCTATGGATTTAATGAGTATACCCACACGGCAATGAATATCCTATATGGTGTATATGGTGACATACATGTACTTTGACAATAACTTGTCTTCAAACTTTGATCACAGGCACATAGCTTCATGTAAGCAGCATTCAAAAGAAAAGAGAGAATTGGTTGAATTTGTTGCCACAGGTGACTGTGAAGGCCAAGTCACTGGGTATCTTTAAGGCAGAGGTTGGTAGATTCTCGTTTAGTCAGGGCACGAAGGGATACAGGGAGAAGGCAGGAGACTGGCGCTGAAAAGGAAAATGGATCAGCCATGATGAAATGGTGAAGCAGATTTGATGGGCCAAATGGCCTATAATACCTTGAGATTTATTTTCTTGCAGGAATTGGCAAAAAATAAAGAACTTATCAAAAAGAACTACACATAAACAAAGCAGCACACTGGACTGAAGAAGGGTCTTGGTCCAAAACGTCGACTATCTATTCATTCACATAGATGCTGCCTGATCTCCTGCGTTCCACCATCATTTTGTGTGTGTTGCTTTGGATTTCCAGCATCAGCAGACTATGTCATGGTCTGTATATAAACAAAGACTGACAAACAACCAACGTGCAAAAGAAGGCAAAATGTGCAAATTTAAAGTGCTGATAACATGAGTTGTAGAGTCCTTAAAAGTGAGTCTGTAGATTGTGGAATCAGTTCCGAGTTGTGCTGAGTGAAGTTATTGACGCTGGTTCAGGAGACTGATGGTTGTAGGGGAATAACTGTTCCTGAGCCTGTAGTGGCGTCCCTTGAAGATGGATGCTGCTTTCTCGTGGCAGCACTCCACGTAAATGTGCTCAGTGGTGGGAAGGGCTTTGCCTGTGATGGACCGGGCCTTATCCACCACTTTCTGCAGCCTTTTCCGTTCCTACTTCTGGGGTGCCACCGAGAAGGTGACTCATGCCTGCAGCTATGTTGGACACCATCAAATACTCCAGTTTCAGTCTGCTGCAGCTGAGAACCACAATTACATCTAATGTCTGTACAGTCAGTAATGTTGTTTTAATGTGACAAAGAAAACTATCACTACCGAAAATCGATGGAACCGGAATGGACTCTGGTCACTGCTGCGGACACATTTCCTCTTTAGGATGGCAGAAGAGAGGATGCCGAGCTGGACTAGATGTTCATTCAAGGAAATGTGGTTTTTGACTCCCAATGCCAATGATCTTGCTGGCAAATACAGTCCCTGGTAAATAAGATCTCAGATCTAGGGTGTTGTACCAGGGGGACATTAGGACCATTTGCGTCTGTTGTTTCACAGAATCTTGGTTAAAACCTTCGTTCTAGACACAGCGATTCAGATTGACGGGTTCACAATACACCACCAGGATAAGACTTTCAAAGGCAGGGGAGGAGGAGAGTGCTTCATGATCAACTCTTGGTGTACAAATGTGGCAGTGGTGTCCCAGCCCTGTTCACCACACCCGGAGCACCGTGCGATCAAACATCGTCCATCCTACCCGCTCTGGGAGATGATAGACGTTGCCTTCTTGTAACAGCACCTCCTCTAGATGTTACCAGTGGCTGGGAGGGATGTGCCGGTGATTTATTCGGCAAAGTTACATGTATAAGAGCCCCCCCTCCCCTCCTTCCATTCCCCATTCTGGTTGCCCTCTTACACCTCTTTTCCTTAACTGCCCATCTCCTCTCACTGGTTCCCTTCCTCCTTCCTTTTCTCCAATGGTCCACTCTCCTCTTCAATCAGATTCCTTCTTCTTTAGATCTTTACATCTTCCATCTTTCCCCTCCCAGCTTCTTAATTCATCCCCCTCCCTTGCCCCCCACTTTTCCTCTCATCTGGTCTCACCTATCACCCGCCCCTGCCCTCAAATTCTTATTCTGGCTTCTGCCCCCTTCTTTTCCAGTCCTGCTGAAGGGTCTTGATCTGAAATGTCAGCTGTTTATTCTCTCCATAGATGCTGCCTGAGCTGCTGAGTTCCTCCAGCATTTTGTGTGTGTTGCTCTGGATTTCTAGCATCTGCGGAATCTCTTGAGTTAATGTATATATTTTGTGTGTTGTCTACAGCTACGTCCCTCGACGCTCCTGCAAGCAAGTTTTTCTCTGCACCTGGACCTCACCATACCTGTGCATGACAATAAACTCGACCTCATCATCTATCTTTGAAATTATATATTTAAAAATCTGCAGGTACAAAACAGTCTGCAGATTCCAAACAGACCTCAGCTCCTCACCAAGTAATAGGGAGGTACACAGAACTGTTGGACCGAAGATGGAGGGTTGAGTAATTTAATTTTCTTTTCTTTAGAGAGCCAGCATGGTATCAAGCCCTTCCAGCCAAACGAGGCCTTACCACCCAATTCCACCATGAGTCCAATTAACCCACTAACCCGTAGGTCTTTGGAACGAGGCCTCACCACCCAATTCTATCGCGAGTCCAGTTAACCCACTAACCCGTAGGTCTTTGGACTGTGGGAGGAGACTGGAGCACCCGGAGGAAACCCATGCGGTCACGGGGAGAATGTACAAACTCCTTACAGTCAGCGGCGGGTATTGAACCAACGTCACTGGTGCTGTAAGGCAAACGCGCTAACCGCTACTCCACCGTGCCACCCATTAATTGTCACCAAACTCCCAGAAGGGGTTTCTCACCATTTATCAAAATATCTCCATCCCAGAAAGCACTACCAAAAACATAACCAATCTCGTCTCCGTGGTCAGCCTTCACAAAATCAGGACGGCATTTCCTAGCGAAACTCGTGCTATGCTGGAACTCGTACAGATAGACAGGACACCCTGCATCTGAGGAGAGAAGACAGAGGAAAATTAGAGTATTATTACAATCGCTCATTTCTCTCTGATACAGCAATCATGCCCTCAGGTCCTCCATTTTATTCTCCCGCGACTGCACATTTGCTAACCAGATGCTGGGTAGGGGTTAGATTAGTGAAGGAGAGATTCCCTCTGCTGTCAGCACAGAGTTTGTTTGTTCTCCCCTTCCCGGCATGCATTGCCTCCGGTGCTCTGATTTCCACCCTCATTCCACAGATGTACGGGTTACAAGTCAATTAGTTATATGTGTGTACTTGTGGGCTGGAGGGGCCTGTTACTGTGCTGTATCTTGAAATAAAATAAAAATTAACCCCCCCCCCCCGCAGGAAGGGCTGGGAATGGGGACACTGAAACATGGTGAATAGGTAAGGCATCAGCCCCTCGGAAGAGCAGTTAGTACCGAGGGGTGCAGATTTACACTTGGTGGCAGTTGTGAATATGGACAGTACTCAATGAGTAGTGAGGTCCTGGAACTTTCTGCCCGAATGGGTGATGAAGGCGGGTAGAAACACTCCCCAGTGAAGGATCACTTGGAAAGCACACTCCAAAGACCACCGATTGACACCCTGGAAGTGGGATTTACCCAGTCAAAGTTCAAAGTAAACTTATTATCAAAGTCTCCATACACTACCCCAACATTAATTTCCTTGTGGGAATTCACAGTAGATTCAAAGAAATACAATAGAATCAATGAAAAGAGTGGAGGATCGGAAAACCAGAAGGGATCGGAAGATGTGACACAGAATTAGAAGATGTTGAATCCTTGTGGGTTGAGTTAAGAAACTGCAAGGGTAAAAGGACCCCGATTGCAGTTATATACAGGCCTCCCAACAGTGGCTGGGAGGTGGACCACAGATTACAATAGGAAATAGATAAGGCATGTCAAAAGGGCAATGTTATGATAATCATGGGAGATTTTAACATGCAGGTCGATCGGAAAATCAGGTTGGTAATGGATCTAAAGAGAGTGAGTTTGATGAATGCCTAACAGATAGTTTTTAGAGCAGTTTGTTGTTGAGCCTACTAGGGGATCAGCTATACTGGATTGGGTCTTATGTAATGAACCCGAGGCGATTAGGGAGCTTAAAATAAAAGAATTCTAAGGAACCAGCGATACAATATGATTGTGCTCAACTTGAAATTTGATAGGGAGAAAGTAAAATCTGTGACGTAGCAGTATTTCAGTGGAGTAAAGGAAATTACAGTGATATGAGAGAGGAGTTGGCTAAAGTAAATTGGAAGGAGCTGCTGGCAGGGATGTCAGCAGAGCAGCAATGGCTTGTGTTTCTGGGAAAGATGAGGAAGGTGCAGGACATGTGTATTCCAAAAACAAAGAAGTACTCATAGAAACATAGAAAACCTACTGCACAATACAGGCCCTTCGGCCCACAAAGCTGTGCCGAAAATGTCCTTACCTCAGAATTACCTAGGCTTACCCACAGCTCCATGTACCTATCCAGGTGTCTCTTAAAGGACCCTATTGTATCTGCCTCCACCACCACCACCGGCAGCCCATTCCACGCACTCACCACTCTCTGCGTAAAAAACTTACCCTTGACATCTTCTCCGTACCTACTTCCAAGCACCTTAAAACTGTGCCCTTTCATGTTAGCCATTTCAGCCCTGGGAAAAAGCCTCTGACTATCCACACGATCAATGCCTCTCATTGTCTTGTACACCTCTATCAGGTCACGTCTCATCCTCGGACACTCCAAGGGGAAAAGGTTGAGTACACTCAACCTATTCTCATAAGGCATGCTCCCCAATCCAGGCAACATCCTTGTAAATCTCCTCTGCACCCTTTCTATGGTTTCCACATCCTTCCTATAGTGAGGTGCCCAGAATTCAGCATAGTACTCCATCTGAGGTCTGATCAGGATCCTACATAGCTGCAACATTACCTCTTGGCTCTTAAACTCAATCCCACAATTGATGGAGGCCAATGCACCGTATGCCTTCTTAACCACAGAGTGAACCTGCATAGCAGCTTTGAGAGTCCAATGGACTCGGACCCCAAGATCCCTCTGACCCTCCACACTGCCAAGAGTCTTACCATTAATGCTACATTCTGCCATCATATTTGACCTACCAAAATGAACCAGCTCACACTTATCTGGGTTGAACTTCATCTGCCACTTCTCAGCCCACTTTTGCATCCTATCAATGTCCCGCTGTAACATCTGTAACCTATGTGTCATCAGCAAATTTACTAGTCAAAGCTAATGTGAAAACAAAAGAGAGGGCATGCAACAAAGCAAAAATTAGTGGGAAGATAGAGGATTGGGAAGTTTTTAAAAACCAACAGAGAGCAACAAAAGAATTATTGGAAGGGAAATGATGAAATATGAAAGCAAGCTAGCAAATAATATCAAAGGGGATAGTGAAAGATTTTTCAAATATGTAAAAATAAAAGAGAGATGAGAGTGAATACAGGACTGCAAGAAAATGAGGCTGAAGAAATAATAATGGAGCCAAGGAGACGGCAGATGAACTAAATGAGTATTTTGCATCAGCCTTCACTGTGGAAAACACTAGCAGTATGCCTGATGTTGTAGTGTGTGAAGGAAGAGAAGTGGGTGCAGTTAATATTACAAGGGAGAAGGTGCTCAAAAAGCTGAAAGACCTAATGGTACATAAGTCACCTGGACCAGATAAACTGCACCCGAGGGTTCTGAAAGAGGTAGCATTAGAGATTATGGAAGCATCGGAAATGATCTTCCAAAAATAATTGGACTCTGGCATGGTGCCAGAGGACTGGAAAATTGCAAATGCCACTCCACTTTTTAAGAAAGGAGGAAGGCAGCAGAAAGGAAATTATAGGCTAGTTAGCTTGACGTCAGTGATTGGGAAGATGTTAGTCAATTTTTAAGGACAAGGTGATAGAGCACTTGGCGACACAGGACAAGGTAGTACAAAGTCAGCATGGTTTCTTTCAGGGAAATTCCTGCCTGACGAACCTGTTGGAATTCTTTGAGAATAAACTAGGATAGATAAAGGGGATGCAGAGGATGTTGTATATTTGGACTTTTAGAAGGCCTTTGACAAAGTGCCACACATGAGGTTGCTTACCAAGTTAAGAGCCCATGGTATTACAGGAAAGTTACTGACATGGTTAGAGCATTGGCTGATTGGTAGGA
This sequence comes from Mobula hypostoma, assembly GCF_963921235.1. Classification (NCBI taxonomy): domain Eukaryota; kingdom Metazoa; phylum Chordata; class Chondrichthyes; order Myliobatiformes; family Myliobatidae; genus Mobula; species Mobula hypostoma. The sequence continues at coordinate 75,647,225 of NC_086110.1, read as the reverse complement.
GGCAGTGAGTGGGAATAAAAGGATCCTTTTCTGGTTGGCTGCCAGTGACTAGTGGTGTTCCGCAGGGGTCGGTGTTGGGATCACTTCTTTTTATGCTGTATATAAATAATTTAGATGATGAAATAGATGGCTTTGTCGCCAAGTTTGCAGATGATATGAAGATTGGAGGAGGGGCAGATAGTGTTGACGAAACAGGTAGAATGCAGAAGGACCTAGACAGATTAGGAGAATGGGCAAGAAAGTGGCAAATGAAATATAATGTTGGAAAATGCATGGTCATGCACTTTGGTAGCAGAAATAAATGCGAGAACTATTTTCTAAACGGGGAGAAAAATCCAAAAATCTGAGATCCAAAGGGATTTGGGGGTCCTTGTGCAGAACACCCTAAAGGTTAACTTGCAGGTTGAGTCGGCAGTGAGGAAGGCTAATGCAATGTTAACATTCATTTCAAGAGGTCTGGAATACAAGAGCAAGAATGTGATGCTGAGGCTTTATAAGGTACTGGTGAGGCCTCATCTTGAGTATTGTGAACAGTTTTGGGCTCGTCATCTTAGAAGAGATGTGCTGGCATTGGAGAGGGTCCAGAGGAGGTTCACAAGGATGATTTCAGGAATGGAAGGATTATCACATGAGGAATGTTTGATAGCTCTGGGTTTGTACTCACTGGAGTTTAGAAGGATGAGGGGGGATCTCATTGAAACCTTTCGAATGCTAAAAGGACTAGACAGAGTAGATGTGGAACGGATGCTTCCCATGGTGGGGGAGTCCAGGAAAAGAGGGCACAACCTCAGGATAGAGGGGTGCCCTTTCAAAGTAGAGATGCAGAGAAATTTCTTTAGCTGAAGGGTGGTGAATTTGTGGAATTTGTTGCCACATGCAGCTGTGGAGGCCAGGTCATTGGGAGTATTTAAGGCAGAGATTGATAGGTTCTTGATTGGACATGGCATCAAAGGTTACGGGGAGAAGGCCAGGGAATGGGGTTGGGGAGGAGAGAATAAAAAGAGACCAGCCATGACTGAATGGTGGAGCAGACTCGATGGGCCAAATGGCTGAATTCTGCTCCTGTGTTTTATGGTCTTAAAAATTTCACACAAACAAAGATGGACAAACAACCAATGAGCAAAAGAAAATAAGTGTGCAAATACAAAAACACAATAAATAATAAATAAATATGAACATAATTACATAACATTGAGAACACGAGTTGTAGAGTCCTTGAAAGCACGTCCATAGGTTGTGGAATCAGTTCAGTGCCAGGATGAGTGAAGTTATCCCCTCTGGTTCAGGAGCCTGATGGTCGATTGGTAATATCTGTTCCTGAACACAAGTCCGTGTAGAGCTAGCAGGTGTGGGCTGAATGGCCATAAATATCCAAAATTCTAAGCAGCAATTAGCCTCTTTACTATGGACAGGAAAATGTCATAGTCATGGAGTTATACAGCAGAGAAACAGGCCCTTCTGCCCAACTAATCTGTGCTGACCAAGATGTCTACCTTATCTGGTCTCATTTGCCCGCATTTGGTCCCTGTCCCGCCAGTCTTTCAGGTCCATGTTGGCCTGACGTTTCGCTCTCTCCAAGAACGGTCTGGAAGACGTGTGCTCACGGGGAATGGCCCTGTGGATGATCTGGTTCCTCGCCGATTTTGTCAACTGAAGCGTCATGGGAGACTGAAACATCGAAACGACAGCAGCCCGTGTGTTTGTGAATCGCTGGCTGCTGTCAGAAGAAAGTCCCTGTACTTGAGCAACCCCTCTTTTTCTCTCTCGAGCTAACCCCTCTCTGCCTCACTGGAGAGAGAGAGCCTGGCTGAGATACCAGAGTGCTCAGTTACGGACTGCAGTGTTGATGAACTCTGGATCAAGGTCCCTTTGGAGGCTTTGGCTGTTTGCATGTTGGGGAAGTGGGGACGACCTGCTGAAGGGACTTGGCCCGAAACGCTGACTGGACTTCTTTCCATAGATGCTGCCTGGCCTGCTGAGTTCCTCCAGCATTCTCTGGGTGGGGGGAGGAGTTGATGCTTTTGCTGGTGTGTAGGGAGGGGGAGGGAGGAGTTGATGGTTTTCATTGACTACAGCTCTGCCTTTAATACCATCATTCCAAATAAACTGATTCCTAAGCTCCGGAACCTGGGCCTTAGCACTCGGATCTGCAGCTGGATCTTCAACTTCCTCACAGACAGGACCTAGGCTGTAAAAATAGGGGACAAGCTCTCCTCTACAATCACTCTGAGCACCGGTGACCCACAAGGCTGTGTACTCAGCCCCCTGCTGTACTCACTGTACACCCATGATGTGTAGCCAAGTTTCCATCAAACTCAATATATAAATTTGCTGATGACACAACAATTGTAGGCCGTATCTCGGGTAATGATGAGTTTGAGTACAGAGGGGAAATTAAGAACCTGGTGGTATGGTGCGACGACAATAACCTATCCCTCAACGTCAGCAAGATGAAGGAATTGGTTGTTGACTTCAGAAGGAGTAGTGGACCACACGACCCAATTTACATCGGTGGTGCGCAAGTGGAACAGGTCAAAAACTTTTAAGTTCCTTGGGGTCAATATCACAAATGACCTGACTTGGTCCAGCCAAGCAGAGTTCACTGCCATGAAGGCCCACCAGCGCCTTTACTTCCTGAGAAAACTAAAGAAATTTGGCCTGTCCCCTAAAACCCTCACTAATTTTTATAGATGCACCATAGAAAGCATTCTTCTAGGGTGCATCACAACCTGGTATGGAAGTTGTCCTGTCCAAGACTGGAAGAAGCTGCAGAAGATCGTGAACACGGCGCAGCACATCACAGAAACCAATCTTCCGTCCGTGGACTCACTTTACACCACACGCTGTCGGAGCAGTGCTGCCAGGATAATCAAGGACACGACCCACCCAGCCAACAGACTTTTTGTCCCTCTTCCCTCTGGGAGAAGGTTCAGGAGCTTGAAGACTCGTACGGCCAGATTTGGGAACAGCTTCTTTCCAACTGTGATAAGACTGCTGAACGGATCCTGACCCGGATCTGGGCCGTACCCTCCAAATATCCAGACCTGCCTCTGGGTTTTATTTGCACTACCTCACTTCCCATTTTTCTATTTTCTATTTATGATTTATAATTTAAAATTTTAATATTTACTAATTTTAACTATTTTTAATATTTAATATTTGTACTCCAGGGAGTGCGAAGGGCAGAATCAAATATCGCTGTGATGATTGTACGTTCTAGTACCAATTGTTTGGCGACAATAAAGTTTAAAGTGTAGAAGTGTGGGGGGGGGGAGGAGTTGATGCTTTTGCTGGTGTGTAGGGAGGGGGAGGGAGGAGTTGATGCTTTTGCTGGTGTGTAGGGAGGGGGAGGGAGGAGTTGATGTTTTTGCTGGTGTGTAGGGAGGGGGAGGGAGGAGTTGATGTTTTTGCTGGTGTGTAGGGAGGGGGAGGGAGGAGTTGATGCTTTTGCTGGTGTGTAGGGAGGGGGAGGGAGGAGTTGATGCTTTTGCTGGTGTGTAGGGAGGGGGAGGGAGGAGTTGATGTTTTTGCTGGTGTGTAGGGAGGGGGAGGGAGGAGTTGATGCTTTTGCTGGTGTGTAGGGAGGGGGAGGGAGGAGTTGATGTTTTTGCTGGTGTGTAGGGAGGGGGAGGGAGGAGTTGATGTTTTTGTTGGTGTGTAGGGAGGGGGAGGGAGGAGTTGATGTTTTTGCTGGTGTGTAGGGAGGGGGAGGAGGAGTTGATGTTTTTGCTGGTGTGTAGGGAGGGGGAAGGAGGAGTTGATGTTTTTGCTGGTGTGTAGGGAGGGGGAGGGAGGAGTTGATGCTTTTGCTGGTGTGTAGGGAGGGGAGGAGGAGTTGATGCTTTTGCTGGTGTGTAGGGAGGGGGAGGGAGGAGTTGATGTTTTTGCTGGTGTGTAGGGAGGGGGGGAGGAGTTGATGTTTTTGCTGGTGTGTAGGGAGGGGGAGGGAGGAGTTGATGTTTTTGCTGGTGTGTAGGGAGGGGGAGGGAGGAGTTGATGCTTTTGCTGGTGTGTAGGGAGGGGGAGGGAGGAGTTGATGCTTTTGTTGGTGTGTAGGGAGGGGGAGGAGGAGTTGATGTTTTTGCTGGTGTGTAGGGAGGGGGAGGGAGGAGTTGATGCTTTTGTTGGTGTGTAGGGAGGGGGAGGGAGGAGTTGATGTTTTTGCTGGTGTGTAGGGAGGGGGAGGGAGGAGTTGATGTTTTTGCTGGTGTGTAGGGAGGGGGATGGAGGAGTTGATGTTTTTGCTGGTGTGTGGGGGGGAGGAGGAGTTGATGTTTTTGCTGGTGTGTAGGGAGGGGGAGGGAGGAGTTGATGGTTTTGCTGGTGTGTAGGGAGGGGGAGGGAGGAGTTGATGTTTTTGTTGGTGTGTAGGGAGGGGGAGGGAGGAGTTGATGCTTTTACTGGTGTGTAGGGAGGGGGAGGAGGAGTTGATGCTTTTGCTGGTGTGTGGGGAGGGGGAGGGAGGAGTTGATGCTTTTGCTGGTGTGTAGGGAGGGGGAGGGAGGAGTTGATGCTTTTGCTGGTGTGTAGGGAGGGGGAGGGAGGAGTTGATGTTTTTGCTGGTGTGTAGGGAGGGGGAGGGAGGAGTTGATGCTTTTGCTGGTGTGTAGGGAGGGGGAGGGAGGAGTTGATGCTTTTGCTGGTGTGTAGGGAGGGGGAGGGAGGAGTTGATGTTTTTGCTGGTGTGTAGGGAGGGGGAGGAGGAGTTGATGTTTTTGCTGGTGTGTAGGGAGGGGGAGGGAGGAGTTGATGTTTTTGCTGGTGTGTAGGGAGGGGGAGGGAGGAGTTGATGTTTTTGCTGGTGTGTAGGGAGGGGGAGGGAGGAGTTGATGCTTTTGCTGGTGTGTAGGGAGGGGGAGGGAGGAGTTGATGTTTTTGCTGGTGTGTAGGGAGGGGGAGGGAGGAGTTGATGGTTTTGCTGGTGTGTAGGGAGGGGGAGGGAGGAGTTGATGCTTTTGCTGGTGTGTAGGGAGGGGAGGAGGAGTTGATGTTTTTGCTGGTGTGTAGGGAGGGGGAGGGAGGAGTTGATGTTTTTGCTGGTGTGTAGGGAGGGGGAGGGAGGAGTTGATGCTTTTGCTGGTGTGTAGGGAGGGGGAGGGAGGAGTTGATGCTTTTGCTGGTGTGTAGGGAGGGGGAGGAGGAGTTGATGCTTTTGCTGGTGTGTAGGGAGGGGGAGGGAGGAGTCGATGCTTTTGCTGGTGTGTAGGGAGGGGGAGGGAGGAGTTGATGCTTTTGCTGGTGTGTAGGGAGGGGGAGGGAGGAGTCGATGCTTTTGCTGGTGTGTAGGGAGGGGGAGGGAGGAGTTGATGCTTTTGCTGGTGTGTAGGGAGGGGGAGGGAGGAGTTGATGCTTTTGCTGGTGTGTAGGGAGGGGGAGGGAGGAGTTGATGTTTTTGCTGGTGTGTAGGGAGGGGGAGGGAGGAGTTGATGCTTTTGCTGGTGTGTAGGGAGTGGGAGGGAGGAGTTGATGTTTTTGCTGGTGTGTAGGGAGGGGGAGGGAGGAGTTGATGCTTGCTGCTGCTTCTGCAAAGGGTTGGGGGGAGGGGGGTTTCAGGGCTTTGATGTTCTGTCATTCATTGAAGGGGTCTTTTGTTTCATTGACGTCTGTGAAGAGTATGAATTTCAGGTTGTGTCCCGTATACATTCTCTGACATTAAATCTAAATCTAAACAGACCAATAATAATGAATTCTTGACCTCACAATATTCTTTGTTGTGGTGCTTGTGCCAAGTATATTGCCCATCCTGTATTTTCTCTGTAACTGTGACACTATATTGTGCATTCTCTTTTTAGAACTAGGAATTGTTATTACCCCTCAACCATCAGGCTCTTGACCCAAAGGGGATAATTTCACCCAACTTCACTTCATCATTGAAATGTTCCCATGAGCTATGGACTCACTTTCACGGACACTTCATCTCATGTTTTTGATATTTATTTCTCATTTATTTATTAATATTCTTTCTTTATTTTTGAATGCACAGTTTATCTCTTTTGTACATTCGTTGATCGCCCAAGTTGGTGCAATCTTTCATTGATTCTACTATGGTTATAATTCTCTTATGGATTTATTGAGTATGCCCAGGGTTGTATATGTAGACACATAAGTACTTTAATAAATTTACTTTGAACTTTAGATTTCCTTTTGTACTTCCTCGATGTTCTTATGTTTTGAAATGATTGACATGAATGGAAAAGTTGACAAGTCACGTATAAGAGTTTGGTTCGGCCACACTTGGAGTATTGTGTACAGTTCCAATCACCCCATTACAAGAAGGATGTGGAAGCTTTGGAGAGGATGCAGGAGAGGTTCACCAGGATGTTGCTGGGATTAAAGAGTATAAATTGTGAGGAGAGGTTGAATAAACTTGGATAAAAATTCCTCTGAAGTGCCGGAGGCTGAGTGGAGACAGTCAGTGCCTTTCTCAAGTTAAATTCCCAAATGTTAAATACTAGAAGTTTTAGGCTTAGGGTGAGAGGGGCAAAGCTTCATAGAAGTGTCTGGAGTAAGTTTTCTTTCATAAATACAGTGGATTCCAATTAATTGGCCATTGATTAATCAGGGCAACCACTCATTTGGGCGAACTCTTAAAAAACAAACACAAATTGAGAAAACAGCCAGGATTCCTGTTGTTTATTTGGGACACTATGCCACTGAATTGTGTCAGGAGTGTGTTGCTGAACAGTTTCTAACTAGAGTCAGTTGCATGGGGGGGGGGCGGGTTGTATGTCAGCATTACATTATTACACAGAGAGGTAAGAGGAGGAAATTTCAAGGGTGATATGAGAAGCAAGTTTTTATATACAATGTGTGGTGGGTGCCTAGAATGCGCTGCCTGGCGGTGGGGGGGGGCGTGGTGGCAGATACATTAGGGACATTAAAGAGACATTTGGTGTTCGGATGAATATGAGAAAAGTGCAAGGATATGGACATTGTACAGGCAAAATATATTGGCCATTTAATGATTTACGTAATGGGTTTGGCATAACATAGCGAGTCGAAGGGCCTGTTCCTGTGCTGTATTCTTCTGTGTTTTATGTTCTATGTATTCACGGTGCGAGACATGGAGACAGGATACTCGTTTGGATCTCTTACCTCTGAAATATCTGGCAGCTCGGATTGTAGGCTCTAACATAAACACATCTCCCAGCAACTCAAGGTGTCGGTCTCTGATCTCTGTCCTGTCCTGTGTGTCTCCCATGTACTCGTCCTGGGCTTGTTGCACCACCTCCTCTGTCAGCTGCCCTCAGAAAGGGATCAACACAGCCACAGTTAACTCTAGCAGAGCAGATTCACAAGACAATAGTGTGCGCACAGCTGAAATGCCATCGTACAGCAGAACTTTGTAAACCTCAATCTCCTAACAGACTGGGGTACAGACAGGGTGAACGCACGGCCTTTCCCCCAGTGAAAGAGAACCAAAAACTAGGGGGTGTGATTTAAGAAGGGGTGAAGATTGAAAGAAGACCTGACGGGTAACTGGGCGCCATGGTAGCGTAGTGGCTAGTGCAACACTTTTACAGTTCAGGGCATTCCAGAGTTCGAAGTTCAATTCCAGCCCCATCTGTACGGAGTTTCTACGTTCTCCCTGTGACTCTGTGTTTTCCTCTGGATGCTCTTTTCCCCTCCACAGTTCAAGGACGGTTAGTAGATTAATTGGTCATTGTAAGTTGTCCTGTGAGTATGCGAGGGTTAATAGAGGTGAGCTGCTGAGTTGTGCAGCTTGTTGGGACAGAAGGGGCTGTTCCTCTCTGTATCTCTAAGTAAATAAACAAACTTCTTCACGCAGTAAGTTTATGATCAAAGTATGTACATTTCCAAATACCACCTTGAGATTCACTTCCTTACAGGCATTTACAGGAAAATTAAGACAGACAATAGAATTTATGAAAAACTAAACATATATACTATGAAATATGTACAGAGATCTTGCTGAAACCAGTCAGAGGTCTCACTGAAACCCTTCAGAGTTCCCGCTGAAACCCGTCAGAGATTCCACTGAAACCCGTCAGAGATCCCGCTGAAACACATCAGATGTCGAGCTGAATTCAATCAGAAGTCTGAAAACCATCAGAGGTCTTGCTGAAACCCGTCAGAGATCTCTCTGAAACACATCACAGCTCTCGCTGAAACTGATGAGCAATCTCATTGAAACCATAGAGTCATATAGAAGTACAGAACAGAAACAGACCCTTCAGCCCATCTAGTCCATGCAGAAACTATTTAAACTGACTACTCCCATCAACCACAGCCCTCCATATCCTTACAATCCATGTACCTATCCAAACTTCTCTTAAACATTGAAATTGAGCTTGCGTGCACCACTTGTACCGTCAGCTCATTCTACACTCACACGACCCTCAGTGAAAATGGGTTTCCTCTCAAGTTCCCCTTAAACGTCTCATTTTTCGCCCTGAACCCATGACCACTGGTTGTAGTCCTACCCAACCTGAGTGGAAAAAGCCTGCTTGTACTTTTTTTTTGTAATTCAAATTTTTATTATTATTTATTCTTATTTTACAAAAGCACAGCATGTCATAGAGCAGATAGAGTACAGCATATTTACACAGCCATCCCATGACAGGAAAACAAGTAAAATTTAGAAACAGAAAAAGTTCTAACTTAAGTTTAAATTAACATACATCCAAAATTGATCCCACGCGTCTTGCACTTTTCCCTAACTGTTAATTCTTCCCAACACACTGTTAATTCTTCCCAACATGTGTTCATATGATGAAATCTTAATCATTTCCTCAGTCTATTTCTTCACAGTGGGAGATCTGGGTTTTTTCCAGTTTTGCAATGTAATTCTTGCAGCCTGCTTGCATTTACCCTATCTGCCTTCATCATAATTTTGTGTGCCTCTAGCAAATCTCCTCTCAATCTTCTATGTTCTGAAGAATACAGACATAACCTATTCAATCTTTCTTCATAACTCAGGCCCTCCAGGCCCAGCAGCATGCTTGTAAATTTTCTCTGTGCTTTCAACCTTGCTTGCATCTTCCCTGTAGGTTGGTGACCAAAATTGCACACAATACTCCAAATTAGGCCTTATACAACTTCAACATAACATCCCATCTCCTGTGTTCAGTACATTGATTTATGAAGGCCAATGTACCAAAATCTTTCTTTATGATCCTCGCTACCTGTGACGTCATTTAATTATGTACTGGTATTCCCAGATCTCTTTGTTCTACCACTTCCCTCAGTACCTTACTGTTCACTGTGCAAGACCTACCCTGAAGTGCAACACTTTGTACTTGTCTGCATTAACCTCCCGGGAGGGGGGGAGAAGATGGCGGCACAATGGCAGCGCGTGTGGCCACCTCAGTGATGAAGTCTGTTATCTGTCAAGTAGGGGACTGTACACAATCCTGATTTGATGGAGATAGACGTGAGAGCACTGAGGAACATCTGGAAAATTTCTGAAATGCCCGTTTCGCTGCTGCTGCTACTGCGTGGTAACCGGAATCTCCGGAGCTGAAGGCCTTGAAATCCTCGGCTTTGCGTGTTTCTGCGGCCAGGGAGAGGTCGAAGGCGCTCGGCAGAGGATGGCGCTCGGGAGGCTGTATCCGAGAGGCTGGTTGGAAGCTCGGAGTTTTCGGACAGATGGACTCAGTGTCGGCTGTGGTCAGCTGCTTCCAAGGTATCAGCAAATTGACGGTGCCTGGAGGTTTATGGCAGGGAGTTTCTCCCTTTTGCCGCCTGCTATCGGGGACTCGGGAGTCGATCGACTCAGGACTTTGAGACTTCTTTTTACTGTGCCTATGATCTGTTCTTCATCAAATTATGGTATTGTTTTGCACTGCTGTAACTATATGTTATAATTACAGGTGTCCCCCACTTTTCGAACGTTCGCTTTACGAAACCTCACAGTTACGAAAGACCTACATTAGTTATGTGTTTTCGCTAACAGAAGGTGTTTTCGCTGTTACGAAAAAAGGCAGCGCGCGAAAAAAAGCAGCGCGGGAAAAACGGCAGTGCCCCCGCCCCCCACCCCCAAGCAGCCGCTCTCCCCCAGATTTAGAATGGCATTCTTGCTGGCATTGTTTAAACATGTGCCTGTGAGCAGCCATTAGCAAGATGAGTTCTAAGGTATCGGAAAAGCCTAAAAGAGCTCGTAAGGGTGTTGCACTTAGCGTAAAACTAGACATAATTAAGTGTTTCAATCGTGGTGAACGAAGTAAGGACAAAGTGAGTTTGGCTTGTGGAAGCTGACGAAGATGATGTTGAAGAGGTTTTGGCATCCCATGACCAAGAACTGATAGATGAAGACTGATGCAATTGGAAGAGGAAAGGATAACAATTGAAACCGAATACAGTAGCGAATGGACCGAAAGTGAAGTCATCCAGGAACTGAATGTGAAGCAACTGCGTGAGATTTTCGCTGCAATGATAAAGTACGACTTTAATTTTGAAAGGGTACGTTGGTTTAGGGCATATTTGCAGAATGGTTTGAGTCCTTACAAAGAACTGTACGATCTAAAAATGTGCGAGGCCAACAGTCAAGCAAGCCTTCAGCAGACGACAAACCTCGACCTTCGACATTGAGGCAGGCAGACATAGGAGAAGATGACCTGCCTGCCCTGATCGACGATGAGATGACACCCCAGTGTCCCACCACCCCAGTGATCCCAACCCCCAGGCCGCGGACAGATACCGATTCGCGGAGAATGCAGTGGTAGCCGGGAGGCACCCAGCACGTCTTTAAGAAAAAAGCCGAAATAAACAAGCTAATTAATTAGGTGCCGCCCGGCACATAAATGTTGGCCCAGATCAGAGGCGATTGCCGATTGCCGATTGTGTCGACTCTGATCTGGGCCGACATTTACATGTTGGGCAGCACCTAATTAATTAGCTTGTTTATTTCGGCTTTTTTCTTAAAGATGTGCTGGGTGAGTACCGGCTACCGCTGGACCCCTGCATGCTTCGCGGATCGGTATCGGGTAGCTGCCTGGAGGGGGGGGGGGCTACTGCACCACCCCAACCTCCGACGACTCAGCCTAACACACTATCATCAGTGTGCTCGATGTCTTCCTGATTCCCGTAAGTGATACTACACTGTACATATATTATTTCTACTTTATACAGGCTGTGTATTTTTACTTGTTATTTGGTATGATTTGGCAGCTTCATAGCTTAAAGGTTACTGGAGAGTGATTGTGCCGTGTTTCTGCCGACAGCACTTGCGTGAGATTTTCACTACAGACTAGCAATGATTGTGGAAAAGTATTTCTACTTTATATAGGCTGTGTATTCATCATATAATTCCTGCTTTTACTATATGTTACTGTTATTTTAGGTTTTATGTGTTATTTAGCATGATTTGGTAGGTTATTTTTTGGGTCTGTGAACGCTCACAAATTTTTCCCATGTAAATAAATGGTAATTGCTTCTTCGCTTTACGACATTCCGGCTTACGAACCGTTTCATAGGAACGCTCTACCTGTATGTGGTTCTGTCAGTGTTAGTCTTTGGTCTGTCCTGTTTTCTGTGATATCACTCTGGAGAAACATTGTATCATTTCTTAATGTATGTATGCATTTCTAAATGACAATAAAAGAGGACGGACTGTTCTCATAATCTAATCTAATCTAAATTCCATCTATCATTTTTCAGCCCATTTTTCCAGCTGATGCAGATCTCACTGCAGGCCATGATCACTTTCCTCACTGTCCACTACACTCCCAATCTTGGTGTCATCTGCAAATTTGATGATCCAGTTAACCGCATTATCATCCAGATCGTTGATAGAGATGACAAACAACAACAGACCAGCACTGATCCCTGTGGCACTCCATTCGTCACAGGCCTCCAGTCAGAGAGGGAACTCTGTACGACCACTCTCTGGCTTCTACACAAGGCCGATGTCTAATCCAGTTTACCACCTCATACTGAATGCTGAACAACTGAACCTTCTTGATCAGCCTCCAATGTGGGATGTTGTCAAATGTCTTACTAACGTCCATGCGGAAAACTTCCACTGCCTTGCCTTCATCCACTTTCCTGGTCATTTCCTCAGAAAACTCTATGACATTGGTTAGACGTGACTACCACACACCACACGCCATGCTCTTTTCTCGCTGCTGTCCTCAGGGAGAAGGTGAAAGTACCTCAGGACTTACACCACCAGTTTCAGAAACAGTTGCTACCCCTCAACCATCAGCTCTTGAACAAAAGGCGATTACTACACTCGTTCTATTTCTGGTGTTCCCACAACCGATGGTCTCACTTTAAGGATTCTTTATCTTGTTATTTTGTGCTCATTATTTATTGCTATTTATTTATATTCGCATTTGCACAGTTAGTTGCCCATTGATCCTGTTTACAGTTACGGTTCACAAACAAGAGAAAATCTGCAGATGCTGGAAGTTTGAGCAACACACACAAAGTGCTAGAGGAACTTGCAGGCCAGGCAGCATCTATGGCCGAAATGTTGACCGCACTTTTTTCCATAAATGCTGCCAGGCCTGCTGAGTTCCTCTAGCATTTTGTGTGTATTGCTACAGTTACTGTTCTATAGATTTGCTAAGTGTGCCACAGAAAAAGAATCTCAGAGTTGTATGTGGTGACATGCATTCACTCTGATAATAAAAAGAACTTTGAACTTTTGAAGCCACGCTGACTATCCTGAGTCAGTCCATGTCTCTATTCAAATACTTATATATCCGGTCCCTTTCAATAGCTTTCCCACAACTGATGTCAGACTCACTGGCCTATAATTTCTTGGTTTCTATTTCCAGCCTTTTTTCAGCATCAGAACAACACTGGCTATTGGTACCTCTCCTGTTGCAAAAGATGTTTTAAATATCTCTGCTGGGGCATCGGCTATTTCTGCACTTGCCTCCTGCAGGGTCTGAGGGAACACTTGCTCAGGCCCTGGGGATTCATCCACCCTGAATGGTTTCAGGGTAGCAAGCACATCCTCCTCTCTAATCTGTACAGGTTCCATGACAATGATGCTGCTGTACCTCATTTTTATAGACTCTGTGTCTGTCTCCTGAGTAAATACAGATGTAACGAATACACTTAAGATTCCGCACCCCCCCATGTTTTAGTTCTGCACAGGGATTGCCTTCTGGTCTTCCAGAGGATCAATTTTGTCTCTTGTAATCCTTTTGTTCTTAACATATCTGTAGAATCTCTTAGGATTGTCTTTCACCTTGTCCACTACAGCAACTTTGTGACTGATTTCTTAAGTGTTCTCTTGCATTTCCTGTACTCCATAAGCGCTTCAATTGTTCCTACTTGCCAATACCTGTTAGGCACCTCCTTTTTCCTCTTAACCAGAGCCTCCATATCTCTTGAAAACCAATGTTCCCTACATTTGTTATCTTTACCTTTTATTCTGACAGACACATACGAGCTTTGTACTCTCAAAATTTCATTTTTGAAGGCTTCCACTTTCCAAGTACACCTTTGCCAGAAAACACCGTGTGGCAATCAACACTTTTCAAATCATTTCTAATGCCATCAAAATTGGCCTTTCACCAATTTAGAATCTCAACCCACAGACCAGACCTATCTCTTTGCATATTTATTTTCAAACTAATGGTATTGTTGTGTTACGTGTCCACAGTTTCGTTTTCCTGGGAGTCCGTAGTTTCATTTACTGTGGACGTCATGTGTCCCTAGTTTTCTTTTACTGGGAGTCCACAGTTTCGTTTCTGTGAGCATTACCTTATGACATATGCCGACGGGATAAAAGAAATGTGGACATTTTGCTGAAAGGGAGTCGAAGGAAAAAGAGAGAGAGTGAAGATCGCAGGCTTCAAGCTATCCGGGAACAGCTCACGATCGAGAAGGGTAAAGTCTAATGCTTACCCAGACCCAAAGGATTGGGTTAATCAGCGGCACACTGTGCATTGTGGAGACGTGTCTGTCCTTCGTATGATCCATGGGTGTGGATTTCGTGACAGTCACTTTGTGAAATCGCTCTTCGTGAACTTCAGAACAGTATTCCTTGGCTGAGATCTTCAGTAACCGTTTCTTCGTTCGCTAGCCGTGGAATCTTTGGAATTCTTCGTGATTGCCTTGTCACTGCATTGTGAATCCACAAGTCTCTCCTCTCACCTATTTCGTGAATTACTTGGATTCTCTGAACTGCCACTTTAAGACTGTGCTTGAGTAAGATTTGTTAAGAACAGGTTCTAAGTTTGACTGTAAGTAAGCTATAGACGCATAACACTGTTAACTTCTGGTTAAGAAAGTAGTTTATTTAATTTTCTATGTTTTTGAGTAGATGAAAATAAATATAGTGGTTTTAATATTAAAACCTGACTCAATTTGTCATCTCTTGCTGCTGGTACGTTACAAAGTCATGACAGTTGTCACTCGATACAAAATGTTCCCATACACGAACGTCTGTCACCTGCCCTGCCTCATTCCCTAATAGATGATCCAGTATTGCACACTCTCTCGTCGGGACTTCTGCATACTGATGAAGGAAACTTTCCTGAACACATTTGACAAATGGTTTCCCATCAAGTCCTTTTACAGAATGGGATTCCCGGTCGATGTGGAAAGATTAAATCACCTACTATAACAACCTTAAGTTTCTTGCAACAGTCTGCAATTTCTTTGCAAATTTGTTCCTCTAATTCCCTAAGACTGTTGTGTGGTTTGTAATATACCCCATTAACATGATCAGAGATTAAGGGAGCTAGGGCTTTACTCTTTGGAGAGAAGGAGGATGAGAGGAGACATGATAGAAGTGTACAAGATAATAAGAGGAATAGATAGAGTGGATAGCCAGCGCTTCTTCCCCAGGGCACCACTGCTCAATACAAGAGGACATGGCTTTAAGGTAAGGGGTGGGAAGTTCAAGGGGGATATTAGAGGAAGGTTTTTTACTCAGAGAGTGATTGGTGTGTGGAATGCACTGCCTGAGTCAGTGGTGGAGGCAGATACACTAGTGAAGTTTAAGAGACTACTAGACAGGTATATGGAGGAATCTAAGGTGGGGGCTTATATGGGAGGCAGGGTTTGAGAGTCGGCACAACATTGTGGGCCGAAGGGCCTGTACTGTTCTATGTTCTATGTTCATATCTTTTTATTCCTCAGTTGCGCCCATAACGCCTCACTAGCTGAGTTCTCCAATCTGTCCTGACTGAGGACCGCCGTAACATTTTCTCTGACTAGTAACGCCACCCCTCTGTTACAAGGGATGAGGCGAACCCCATCGCAGGACACAGGCACGGAGATAGAGTTAGGATGCGGATGCGGATGTGAGTGTTGAACCACAAACTGGAGGGAGAGCAGGAAGGCAGGAAACAGGCAAAACGTGAAAGACTCAAAGAGACAGAGTCTCACAGTTGAACCTCGGAATTGAAGTCGAACTAGAAAATTTATCTTGACACGAAGAGGCTGAGTTTCTCAGGTAGTTCTCGATACTGAAGCAAGACTCAGAACCCACTTTCCTAAGCGGCCGGGAAACATTGATTACCACACAGGCAAAACCAACGATCTAGCAACTAGTGGGTGCTAAACTGGAGTTCTTATGCTGCAGGTCATGATGAAAACCAGGTGTATCGCCATTAAGGGAGATCAGGAGAAAATAGGGAATTAACGGTCAGAGCCGTGGCACAACCAAAGGGAATAGGAGCAAATGGGGAATTAACGGTCGGGACTGTGACACCCTCCTCCTTTTAATCCCTTTCACTCTGTTACATCTGAAACAACAGAAGCCTGGAATATTGAGCTTCCAGTCTTGCTCTCCTCAACCAAGTCTCACTAATGGCTACAACGTCATAATTCCAGGTGTTGATCCATGCCCTGAGCTCATCCAGCTTTCCTATGATACTTCTTGCATTGAAATATATGCAGCTCAGGATACCAGTCACACCATGCTCAACCTTTTCATTCCTGACTTTGTCGAAGGCCTTACCAACATCTGCCTTCACAACCTCTCCACTCACTGTTCTGGCAATCTGGTTCCCATCTCCTGCAACTCTAGTTTAAATCCCACTGTGCAGTTTTAACCAACCTTCCCACTAGGCTATCAGTCCCCCTCCAGTTCAGGGGCAAACCGACCCTTCTGTACAGGTCCCACCTTCCCCGCAAGAGAGCCCAATGATCCAAAAATCTTATAACCTCCCTCCTACACCAACTCCTTAGCCACATACTAAACTGTATAATCTTCCTAGTTCTGGCCTCACTAGCACGTGGCACTGGTAGCAATCCCGAGGTCACAACCCTGAAGGTCCTACCCGTTAACTTCGCTCCTAACTCCCTGAACTCACTTTGTAGAACTTCATCACTTGTCCTACCCATGACATTGGTATCTACATGGACTACAAGTCTGGCTGTTCACTCTCCCACTTAAGAATGCTGATGACTCGATCTGAGATATCCTGGGCTTTGGCATCTGGGAGGCAAGATGCCATCTGGGAATCCTGTTCTTGCCCACTGAACGATCTGTCTATTCCCCTAACTAAAGAATCTCCATTTACCACAGTGTCCCTCTTCTCCCTCCTTCCTGCCTGGCTCAGAAAACCATACTCAGTACCAGAGTCCCGACCACTGTGACTTTCCTCTGTTAGGTCAAACCCCCCCAACAGTATCCAAATTGATGTACCTGTTGTGGAGGGGGATGGCCACAGGGGTATTTTGCACTGGCTCCTTAACCTCTTTCCCCTTCCTGACTGTCACCCAGTTTCCTGTTTCCTGCACCTTGGGTGTAACTACCTCTTTATTTGTCCTCCATCACCCCTTCAGCTTCCCGAATGATCTAGAGTTCATCCAGTTCCAGTTCCAACTCCCCAACGCGGATTATGAGAAGCTGCAGCTGGATGCACTTCTTACAGTTGTGGTGGTCAGCGATACTGTGGGTCTCCCTAACTTCCCACAGACTGCGAGAGGAGCTGTGAGGGAGGGTTTAAAAATTTGGCAGAGGTAAGGGAACCAGAGTGATAGGGCTGAGGAAGGGGAAACAGAAATAAATCAAAGATAGCATGCTACAGAGATGATAGAACGGACAGGCAGGAGATGAGGCATAATCACAGCTAGTGGGATGAGTTACGGGGCAATAGAGGCATGGTACAGTTAAAACAGAAAGCAACAAATACTGGACTGAAAGTGTCACATGCAGCATAAGAAATAAAAGGGATGATCTTGAAATTCAGCTACATTTTGGCAAGTATGATGTTGTGGCCATCTCAGAAACTTGGCTAAAGGATGGATGCCATTGGGAGTTGAATGTCCAAGGATATACGGTGTATCAGAAAGATAGGTTAGTAGACAGACGGGGTGGTGTGGCCCTGTGTATAGGAAATAATATTAAATCATTAGAAAGGGATGACATAGGATCAGAAGGTGTAGAGTCTCTATGGGTTGAGTTAAGAAATTGCAAAGGCAAAAGGACCCTAATGGCAGTTGTATACAGGTCTCCAAACAGTAGCCAGGATGTGGATTACAAATTACAGGAGGAGATAGAAAAGGCATGTCAGAAGGGCAATGTCATGATAATCGTTGGGCATTTTAACATGAAAGTAGATTGAGAAAACCAGGCCAGTACTGGACCTCAAGAGAGAATTTGTAGAATGTCTAAGGGATGGCTTTTTAGAACAGCTTGTTGTTGAGCCTACTAGGGGATCAGTTGTGCTGGATTAGGTATTGTGCAATGATCTGGCGGTGATAAGAGAACTTAAGGTTAAGGAACCCTAAGGGAACAGTGATCACAATATGATTGAGTTCACTTTGAAATTTGAGAAGGAGAAACTAAATTCCAATGTATCATTATTTCAGTGGAATAAAGGAAATTACAATGGCATGAGAGGGGAACTGTCCAAGGTTGACTGGAAAGAGACACTAGCAGGAAGGACAGCAGAGCACCAATGGCTGGAGTTTCTGTGAAAAATGAGGGAAGTGCAAGACAGATATATTCCAAATAAGAAGAAATTTTCGAATGGAAGGACACTACCGTGGCTGACAAGTGATGTCAGAGGCAAAGTAAAAGCAAAAGAGAGGGCATACAAGGAAGCCAAAGCTAGTGGGAAGATAGAGGATTGGGGAGCTTTTAAAAACTTGCAGAAGGAAACTAAGAAGATCATAAGGAAGAAGAAGATGAATTATGAAAAGAAACTGGCGACTAACATCAAAGAAGATACTAAAAGCTTTTTTAAGTATATAAAGGGTGCAAGAGAGTTGAGGGTAGATATAGGAACAATAAAAAATGACGCTGGAGATATTGTAATGAGTGATGCAGAGATGGCAGAGGAACTGAATGCGTATTTTGCATCAGTCTTCACAGTGGAAAATGTCTGCAGTATATTGGACATTCAAGAGTGTCAGGGAAGTGAAGTATGTGCAGTGAAGATTACGACTGAGAAGGTGCTCAGGAAGCTTAATGATCTGAGGGTGGATAAATCTCCTGGACCTGATGGAATGCACCGTCAGGTTCTGAAGGAAGTAGCTGGAGAGATTGCGGAGGCATTAACGATGATCTTTCAAGAATCGATAGGTTCTGGCATTGTACCGCATGACTGGAAAATTGGAAATGGTACTCTGCTATTTAAGGAGGGTGGGAGGCGGCAGAAAGGAAACTATAGACCAGGAAGCCTGACATCAGTGGTTGGGAAGTTGTTGGAATCGATTGTTAGGGATGAGATTACAGAATACCCGGAAGCATATAACAAGATAGGCCAAAGCCAGCATGGTTTCCTGAAAGGAAAATCCTGCCTGACTAACCTACTGCAATTCTTTGAGGAAATTACAAGCAGGCTAGACAAAGGAGATGCAGTAGACGTGGTGTACTTGGATTTCCAGAAGGCCTTTGACAAGGTGCCACACATAAGGCTGCTTAGCAAGGTAAGAGTCCATGGAATTACAGAGGAGTTACTTGCATGGGTGAAACATTGGCTGTTCGGCAGAAAACAGAGTGGGAATAAAGGGATCCTATTCTGGCTGGCTGCCGGTTATCAGTGGATTTCCACAGGGGTTGCTGTTGAGACCGCTGCTTTTTACAATGTATGTCAATGATTTGGACTATGGGATTAATGGATTTGTGCCTGAATTTGCCGATGATACAAAGATAGGTGGAAGAGCAGGTAGTGTTGAGGAAACAGAGAGCCTGCAGAGAGACTTAGATAGTTTAGGGCAGACAACCCCAATAGGCAGACCGCGGGCCAGGTCCGGACCGTGAGAACTAAATGCCTGGACTGCGCCGACCCATTGGCACTTGCGTGAAAGCACCTGTCATAACATGTAAATAAAGCGTGCGCTGCTCTAATTTACTTCAACCTCATCCCACACCATACCCTTGACCTACACCCCCGTAGAGCGCGCGACCTACTGCGCACTCTCTACGGTCCTCAACTAGACAGCGGCATGCACCAGCTACCCGCCTGTCATCTAAGCGAATTGTTACCAGCAGTAAGTCACGAACCCTAAACCAAGAACAACATGGCCTGCGCGAAAAAGTGCAAAGTTGACCAGGAAAACCGTCAGTTCAAATCTGACTGGACCGATCAGTTTTGTTTTATTTTACCAGACCAGGCCAATGCTAAACCGATATGCTTAAGATGCATGCAGTCTGTAGCTGTCTGCAAATCAGAAAATCTAAAGCGGCACTTCAACACTCTGCATGCTGCCAGTTTTAATGCCAACTACGCTGCAAAATCAGATCAACGCAAACGAAAAATTGCAAATATGATAACATTACAAGCACTCTGTTTCTACTATCTGTAAATCAACATCTGCACAAGAGAGTGCAACAGCTGCATCACTGCATGTGTCATGGAATCTTGCCAAAGCTAAGAAGCTACTCGCTGATGCCAAGTTGATTAAAAACATGTACAATTGGTATGGTTGGCGAAGTTTTAAGTCATGATGAGAAAACCAAGAAAACGGTTGTGGAGCTGTTAAAGACAGCGCATTGTCAGCTAACACGGCAACAAGAAGAGCAGAAGTTTTAGCGGAGGAGTGCTTTTCCAATCTACTCACTGATTTGGAGAAAGCAGAAGCCATATCACTAGCCATAGACTTGTCTTGTGACTGAACCGATATGGAAGAGCTATCCGTGTTCGCAAGATTTTTTTGATGGGAAGACCTTTCGGGAAGAGCTACTTTGTTTGCTTCCTCTGCCTGGGCTCACAACTAGAGAAATAATTTTTAATGATTGACACGGTTATTTGAGAAGAATAGCTTGGATGTGAGCAAAATTGTGTCCGTTGTCACTAATGGGGCTCCGTCGATGGTGGGACAACACAAGGGCTTGGTAAGCAGGTTTGCTGCTGTTAACCCAGCACTCTTGGCATTTCATTGCATTATTCACATATCAATGTTGTGCGCTAAATTGTGTGGGGAAATGAAAAAGGTGATGGATACTGTGACGAAACTGGTAAATTTTGTTCCTGAGAGTTCTGGTCTGCAACATCGCCTTTTCGGAGCATTGCTGGAGGAAATGTCAGCGGAACACAAAGATCTTTTGCTGCATAATGATGTTCGCTGGCTGAGCAAAGGCCGTGTGTTGGAGAGGGTGTGCGACCTGCGCCATGAGCTTGTGTCATTTTTATCCAGCCTGCAGAGCTTAAAAAGCCCAAGGATTTAAGGGGTTTTTAAGTGACAACAAGGTGATGGCACATGTTCTTTTCTTGTGTGACGTCATGTCTCATCTAATTCAACTTAATCTGCAATTACAAGGCAACAACCACACTGTTGCAGACATGTACGAGGCGATTGAAGCTTTCCGGTCAAAGCTGAACCTTTTGGAGCGAGACACTCACGGGAGAAAGTTGCACTTTCCACGTCTGCGGGAGCATTGCGAGAAGAACGAAATGCGGGAGGATCCAGTGATGAAGGACTTCGTGACGAGCCTGGCAGAAAACTTCAGGGAAGGATTTGAAAGCTCTCCTAAACTCTCAGGTGACATCCTCCTCTTCCTGAGACAGCCGTTCTCCGTTTCAGCTGACGGCCAGTGGACTGCAGAGGCCAAAAGGCTGGTGCCTTCCATAGATGAGGCAACTCTTCAGAAGGAGGTTTTGGAAATGGGAACATCTGATTTGCTCAAAGCACAACACAAGGTCGTTGGGGTGAGTGTTGCATTAACGTGGTTCCCCAAGCTCAATTCAGAAACACGAGAGCTATTGCAATGCTCCTACTCGCACTGCTCCCCTCCATGTACACATGTGAGTCATCGTTTTCTTCAATGAACTCTATCAAGAACCAGGACAGGAACAGACTCTCCAATGCACACCTTGGCCAGTGCCTCAGGATTGCCATGACAGAATACAGGCCCGACATCGGAAGGGTTGCCTCACCCCGTTGCTGTCACTCCTCTCACTGATTGGTGAGTGAATCAATTTATGTTTGTCCATTTGTCAATCTTATTGTGGTATAATAATATTACAACAACAATAATACTGATAATTTCATTTATAGCTACACTTCATACTTCAAATGCTATATAGCTTAATTAAAAAGAACAAATAGATTAAATGAGAGAACAGAAACAGTGGAAAAGGCAGTACTACTAAAACTCTTTGTGCGGAAGAGAAGTGGTGAAGACTACCGTGTTTACAGAGTGTGTGTGTGTGTGTGTGTATATGTATTTTAAGTCCCAGATGAGTTCTCAATGTGACAGCTGACAGTTGTGATAGTTAGAGTCATAATTAAATAGTTGGTTTTGGACTTATTTTGTTTCAAGGGTGCATTTTTTTTTCTTGTGTGACCCACAACACAGGCTTTGAGAATCCCAGGCCTAAATTATTACTACTACTATTACTACTAGTAATAATAATAATAATGGAAATAGCAGCAACAACAACATCTGCCCATAAAACAATTTACTGGCGCGATGAAGAAAAACCCTGGACCCTTGGCTTGGCATGCTTGACATAACTTGGCCCTTGTGGAAAACTAATTGGGGAACCCTGGTTTAGGGGAATGGGCAAAGAAGTGGCAAATGAAATACAATGTTGGAAAGTGTATGGTCATGCACTTTGGTGGAAGAAATAAACGGGCAGACTATTATTTAGATGGGGAGAGAATTCAAAATGCAGAGATGCAAAGGGACTTGGGTGTCCTCGTGCAGCGTTATGCACAATAGGCTGCGATTTAAACAGAGAGAGGAGAAATGGATTAAAAATTCTATATCTGAATGCACGAAGTGTCAGAAATAAGGCGGATGAGCTTGAAGCTCAGGTGCGAATGGGTAACTATGATGTTGTTGGGATAATGGAGACATGGCTGCAGGGGGATCAGGCCTGGGAATTGAATGTACAGGGGTATACATGCTATCGAAGGGACAGAAAGGTGGGCAGAGGGGGTGGGGTGGCCCTGTTGGTGAGGAATGAGATTCAATCCCTTGCAAGGGGGGACATAGAATCAGGAGAAGTAGAGTCAGTGTGGATAGAACTGAGGAACAGTAAGGGAAAAAAGACCCTAATAGGTGTTATCTACAGGCCCCCAAACAGTAGCATGGATATTGGATGCAAGTTGAATAGGGAGTTAACAATGGCATGTGGCAAAGGAAACGTCGCAGTAGTTATGGGGGTTTCAACATGCAGGTGAACTGGGAAAATCAGGTTGGTACTGGACCCCAGGATAGGGAGTTTGTAGAGTGCCTACGGGATGCATTTTTGGAGCAGCTTGTACGAGAGCCGACCTGGGATAAGACTATTCTGGATTTAGTGTTGTGCAATGAACAGGATTTGATAAGTGATCTTGAAGTAAAGGAGCCATTAGGAGGTAGTGACCATAATATGATAAGTTTTTATCTGCAAGTTGAGAGGGATAAGGGCAGATCAGAAGTGTCAGTATTGCAGTTGAACAAAGGAGACTATGGAGTCATGAGGGAGGAGCTGGCCAAAGTTGACTGGTCGAATATCCAAGCAGAAAAGACAGTGGAACAGCAATGGCAGGTATTCTTGGGAATAATGCATAGGGTGCAAAATCAGTTCATCCCCCAGAGAAGGAAGGATTCAAAGGGGGGAAAGTGGCCACAGTGGTTGACAAAGGAAGTCAGAGATAGCATAGCATTAAAAAAGAAGTATAACAGAGATAAGGTGAATGGGAAGACGGATGATTGGGAAATTTTTAAGAAGCAACAGAACTTAACTAAAAAGGCAATATGGGGAGAAAAAATGAGGTATGAACACAAGGTAGCTAGGAATATAAAGGTGGATAGCAAAAGTTTTTTTAGGTATGTGAAGAGAAGGAAGATAGTAAAGAACAATGTTGGGCCCTTGAAGAATGAATTGGGAGAAATTGTTATGGGAAACAGAGAAATGGCAGACGAATTTAATAAGTACTTTGGATCTGTGGCAGACGAATTTAATAAGTACTTTGGATCTGTCTTCACTAGGGAAGACACAAGCAATCTCCCAGATGTATGGATGGGCCAAGGACATAGGGTAACAGAGGAACTGAAACAGATTGACATTAGGAAGGAAACGGTGATGAGTAGACTGATGGGACTGAAGGCTAACAAATCCCAGGTCCAGATGGTCTGCATCCGAGGGTACTAAGGGAGGTGGCTCTGGAAATTGCGGATGCATTGGTGATCATTTTCCAATGTTCCTTAGATTCAGGATCAGTTCCTGAGGATTGGCAAATGGCTAATGTTATCCCACTTTTTAAGAAAGGAGAGAGGGAGAAAACAGAGAACTATCGCCCTGTTAGCCTAACATCAGTAGTGGGGAAGATGCTAGAGTCCATTATTAAAGATGAAATAGCAGCATATCTTGATAGCAGTGATAGGATTGGCCCGAGCCAGCATGGATTTACCAAGGGCAAATCATGCTTGACTAATCTATTGGAGTTTTTCGAGGATGTAACCAGGAAGATAGACGCAGGAGATCCAGTGGATGTGGTGTACCTTGACTTTCAGAAGGCATTCGATAAGGTACCACATAGGAGATTTGTGGGTAAAATCAGAGCTCATGGCATTGGGGGGAGGATATTGACATGGATAGAAAACTGGTTGGCAGATAGAAAGCAAAGGGTGGCAGTGAATGGGTGTTTCTCAGAATGGCAGGTGATGACTAGTGGGGTGCCACAGGGCTCGGTATTGGGACCACAGCCGTTTACGATTTACGTCAATGATTTAAAGGAAGGCATTGTGAATAACATCAGCAAGTTTGCTGATGATACTAAGCTGGGTGGCAGTGTGACATGTGATGAGGATGTTAGGAGAATTCAAGGTGATTTAGATAGGCTGGGTGAGTGGGCAGCAACTTGGCAGGTGGTGTTCAATGTGAATAAGTGTGAGGTTATTCACTTTGGGAGCAAGAACAGGAAGGCAGATTATTATCTGAACGGTGTGGAGTTAGGTAAGGGTGAAATACAAAGAGATCTAGGAGTACTTGTTCATCAGTCTCTGAAGGTGAATGAGCAAGTGCAGCAGGCAGTGAAGAAGGCTCATGGACTGTTGTAAAGCAAATCTCTTACTAACTCTTCCTTCAGTTAGTCCTGACGAAGGATCTCGGCCTGAAATGTCAACTGTACCTCTTCCTAGAGACGCTGCCTGGCCTGCTGCGTTCACCAGCAACTTTGATATGTGTTGTTAATGGAATGTTGGCCTTTATTACAAAGGGAATTGAGTACAAGAGCAAGGAAATCCTTTTGCATTTGTACAGGGCCCTGGTGAGACCACACCTGGAGTATTGTGTGCAGTTTTGGTCTCCAGGGTTAAGGAAGGACATCCTGGCTGTGGAGGAGGTGCAGCGTAGGTTCACTAGGTTAATTCCTGGGATGTCCAGACTGTCTTACACAGAGAGGTTAGACAGACTCTGGAATTAAGGAGATTGAGGGGGGGATCTGATTGAGAAATATAAGATTATTAAGAGATTGGACAAGATAGAGGCAGGAAATATGTTCCAGATGCTGGGAGAGTCCAGTACCAGAGGGCATGGTTTAAGAATAAGGGGTAGGTCATTTAGGACAGAGTTGAGGAGGAACTTCTTCTCCCAGAGAGTTGTGGAGGTGTGGAACACGCTGCCTCAGAAGGCAGTGGAGGCCAATTGGAGCTAGATAGGTATCCTATGGATAGGGGAATCAAGGGTTATGGGGACAAGGCAGGAACCGGGTATTGATAGTAGATGATCAGCCATGATCTCAGAATGGCGGTGCAGGCTCAAAGGGCCGAATGGTCTACTTCTGCACCTATTGTCTATTGTCTAAAGGTTAACCTCCAGGTTGAGTCGGTTGTGAAGAAGGTGAAGCAATGTTGGCATTCATTTCTAGAGGTATAGAATATAAGAGCATTATGTGACATTGAGGCTCTGTAAGGCACTCGTGAGACCACACTTGGAGTATTGTGCACAGGTTTGGGCTCCTTATTTTAGAAAGGGTATACTGACATTGGAGACGGTTCAGAGAAGATTCAGGAGAATGATTCCAGGAGTGAAAGGGTTACCATAAGAGGAACGTTTGGCAGCTCTTGGGCTGTATTCCCTGGAGTTCAGGAGAATGAGGGGGGATCTCATAGAAACATTTCAAATATTAAAAGGCCTGAACAGATTAGATATGGCAAAGTTATTTCCCATGGTAGGGGAGTCCAGGACAAGAGGGCAAGACTTCAGGATTGAAGGGCAGCCATTTAGAACTGACTGGAAGAATTGGATCAGCCATGATTGAATGGCGGAGCAGACTCGATGGCCCAAATAGCCTACTTCTGCTCCTATATCTTATGATCATTCCACCATCCTGCCTGGCATCTTTAATGTCCCAGCTGAGCAGATATAAAGAAGAGAATAACAAAAACTTAATGTCAGCTTTTCTTTTCTTTCTCTGACTGAAGCCTCTCTTTGCAGAAGCCTCAATATCACCACTCTGACTCTGTCCATAGATGACAACCACTGCGATGATAGCTACTGTGCTTGCTTCTGCATTCCTTTAATTTCCTCTTGTTAATCAATCCCAAACACAGAGCGGTTGTTGGTCAAAGCTCTGTTACGCTGGCGTACCCTGCTGCTGCCTTTTCCTACTTGAGCAGTGGAAGTGTGTGGAATCACCTCCACTCCAACTTCCAATGTCAGGATTGGTCGCTGGTGAAAACTCTATTACTCTGCTATGCCCTGCTGCTGCTTTTTCCTATTTGGGCAGTGAATTTGAGTGAAATCCTGTTCCCTCAAGCTTCTGATGTATAGATTGGTCACTGGTGAAAGCTCTATTCAATCAATGAAGGATCTCGCTGAAACTTGTTGAACCTTGAAAAGTCTAGATACAGTGGACATGGAGGGGGGAGTGTAGGACATAAGGACTAGAGGGAGGTGCATTTGGAATGGAATTCATTGCCACAGACAGCAGTGGAGGTCATGTTACTGGGTATGTTTAAAGCGGACATTGATAGATCCTTGATTTGTCAGGAGGTCAAAGGTACGGGGAGAATGCAGGAGAACAGGATTGAAAGGGATAATAAATCAGCTATGAGGGAATGGTGGAGCAGACTTAATGAACTAAATAGCCTAATATGCTCCGATGTCTTATGGCTTAAACACAGACTGACATACAGCTTTGTGCAAAAGAAGACAAATTGCACAAATAGAAAAAATACTGAGAAGGTGAGTTCCAAGTGAGTTCCAAGTTTTGGAACAGTTCAGGAGTTGAAGTGAGTGAAGTTCAGAGATGAGATTGGATAGAAGCTCACGAGTTGTGATGCACTTATGATCATTCTGGAGGTCTCCCTGTCCAGTCCGTTCTCCCAGCCTGGTGGACTCCACACCTGGAAGCAGATAACAGTGAAAATTGATGACCAGTGTGTACATTGCTAGTTTCAACATTCAGGATTGTTTAATGCCATTTCCTGAACACAAGTGTAAGGAGAACAAAATAATTTTTACTGCAGAACTGATGAAGCACAAGAAAACACAAATAAGATAAAAAATATGATAATAAAAACACAATAAATATAAATACATCAGATGGCTTATACACATAGACTGATTATATGTACATGAGGTAACACTCAGCACAGGAGTGTCTGTACATAAGGTGACTGACAGGAAATGATAAAGTAGTGGTGGTTGGGGGTGTGGAGGTGTTGATCAGCCTTACCGCTTGATGAAAGTAACCGTTTTGAGTTTGGTGGTCCTGGTGGGCATAGATGACAGACTGCGGCCAGTGATCAAGGAGAGTGCCTTGATCCAAAGCTGGCTAAGTTTCATTGTCTCAGCCAATGAAAGAGCTGTGGGGTGGAAATCATAGCTGGGCTCTTGGCAAAGATTCAGCAATAAGCAAAGAATTCCTGATGAAAACTGCAACAAAATTCCCAATGAACTTCAGATTCAGATTTATTTATCACACGTACATTGAAACATACAGTGAAGTGTGTCATTTGCATTAACAACCAACACTTAAGAAGGCGTATGGTGTGTTGGCCTTCATCAACTGTGTGATTGAGTTCAAGAGTCGTGAGGTAATGTTACAGCTATATAAGACCTTAGTTAGACCCAGCTTGGAGTACTGCGTTCATTTCTGGTCTCCTCACTACAGGAGGGATGTGGATACCATAGAGAGAGTGCAGAGGAGATTTACAAGGATGTTGCCTGAACTTGAGAGCACCCCTTATGAGAATAGGTTGTGTGAACTCGGCCTTTTCTCCTTGCAGCGAAGGGGGATGAGAGGTGACCTGATAGAGGTGTATAAGATGATGAGAAGCATTGATTGTGGGCATAGTCAGAAGCTTTCTCCCAGGGCTGAAATAGTTAACACTAGAGGGCACCGTTTTAAGGTGCTTGGACGTAGGTACAAGGGGCATGTTAGAGGCAAGTTTTTCACACAAAGAGTGCTGGGTGTCAGCGACAGTGGTAGAGGTGGATAAAATAGGGTCTCTTAAGAGACACTTAGATAGATACATGGAGCTTAGAAAAATAGAGGGCAATGCGGTAGGGAGATCCAAGGCAGCTTCTAGAGCAGTTTACATGGTTGGCACAACATTGTGGGCCGAAGGGCCTGTAATGTGCAGTAGGTTTCTATGTTCTATATTCTAACATGACTAAGGATGTTCTGGGGGCAGCCCACAAGTATGGCCACACATTCTGGCATCAACACAGCATTCCCACGATCCTCGGCAGAACAACACAGAACATAACAAACCACGTTCCTTCCTTCCATCCAACACACACACACACACACACACACACACACACACACACACACACACAAAGAGTTCTCTAATCCCAGTCATGTCTGCTTTCAGCCTCCAGTTAACTCGCAGATTTGCAGAAAATGGGCCTTCAACTTCTCGAGCAGAATCTCAGAAAATCACAGACCCAGCCATTGGGCCTTAATTTCTGGACTTCTGATTGACTTTTGGTCTCTGATCTGAACTTCTGATTGAACCTGAATGAAGTCTGAACTCCAGGGCTCAAAGGCCGGTCTCGTCGATGACAGGACCTGAACACGAATCTCAAACTTGGAACTCTCACTTAAGATACAAATGATAATGATTAAATGGGCAGTGAAATGATAGATGGAACTTGAGCCTACAGCGGTGATGCACTCGGGAGCGAGTCCGACAGGGGTGATGTACTCGGGAGTGAATCTGACAGGGATGATGTACTCGGGAGTGGCCGACAGCGGTGATGTACTCGGGAGTGAATCCCTCGGGAGTGAGTCCGACAGGGGTGATGTACTCGGGAGTGAGTCCGACAGGGGCGATGTACACGGGAGTGAGTCCGACAGGGACGATGTACTCGGGAGCGAGTCCGACAGGGGTGATGTACTCGGGAGTGAGTCCGACAGGGGTGATGTACTCGGGAGGGAATCCGACAGGGGTGATGTACTTGGGAGTGAGTCCGACAGGGGTGATGTACTCGGGAGTGAGTCCGACAGGGGTGATGTACTCGGGAGGGAATCCGACAGGGGTGATGTACTCGGGAGTGAGTCTGACAGGGGTGATGTACTCGGGAGCAAATCCGACAGGGGCGATGTACTCGGGAGTGAATCCGACAGCGGTGATGTACTCGGGAGTGAATCTGACAGGGGAGATGTACTCGGGAGTGAATCCGACAGGGGCGATGTACTCGGGAGTGAATCCGACAGCGTTGATGTACTCGGGAGTGAGTCCGACAGGGGTGATGTACTTGGGAGTGAGTCCGACAGGGGAGATGTACTCGGGAGTGAATCCGACAGGGGAGATGTACTCGGGAGTGAATCCGACAGGGGTGATGTACTCGGGAGTGAATCCGACAGGGGTGATTTACTCGGGAGTGAATCCGACAGCGGTGATGTACTCGGGAGTGAGTCCGACTCGGGAGTGAATCCGACAGGGCTGATGTACTCGGGAGTGAGTCCAATAGTGGTGATGTACTCGGGAGTGAGTCTGACAGGAGTGATGTACTCGGGAGTGAGTCCGACAGCGGTGATGTACTCGGGAGTGAATCCGACAGGGGTGATGTACTCGGGAGTGAATCCGATAGGAGTGATGTACTCGGGAGTGAATCCGACAGGGGCGATGTACTTGGGAGTGAATCCGACAGGGGTGATGTACTCAGGAGCGAATCCGAAAGAGGTGATGTACTGGGGAGTGAATCCGACCGGGGTGATGTATTTCATCGTCGTAAGGTCGCATCTGGAATTTCCAGTTGGCGGACGATTTCCCTCCACGCCGTTCTGTCCCACACTTGTCCATAACATCCCTAGTCTTGTCCAGCTTGGTCCAATCCTTGATGTTATCTAGCCACGTCGTTCTTTGCCTTCCTCTTCCTTTCTTTCCCTCCACCTTTCCATATAGCAAGTCCGACAAGATGTTATCCCTCCACGTAACGTGTCCACAATAAGCAACTTTTAACTTCATAATCTTCTCCAGCAATATCTGTGGTCTATCAACTTCGGACAAAACCCTTTCATCTGAAACTTTCTCTACCCAGCTGATCTTCAACATTCATCAATAGCACCACATTTCAGAAGCATTAATTCATTTCATGTCATCCTTCTTCAGGGTCTGTGTTTCTGATCCATATCTCAGCACTGACCACACGTAACACTTGAGGAAGCGGATTCTACTTTGGATGTCTACCTTCCGATTGCATAGTAGATCTTTTAGCTTCATGAACTGGGTCTTAGCCATACCTATTCTCCTTCTGATCTCAACTCACATCTTCCGTCATCTGTCAGACAGCCGCCAAGATACTCAAACTTTGCACCTGTTCAATGTCTTGTCCATTCACTTGTAACGATACCATCATGAATGAGTCTTTAGTGTTTGTTTTGCTTACCACCATCGATTTTGTTTTCTTCGGGCTGATTTTAAGTCCGTCTTCAAGGCTTTTCTTATTCACTTTATTCAGCATAATTTGCAGTTCGCATTCGCTGTCAGTTAACAATGCGGTGTTGTCCGCATACCTGATTTCACCCACCTTCCGGCCTCCGATTGGAATACCTGTCTCCTGATGGTCACATTCCCGAAAAATCCATTCTCCGTAGAGGTTGAACAAATCCCACGATCCAACACGCCTGGTTTAATACATGCCCATGGTGATAGCTCATTTTCTACCCTGACTGCCGCTTTCTGTTTCCAATACGTTCCTTATTATCTAAACATTCTCCCATCCCAGATCATACTTGTTCAGCACCTCTATTATTTTCTTGTGTCTTACTTTACCAAAAGCCTTTTCATAGTCAATAAAGCATAAGTAGATGGTCTTTTGTGCCTCAATGCATCTCTCCATGATGTTTCTCATCGCAAATATTCCTTCACTTTTTCCTGAGCCTTTACGAAAACCAAACTGCATTTCTCCAATTTCATGGCTGATTGTACCTTTCATTCTGCCGAACACTATTTTCAACAGTAGCTTGACGCAGTGAGACATTATGCTTATCGTCCTGTGTTTGTTACATTTTATCGTCCTTGGCTTTTTTGGTAAGGCGATAAATACCGATTTCAGAAAGTCCTCCAGAAGATTTCCTGTCATATAACTGTTGTTTAATATCGCTAAAAGGTTCGTTTTTCCCTTCGGACCAAGTGATTTCAGAATTTCAGTGGAAATCTTATCTTCACCGGCCGCCTTTCTGACTTTTAGACTCCAAATCGCACTTTCCATCTCTGACATCAATATTTTAGGTTGATTAGTCATTTGATTTAATTCTGGTAAATCCTCAATCCTGCTATCTTCAAATAATTCTGAGATGTACTCAACCCATCTGTCCATGATCTCTTCCTTTTCATAGCATGGATTACCACTACTGTCTTCGACACACACAGCTGATGGCATGGTCCTCTTTAATTTCGTCATATCCTTTACCTTTTGGTGAAGGCCCCTATAATCATAACTTCGTTCATACTGCTCAATTTCTTCGCACTGTTCATTCATCCAATTCTCTTTCGCTTCCTTACATTTTCTTTGAATCAAGCGGTGTAGGGCTTTGTATTGTTCATTATCCCGATGTTTCACTTTTCTTCTTTCTTCAGTTAACTTTCTCAGCTCATCGGTGAACCAAGGGTTATGTCTTTTGCTCTTTTTCCAAAAACCCAAAGTCTTTTCCGCAACTTCTGTCACTGTTGTTTTAAACTCTTCCCATATGCTCTCCACTGCCATGTTGCTACACTCGTCATCTTAAGACTGAAAATCTATTCTCCGTTTCGACCAAATATTCGATCTTTTTTGCTTCATCCGTAATGAGTAAATCAAAATCTATCTTATTTGGTGGTTTGGCCTTTCTCATCTTCTTCAAATGCACACTCATGTCCAATACCACAGGGTTGGGATCTGTATAACAGTCGGCACCAGGGTAAGTTTTCACCTGCTTCCCTCCATTCCTGAATCAATTGGTACTAAAATATAGTCAATTTGGTTTTTTACTGACCCATCAGGACTGGTCCATGTGTACAGTCTCTGTTTTGGCAGACTGTACCAGGTGTTCGCAATCATTAGTTTGTTAGTTTTTACAAATTCGACCAGTCTTTCTCCACGGTCATTTCTTTCCCCAAGTCCGAAGGGTCCTACAGTCAAAACTTCTCTTGCGTGGCCAGCTTTGGGATTAAAATCACCAAGAATCACAGTTACTTCATTGTTTTTAGTCTTTTTCATTAGCCTTTCAACTTCTCCGCAGACCATATCGACTTCATGATCGTCATAGTCCGTGGTTGGCATATAGACCTGTATGACGTTAATGTCTAATGGTTTAGCCGAGATTTTAATCATCATCACTCTTTTGTTAATGGATTCACTGCCTTTGATAGTTCTTGCTGTTTCCTTGTCTACCAAAATTCCAACTCCGTGCTTACGTTCACTTCCTCCTGAATAGGTCAATTGGTATCCATCATCCCTTTTGAGCTATCCCCCCTCCCCCCCCGTCCATCTGGTTTCACATAGTCCATGTTTGTTTATCTTCAGTCTTTTCATTTCCATAACCACGTTTTCTAGTTTACCTCGTATAAGAAGAGATCTAATATTCCACGTAGCTATCCTGACATGAGGTTTTCACTTGATGACAACCCTGGTAGCCTCATTCCTACCGTTGCCGGACGCGACTCCATTACTGTTATTCGTGGCTCTGTTAACGTCGTTGTTTTGATCCTTTATTGAGACTGACATATTGGGAAATCATGTCCTTGGCAGGTTACAGCAGTGGTTTGCCTTTACCTTCTGCCGGGTGAGTTTAACGAGATCGCCACCTCTCTTCTTGGTAGATCATCTGCTTGCAAAGCAACCATTGTCTTCCAAGGTTGTAGCTCTTCCGCCGTCCCCACCAGTCTCCTGCTGGGTCCGCTGTTGGCCATCGCTCGTAACCCCGAGCAAGGGACCCTTACCAGGCGCTACCAGCCGGGTCAGCTGGATCTGGGGCGAATCGCAAGGGAAGGGGCGACCACACCCTTAGGCCAACTTAAGGCCCTGCTACACAGGTTTACTTGACACAAATACAAAAAATTAAAAGTTAAAAATTAAAATGACAGCAAATAAAACTTCATTAATGAGGGTAATGTGGGAGGATACCCGAGCTTCGCAGCACCACGCCACCTCTTCTGGGTCGGCCCGGTGAAAGTTGAAGTCATTGGTGGTACTGTCCCACTCCTTTTTGGAGGCCCGGACACTGGAGAGGCCGCTCCCCAGCCCGGAGGGAGCCGACGCCCAGCCCCGGCACACAGAGACACCCGCGGCCCCAGGACAAGTATAGGTGGGGCCTCCGCAGCCTTGGCGCCGCGCTTCCGCTTCACTTGAGAAATGGCAGCCGCGTAACAAACAACAGCCAAGGGCAAAACTCCTGAATCTCTAGACCCCACCTTGCCGGTGTTTGCTGTCCCTCCGGTGGTCTGTGGGACAGTGTTCTGTCACTCAGTTCCGTGTGCAGAGCCCTGATACTGCCCAGTGGGAGCAGAGAGGCCCACTGGGACACAGCGGCCCGCTGGGAGCAGAGCGGCCCACTGGGAACAGAGCGGCCCACTGGGAGCAGAGCGGCCCTCTGGGAACAGAGCGGCCCACTGGGAGCAGAGCGGCCCTCTGGGACAGAGCGGCCCACTGGGAGCAGAGCGGCCCTCTGGGACAAAGCGGCCCACTGCACTCACACTAGCTTGGGATGAAAAAGGGTAGAACGCGAGTCCTTCATTGAGGGCATGTTGATGTTTGTGAAACTTCGGTGTTTGCAGGGTAGTCGGGGATGACAATTGATGACAACCAGTACTACCTACAGTGGCAGAGGTGACCCAGTAGCAAAGCGGTTAACGTAACGCTTTACAGTGCCGGTGACCCAGCTTTTGTTTAAAGATTGGTTTCATTTCTCACATACAGTACTGTGCAAAAGTCTGAGACATATATATAGCTAGAGTGCCTGAGACTTTTGAAGAGTACTGTAGCGATTTACTGTTTTGCAGGATACTGTTGCAGTAAAATCAAAACAAGTTTCATGACATATGTGAGTGATGACAGACATGATTCTGATATGGGTCTCTAATATGGTCTGGGAGTGGGAAGGGGACACAGACAGGGAGAGGACAATTATGGTCCGGAAAAGGAGAAGGGAGAGGTGAGGGAACAGGAAGGACCAGAGTGACATGGTGGGGGGTGTGTGTAAAATTAGCTGAAAGTTAGATAAATTAATGTTCATGCCATCAGGCTGGAGGCTACCCAGGTGGAATATGAGGTGTTGCTCCTCCAGACTGAGTTTGGCCTCATTCTGGCAGTGGAGGTCAGGCTGCATCTGGACTTAAACTGATCTGGAGATACAAAATACTGCAGGTGCCAAAATGTAGAGCAAAAGAAATGCTGGAGGAACTCAGTGGGTCAAGCAGCATCTGTGGAGGCAGAGGGAGGGTCAAGGTTTAGGGCAGCAACCCTACAACAAGATTAAATTGATAGATTTGATCTTACCCTTGACATTAACCAACCAGCTTCGTGATTGGTCATTCCCAACAAGTAGGGGACCACAGTCATTTCTTTGGCTTCAAAGACCTGCTCGGCATTTTTCGTTAGGAAGATCCCATCCACCACTATAGGTGAAATCATCTGTTTGGAAAAATAAGGCAGAAAAGTTTAACTGGGGCATTCAGTGTCAAAAACAGAGCAGAATAGTTCAAACACGAGATGGATTTACACACTCCCCTGAATACGAAGCTTTCTTTGGTCAAGAAAGCACAACAGCATGCTGAGGAGATTGAGACATAAAAGGTCCCTCCTGACCAGCTGCATCACCATCTGGTTTGGGAATTGCAAGGCATCTGAACACAAGTCTCGACAAAGGGTTGAAAGGACGACTGAGAGGATCATTGATTGATCTACTTAGTGATACACTGTGGATTAGGCCCCACAGCCCTTCCAGCCTTGCTGCCCAGCAACCCCTGACAAACCCGAGCTAAATCATGGGACAACTTACAATGACCAGTTAACCTACCCTGTACGTCTTTGGACTGGGGGTGGGGGAAGAGAACTGGAGACCCAGAGAAAAATCACATCTTCCTCGGGGAGGACGTACAGAACTCCTTGCAGAATGGCACCAGGATTGAACGCCGAGCCCCAGAACACACCAAGGTGTAATAATATCACACTAACAGCTACGCTACATCGATGTCTCATTCCTGCCCATCAGAGATATTCATCAGGAGCGCTACGTACACAGGGCTCTTAACATTCTGAATGATCCCTCCCATCCGTCCAACAGTCTCTTTGACTCCCTACCATCAGGCAGGAGGTACAGTAGCATTAGGACGAGACCTGTTTGGATGGGAAACAGCTTCTTCCCCTAGGCTGTGTGAGACACCTGAACTCACTACCACCACCCAGGCCTCATCACGTATGAAGTGCCAGTCGTGTTAAACTGTTTACAATTTAAACTTGTGTCTTAAACCATCTTATTATTTGTTAATATATGTGTGGTAATATTACTTTGTGTTGTATCTAAATTATAGAAAGAGGTAGTTACACCCAAGGTGCAGGACACAGGAAACCGGGTGACAGCCAGCAAGGGGAAAGGGGTTAAGACCAGTACAGAGTAACCCTGTGGCCATCCCCTCAATAACACATATTTCACTGTGGATACTGTTGGGGGGGGGTGTGACCTAACAGAGGAAAGTCACAGTGGTCGGGTCTCTGGCACTGAGTCTGCCTCTGTGACTCAGGAGGGAAGGGGCGGGGGAAGAAGAGGCACGCTGTGGTGGTAAGGGATTCATTAGTTAGGGAAACAGACAGGAGGTTCTGTGGATGAGAACAAGAGTCCTGAATGATATGTTGCCTCCAAGGTGCCAGGATCCTGGACATCTCAGATCGAGTCCTCAGCATTCTGAACTGGAAGGATGAGCAGCCAGAAGTCGTGGTCCATGTAGATACCAATGGCATGGGTAGGACGAGTGATGAGGTTCTGCAAAGTAAGTTCAAGGAGTTATGTGCTAAGTTAAAGGGCAGGACCTCCAGGGTTGTGATCTCAGGATTGCTACCCATGCCATGTGCCAGTGAGGCCAGAATTAGGAACATTATATAGTTTAATACATGGCTAGGGAGTTGGTGTAAGGTGGGGGGGCATAAGATTTTTGGATCATTGGGCTCTCTTCTAGGGAAGGTGGGACCTGTACAGAAGAGATGGCTTGCACCTGGACTGGAAGGGGACTAATATCCTAGTGGGAAGGTTAGTTAGAGCTGCACGGTGGGATTTAAACTAGAGTTGCAGGGGGATGGGAACCAGAGTGCCTAAACAGTTGGCGGAGAGGTTGTGAATGCAGATGTTGGTAAGACCTTAGACAAAGTCAGGAATGAAAAGGTTGAGCATGGTGCAGCTGGTGTCCTGAGCTGCGTATATTTCAATGCAACAAGTATTTTAGGAAAGGTATTTTGGGATAGTGCTAAAGATGAGGTAGCTGGTTGACAAACAGAGGCAATGTGTAGCGAGGAGAAGCTGTAGACAGGGCAAATTTACAGCCAACAGAATGAGTTGCAATGTAAAAGATGGACAATATTGAAGAGAGTGAATACAGGACTGAAGAAGTTATATTTGACTGTGCGCAGTATACAGAATAAGGTAGATGAACTTGTAGGTATGATGTTCTGGGCATCACTGATGGGCTGAAAGAAGATTATAGCTGAGAGCTTAATGTCCAAGGATACACATTGTATTGAAAGAACAGGCTGGAATGCAGAGAGGGTGGCATTGTTTTGTTGGTAAAAAAAAAATCATATTATTAGAAAGAGGTGACATAGGGTTGGGAGGTGTTAAAACTTTGTGGATAGAGCTAAGGAACTGTAAGGGTAAAAAGACCTTGATGGGAGTTGTATACGTACCCCCCAAACAGTCTACAAATATGGTCTACAAATTACAACAGGATATAGAAAATGCATGCCAAAAGGGCAATTTTGCAATTGTCATGGGGGATTTCAATATGCATGTAGAGTGGGAAAATCAGGTTGGTGTTGGATTACAGGAGGGGGAATTTCTAGAGTGCCTGCAAGATGGCTTTTCAGAGCAGCTCGCGGTTGAGCCCATTAGGGGATCAGCTATTCAGGACTGAGTGTTGGGCAATGAACTGGAATTGATCAGAGAGCTGAAGGTAAAAGAACCCTTAGGGGAAGTGATCATAATATGATCAAATTCACCCTGAAATTTGAGAAGGAGAAGTTAAAGTTAGATGCATCAGTATTACAGTGGAGTAAAGTGAACTACAGAGAGGAGTTGGCCAGAATTGATTGGAAAAGAACACTGGCAAGGATGATGGCAGAGCAGCAAGGGCTGGAATTTCTGGAAGTATTTCAGAAGGCACAGGATATATACATCCCAAAGAGAAAGAAGTATTCTAAAGGAAAGGTGTCAGAACTGTGGCTAACAAGAGAAGTCAAAGCCAACATTAAAGCCAAAGAGAGGGCATATAATAGAGCAAAAATTATTGGGGAATTAGAGGATTGGGAAGCTTTCAAATACCAACAAAAGGCAACTAAAAAGTAATTAAGAAGGTAAAGCTGTAAGGTAAGTTAGCTAATAATATTAAAGAGGATAGGGAAAGTATCTTCAGATCCATAAAGTGTAAAAGAGAGGTGAGAGTAGCTTTCAGTATTAGCTGGAAAATGATGCTGGAGAGGTAGTAATGGAGGACAATGAAATGGCAGATGAACTGAATTACTATTTTACATCAGTCTTCAATATGGTGGAACTTCCAGGAGTCAGGGGTCATTAAGTGTGTGAAGTTGTCATACGTAGAAAGAAAGTTCTTGGGAAACTGAAAGGTCTGATAAATCAGCTGGACCAGATGGTATACACAGAAGGGTTCGGGAAGAAGTGGCTGAAGAGATCGTGGAGTTATTAGTAATGATCTTTCAAGAATCACTGGATTTTGAAATGGTTCCAGAAGACTGGAAAATTGCAAATGTCACTCCACCCTTCAAGAAGGGAAAGGGGCAGAAGAAAGGAAACTAGTCTGGCCTCAGTGGTTTGGAAATCATGGGAGTCAATTATTAAGCATGAGGTCTCAGTGTACTTGGAGGCACATGATAAAATAGGACATCGTCAGCATGGTTTCCTCAAGGGAAAGTTTTGCCTGACAAATCTATTGGAATTCTTTGAAGAAAGTACAAGCAGGATAGACAATGGAGAATCAGTAGATGTTCTGTACTTGGATTTTCCGAAGGCCTTTGACAAAGTGCCACACTTGAGGCTGATTAAGAAGCTATGAGCCTGTGGTATTACAGGAAAAATTCAGCAGAGATAAAGCAATGGTAGGAGGCAACAAGTGGGAACACAGGGAGTCTTTTCTGGTTGGCTGCTGGTGACTAGTGGTTTTCCACAGGGGTCTGTGTTGGGTTCGATTCTTTTTGCGTTGTATGTGAATGATTTGGATGGACTTGATGGCTTTGTTGCAAAGTTTGCAGGGGATATGCAGATAGGTAGAGGGGCAAGTAGTTTTGAGGAAGTAGAGAGGCTACAAGTGATTGGCCGAGTTAACTACAACTTGATTGAAAAATCATGCACCAATTGCATGCCACATTCCCTGCAATGAAGCCAACTGAAAGTGAATTAAGGAAGGTTCTGGATGATGCCACAACTGTCTCCTTGCCGAACACCATGAACCGTTGTGTAAAAGAGGACAAACAGGTATTGGTGCCAATCTTTGTGCCTCTGGCTTGAAAGCACATTGGACCAAGGATGGACCAGGCTTCTCAGAGGAAGTGTGAAAGTGACGAAAGCAGTGGTCCGACTATAACAGTTTTTATAGGCAACAAATATGAGAAAGCTTCTGATATGTTAATCAGGCAGTTACGTGGAAATGTGGCTTGGTGTAAAACAGGAAGAGAGCTCAAGGAGGTTGAGGAAAGTTGCAAGCATTTGGCTTTTGTGAGTATAAAGAACCAGAATCTACTCTGCGTTCATTAAGGTTATTGCATGAACTTCAACCTGGAGACAAAAAGCTGTTTGTAAAAATAGATGCAAAAACCAAAGCCCAGCTGAAAGAACAGAAGGCCAAAAAGACAGGACTCAATGGAGATACAAAAACCTGGGGGACCAATATCCTGGTGGGGAGGTTTGTTAATGCTGCTAGGGAGAGTTAAAACTAGAATTGTTGGGGGGGTGGGAACCGAACTGAAGAGACTGGGGAAGAGGAGGTTGGCTCACAAATAGAGAAAGCTTGTAGACAGTGCGAGAGGGAGATTAGGCAGGTGATAGAGAAGGGATGCACTCAGATGGAAGGTTTGACATGTCTCCTATTTTAACGCAAGAGTGTTGTGAACAAAACGGATGAGCTTAGAGCGTTTATCAGTACTTGGAGATATGATGTGGTGGCCATTACAGAGACTTGGATGGCTCAGGAACAGGAATGGTTACTTCAAGTGCCGGGTTTAAGATTTTTCCAAAAGGACAGGGAGGGAGGCAAAAGAGGTGGGGGCGTAGTGCTGTTGATCACAGATAGTGTCACGGCTGCAGAAAAGGTGGACACCATGGTGGGATTGTCTACAGAGTGTCTGTGGGTGGAGGTTAGGAACAAGAAGGGGACAATAACTTTACTGGGTGTTTTTTACAGACCGCCCAATAGTAAGAGGGATATCGAGGAGCAGATAGGGAAACAGATCCTGTAATAATAACAGAGTTGTTGTGATGGGAGATTTTAATTTCCCAAATATCAATTGGAAATTCCCTAGAGCAAAGAGTTTAGATGGGGTGGAGTTTGTTAGATATGTCCAGGAAGGTTTCTTGACACAATATGTAGATAAGACAACAAGAGGAGAGGCTGTACTTGATTTGGTATTGGGAAATGAGCCTGGTCAGGTGTCAGATCTCTCAGTGGGAGAGCATTTTGGAGATAGTGATCATAATTCTATCTCCTTTACAATAGCATTGGAGAGAGATAGGAACAGACAAGTTAGAAAAGCGTTTAATTGGAGTAAGGGGAATTATGAGGCTATCAGGCAGGAAATTGGAAACAGATGTTCTCAGAGAAAAGTACGGAAGAAATGTGGCAAATATTCAGGGGATATTTGTGTGGAGTTCTGCATAGGTACGTTCCAATGAGACAGGGAAGTTATGGTAGGGTACAGGAACTGTGGTGTACAAAGGCTGTAATACATCTAGTCAAGAAGAAAAGAAAAGCTTACAAAAGGTTCAGAGAGCTAGGTAATGTTAGAGATCTAGAAGATTATAAGGCTAATAGGAAGGAGCGTAAGAAGGAAATTAGGAGAGCCAGAAGGGGCCATGAGAAGGCCTTGGCGGGCAGGATTAAGGAAAACCCCAAGGCATTCTATAAGTATGTGAAGAGCAAGAGGATAAGACGTGAAAGAATAGGACCAATCAAGTGTGACAGTGGGAAAGTATGTATGGAACAAGAGGAAAAAGCAGAGGTACTTAATGCAAACATGAGGAATTCTGCAGATGCTGGAAATTCAAGCCGCACACATCGAAGTTGCTGGTGAACGCAGCAGGCCAGGTAGCATCTATAGGAAGAGGTACAGTCGACGTTTCGGGCCGAGACCCTTCGTCAGGACTAACTTGTCCTCACCTACCACGCCACTAACCTCCGGGTCCAACATATTATTCTCCGTAACTTCTGCCACCTCCAACGGGATCCCACCACTAAGCACATCTTTCCCTCCTCCCCCTGCATTCCACAGGGATTGCTCCCTACGCCACTCCCTTGTCCATTCGACCGCCCCATCCCTCCCCACTGATCTCCCTCCTGGCACTTATCCTTGTAAGCGGAACAAGTGCTACACATGCCCTTACACTTCCTCCCTTACCACCATTCAGGGCCCCAGACAGTCCTCCCAGGTGAGGCGACACTTCACCTGAGAGTCGGTTGGGGTGATATACTGCGTCCGGTGCTCCCGATGTGGCCTTCTATATATTGGCGAGACCCAACGCAGACTGGGAGACCGTTTCACTGAACACCTACGCTCTGTCCGCCAGAGAAAGCAGGATCTCCCAGTGGCCACACGTTTTAATTCCACGTCCCATTCCCATTCTGATATGTCTATCCACGGCCTCCTCTACTGTAAAGATGAAGCCACACTCAGGTTGGAGGAACAACACCTTATATTCCGTCTGGGTAGCCTCCAACCTGATGGCATGAACATTGACTTCTCAAACTTCCGCTAATGCCCCACCTCCCCCTTGTACCCCATCTGTTATTTATTTATATACACACGTTCTTTCTCTCTCTCTCCTTTTTCTCCCTCTGTCCCTCTCACTATACCCCTTGCCCATCCTCTGGGTTCCCCCCCCTCCCCTTTTCTTTCTCCCTGGGCCTCCTATCCCATGATCCTCTCATATCCCTTTTGCCAATCAACTGTCCAGCTCTTGGCTCCATCCCTCGCCCTCCTGTCTTCTCCTATTATTTTGGATCTCCCCCTCCCCCTCGCACTTTCAAATCTCTTACTAGCTCTTCTTTCAGTTTGTCCTGACGAAGGGTCTTGGCCCGAAACATCGACTGTACCTCTTCCTATAGATGCTGCCTGGCCTGCTGCGTTCACCAGCAACTTCGATGTGAGAGGTACTTAATGAATACTTTGCTTTAGTATTCACTATGGAAAAGGATCTTGGTGATTGTAGTGATGACTTTCAGTAGACTGAAAAGCTTGAGCATGTAGATATTAAGAAAGAGGATGTGTTGGAGCTTTTGGAAAGCTGGATAAGACACCGGGACCAGATGAGATGTACCCCAGGCTACTGTGGGATGTGAGGGAGGAGATTGCTGAGCCTCTGGTGATGATCTTTGCATCATCAATGGGGACGGGAAAGGTTCTGGAGGATTGGAGGGTTGCGGATGTTGTTCCTTTATTCAAGAAAGGGAGTAGAGATAACCCAGGAAATTATAGATCAGAGAGTCTTACTTCAGTGGTTGGTAAGTTGATGGAGAAGATCCTGAGAGGCAGGATTTATGAACGTTTGGAGAGGTATAATATGATTAGGAGTAGTCAGCATGGCTCTGTCAAGTGCCTTACAAGCCTGATTGAATTTTTTGAGGATGTGACTAAACATATTGATGAAGGAAGAGCAGTAGATGTAGTGTATATAGATTTCAGCAAGGCATTTGATAAGGTACCCCATGCAAGGCTTATTGAGAAAGTAAAGAGGCATGGGATCCAAGGGGACATTGCTTTGTGGATCCAGAACTGGCTTGCCCATAGAAGGCAAAGAGTGATTGTAGATGGATCATATTCTGCATGGAGGTCAGTCACCAGTGGAGTGCCTCAGGGATCTGTCCTGGGACCCTTACTCTTCATGATTTTTATAAGTGACCTGGATGAGGAAGTGGAGGGATGAGTGAGTAAGTTTGCTGATGACACAAAGGTTGAAGGTGTTGTGGATAGTGTAGAGGGCTGTCAGAGGTTACAACAGGACATTGATAGGATGCAAAACTGGTCTGAGAAGTGGCAGTTGGAGTTCAACCCAGATAAGTGTGAAGTGGTTAATTTTTGGTAGGTCAAATATGATGGCAGAATATAGTAATAATGGTAAGACTCTTGGCAGTGTGGAGGATCAGAGAGATCTTGGGTTCCGAGTCCATAGGACACTCAAAGCAGCTGTGCAGGTTGACTCTGTGGTTAAGAAAGCATACGGTGTATTGGCCTTCATCAATCGTGGGATTGAACTTAGGAGCCGAGAGGTAATGTTGCAGCTATATAGGACCCTGATCAGACCACACTTGGAGTACTGTGTTCAGTTCTGGTCACCTCATTACAGGAAGGATGTGGAAACTATCGATAGGATGCAGAGTAGACTTACAAGGATGTTGCCTGGATTGGGAAGCATGCCTTATGAGAATAGGTTGAGTGAAGTTGGAGCGACGGAGGATGAGAGGTGACCTGATAGAGGTGTATACGATGATGAGAGGCATTGATCGTGTGGATAGTCAGAGGCTTTTCCCCAGGGCTGAAATGGTTGCCACAAGAGGACACAGGTTTAAGGTGCTGGGGAGTAGGTACAGAGGAAATGTCAGGGGTAAATATTTTACTTGGAGAGTGGTGAGTATGTGGAATGGGCTGCCAGTAACAGTGGTGGAGGCGGATACGATAGGGTCTTTTAAGAGACTTTTAGATAGGTACATGGAGCTTAGTAAAATAGAGGGCTACAGGTAAGCTGAATAATTTCTAAGGTAGGGACATGTTCGTCACAACTCTGTGGGCCGAAGGGCCTGTATTGTGCTGTAGGTTTTCTGTTTCTGTGTTCTAAAAACAGGGGATACATTAGATGATGTTGTGGATGAGGAAACCAAGAGGAGAGGTCAGATTGTAAAGGGAGCACGAGAGTGATTAATATCAGAATATTCCAGTGAACTAGACGCACCTTCCCAAGATCAAAACAGAAGAAGAAACTGGACTGAGAAGAAGGGTGCCCAAAGCTGTCAGAACCACTTCCTGCAGTGTCAGAGTCAACTCCTACCACTATCATGGAGGAGGCCCCAGTACCTGAGGTTGTTTTCACAGTCACAAGTCTCATCTGCCAAGCAGAATGATTCCCTTTATCAGGAAAGACGTTATCCCAGAAGAGTAAGAAATCCTCCACTGTGATTAAATCTTTAGGCCTGAATGGTCCAATTTAAAAATTTACTTTGCTGTGGATGTCTGTATAAAGCAGTTGTATTATACGGTATAGTTTGTATATTGGTGAGATGCATTCCCTATTGAGTTGCAGTTAACAGCTAAGCAGGGAGAAGTGTTGTGCATTTCATATTTTAATAATACTTGAGTATTCTTGTGCTGTGTGTATATATGTGTGTGTGTGTGTGTGTGTGTGTGTGTGTGTGTAGTCTGATTAAACATTAATTTAAATAATTCGTTACGAGTTGGATGTATCAATACATGACTTGTATATGTCAACATGCTGCCACGTGATATGTGTGTGTCTCGCTTAAAGTAAAACACAAAGTTAAACCCTCATTCCTAGTCTCCTGTGTCTTCCTTCGAGTTAGCTTAATGTTTTGAAGTTACAAAACATAACAGCCTCCGCCCCAGTGGGAGTGGGATCAACAGTCCACGAGCAGGGTGGGTGGGTTCCTTCATGATGTTACTGGCTCTTTGCCAGCACCTTATGTTCTTCCACAAGGTTATTCCCTTAATGAAAGGAGAAAGCTTGTGAATGACTTTCTTTCATGTGGGGAGGCTGATGCACGGGCAGACACCTCACCGGAATTTGAAGACAAACAGTGCAAATTTAAAAAATACTGAGAACGAGTTATAAAGAGTCTTTGAAAGTGAGACTGTAGATTGTGGAATGAGTGTACAGTTGAGGTGAGTGAAGTTATCCATGCTGGTTCATGAGCCTGATGGTTATAGGGTAATAACTGTTCCTGAACCTGGTTTGTATGGGACCCGAGGCTCCTGTATCTCCTGCCCAATGGTCATGGGGAGAAGTGAGCATGGCCTGGATGGTGGGGGCATTTAATGATAGATACTGCTTTCTTCTGCAGTGATCAATGTAAATGTACTCAATTCACTACATCCAAGAGGCTACATCTAT
Source organism: Mobula hypostoma (assembly GCF_963921235.1). Taxonomy (NCBI): domain Eukaryota; kingdom Metazoa; phylum Chordata; class Chondrichthyes; order Myliobatiformes; family Myliobatidae; genus Mobula; species Mobula hypostoma. Next base: position 75,602,924 of record NC_086110.1, on the reverse strand, counting down.
TGAGCCTGATTTATACTTCTGCGTCAACGCGACGCCGCAAGTACTGCGTTGCCACAAACCCTACGCAAAGCTGACGCAGATCCCTATGCCAGAACCTGCGTTGCTGCGACGCGCACCTCTCCCAAAATGTAACTGCGCATTGCGGCAATGCAGACCGTAAGAACTGTGATTGGTCCGCTTGGTAGCATCGCATGTCATCCTACGCTGCAATAGCTTCCCATTGGGTGACTGAAGAGCAGGGAAGGAACTCTGGCTGCAGTGCTTTCCATAAAGTTTTACAGACCTCCGAAATTATGGAGGACACATTTCGCTTTTACGAGAAAAGAAGCTCGCTTCTTGTTTACCCCAAGAAAGACTACTATGACCATGAAGCCTTGCGCTGGCAGGTGTGTGTGGATGCGTGATGTGCGCGAATTGCAGAGCGACGCAGACACATCAACGCACAAGTATAAATGCTTTCAATGCGCGTAAGTCACCTACGTAGGTTACGGCGTCGAGTTAACGCAGAAGTATAAATCAGGCTTTAGTCTCATCCAGACACTAGCACTGCGGATATTGTAACGTTGCTTCGGCGATGGTCACAGTGTGGTGCTCAAACATATGGAGTGGGAATTTGAAGCCATAACGTCCACAGTGAATCCCAGCCGACAGCACAAGTATTTTGGATGCTGTCACAGGTAATTGGTTTTGGTTTATTGTGGTCACATGTACCATGATTCAATGGAAATATTTTGTTTTGCGGGCTACCCAGACAGATCATGCCACACAAAATTGCATCAAGCTGTTTGCAGGTGATACCACTGTTGTGCATTGCATCTCAAATAATGATGAGTTGGGGCACAGGAAGGAGATTGAGAGCCCGGTGACCTGGTGCCATGACAACAGCCTTTCCTCAATGTCAGTGAAACAAGAGAGCTGGTCATTGACCTCAGGAAGGGTGCACAAAGGGGGGAGCAGTGTGCATGCTCCTGTCTACTGCAATGGTGCTGAAGTCGACAGTGTTGAGGGCTTCAAGTTCCCAGGAGTAAACTCTGCAGTGAAATCATCTCAAATTCCACGTTGTCAACATCAGAAATCAGAAAAGGAAATGTGATTGTGTATGATCCTGAAATATACTTAACGTGCCAACGAGGTAGAGTGACAACCGTTTGTGAGCAGTTTATATTCCTTTGTGTGCTAGTAACGAAAGACGAGTGGGTGTGCACACGTGCACACCTAAAAGGGAACACTGCTGGCAGGGTGTACCACACATCCACCACTCTCTGTGCGAAGAACTTTGACATCCTCCCCATACTTTCCTCTAATCACCTTATCATAATGTGCTCTTGTATTAACCATTTCCACCCTGGGAAAACGTCTCTGGCTATCCAGTCCATCTATGCCTCTGATCATCTTGTACAGCTCTGTCAAGTCACCTCTCATTCTCCTTCACTCCAAAGAGAAAAGCCTAGCTTGCTCAACCTATCCTCAGAAGACATGCCCTGTAATCTACGCAGCATCCTGGTTAATCTCCTCGGTGCCCTCACTAAATCTTCCACATCCTTCCTATCAGGCAGTGACCGGAACGGAACACAATACTCCAAGAGTGGCCTGACCAGAGTTTTATAGATCCACATGACCTCATGACTCTTGGTAACGTTGGAGCTCTATATAACCCTCGGGAGGAAGGAATCATAGCAGCAGGACCCGGACTGTGTGTGAGAACACACAACGGCCATCGGTCCATTTTCATCCACCCCACATTCTCCTGACACACCTACCCAGACCTGGACAACCCATCTCAGAGATAATGCTCTGGAGACTGAGAATGTGTGAGACTGGTGATGTTACAGTAGATACACAAATGAAAACATTCACAAAGCAAAGAGGTTGAGCGAGTCCCTTTCACCTACAGTGCTCTGGGTGAGGTTAAACATTTCTTCTTCAGACTTGTTCCTGAGGCAAACCACAACCTCCAGCGAGGTGCTCAGGCCACAGCCCACCTTGCTTGCGATCTCCTGCAGAGAGATTGACAGTTAGTCAGTTTGATAAAGGACAGGAACTTGTCTGTTAACAGGTTTGAAAGCGTACAGGGAAAATTTGTAAGGATATTGTCAGGAGTTGAGGACCCGAGTTACTAGGAAAGTCTGAACAGGTTAGCACTTTATTCCCGAGAGCAGAGAATGAGGAGAGCTTTGATAGAGGTACACTAAATTATGAGTGCTTTAGATAGCATAACTGCAAGCAGGCTTTCTCCCCACGGAGGTTCGGTGAGGCTAGAAATAGAGGTCATGGGTTCAGGTTGAAAGGTGAAATGCTTCGGGGGAACTTCTCCAATCAGACGACGGTGAGAATATGGATTGAGCTGCCAGTGGAAGTGGTGGATATGGAGTCAATCTGAACATTTAAAAGAAATTTGGACAGGTACACGGATGGGAGGGTACGGAGGGCTATGGTCCGGGTGCAGGCTGATGGGACTGGGCAGAGTAATAGATTGGCACAGTCTAGTGAGGGGAAGAATAGGATGATTTGGCAGATGAAAGCGCGGCTGAGGTATTGGTTCAGGGGGCAGGGTTGCAGATTTCTGGAACATTGGGATGTCTTGAGGAAGGTGAGACCTGCCACAGGAAGACAGGATACACCTGAACCCAATGCCCTTGCATGCAGGTTTGCTAGAGCTGTTGGGGAGGGTTTAAACTAACCTCGCAGTGACATAGGAACCAGAATGATAGGCCTGAGGATGGGGGCTACATCTAGATGCGATCTGGAGTGAGACTGTCAGGAAGCATAGGCAGATGATAGGGCAAAATTTCAGTCAGCGGGATGTTAACGTTTAACAGGGGGCAAAATCACAAAGGGTGATGAATACAGGACTGGACGTTTTATATTTGAATGGAGGTACAATATAGAATGAGGTAGATGATCCTGTTGCACAGTTAGCAGGTTATCTCCTGCTGTTGTAGTAGGGATGAGGTTGCGGGCAATTCTGAGTCACAGCTGAAAGAAGACTATAGTTGGGAGCTTAACATCCAAGGTTTACATCATATCGAAAGGACAGGCAGGTAGGCAGGTTGGGTGGCACTATTGGTAAAGAAATAAAATCAAGTCCTTGAAAGGGGTGATATAGGATCAGAAGATGTAGAATCCTTGTGGCTTCAGTGAAGAAACTGCAAGAGTAAAAAGACCATGACGGGAGTTATATACAGGCCTCTGAATGGTAGCCAGGATGTGGGCTACAAATTAGAATGGGAGATAGAAAAGGCAAGTAAAAGGGGCAATGTTGTGATAATTATAGGGGATTGGGAATGCAGGTAGATTGGGAAATCCAGTTGGTGCTGGATTCCAATAGAGGGAATTTGTAGAATGTCTGCGAGATGGCTTTTCAGAGTGACTTGTGGTTGAGCCCACGAGGGGAATGGCAATTCTGGATTGGGTTTTATGTACATGGGGTGATTGATAAGTTCGTGGCCTAAGGTAGAAGGAGTCAATTTTTGAAAACCTAGCACATTTATTTTTCCTACATTTACACACTTAGTCCAGCAGTCGTGGAGCATCTGGGTCCCAGCTTTGTAGAAGTCGGCGTCTTGGACGAGAGCTGTATAGCTCATCTCCTTCTACCTTAGGCCATGAACTTATCAATCACCCCTGCTGTGGACCACCTGGAGGTCCAAGATACTCTCGTTACATGCACGTGCAGTTCAACTCTTTGAGTGAAAATGCAGAAAGTTTGAAGTTGATAACTCATCTCCTTCTACTTTAGGCCAGGAACTTATTAATCACCACTCATAAAGACCCAGAACTGATTTGGGAGCTTAAGGTAAAGAAACCCCTTGGAGACAGAGAGCAAAATATGATAGAATTTATCCTTCAGTTTGAGAAGCAGATAAATTCAATGTATCAGTGAGGGCATATAATAGAGCAGGGATCCCTAACTTTTTTTGCACCGCAGACCAGTTTAATATTGACAATATTCTTGCGGACCGGCTGATGGGGGGGGGGGGCGGTGTTCAAGTAGGGTTAAACTCACCTCAACATGTTTTTTGCAGTTGGGTTGCCAACTTTCTCACTCCCAAATAAGGGACAAAAGAAGCAGTCAAATCCCGGGACACTTTACCCCAGGAAAGACTACCACGACCATGAAACCTTGCATGGGCACCTGCGTGCGCATGCGTGACTGTGCATGTGATGTGCGCATGTGTGTACGTGCCGATTTTTTCCCCCTCAAATTGGTTTTGCCTTCATCTTCCTGACTACACTGTACATACATTAATTTTGCTTTATATAGGTTGTGCATTTATCATATCATTCCTCCTTTTACTATATGTTAGTGTTATTTTAGGTTTTATGTGTTATTTGGTATGATTTGGTAGGTTATTTTTTGGGTCTGGGAACACTCAAAAATTTTTCCCATATAAATTAATGGTAATTGCTTCTTCGCTTTACGCCATTTTGACACAAAAGGTTTCATAGGAACGCTCTACCTTAGCGGGGGAAATACGGGACAAGGGCAGTCCCATATGGGACAAACTAATTTAGCCCAATATACGGGATGTCCCGGCAAATACGGGACAGTTGGCAACCCTATCATCAAGTTCAACAGTGCATGACAGGGAATGAGGAAAGGTGCAGCTAACTCATATCGTTTCCTCGTGGCCTGGTAGCACCTGCTTTGCGGCCTGGTGGTTGGGGACCACTGCAGAGCAAAAATTTGTGGGAAGTTGGGGGATGAGGAAGCTTTTAAAAACCAATAGAAGGCAACTTAAAAAGCCAGTGGAGGAAAAAGATGAAATATGAAGGTAAGCTAGCCAATAATATAAAAAAGGATACCAATTTTTTTTCCAGATACTTAAAAAGGGAGATGAGAGTGGATATAAGACTGATGCAAAATGACGCTGGAGAGATGGTAATGGGGGAGAAAGAAATGGTGGACGCACTTAATAAGTATTTTGTGACAGTCTCTGTGGAAGACACTCGCAAAACACCAGAAATGCGAGAGTGTTCACCGTCTACATCGGGTTTGTTTGATCTCTGGTTTCTGAGCCTTCAGATCCTTCTGGATTTCAGTTTGCTTTAGAGCACAAACAAACATCAGATCCTCTACAAGATAAATAAAGAGCTGAGAAATGATGCTGTGGGTAGAATCAATGTGGACAAAAAGAATAAAGAAGGCAAAATGGGGCCTCTGAAAGATCTATCACTTTTATAATCAGACAAGGAAAATTCTTTAGATGGGTAGAGGAGACCGCATCGGGAACACCGGATGTGTGTCTATTTGACTGTATGTACCTGTGAGAAATAAATCTGAACGTGAGCTCTGAAAGAAGTTACTTACCCAAACTGTCATGTTTGGTTTTCTGTTAAAAACTATTTCGTACAGAGCAGAGCCACTCTCGGATATCGCCTTGTGGAACAGACCTTTCGCCAAGGGGGAAGCAAGCTGTGTAAGCAACAGATGTGATCATTTCAGGTGGTTCTTTGTCAGCCAGAGCAGTGGGCGGGGGCAGTAGTAGTGGGGATAAGTTCTCACTCCCTATTAAATGCTCCCAATGGCATATGCCTCATATAGCCTCTGACAATTAAGTCCAGCTCCTGGCCTTCATGTGTGGCTGAACTACCAAGTCCGGCTGAACTGTTTCTACAGACAGGAGAAGTAGCAAAGGCAGGTTACCAGCGCCTTAACGCGAGTCGCTTCAGGGAGATGGGGATTGTCAGCCGTGATTGGCAGCTCATCAAGGAGAAGGACAACTGAACTCAAACTGCACAGCCTTGCGGCTATACCAACTCATGGGGAAGGCTTCAGGAGCAAACCCCCAAAAAATCTGGAGCTGGGGACCCGAAGGCAGTCATACATCGCATTCAACACTGACTAGCAACTCCTGCGACACTGCTGGTGCTAAACAGAGTTTTTCTCTGCCATTCTTTTGGATTCATTGCCTACATGGAAAGGGGGGAGCCCTCTTGCTCTCCATATTGTACTGCCCTGGCTGGTGTACTGGCCTGCGTAGGCTGCTAGGATGCGACAACCATTGTCGAACCCAACCAGAGGGCCTCGATCAGCTCAGGCTACACTGAAGGTGTCCTCTCCCAGCCTGGGGGGACAATCACAGCAGATTCACAACACTGCAATGGTGATGGGATTCAGGTCGGCTGCTGTCGGTGGAATTTCCAACCATATGGAGTTAGAATCAGGTGTCTTAATCACTGTCTTATATGGCATGACATTTTAAACACAAGAGGTTCTGCAGATGCTGGAAATCTAAAGCAACACACACCAAATGCTGGAGGAACTCAGCAGGTCAGGCAGCATTCAAATCAACATTCAGACTAATTTTTTTTACAGCTGTGTCGATCACAATTGCTCTACACAGCCTGAAAACTACATGGCAGGTGAATAAAACATTATGTAAAAGAAAATTCCAGCTACACGGCAATAAGAGCTATGTGCGTGGGAGCATTTCAGTTACTGTGCAGCTGCGCACCCGAGAAGGAATTATGAGGCAGGGAGAGGAATAAACAGTTGATGTTTCAGGTCGAGATCCTCCATCAAGACGGGGAGGAAGGGAGATGGTACAAAAGGTGGAGGGAAAGGGGTCACTGGTGGATCCTGTTGTGGAGGGAGATAGACAGCTGAAAACATGGAACAGTACAGCCCTGTAACACACACGAAGATGCTGGAGGAACTCAGCACGTTAGGCAGCATCTATGGACCGAACACTTTGGGCCAAATTGGAATCCAAATTTGACCTTCGTCAGGACTCACATGAAGTTTATTGCTTTGTGGTGGCAGTACAATGAGACATAAAGCGAGCTCCCTTAGCCGGGGCCAGTCAGTATTCACAAGGGAAAATAAGGAAACAACAGTCAGGGGAAATGTCGACTACCTGAAAGAAATGGAAGGCAAAAAGCTTACGAGCAACGATACAGCTGTTCCTCCAGAAGACTCCCCGAATACTGTGACCGAGTTGGGATCTCCTCCGAAGCTCTTGATATTTTCTTGGACCCACTTCAGTGCTTCAATCTGATCCAACATTCCCAGGTTTGCCGGCATATGCTCGTCCCCTGAGCTGAAGGAACAAAGGCAGATGTTCACCAACACTGTCTGTGTAACGCAGTGGAAGGAGTAGAGAAACATCGGAATTTTGGTTAGGTTAGCAAGGGTTAAACAATTACCTGTGACCACCTGGGAGAGGGAATCCAATCGGAATCAGGTTTAATATCACTGGCGTTCGTCATGAAGTTTGTTGTTTGGTGGCAGCAGTACGTTGCGATACACGGGGTGTGTGGGGTGTCCAGAGAGGGGTAGCATCTCTGGTGAAGGGGCTTGTTGTGTCCATTCTGGGGCAGCTCACTCACCTTTGGACCCCACCAGACTCTCAGCTCTCACCTGTGGCTCCAAGCAGCTGTCTGCATGCAACATCTGCCACAGCTCAGTACACCACTCCGATAGGTAGGTTAAACCAGATGAGGGTAGCCGGCGGGCTTTGTACCCCAGTGAGACAGGGACATGCTTGTCCTAACATGTGAGGACAGCTCCAGTGAACTGGCCGGATGAGATCTCCAGTGAGATCCAATGGCCAGGAAGGTGGCTCTGCAACACTCTGTGGACAGCAAAGAGCTTGACAAGGCATAGAGGAAGTCATGGTCATCCACGTCAACCAAGGAAAACCCCAGTTGGTTACCACTTCTCATACCACCAGACCCAGACTTCCGAGGTTGAGAGAGTGGACCTGGCCCAGTGCGCTGGCTTTTCCATTTAAAAACTCTCTCACACAGGTCCCTTTGTGTAGCTCACTTTGCAATACATCATCTGAAAAGCTATAAATTACAATAAGAAGCATATATAAACAGAAAATTAAATTTAATAAGTAGTGCCAAAAGAGAGGAAAAAAGTAGTGAGATAGTGTACGTGGGAATACCGTCCATTCAGAAATCTGGTGGCTGAGGGGAAGAAGTTGTTACTGAAATATTGAGATTGTGGAGGAATTAGGAATGATCTTTCAAGAATCACTGGATTCTGAAATGGTTCTGGAAGATCAGAAAATTGCAAATGTCACTCCACTCTTCAAGAAGGGAGAAAGGCAGAGAAAAGAAATTATAGGCTAGTTAGTGTGATCTCAGTGCTTGGGAAGACGTTGGGTGATGGAATTGTGGCCAAGTCTGCAGACGATATGAATATAAGTGGAGGGCAGGTAGTTTCGAGGAAGTAGACAGGCTACAGAAGGACCAAAGAAGATTACAAGAATCAGCAAAAAAGTGGCAGATGGAATACAGACAGTCTCAGGAAGTGTACGGTCATGCACTTGGGTAGAAGAAATAAAATGGTAGACTCATTTCTAAATGGAGAGAAATTCCAAAAATCTGAGACGCATTGGGAGTCCTTGTGCAGACATTGGCTTTTGAAGGTGTCCTAGATGCTGGGGAGACTATTGGCAGAGTTTACAACTTTCTTCAGTAAAGAATTCTGGGGGTGGGGGGAGGACTGGTAAAATGTGTGGAAAAGGTGCAGGTTATTGGAAGTGGTTTATTATTGTCAAATATTGATACAATAGAAAAACCTGCCTTAAATACTGTTCATGCAGATCAGATCATTACACAGGGAGATAGAACAGCGTAAAACATTACAACAGAATAAAATGCAATAGTTACAGAGAAAGTGCAGAACAGGTGTACACCATGTTCAACAGAGGGAGCTTCACTCTGGGTCTGACTCCAGGAGTGTGTGATTGGACAGTGTCGAGGGAGTTTCGCTCGGTGACTGATCCCAGGAGTACGTAATGGGAGGACGTGGAGGGAGTTTCACTCTGGGTCTGATCCCGGGCGTGTGTAAAGGGAAGATGTGGAGGGTGCTTCACTCTGTGTCTGACCCCGGGAGTGTGTGATTGGACAGTGTAGAGGGAGTTTCACTCTGTGTCTGACCCCAGGAGTGTGTGATGGGAGGATGTGGAGGGTGTTTCACTCTGTGTCTGACCCCGGGAATGTGTGATTGGACAGTGTACAGGGTGTTTCACTCTGGGTCTGACCCTGGGAGTGTGTAATGGGAGGATGTGGAGGGAGCTTCACTCTGGGTCTGATCCCGGGAGTGTGTGACCGGAGTTTCACTCTGGGTCTGACCGCGGGAGTGTGTGATGGGAGGATGTGGAGGGAGTCTCACTCTGGGTCTGACCGCGGGAGTGTGTGATGGGAGGATATGGAGGGAGTCCCACTCTGGGTCTGACCCCGGGAGTGTGTGATGGGAGTTTCACTCTGGGTCTGATCCCGGGATTGTGTGATGGAAGTTTCACTCTGGGTCTGAACCCAGGAGTGTGTGATGGGAGGATGTGGAGGGAACTTCACTCTGGGTCTGACCCCGGGAGTGTGTGATGGGAGTTTCACTCTGGGTCTGACCGCGGGAGTGTGTGATGGGAGGATGTGGAGGGAGTCTCACTCTGGGTCTGACCCTGGGAGTGTGTGATGGGCGGATGTGGAGGGAGTCTCACTCTGGGTCTGACCCTGGGAGTGTGTGATGGGCGGATGTGGAGGGAGTCTCACTCTGGGTCTGACCCTGGGAGTGTGTGATGGGCGGATGTGGAGGGAGTCTCACTCTGGGTCTGACCCCGGGAGTGTGTGATGGGAGGATGTGGAGGGAGTCTCACTCTGGGTCTGACCCCGGGAGTGTGTGATGGGAGGATGTGGAGGGAGTTTCACTCTGTGTCTGACCCCAGGAGTGTGTGATGGGAGGATGTGGAGGGAGTTTCACTCTGGGTCTGATCCCGGGAGTGTGTGATGGGAGGATGTGGAGGGAGATGAATCCTGTTCTGTTACTTGGGGATTAAGCAGTGCAAGGGAGAGATGATGAAGAGAGGATTGCAGAAGAGGAGAGGCCATTCACCTGAGGAATCCAAGAACTCCCAGCCGATACTGGATCACCACGACCACCACATCCTCGTACGCTGCAAGTGGAGATCCATCGAAAGGTAAAGCACTCCCCACCGCCAAGGCCCCACCATGAATCCAGACCATAACCTAGAACAAAGAAGCCTGTGGTTAGAACCTGTCCTGGGCCTCCGCTAACTGGCTGCAGGAGGAGCTGAGAGCCAGCAGAGAGACAAGGCTCATTGGTTCAAATGGCTTTGTTTCTGCACAGTGATCCTTCACAGGTATCCTTGGTTTAGGGTGATAGAGGAAAGATCTAGAAGTGGTTCCAAGGTCCCACACTGCCAGGTTTGGGAAAAATTATAACCTACAGCAATCGTGAACCAGTTTGGATTATTTCATTCAACTTATCTTGGAACTGATTCTACAAACTCCACAACACACATCAAAGTTGCTGGTGAACACAGGCCAGGCAGCATTTCTAGGAAGAGGTACAGTCGACGTTTCGGGCCAAGACCCTTTGTCAGGACTAACTGAAAGAAGAGCTAGTAAGAGATTTGAAAGTTGAAGGGGGAGGGGGAGATCCAACATGATAGGAGAAGACAGGAGGGGGAGGAATGGAGCCAAGAGCTGGATAGTTGATTGGCAAAAGGGATATGAGAGGATTGTGGGACAGGAGGCCCAGGGAGAAAGAAAAGTGGGAGGGGAACCCAGAGGATGGGCAAGGGGTAGTGAGAGGGACAGTGGGAGAAAAAGGAGAGAGAGAGAAAGAATGTGTGTATATAAATAAATAACGGATGGGGTACAAGGGGGATGTGGGGCATTAGCGGAAGTTTGAGAAGTCAATGTTCATGCCATCAGGTTGGAGGCTACCCAGACGGAATATAAGGTGTTGTTCCTCCAACCTGAGTGTGGCTTCATCTTTGTAGTAGAGGAGGCCGTGGATAGACATATCAGAATGGGAATGGGACGTGGAATTAAAACGTGTGGCCACCGGGAGATCCTGCCTTCTCTGGTGGACAGAGCGTAGGTGTTCAGCGAAACAATCTCCCAGTCTGCGTCGGGTCTCGCCAATATATAGAAGGCCACATCAGGAGCACCGGACGCAGTGTATCACCCTAGCCGACTCACGGGTGAAGTGTCGCCTCACCTGGACGGACTGTCTGGGGCCCTGAATGGTGGTAAGGGAGGAAGTGTAAGGGCATGTGTAGCACTTGTTCTGCTTATAAGGATAAGCGCCAGGAGGGAGATCGGTGGGGAGGGATGGCGGGGGGGGGGGAATGGACAAGGGAGTTGCGTAGGGAGCGATCCCTGCAGAAAGTGTGGGGGGGGGAGGGGAAAGATGTGCTTAGTGGTGGGATCCCATTGGAGATAGCGGAAGTTACGGAGAATTATATGTTGGACCCAGAGGCTGGTGGGGTGGTAGGTGAGGACAAGGGGAAACCTATTCCTAGTGGGGTGGCGGGAGGATGGAGTGAGAGCTGATGTGCGTGAAATGGGGGAGATGCATTTGAGAGCAAAGTTGATGGTGGAGGAAGGGAAGCCCCTTTCTTTAAAAAAGGAGGACATCTCCCTCGTCCTGGAATGAAAAGCCTCATCCTGACAGCAGATGCGGTGGAGACGGAGGAATTGCGAGAAGGGGATGGCATTTTTGCAAGAGACAGGGTGAGAAGAGGAATAGTCCAGATACCTGTGAGAGTCAGTAGGCTCATAGTAGACATCAGTGGATAAGCTGTCTCCAGAGACAGAGACAGAAAGATCTAGAAAGGGGAGGGAGGTGTCGGAAATGGACCAGGTAAACTTGAGGGCAGGGTGAAAGTTGGAGACTAAGTTAATGAAGTCAACGAGCTCAGCATGCGTGCAGGAAGCAGTGCCAATGCAGTCGTCGATGTAGCGAAGGAAAAGTGGGGGACAGATACCAGAATAGGTTTGGAACATAGATTGTTCCACAAAGTCAACAAAAAGGCAGGCATAGCTAGGACCCATACGGGTGCCCGTAGCTACACCTTTAGTTTGGAGGAAGTGGGAGGAGCCAAAGGAGAAATTATTAAGAGTAAACTAATAATTTCCTCCACCATCAACTCTGCAAACAACTGGACAGCTCTTGGCTCCATTCCTCCCCCTCCTGTCTTCTCCTATCATTTTGGATCTCCCACTCGCCCTCCCACTTTCAAATCTCTTACTAGCTCTTCTTTCAGTTAGTTCTGACGAAGGGTCTTGGCCCGAAATGTCGACTGTATCTCTTCCTAGAGATGCTGCCTGGCCTGCTGCGTTCACCAGCAAATTTGATGTGTGTTGCTTGAATTTCTAGCATCTGCAGAATTCCTCGTGTTTGCGCTACAAACTCTACAACCCATTTTCAGTATCATTTATATTATTTTCACAGTTTGTATTCTTTTGAACATTGGTTGTTTGTCAGCCTTTATGTATAGTTGTTCATAAACTACTGTATTTCTTTTTTTCAGTAAAAGCCTGCAAGAAAATGAATCTCGAGGTCTGGTCACTGACAGGTTCTTTGAGAATGAATTGACGTTGAAATTCAAGGGGCAAGTTTTTCCACACACAGAATGTACACCCAGTGGCCACTTTATTAGTTACCTCCTGTACCTGAGAAAGTGGCCACTGACAGTATGTCTGTGGTCTTCTGCTGCTGTAGCCCATCCACATTGGCCTCCACTGCAGTCTGTGGCAGAGAATTCCACAGATTCTCCACCCTCTGCCTAAAAAAATCCTCCTTACCTCTGTTCTGAAAGGTCACCCCTCAATTTTGAGGCTGTGCCCTCCAGTTCTGGATACACCCACCACAGGAAACATCCTCTCCATATCCACCATATCCAGTTCTTCCAAAACTCGGAAGGGTTCAATGAGATTTCCCCGCATTATTCGAAATTCCAGTGAGTACAGGCCCAAATCTGCCAAACACTCCACATATGTAAACCGCTTAATTCCCAGAATTATCCTTGTGAACCTCCTCTGGACTCGCTCCAATCACAACACATCCTTTCTCAGATATGGGGCCCAAAACTGTTGACAATGCACCAAGTACAGCCTGGCTAGAGTCTTATCAAGGCTCAGCATTATCTCCTTGCTTCTATATTCTATTCCCCTTGAAATAAATGCCAACATTGCATTTGCCTTCTTTACCACAGACCCAACCTGTAAATTAACCTTCTGGGAGTCTTGCATGAGGACTCCAAAGTCCCTCTGCACCTCTGATGTTTGAACCTTCTCCCCATTTAGAAAATAGTCTGTATGATTGTTCCTTTTACTAAAATATATTATCATACATTTCCCAATACTGTGTTCCATCTGCCACTTTTTTGCTTATTCTTCCAATTTGTCTAAGTCCTGCTGTGATCGCATTTCTTCCTCAGCACTACAAAGGAGACAGCTTTATAGAGCGGGTGTCAGAGGAGCGGGTGACGGAGTAGAGGGAGACAGAGTAGGAAGGCTTTGGCTCAACGGGGCTTTGGTGATAACAGGTCGAGTTAGGTAGGTTGCCTGTTTGGAATACAGACAGGAAGTATGTGTGTGAGGTCAGTGTTCTGTGCTTGGTGTCAGATGTGGGAAGCCCTGGAGACTCCCAGCCTCCCACATCTGCACTAGGTGAGTTGAACTGCAGCTCCTTAGGGACCGCGTTAGGGAACTGGAGATGCAGCTCGATGACCTTCATCTGGTCAGGGAAAGTGAGGAGGTGATAGAGAGGAGCTATAGGCAAGTGGTCACACTGGGGCCTTGGGGGACAGATAAGTGGATAACAGTCAGGAGAGGGAAGGGCAAGAGTCAGATGCTAGAGAGTACCCCTGTGGCTGTCCCCCTTAACAAGTACTCCTGTTCGGGTACGTTGGGGGGGGGGGACACCTACCTGGGGGAAGCAACAGTGGCTGTGCCTCTGGCATAGAGTTTGGCCCTGAGGCTCAGAAGGGGAGGGAAAGGAAGGGGATGGCAGCAGTGATAGTTAGGGGCTCAGACAGGCGATTCTGTGGACTTAGGAAAGAAGCACAGATGGTAGTTTGCCTCCCAGGTGCCAGGGTCTGGGATGTTTCTGATCGCATCCACGATATCCTGAAGTGGGAAGGAGAACAGCCAGAAGTTGTGGTACATATTGGTACCAACAACATAGGTAGGAAAAGGGAAGAGGTCCTGAAAACAGGCTACAGGGAGTTATGAGTGAAGCTGAGAAGCAGGACTTCAAAGGTAGCAATCTCAGGATTACTGCCTGTGCCACGTGACAGTGAATAGAATGAGGTGGAGGATAAATGTGTGGCTGAAGGACTGGAGCAGGGGGCAGGGATTCAGATTTCAGGATCATTAGGACCTCTTCTGGGGCAGGTGTGACCTGTACAAAAAGGACGGGTTGCATTTGAATCCAAGGGGGACCAATATTCAGGCAGGGAGGTTTGCTACAGCTATTGTGGAGAGTTTAAACTAGAATTGCTGGGGGGTGGGAACCGAACTAAAGAGACGGAAGAAGAGGCGGTTGGCTCACAAATACAGAAAACTTGTAGACAGTGAGAGAGGGAGGATAGGCAGGTGATAGAGAAGGGATGCACTCAGACCAATGGTTTGAGATATGTCTATTTTAATGCAAGGAGTATAATGAACAAAGAGGATCAGCTTAGAGCGTGGATCAGTATTTGGAGCTATGATGTGGTGGCCATTACAGAGACTTGGATGGCTCAGGGGCAGGAATGGTTACTTAGAGTGACAGGCTATAAATGTTTCAGAAAGGATGGGGAGCGAGGCAAAAGAGGTGGGGGCGTGGCACTGTTGACCAGAGATAGTGTCATGGCTGCAGAAAAGGAGGAAGACTGAGGGATTGTCTGTGGAGTCTCTGTAGGTGGAGGTTAGAAACAGGAAAGGGTCAATAACTCTACTGGGTGTTTTTTATAAACCACTCAATAGTAACAGGGACATCGAGAAGCAGATAGGGAGACAGATTCTGGAAAGGTGTAATAATAACAGGGTTGTCGTGGTGGGAGATTTTAATTTCCCAAATATTGATTGGCATGTCCCTACAGCAAGGGATTAGATGGCGTGGAGTTTGTCAGGTGTGTTCAGGAAGGTTTCTTGACACAATATGTAGATTAGCCTACAAGAGGAGAGGCTGTACTTGATCTGGTATTGGGAAATGAACCTGGTCAGGTATCAGATCTCTCAGTGGGAGAGCATTTTGGAGATAGTGATCACAATTCTATCTCCTTTACCATAGCATTGGAGAGGGATAGGAACAGACAAGTTAGGAAAGCGTTTAATTGGAGTGAGGGGAAATATGAGGCTGTCAGGCAGGAAATTTGAAGCATAAATTGGGGAAATGTACGGCAGAAATGTGGCAAATGTTCAGGGGATATTTGTGTGGAGTTGTGCATAGGTACGTTCCAATGAGACAGGGAAAAGATGGAAGGGTACAGGAACTGTTGTAACTCTAGTCAAGAAGAAAAGAAAAGCTTACAAAAGGTTCAAAAAACTAAGTAATGATAGAGATCTTGAAGATTATAAGGCTAGCAGAAAGGAGTTTAAGATTGAAATTAGGAGAACCAGAAGGGGCCATGAGAAGACCCTGGCGGACAGGATTAAGGAAAGCCCCAAGGAATTCTACAAGTATGTGAAGAGCAAGAGGATACGACGTGAGAGAATAGAACCAATCAAGTGTGACAGTGGAAAAATGTGTATGAAACCACAGGAGATAGCAGAAGTACTTAATAAATTCTTTGCTTCAGTATTCACTACAGAAAAGAATCTTGGCAATTGTAGGGATGACTTGCAGTGGACTGAAAAGCTTGAGCATGTAGATATTAAGAAAGAGGATGTGCTGGAGCTTTTGGAAAGCATCAAGTTGGATAAGTCAGTGGGACCAGATGAGATAACCATATACCCATAGAACAATTACAGCACAGAAACAGGCCATCTCGGCCCTTCTCGTCCATGCCAGATCTTACTCTCACCTAGTCCCACCAACTTGCACTCAGCCCATAACCCTCCATTCCTTTCCTGTCCATATAGCTATCCAATTTAACTTTAAATGAGAACATCGAACCTGCCTCAACCACTTCTGCTGGAAGCTCGTTCCAAACAGCTACCACTCTCTGAGTAAAGAAGTTCCCCCTCGTGTTACCCTAAACTTTTGCCCTTTAACTCTTAACTCATGTCCTCTTGTTTGAAACTCACCTACTCTCAATGGAAAAAGCCTATCCACGTCAACTCTATCTATCCCTCTCATAATTTTAAATACCTCTATCAAGTCCCCCCTCAACCTTCTACGCTCCAAAGAATGAAGACCCAACTTGTTCAACCTTTCTCTGTAACTTGGGTGATGAAACCCAGGTAACATTCTAGTAAATCTTCTCTGTACTCTCTCTATTTTGTTGACATCTTTCCTATAATTCGGTGACCAGAACTGTACACAATACTCCAAATTTGGCCTTACCAATGCCTTGTACATTTCAACATTATATCCCAACTCCTATACTCAATGCTCTGATTTATAAAGGCCAGCATACCAAAAGCTTTCTTCACCATCCTATCCACATGAGATTCCACCTTCAGGGAACGATGCACCATTATTCCTAGATCCCTCTGTTCTACTGCATTCTTCAGTGCCCTACCATTTATCATGTATGTCCTATTTTGAGTAGTCCTACCAAAATGTAGCACCTCACATTATCAGCATTTAACGCCATCTGCCATCTTTCAGCCTATTCTTCTAACTGGCCTAAATCTCTCTGCAAGCTTTGAAAACCTGGTTCATTATCCACAACTCCACCTATCTTAGTATCATCTGCATACTTACTAATCCAATTTACCATCCCATCACCCAAATCATTAATGTATATGACAAACAACATTGGACCCAGTACAAATCCCTGAGGCACAACACTAGTCACCGGCCTCCAATCTGACAAACAGTTATCCACCACCACTGTCTGGCATCTCCCAACCAGCCACTGCTGAATCCATTTTACTACTTTAATATTAATAGCTAATGATTGAACCTTCCTAACTAACCTTCCGTGTGGAACTAGTCTTGTGTAGAACCTAGTCTAGTCCAGCCTATGTGTGGAAAATTAAAATCTCCCACAATCACAACCTTGTGTTTCCTACAAATATCTGCTATCTCCTTACAAATTTGCTCCTCCAGTTCTCGCTCCCCATTTGGTGGTCTATAATACACCCCTATAAGTGTTACTACACCTTTCTCATTCCTCAATTCCACCCAAATAGCCTCCCTAGACGAGCCTTCTAATCTCTCCTGCTAGAGCACTGCTGTAATATTTTCTCTGACAAGCAATGCAACACCTCCCCCACTTGTCCCTCTGATTCTATCACACCTGAAGCAATGAAATCCAGGAATATTTAGTTGCCAATCACACCCCTCCTGTAAACATGTTTCACTAATAGCTTCCACATCACACTTCCAGGTATCAATCCATGATTTAAGCTCATCCACCTTTCTTATAATGCTCCTAGCATTAAAATAAATGCATTTAAGAAATTGAGATGTACCCCAGGCTACTCTGGGAGGTGAAGGAGGAGATTACTGAACCCCAATGAGCTTTGCATCACCAATAGGGATGGGAGAGGTTCCGGAGGATTGGAGGGTTGCAGATGTTATTCCCCTATTCAAGAAAGGAAGTAGAGATAGCCCAGGAAATTATAGAGCAGTAAGTCTTACTTCAGTGGTTAGTAACTTGATGGAAAAGATCCTGAGAGGCAGGATTTATGAACATTTGGAGAGGCATAATATGATTGGGAATAATCAACATGGCTTTGTTAAAGGAAGGTCATGCCTTACGAGCGATTGAATTTTTTGAGGATGTGACTAAACACATTGATGAGGGTAGAGCAGTAGATGTAGTGTATATGGATATCAGTACGGCATTTGATAAGGTACCCCATGCAAGGCTTGTTGAGAAAGTAAGGAGACATGGGATCCAAGGGGGCATTGCTTTATGGATCCAGAATTGGTTTGCCCACAGAGGGCAAAGAGTAGTTGTAGATGGGTCATATTCTGCATGGAGTTTGGTGACCAGTGGTGTGCCTCAGGGATCTATTCTGGAACCCCTACTCTGTGATTTTTATAAATGACCTGGATGAGGAAGTGGAGGGATAGGTTAGTAAATTTGCTGATGACACGAAGGTTGGGGATGCTGTGGATACTGTGGAGGGCTGTCAGAAGTTACTGCGGGACATCAATAGGATGCAAAACTGGGCTGAGAAGTGGCAGATGGAGTTCAACCCAGATAAGTGTGAGGTAGTTAATTTTGGTAGGTCAAATATGATGACAGAATATAGTATTAATAGTAAGACTCCTGGCAGTGTGGAGGATCAGAGGGATCTTGGGGTCCAAGTCTACAGGACACTCAAAGCTGCTATGCAGGTTGACTCTGTGGTTAAGAAGGCATGTGGTGCATTGGGCTTCATCAATTGGGGGATTGAGTTTAAGAGACGAGAGGTAATGTTGCAGCTATCCAGGACCCTGGTCAGACCCCACTTGGAGTACTGTGCTCAGTTCTGTTCGCCTCACTATAGGAAGGACGTGGGAAGCCATAGAAAGGGTGCAGAGGAGATTTACAACAATGTTGCCTGGATTGGGGAGCATGCTTCATGAGAATAGGTTGAGTGAACTTGGCTTTTTCTCCTTAGTGTGATAGAGGATGAGAGGTGACCTGATAGAGGTGTATAAGATGATGTGAGGCATTGATTGTGTGGATAGTCAGAGGCTTTTTCCTCGGGCTGAACTGGCTAACACGAGAGGGCACTGTTTGAAGGTGCTTGGAAGTAGGTATAGAGGAGATGTCAGGGGTAAGATTTTTATGCAGAGAGTGGTGAGTGTGTTGAATGGGCTGCCGGCAGAAGTGGTGGAGGCAGATACGATAGGGTCCTTTAAGAGACTCCTGGACAGGTACATGGAGCTTAGAAAAATAGAGGGCTATGGGTAACCCTCAGTAATTTCTAAAGTAACTACATGTTTGGCACAACGTTGTGGGCCAAAGGGCCTGTACTGTGCTGTAGGCTTTCTATGTTTCTATATAGATCCCTCTACTTATCTTCATATCGTGTGCGTGTGTGTGTGTGTGTGTGTGTGTGTGTGTGTGTGTGTGTGTGTGTTTGTTTCTGGGTACATATGTGTGTTTCTATCTTTGTAAGTCTGAGTGTCTCTGTGTGTGTGAGTGTATGTGTTGCACCTGCCTTTTTGCTGAAGAGGTGCAGTGTAAGACAATGGCATATTTAATTTGACTTTTATCTAACAGACAACATTAGCCAAGTTGCTTAATTCCAGGAAACTTGCAGACCAGATGGGGACAATCACTTAGCACATCAATAACTGATGTATTATTAAGTTGGAAGGTGTGTGCTTTCATGGAGTTAGCTTCACAGCATTTCTTGTCGGTAACCGGTAGCTTTTAGACAGTTTGTGTAAAGGGGTATCTGAAAGAATATCATGTGTGTGAGGTCACCCAAGTAGCAATGAAACAGTATGAAAGGAGACAGCAGTCCAGGGTGATTTGGAGTGAAGTAAGGAACATCAAGAAGCATGAAAGAAACACAGGGTGAATAAGAGTCTATTCCTCTGCCTTCGATTTCTGCAATGGATGACTGGTTCATCTGCATTGTTAGTGTGTCATTTTAGTTTATTGGAATTGTGTTTGTGTTTTGGAAATCCATTGTGTTTATGAAATGGTTTGTACTTTGGACGTCTTTTACAGTCGTAGAAAAGTACAGCACAGAAAGAGGCCCTTTGGCCCATCTACTCCATGCTGAACCATTTAAACCACCTAGTCCCATCGACTTGCACCTGGACCATAGCCCTCCATACCTGTCCCATCCATGTACCTACCCAAACTTACCTTCAACGTTTAAATCGAAAGCATATCCACCACTTGCACTGGGAGCTCATTCAAGATCCTCACCACTTTTTGTGAAGAAGTTTCCCCTCATGTTCCCCTTAAACTTATCACCTTTCACCCTTAACCCAGTTACAAGACAGAAATCCTGAGTTTTAAATGAGTTTGAAGTACGTTGTCTGAACTTAAACACGTGTCACTGAAAATAAATGTAATGTGCTTTAAACTATTTTGTTAGCTGTAAGTATCTTCTCATTGGTAGGGTGAGGGGACCCACCATTCCAATAATGGGTATTGACGCTGAAATCAGTGCGGAGAATAAACAGGAAGTGGACTAGTCTTTGTAGATTGGATAGTCACAGTGTAACGTCCCTTTAGTGAGAGTACCCATTGCTATTTATATCGGATAGAACGTAAAATCTTCGTTTGAGTTTAGGAATTCACAGTCAGTGAACCCAACAGCATCACTAACCCCATACAGTACTCACGGAAAGCTTGGTCTTGGTGTCAGTGGGCTGGACAGGCGTGTACACATTCAGGTACAGGCAATCCTCACTGTACGTTTCTGGTCCTGAGGTAGTTGAGAGTATATCTGTCAGGAACTCTGCCAAAGATGAACTTTGTAGACATCTGGGACGAGGGAGAGGGAGAGAGAGGGGGAGAGGGAGAGAGGGAGAGAGGGAGAGAGGGAGAGAGGGAGAGGGAGAGAGGGAGAGAGGAGTGGATTGAGTACGAATGCAGGTCAGTGACCCTGAGCACAAGAGAATAACCCAATTCAGTCTGCCAAATAACCAGGAGCCGTCAATCTGTGACTATAATTTTAACCTTGGCTGGCCATTTCAATGAAGCCTTTCTACCACTGCTTTCTCCTCAGTCCTCCCCTTCCCTCACCACTTCCCCACAGAAAGCATCCTATCCAGACGAATCACGGCTTGGTTATGGCAACTGCTCTGCCTGAGACCGCAAGGAACTGCGGAGCTGTGGACACACTAGTACATCAAAGAAAGCAGCCTCCTTTCCATGGACACAGTAACAGGCCGTGATCTCATCTCTGTTGTCAGGAGGAGGTACAGAGCCTGAGGACTGGGAAGTTATTCCCTACCCCGCCAGGCTCCCGAACTGGTGTGGATAACTTCACTCACCTCAACTCTGATCTGACTCCACAAACTATGGACTCACTTTCAACAACTTGACAACTCATGTTCTCTGCAATATTTATGTCCTTATCTATTATTATTTTTAGTTTAATTTTGTAGTTGCACAGTTTGCCTTCTTTTGAATACCAGCTGTTTGTCAGTTCTTGTAGATTTTCACTGATTTGTTTCTATTTCCTTTTTCTACTTTGAATGCCCACAAGAAAGCGAATCACAGGGTTCCTTATGGTGACATAGATGTACGTTGATAATAAATTTACTTTTGACTTTGCTGGAGCTTGCTGTGCACAAATTGGCACTGGGTTATATTCTGTAAAAGGGCTGGATGGTTTGGAGTTTGTAAAATGTGTGCAAGATAGTTTTTTGCAGCAATACATAGAGGTACCAACGAGAGAAGGGGCAGTGTTGGATCTCCTGTTAGGGAATGAGATAGGGCAGGTGACAGAGGTATGTGTTGGGGAGCACTTTGGGTCCAGTGATCACAATGCCATTAGTTTCAATATAATTATGGAGAAGGATAGGACTGGACCTAGGGTTAAGAGTTTTGATTGGAGAAAGGCTAACTTTGAGGAGATGCGAATGGATTTAGAAGGAGTGGATTGGGATAATTTGTTTTATGGGAAGGATGTAATAGGGAAATGGAGGTCATTTAAAGGTGAAGTTTTGAGGGTACAGAATCTTTACGTTCCTGTTAGGTTGAAAGGGAAGGTTAAAAGTTTGAGAGAGCCATGGTGTTCAAGGGATATTGGAAACTTGGTTTGGAAAAAGAGAGATATCTACAATAAGTATAGGCAGACAACAGGAATTCTGCAGATGCTGGAAATTCAAGCAACACACATCAAAATTGCTGGTGAACACAGCAGGCCAGGCAGCATCTCTAGGAAGAGGTACAGTCGATATTTCAGGCTGAGACCCTTCGTCAGGACTAACGAGACCCTTCGTTAGCCCTGACGAAGGGTCTTAGCCTGAAACATCGACTGTACCTCTTCCAAGAGATGCTGCCTGGCCTGCTGCGTTCACCAGCAACTTTGATGTGTGTTGCATAAATATAGGCAGCTTGGAGTAAATGAGGTGCTTGAGGAATATAAAGAATGTAAAAAGAATCTTAAGAAGGAAATTAGAAAAGCTAAAAGATATGAGGTTGCTTTGGCAAGTAAGATGAAAATAAATCCAAAGGGTTTCTACAGCTATACTAATAGCAAAAGGGTAGTGAGGGATAAAATTGGTCCCTTAGAGAATCAGAGTGGACGGCTATGTGTGGAGCCAAAAGAGATGGGGGAGATTTTGAACAATTTCTTGTCTTCGGTATTCACTAAGGAGAAGGATATTGGATTGTGTAAGGTAAGAAAAACAAGTAGGGTAGTTATGGAAACTATGATGATTAAAGAAGAGGAAGTACTGGCGCTTTTAAGGAATATAAAAGTGGATAAGTCTCCAGATCCTGACAGGATATCCCCTAGGACCTTGAGGGAAGTTAGTGTGGAAATAGCAAGGGTTCTGACAGAAATATTTCAAATGTCATTAGAAACAGAGATGGTGCCGGAGGATTGGCGTATTACTCATGTTATTCCATTGTTTAAAAAGGGTTCTAAGAGTAAACTTAGCAATTATCAGCCTGTGAGTTTGACACTAGTGGTGGGTAAATTGATGGAAAATATTCTTAGAGATGGTATATATAATGATCTTGATAGACAGGGTCTGATTAGGAACAGTCAGCATGGATTTGTGCATGGAAGGTCATGTTTGACAAATATTATTGAATTTTTTGAAGAGGTTACGTGGAAAATTGACGAGGGTAAAGTGGCGGATGTTGTCTATACGGACTTCAGAAAGGCCTTTGACAAGGTTCCACACAGGAGGTTAGTTAGGAAGGTTCAATCGGTAGGTATTAATATTGAAGTAGTAAAATGGATTCAGCAGTGGCTGGATGGGAGACACCAGAGAGTAGTGGTGGATAACTGTTTGTCAGATTGGAGGCTGGTGTCTAGTGGTGTGCCTCAGGGATCTGTACTGGGTCCAATGTTATTTATCATATACATTAATGATCTGGATGATGGGGTGGTAAATTGGATTAGTAAGTATGCAGATGATACTAAGATAGGTGGAGTTGTGGGATATGAAGTAGGCTTCCAAAGCTTGCAGAGAGATTTAGGCCAGTTAGAAGAGTGGGCTGAAAGATGGCAGATGGAGTTTATTACTGATAAATGTGAAGTGACAATTCTAAATGACAATAAAAGAGGACTGAGTGTTCTCATAATCTAAAAAAAAAGTGCTACATTTTGGTAAATCAGAATAGGACATACATGGTAAATGGTAGGGCATTGAAGAATGCAGTAGAACAGAGGGATCTAGGAATAATGGTGCATAGTTCCCTGAAGGCGGAATCTCATGTGGATAGGGTGGTGAAGAAAGCTTTTGGTATGCTGGCCTTTATAAATCAGAGCATTGAGTATAGGAGTTGGGGTGTAGTGTTGAAATTGTACAAGGCATTGGTAAGGCCAAATTTGGAGTATTGTGTACCGTTCTGGTCACCGAATTATAGGAACGATGTCAACAAAATAGAGTGAGTACAGAGAAGATTTACTAGAATGTTACCTGGGTTTCATCTCCTAAGTTACAGAGAAAGGTTGAACAAGTTGTGTCTTTAATCTTTGGAGCGTAGAAGGTTGAGGGGGGACTTGATAGAGGTATTTAAAATTATGAGAGGGATAGATAGAGTTGACGTGGATAGGCTTTTTCCATTGAGAGTGGGGGAGATTTGAACAAGAGGACATGAGTCGAAAGTTTTTAGGGGTAACATGAGGGGGAACTTCTTTACTCAGAGAGTGGTAGCTGTGTGGAACGAGCTTCCAGCAGAAGTGGTTGGGGCAGGTTCGATGTTGCCACTTAAAGTTAAATTGGATAGATATATGGACAGGAAAAGAATGGAGGGTTATGGGCTGAGTGCAGGTCAGTGGGACTAAGTGAGAGTAAGAGTTCGGCACCGACTAGAAGGGCTGAGATTTTGTAGATTTTGTCAGTTCTTGTAGATTTTCACCGATTTGTTTCTATTTTTTTTCTACTGTGAATGCCCACAAGAAAGCGAATCTCAGGGTTCCTTATGGTGACATAGATGTACGTTGATAATAAATTTATTTTCAACTTTGCTGGAGTTTGCTGAGCTCAAGTTGGGACTGGGTAGCCCCCAGCTTGTTCCCTATTGAATCCCGAATTCTGGAATCTCAGTAGGTGTGTCACTACCCCTCTTCACGTCCTTTGCTACTACTCGGCATGACCCCTTTGACCCTCACCAATATTTATTGAAGCATCATAGAGGCATCCTCTCCAGACGCATCTCAGCTTCATATGGTAACGGCAGAGAGTATTGGACCCAGCTGTGCACTTCACAGGAACCAACCTCCCCTGCATGGACATTGTCTACACTTCCCACCGCCTTGGTGAAGAAGACAAAATAATTAAAGACCCGCTCCCACCCTGGACATTCTCTTTGTCCCCCTCTCCCATCAGGCAGAAGATACAAAAGTCTGTAAGCATTTACCACCAGGCTCAAGGACAGCTTCTATCCTGCTGTGAAAATGAACTTGATCTCTAATCTATCTCGTTTTAGTGTGAATGTTTAACACCATCTGCTGGTCCAAAGCCACTGTCGCCATGTTAGTTCTTGAGTGGCCTGTTTAAAGAACACTTCTGGCACCACTTCCTGCATCCAAGTGCTGTTGTAGTCTAAATATAGCACATGGGGAGCACTCGCTCTTGTTTCGGGGGCTCACCACGGTCTGGGGTTGCGATCAGTGACACGGAAAGGTCAGAAAGATCAGGTGCTGCAGATAAAGGGTCCATGTGCACACTTAGATAAGCATCTACGTAACTTAATTTTTAGTGAACGTTTTATTGTTTGTCTTTATTTTCTTAATAAATACAGTGGATTCCAGTTAATTGGGACACATCAGGACTTTCTGGCCCAACTAAGTGGCTGACTCAATTAGCTGAAGTTTCATTAAAACAGTTAAAACACAAAGACAAACTCCTATTTAACTGAATAACAAGTACAGAACAAATCAGAATTCTACCAATACTACTACAGTACTATAAACCTGTGTATTAGTTCCTAATAGTTATCGACAGAGGAATTTGTCCAGTGTACTCTGCCGTGTTCTTTTGATTGACAGTAAGTGAACAAAATCAGCAGAAATACCTAGTACAGATATGGACTGCCTTCATTGCCTTTCTGAATAAAGTCAAATAATAAAAAAATCAAAAATTACTGCTTTTTGAATCAACATCTGTCAGCCCAAATGGATAATATAACACAAGCACACAAACATACACTATTTAAAAATGGTTCTCTCTCAGCACAGCGTACTGTCTAACAAGTGGACACAACTGAAGCTAGTTAGAAACTGTAGGCAACAGTCTCCTGTCCCAATTAAGTGGCACAGTGTCCCAAATAGACAAAGGGAATCACAGCTATTTTCTCGATCAATTCATTGCCACAGACAGTTCTGGAGGCCAAGTCATTGTGTACATTTAATGTGGAAATTGATACGTTAGGGCAGCCTTTCTCACCATATTTTACCTAGAAGGAACTCTTGAAATAATTTTCACCTCTCAGGGAACCCCTGCGCAAACATTATTATATCTACAGCCCATGGTGCGTTAGTGTGATCAGTAAGTTGCAGATATAATCATCCAAAAATAATTGTCAATGCTCTTTTGAGTAGAGAATAAATTTTTAGCCAAGCTTTCTTGAAAGCAGGTAGTTAAGCTTAGCTTACCTTTCTTAAAATTAATCTTTCATAAATTTTAAAAACTCATAAGGCAAACATCATAAATTTCTGTTAAATAACTGGCTTAAGCCAAAATGGGATTTAATTTTTCTAAAGATAGGCTCAGTAGAATTAACATAGAAACATAGAAAACCTACAACACAATACAGGCCCTTCAGCCCACAATGCTGTGCCCAACATGTACTTACTTTAGAAATTAACTAGGGTTACCCATAGCCCTCTATTTTTCTGAGCTCCATGTACCTGTCCAGGAGTCTCTTAAAAGACCCTATCATATCCACCTCCACCGCAGTCACCGATGGTTCATTCCACGCACTCATCACTCTCTGCATAAAAAACTTACCCCTGACATCTCCTCTGTACCTACCTCCAAGCACCTTAAAACTGTGCCCTCCCATGTTAGCCATTTCAGCCCTGGAAAAAGCCTCTGACTATCCACACAATCAATGCCTCTCATTATCTTATACCCCTCTATCAGGTCATCTCTCCGCTCCATCATGGGTATCAGCCGGCAGGAGTTTGCCCCCAATTTCCCCCGGGATCAATAATGTATGACGACTATGACTACGACGACGACAAACAACGAGGTCCTGGTGAAGGCTCAACTCCCAAGCATTGAAACCTTTTCAGTTTCTCGTTTTGCATCTTATCCTAGCGTTTTACCCACTATAACTTTACTTGCTGACATTATTAGGTTCTCAACAACTGTGTGACCTTTGCTTTTCTGGGTAATAAGTTCTGCTACTAAACAGCTTGCTTCCTGAGACTCCTTATTGACTGTGACTTTATTAACAAAAGCTTTACTCGGTTTTGAGATTCCAATAGCCGTTTAAAATGATCAGCACTTTTACGTATCATATAGCTGTGATTTACTGTTTAGTGTCTTTTCATATTGTTGGAGCCATTTGTAAGCTGTTTGCCACAGAATAGGCACATTGGAATCGGGCAGCTCGGATCAACGGTCCATGTAAACCACATTGATAAGTAGCTCTCATTGTGAGGGAGGACTTTCCCCGTTGTTGCACTAGCTAATGACCCAGAAGATTGTACCATTAGACATTGGACCGCTAGACATGTCTGTAAAATGCAGGGGTTGATATAATATTTTTAAAACGGCATTATAAATAACTAAATGGCAAAACTACAAAAAGCACGAAAACCTCACAAGGCAATTCACTTCAAACCTACACAATCCACCCTTTACAATGTTTACAACAACAGCAAAGTGGCAGGTCAGGAGCTGAGTCGCGGTGCGTAAAATTTTCTTTTACCTCCAACTTTATGCTACACCGGTAAACTTTCTTCGTTCCCATAAGTTAGTGGGTGAGCTTGTTAAGAGGGCTAATCAGTCACTGCCGACCACTTCAAGCGCTAGTATTGCGTGATGCACGAAGTTTTAAAAAACGATGTTTTTTTTTAATCACAATCTCTCGCGGAACCTTGAGCGACCTCTCATGGAACCCTGGATTTCCGCGGAACCCTGGTTGAGAAACCTGGGTTCCTTCTTTCTCAATCTTTTTTTTATTAAGTTTCAAATTGATAAACATAATAATGATAATAATACAAAGAGATCGGGATTACATTAATAACGGTTAACATATGCAGACACAGACTCCGAATAACATATAGTCATAGTCATACTTTATTGATCCCAGGGGAAATTGGTTTTCGTTACAGTTGCACCATAAATAATAAATAGTAATAGAACCATAAATAGTTAAATAGTAATATGTAAATTATGCCAGTAAATTATGAAGTAAGTCCAGGACCAGTCTATTGGCTCAGGGTGTCTGACCCTCCAAGGGAGGAGTTGTAAAGTTTGATGGCCACAGGCAGAAATGACTTCCTATGACGCTCTGTGCTGCATCTCGGTGGAATGAGTCTCTGGCTGAATGTACTCCTGTGCCCACCCAATACATTATGTAGTGGATGGGAAACATTGACCAAGATGGCAAGCAACTTAGACAGCATCCTCTTTTCAGACACCACAGTGAGAGAGTCCAGTTCCATCCCCACAACATCAGTGGCCTTACGAATGAGTTTGTTGATTCTATTCGTGTCTGCTACCCTCAGCCTGCTGCCCCAGCACACAACAGCAAACATGATAGCACTGGCCACCACAGACTCGTAGAACATCCTCAGCATATGTAATTTAAGCCCCCAAATCTCTTAATAACCGAACATGAAAAGATTCAGAAAATTTTATACAAAGAAAAAGTCCTCCTACACTAAAAAAAACCAAAACAAAACAAAGACTGGGCTGCCATGTTTCATTGGTTAAAATCATGATTTGTCATTAACTCCGCTCCTCTATATGCAAACAAAAAGTTATTGAAAAGGATTCAGAAAAGGTCAGCTTACATCGTATTAAAATGTTGAATAAATGGCCTCATAGTTTCTTCAAATTTAACCGAAGGATCGATAGTACGACTCCTAATTTTTTCCAAGTTTAAACATGTTATAGTTTTGGAAAACCATTTAAATGAAGTAGGGCGATTAGAATCTTTCCACTTAAATAAAATGGATCTTCTGGCTATTAATGTAACAAATGCAATCAAATGACAAGCTGAAGGGGATAAATGACTAGAGTCTATCACTGGTAATCCAAAAGTTGCAGTAATAAGATGAGGTTGTAAATCAATACGCAAAACTACTGAGATAATATCCGTAATTCCGCCACCTCCAACGGGATCCCACCACTAAGCACATCTTTCCCTCTCCCCCCCGCTTTCCGCAGGGATCGCTCCTTACGCGACTCCCTTGTCCACTCGTCCCCCCATCCCTCTCCACTGATCTCCCTCCTGGCACTTATCCTTATAAGCGGAACAAGTGCTACACATGCCCTTACACTTCCTCCCTTACCACTATTCAGGGCCCCAGACAGTCCCTCCAGGTGAGGCGACACTTCACCTGTGAGTTGGCTGGGGTGATATACTGTGTTCGGTGCTCCCGATGTGGCCTTCTATATATTGGTGAGACCCAACGCAGACTGGGAGATCGTTTTGCTGAACACCTACACTCTGTCCGCCAGAGAAAGCAGGATCTCCCAGTGGCCACACATTTTAATTCCATGTCCCATTCCCATTCTGATATGTCTATCCACGGCCTCCTCTACTGTAAAGATGAAGCCACACTCAGGTTGGAGGAACAACACCTTATATTCCATCTGGGTAGCCTCCAACCTGATGGCATGAACATTGACTTCTCTAACTTCCGTTAATGCCCCTTTTTACCTCCCCTTCGTACCCCATCCATCCTTTGTTTGTTTGTTTATTTATTTATTTATTATTATTATTTTTTTTTTCTCTCTCTCTCTCTCCTTTTTCTCCCTCTGTCCCTCTCACTATACTCCTTGCCCATCCTCTGGGCTTCCCCCCTCTCTCTTTCTTTCTCCTTCTTTCTCCATAGGCCTCCCATCGCATGATCCCCTCATATCCCTTTTGCCACTCACCTGTCCAGCTCTTGGCTCCATCCCTCCCCCTCCTGTCTTCTCCTATCATTTTGGATCTCCCCCTCCCCCTCCCACTTTCAAATCTCTTACTATCTCTTCTTTCAGCTACTCCTGACGAAGGGTCTCGGCCCGAAACATCGACTGTACCTCTTCCTATAGATGCTGCCTGGCCTGCTGCGTTCACCAGCAATTTTTATGTGTGTTGCTCGAAATTCCAGCATCTGCAGATTTCCTCGTGTTTGCGAAATAATATCAAAAATGTCTTTCCAATATTTTTCCAAAAGAGGGCAAGACCAGAACATATGTGTCAAGGAAGCTACCTCAGAATTACATCTGTCACAGACAGGATTTATATGGCAATAAAGATGAGCTAACTTATCCTTAGACATACGGGCCCTATGAACCACCTTAAGTTGTATCAAAGCCTGTCTAGCACACATTGAAGAAGTGTTAACTAGTTGGAGAACTTTCTCCCATTTCGCTATAGGTAAAGATACCTGAAGTTCTCTTTCCCATTCACCCTTAATTTTATCAGATGTACCTAGACGTATTTTCATAATTAAATCATGAATAATTACTATTAAACTCTTCTGATAAGGGTTTAAACCTAAAATTTTTTCTGTAATTTCAGTTTGATGTGGTATCGGTAAAATAACATTCAAAAAGTTTCTAATCTGTAAATATATGAAAAAATGTGATCTAGGCAAATTATATTTATTAGACAACTGTTCAAAAGACGTGAGACAATTATCCATGAATAAATCACGAAAACATGTTATTCCCTTTATTATGGAGTCAAATGTTACGGGGAGAAGGACTGGCGGAACAGACTCAAAAGACCGACCGGCCAAACCCTCTTCCTGTGGTCTTTTTGTGCATACTTTTAGAACATAGAACAGAACAATACAGCACAGGCCTTTCAGCCTGTGATATTGTGCTGATCTTTTAATCTAGTCCAAGATCAAACAAACACTAAACCCCCCCCCCAACAACATGGCCCATGATTTTTCTCTTATTTATGCACCTATTCAGGAGATTCTTAAATATCTTCAATACATATGCTTTACCACCACCCTTGGCAGCACGTACCATGTGCACACCACTCTTAAAGAAATCTAGCTCTGACATCCTCTTAGACTTTCCTCCAATCACATTCAAATTACGCCCCTTGTATTAGCCACTTGGGCCCTGGGGAAAAGCTCATTCTGATCGGATCATTGCACAGTGCATTGGGGTAGAATAAGGTAAAACAATAACAATGCAGAATAAAGAGCTACAGTTACAGAGGAAGAGCAGTGTAGGTAGATGATAAGGTGGAAGGTCATAATGAGGTAGATTGTGAGGCCAAGATCCCATCTTATCATCTGATTCCCGCTGGGTGTGCTCAGCAGTGTCCACAACTCTGCAGTTTCTTGCGGTCATGGGCGCACCAGTTGCCACACCAAGCTGTGATACATCCTGACAGAATGCTCTCTGTGGTGCACCAATAAAAAATTGGTGGGGGTCGACATTGACTTGCCAAATGTCTTTAGCTCCCAGAGGAAGTAGAGGTGTTGGTGAGCTTTCATGGCAAGAGTTGGCAATGAAGGGCCATTTCTACTGCCGCCAACCTTGACAGCGGGTGGTTATTACAACGCTTTACAATGCCACACTCACAACACGCTGGAGGAACTCAGCAGGTCAGGCAGCATCCGTGGAAAAGATCGGTCGACGTTTCGGGCCGGAACCCTTCATCAGGACTGCAGAGGGAAGGGGCAGACGCCCTATAAAGAAGGTGGGGGGAAATCTTGGTCGAGCACTTCTGCTCCGTCTGCCAAAACAGACAGGATCTCCCAGTAGCCACCCACTTCAACTCTGCTTCCCACTCCCATTCAGATATGTCCATACATGGCCTCCTCTACTGCCATGATGAGGCTAAACTCAGGTTGGAGGAGCAACACCTCATATACCATCTAGGTAGTCTCCAGCCCCTTGGTATGAACATAGAATTCTCCAACTTCCGGTAATTCCCTCCCCCTCCCTTCCCCTAACTCTATGTCACTCTGCCCCCTCCCCCAGCTGCCTATCACCTCCCTCATGGTTCCCCCTCCTCCTACTACCCATTGTGTTTTCCCCTATTCTTTCTTCACCTTTCCTGCCTATCACCTCCCTGCCTCCCCTCCCCCACCCCTTTATCTTTCCCCTTACTAGTTTTTCACCTGGAACCTACCAGCCTTCTCCTTCCTACCCTCCCCCCACCTTCTTTACAGGGCCTCTGCCCCTTCCCTCTTCAGTCCTGATAAAGGGATCCGGCCTGAAACATTGACCGATCTTTTCCACGGATGCTGCCTGACCTGCTGAGTTCCTCCAGCATGTTGTGAGTGTTGCTTTGACCCCAGCATCTGCAGATTATTTTGTGTTTATGCTTTACAATGCCAACTGTAAGATCGGGGTTCAATTCGCGCCACTGTAGGGAGTTTGTACGTTCTCCTTGTGACTGCGTGGGTTTCCTCTGGGTGGCCCAGTTCCCTCCCACATTCTGAAGACGTACTGGTTAGGGTTAGTGAGCTGTGATCATTCTGAAGACGTACTGGTTAGGGTTAGTAAGTTGTGGTCATTCTGAAGACGTACTGGTTAGGGTTAGTAAATTGTGGTCATTCTGAAGACGTACTGGTTAGGATTAGTAAGCTGTAGTTGTTCTGAAGACATACTGGTTAGGGTTAGTAAGTTGTAGACATGATATTTTGCCGGCAGAAGCATGGCGATACTTGCGAGATGCCCCAAGCACAACCCTCGCTGATTTAATTTACTGTGAACAACACATTTCACTGCATGTTTCGATGTGCATCTGACAAATAAAGCTGATCTGTAATTTTTACCCTGGAGCGAAGGTCGTCGCTTTCCGTGTTCCAGTCCACGTCTCTGGAGTCTGCGGGACGGAGAACCTCAAGGGACCAACTGGCGGCTTCGCAAAAGGGATACTGAGGTAGTTATAGACGGGCTTGGCTGTTCCCTTCACCGACACCTGCTTCCCTTCCAGGGCTCCGTACTTGGTGACGACAATTGGAGGTTCATCATCTACGTCTGAGAGAGACCGGGACAGGGTTAGTGACTCACGCTCTGGCTGCCCTATGCCCAATATCATCTTGTACCAACACACAAAAATTTCTGGTGAACGCAGCAGGCCAGGCAGCATCTATAGGAAGAGGTACAGTCGACGTTTCGGGCCGAGACCCTTCGTCAGGACTAACTGAAAGAAGAGATAGTAAGAGCTTTGAAAGTGGGAAGGGGAGGGATGGAGCTAAGAGCTGGAAAGTTGATTAGCAAAAAGGATATGAGACGATCATGGGATGGGAGGCCTAGGGAGAAAGAAAGGGGAGGGGGGGAAGCCGAGATGGGCAAGGAGTATGGTGAGAGGAACAGAGGGAGAAAAAGGAGAGAGAGAAAAAATAAATGTTTAAAAAATCATCTTGTACACCTCTATCACGTCACCTCTCATCCTCCTTCACTCCGAAGAGAAAAGCTTCAGCTTACTTAACCTTTCCTCATAAGACATGTCCTCGTAAAGTATGTTTTTGTATATTATGTTGTGTATGTGTAATTTATGTTAAGTTGATGTGATTTATAAGTGTCACATTTGTGATGTACTGTACTGCTGGGAGAAATCAAATTTTTACGGCATTTATCCTATTGGACCATAAGAATTAGGAGCAGAATTAGGCCATTCAGCCCGTCGAGTCTGCTGATAAACTTCAATCTGAAATGCTAAGAATAGAATCAGTCATTCGCTCTCCATCCCGGACAGAACACAAATATCTTCACATCTGACCTCATTCTCCCAGTGTTCCCGTCAATATGCTTCTGAACTTCCACAGTGAAACGTGTCTGTCACGTACAGTATCGGTGGGACAAGAACGACAATGGTGTCCTATGGGTAACGTTTTTGTTCTGCTCAGTCGTACGCTGCAGAAGCCAGTTTCCAAATTTTTGAATCAGTGTGTTTTGATCTACAAAGTTAATTTCATAGTTCAAAGTAAATTTATTATCAAACCCATCATATTCTACCCTTAGGGGCATTCACATTACAACAGAGAAACACAATAAAATCAATGAAAAACGACACACAAAGACAAAAACAACCAATGAGCAAAAGACAAACTGCATATAGAAAGATAGATCGACACAGAGAACATGAGTTGATGAAAGTTCAGAGTTGAGGTGAGAGTTTGTTCTCACAGAAGGAAATTCACCTTTACACAAAGAAGGAAAAGCATGGGGTGACTTTTGGACAATTGTGCCGGCAAACTCCTGGGACTCTGAAATAGTAACTGGTCTCCTGAAGCAGATTGAAACCAATCCTTGATTCCTCCTGCAACTATTAAGGAACTTTCTAAAAATTTAACGTCACAATCTGCTCTCCCCGTGATGGTGAGTGCACCCTGCTAGATCTGTTAAGTATTTCAGGAAGTGATTTCACAAACTTTCCGTAACAGAAGTCTGGAAATGCGAGACGGAAAGGCCACGTTTCTACACTTCATTTGCAGGAGGCTTTTGAAATCACGGAGTGAGACACATCTTCTTCTCCTGTGCCATCAGGGAGCGGGGACAGGAGCCCAAAGAAACACTCAACACTTCAGTGACAAATTCTTCCCCTCGGCCATCAGGTTCTGAATGAAAAATGAACCCATGAACACTATCTCGCTACTTTTACTTCTTTTATTCTCCTTTTACACCACTTGCTTAATTTAATTATATATATTATTGTAATTAATTTTAAAAATTATTATGCATTGCAATGTACTGCTGTCACAAAACAAAACATGCTGAACATTTGCCAGGAACAACTTTAGGCCTTCGTGAAACAAGAGAAAACGCAGAACTGCCGAGCAGTGATTTTGCAATCTTGTGCGTTAGGAAATAAACCTTCATCCGAGCCAAGTAAACAGGAGAGATCCCTCTTTACCAGGAGACATCCCACTTTACCAGCAGAGATCCCTCTTGACCAGGAGACGTGCCTGCTCAGGGAGCTTACTGCTGTGTTCATCACCGCCACCTTCATCCTGCCCCCTGAGAGCAAATACCAAGGACACCCTGGGAGAACTTTACAGTTTCGACAGCTCTCCACAAAAGCAAGCACCCAGATGGTGTCTTCATAATTGCAGGAGAGCTCAATCACGTTAACCTGCAGGGAGGTTGATAAGCCCCATCTGATGACTTCCATCAGGGAGGAGGCTACATAGCATCCACGTCAGGGTCCCCAGACACAAAAACAGGTACTTTCCCCAGGCACTAAGGCTGATCAACACCTCCGAGCTCTGAGGAGAGATTGGACAAACTTGGGGTGACTTCTCCGGAGCGGCAGAGGCTGAGATGAAATCAGATAGAGGTTTATAAGCTTATGAGAGGCATAGACAGAGTAGGCAGATAGTATTTTCCCCTGGGTTGAAAGGGCAAATTCTGAAAGTTTAAGGGAGATGTGTGGGGACAGGTTAGTTTATTTTTCTCAAAGAAAGGAGTTTGGGATTCTGTCAGCTTTCTAATCTACAATGATGCTTGAAACTGAAAGTGAAAGGAAATTCAGAGTCGGGTTTACTATCACTGCTATGTTTTGTGTGGCAGTACAGTGCAAGTAAAAAATTACTACAAGTTACAAAAACAAACAAATAAATAATAAAATAAAGGCATCCGTTAGTCTTGCGAGACCATGGATCTGCACCTGGAAAGTCTTCATTCTCCAGGGCGCAGGCCTGGGCAAGGTTGTATGGAAGACCAGCAGTTGTCCATTCTGCAAGTCTCCTCTCTCCACGACACCAAAGTTGTCCAAGGGAAGGGCATTAGGACCCATACAGCTTGGCGCCAGTGTCGTCGCAGAGAAATGTGTGGTTAACTGCCTTGCTCAAAGACACAACACACTGCCTCGGCTGGGGCTCCAACTCAAGACCTTCAGTGCGCACTTGGCCACGTGCCCTCACAAAGCATCATCATCATTATTATTATGCGCCCTGTCGTATGTCGTGACCAATCATGGTCTTTCCATGACCATGATTTTTCTTGGCAAATTTTTCTACAGAAGTGGTTTGCCATTGCCTTCTTCCAGACAGTGTCTTTATAAGACGTGGGACCCCAGCCATTATCAATACTCTTCAGAAATTGTCTGCCTGGCGTCAGTGGTCTCATAGCCAAGACATGTTATGTGCACCAGCTGCTCCTATGACCATCCATCCACCACCTGCCCCCATGGCTTCACGTGACCCTGATCGGGGTGGGGGGTGCGGGGTAGGGGCCAAGCAGGTGCTACGCCTTGTAGGCCTCTCTTGGACATACTTGCGGAGGGAGGAGCGCCTGACACCTCCTTTGGAGAGGCGTATCTCCACCACGCCAATCATCTCCTCCAATCCTGATAAACCCCTCCTGCTCCCTCTCCACATTCCTCCTGTAATGGGGCGACCGGAACTGCAAGGTGAGGCCAGAATTCAGTTGAAGGCAATGACTGAACCCTGGGAATAAACCCCAACCTTCACCAGTGTCCTGCAGGGTCCTAGACACAAGTGAGTTCCTATCCCCACCCTGGGGCTCTCTGTGGGCTGATCCCATTATCTAACATTGATCCCATTTTTTGGCTCTGAACCCCGAAAAAACGTTCGGACTGTTTCCGATTTTAGCCTCTCTTGTTTCCAGTCCACCATAGCGATAGGAGCAGAATTAGACCATTCGGCCCATCAAATCTGCTCAGCCAATCAGGGCTTATTTACTATCCCTCTCAACCCCATTCTTCCCGCAACCTTTGACGCCCTGACTAATCAGGTATCTTACCAACCTCCGCTTTAAATATACTCAATAACTGTTAAACTTCTCCAAAGTAAACTGCGTGCCAGTCCGGGCCCGTCAGCTCAACAATAACCCTCTCACATCACTGTACCGTACCCGCCTCGGTAGAGGAAGATCCAAGCAAGTCAACAATGAGGCTGCTCGAACCAGCAGGACGATTGCCTATAGACTTGCTCGGGACCCTTGCGCTCTACAGAGGAGCAAAGAGGTGAGAGTGCGTACGCTCCCCGCTGGATCAGCCCCTCACCTGCGGCCGAAGCCACCACCAGGACGCCGAGCAACGCCACCAACCAGCCTGACAGCATCTCGCTGATTGAAGGCGGCCGGTTTCGGCGGCAGATGATACACCGGCTCGGGAGGGAGCGTGGTGCTAATGTTGTTCCGTCAGCCGGGCGAAAAACGCGTGCGCACTCCACGTAGCCGAAAACGCTGCACACTTAGAGACAGTCCCCAAAGCTGTACCCTGACAAAGTCCGAAACCGACGATTGTGAAAGGGGAATGGACTTTGCAAAACAATCAGCATTTCATTTTCCAATTTTATTTCAAAAATAACCTTTAATTGTAATATATATGCGCACACGCGCGCGCACACACACACACACATATAAATATATATATATATATACACACACACACACAGTGTGTATATACACTCACACAAGATTCACTTTTCAAGATTGTTTAGAGCCATTTCCAGTACACAAATATAAATGTAAAGGAGACCGAAATAATTGGTACTTCGGATCCGATAATGCACAAGAAACACAAAAAGATAAAGAACATAATAATAATAATAATAAAACACAGTGTAAACATATGCTTATATACACAGACTGACTGTATGTTCATAAAGTGACGCTTGGCACAGGAGTGTCTGTACATAGGGTGACTGGCAGGAAGTGATAAAGTAGTGCTATCTGGGTGTGTGGAGGGGTGGGTTAGTAGGCGGAGGTGTTGATCAGCCTTGCTTGAGGAAAGTAACTGTTTTTGAGTATGGCCGTCCTGGTGTGGACACTACGTAGTCTCCACCCTGATGGGAGAGGGACAAACAGTCCATGAGCGGGGTGGGTGGGAGGATTCTTCCTGACGGTACTGGTTACTGTTTGAGTCTGGTGGTCCAGGCGTGGATGTTACACAGCCTCCTCCCTGATGGGAGTGGGCCAAACATTAATTGTCATACATTCATGGACTTTGCCATCACAGATCGTTGACCAAATTCAGGTTTGTCACATGTACATCTAAACAGTCAGTGAAGTCTGTGAAATTTATTACCACGGACGGCAATGGAGGCCAAGTCATTGGGTATATTTAAAGCAGAGGTTGATAGTTTCTTGATTGATCAGGGTGCTAAAGGTTATGGAGAAAAGGCTGGAGAATAGGGTTGAGAGGGATAATAAATCGGCCATGATGGAATGGTGGGGCAGACTCGATGGGCTGAATGAACTATGTCTTCTGGGAAATGTGTTGTTGTGTTTGCTTTAACAACCAA
This sequence comes from Mobula hypostoma, assembly GCF_963921235.1. NCBI lineage: Eukaryota > Metazoa > Chordata > Chondrichthyes > Myliobatiformes > Myliobatidae > Mobula > Mobula hypostoma. The sequence goes on along the minus strand of NC_086110.1, from coordinate 75,565,559 downwards.
TACACCCAAGGATGCGTTCAGGGCAGCTTGCAAGTGTCAACACCCATTCTGGTGCCAATATAGCACGGCCACAATGTTCAACAGAACAGAACAGAACAAGAACAAAAGAAGACAACAACAGCAAAGCAAGCCCCTTCCCACCCTCCCACCCACTCACCCACACAGACACACAGGCCTCCAACACAAAGACAGGTCATCTCCAGGCCTCCAAACCTTGTCCAGACTCTCAGACGGTGGGTCTCCAACTTTCAGTCCCTGGGACAGACTCTCAGACATCTGATCTCTGACTTGCAGACAAGCCAACCCAGTCAGGGCTTCAACCTTTGGGCCTCTGTCTCCACACTTGACGAGCTCTGGACTTTGCCCTCTGGATTTAGCTGACCTGTGCATCAGTAGCAGGACTCATTGCTCACGGATTTGACCTTTGGGCCTCAACTTCCAAAATTGCACAGACCAATGACATTAGTGACCAGAGGGGAGGTGGTGAGAGCCATCAATCCTCATGTCTCCCACCCATACTGACCTCTGACCTGGGACTCGCAGACAAACTCCAAACCGCTGTTCCTGCCCCCATTTTTCATTTACTACCCTGACCTCTAACTGCCCTTGGCCCCTGCCCCCTAAACACTAACCTACCCCAGAACGTGAGTGTGAATCTGAGTCTACTGGAGGCTGGAGGCTGAAGAATATGTACTGTCCTGGGTCTGGAGGACGATGTGTGTGTGTGCAGGGGTGGATGGGAGGAACGGGGCTTGTTTTACTGTTGTTGTTTTGATGCTTGTTGTGTTCTGTGTTGTTTTGTCAAGCATTGTGGGAATGCTGTGTTGGCGCCAGAATGTGTGGTGACATTTGCTGGCTGCCCCCAGCACACCTTCAGGTGTGTTGTCGTTAACACAAACACATTTCACTGTATGTTTTGATGTATATGAGATAAATAAATAATCTTGAATAGAATTCCTTGCACTTCCCTCAAGACCATCCCTACAAACCTAAAACACAACCAAGTTTGAGCCAAAACATTGATGGACATTACAGCTCGTTGTCATCTTCACCATTTTCATGACGTCAGGATTTGATTCCAGCCATAAGCTGTGAGGGCAATTCATTCTTTAATATTCTTTTGTCAGGCCTTCACATGTCAGCACCTCGTAGTCTCTGCCCAGCTAAAAAGATTCACCTGTCGCTCATTCCAGACTCATCACCTGCAGCCTATTTAACCCCAGGCTTTGTTCATTCATTGAACCACCTGGCCTCAACCAGTTGCTCCTCAGCTTCAGATACCTTGTTGCTGGTTATGTTTAGTATCTGTTCCCTCTTGTTTTGTGCCCCCTCATGGCTTGTTATTTTGCTGTCAATTAGTAAAGCCATCCCTAACCACTAAATCATCTCCTCTGCTCTGCTTTTGGGTCAAGTCTGTGTATTTCCCAACTGAATGAGTGATTACCGGATTCATTGTGAAATTAACTGTTCTGTGTATATCTTTTAGAAAATGAGTTAAGGGGATGTGATTAAGAGCGTAGAACAGATTCATGAGAGACTGTGGGTCCTGGAGGACTTGAGTTACAAACAGACTCTGGAGAAACTGGCTCTGTTCTCACTGAAGTGTAGGAGGCTGAGGGGTGAATTAGTAAATTTGTTTACAGTTGTCACATGTACCGACTGAGGTGGTCTCCCACGTCAATTTTAGTTCCCATTCCTGTTCTGACATGTCAGTCCATGGCCTCCTCTACTGCTCCAAAGAAGCCACACTCAGGTTGGAAGAGCAACATCAACATCTTATATTCCATCTGGGTAGCCTCCAACCTGATGGGCATGAACATCCACTCCCCCACCAAACCTTCTCCTTCACCATTCCCTATTCCCATTTCCCTCTCTCACTTTATCTCCTTACTTGTCTATCACCTCCCTCTGGCGCTCCTACTTCTCTTTTTTCCCATGGCCTTCTGTCCTCCCCTGTCAGATCTCCCCATTCTCCAGCCCTTTACCCTTTTCACCAATTGACTTCCCAGCTCTTTACTTCACCCTCCCCCTCTCTTGGTTTCACCAATCACCTACCACATTGTACTTCTTCCTGTCCTACCCCATCTTACTATGTCTTCTAATCTCTTTTTTTCCAATCCTGTTGAAGGGTCTTTGCATGGAACATCAACTGTTTATTCTTTTCCACAGATGCTGCCTGGCCTGCTGAGTTCCTCCAGCATGTGTGTTACTTTGATTTCCAGCATCTGCAGAATTTCTCCATCTCATTCCATACACTGTACTCATTGAAACATAACACCTTCAGTCCTATATTCATCCTCTTCAATTTTCTCCATCTTTTATATTGCAACTCATCTCATTGACTGAAACTTTTCCCCATCAACAGCCTCTCCTGACTGCACATTGCCTCTGTTTGTAAACCAGCTACCTCAGCTTCAGCACTATCACTCCAGGTCCCATCATTTCACCAAATTAGTTTAAACCCTCCTGAACAACTCTAGCCAATCTGCCCGCAAGGATGTTGGACACCCTCTGGTTCAGGTGTAATCCATTCCTTTGGAAAGGAAGTCCCTTCCCCAGAAGAGATCCCAATGATCCATAAATCTGAATCCCTGCCCCCTGCACCAGTTCCTCAGCCACGCATTCACCTGCCAAAACATCCTATTACTATCCTCACTGGTACGTGGCACAGGGATTGCAACCCTGGAGATGCTTTTTCTCAGCTTTCTACCTAGTTCCCTAAAATCTCTTTTCAGGACCTCCTCACTTTGTCTACCTCTGCCATTGGTGCAAATATGCACCAAGACTTCTGGCTGCTCACCCTCATCCTTGAGAATGCCATGGACACAATCCAACACATCCCTGATCTTGGCAACAAGGCAATATATATCATCTGGGTGTTCCTCTCGTGCCTCAGAACCTCGTCTCTGTTCTTCTGACTACGGGATCACCTATCAACACTGCAGTCCTCTTTACCTCTCTGCTCTTCTGAGCCACAGCACCAGACTCAGTGCCAGAGACCCAGTCACTGAGCCCCCCACCCCTGTAGGTAGTCCCTGTAAATAGTACCTAAAGTTATATTCCTATTATTGAGGGGAATGGCCACAGGTATAATCTGCACTGGCTGTGCATTTCCCCTTCACCTGACAGTCACCCAGTTACCTATCTCCTGCAGCCTAGAGGTGACTACCTCCCCTTTGCTCCTGTCTAGCACCTCATTTCCCTGTAAGAGTTAAAGGTCGTTGAGCTGCAGCTCCAGCTCCTAATATGTTCCCTCTGGAGCTGCAGCTTGGTGCACCCGGTACAGATGTGTTTATCTGGGAGGCTGGAGGTCTCCCAGACTTCCCTCATCCCACACAGAGTACAAAACACTGTCCCCGGAGCCATTCTCACTCCACTGCTTTGCCCTAACAGATGAGGAATGAACAAATAAGAACAGAAAGAGAGAAACTTATCAGATACTTAACCTCGTACAACAGGTTCTTGCGATCAGAAGAAAATCATTCAAGATGATCACTCACGCCATTTGTTAGACTGCACACCTACACTGATGTCTTCCTGTAGCAGACAGCAACACATCCACACCAAATCCAGTCCTCTGCTATCGAGCAACTTGCAATTCTTGATGTTCTTGATAACCAGCAATGTCTTGTGATAGTAAAAAAGATGTAAAGGATTACACCTTTGGTTGGGCTTGGAGAGCCCGCTGTGCCCAAGCGTGCAGCCCTGCTGAGTTCCTCCAGCATCTTGTGTGGTGCTCCAGATTCCAGCATCTGCTATCTCTTGTGTCTCCAAAGTCTTTGTTTTGGTGATCTGCTGTCTTGCGTTTTGGAGGTGTACACAGCACAGTCAAGGTGGTAGTCAGGGAGTGAAGGAGTCTGAAAGGCTTAGATTGTTTGTGGGTGGATCATTCTCTGTACAATGACTCAGTGACCACAGGGTACTTCAGTACCAAATGGCTCTGCACCATAAGGGCATCCTTACACACGGATAAATGTATATGGCGAATAAACCTGATCCTTGAAGAATGTAACTGACCCGGACAACAATAAAAGACCTGGAGCTCTTTACACCGGACAAGGAAATCTGATATCTGCTTCAAGTTATTATTTTTCTGAGGTGGTAAAGTGAGAAAATAATTGGCACAGCTTTCTTCGGGATTAGTAATTAGAGCAGATGTGAGGTCATAAAACAGGATGAGATTAGGCCATTTGGCCCATCACGTCTGCTCTACCATTCCATCATGGAAGATTTATTATCCCTCTCAAACACATTCTCCTGGCTTCTCTCTGTAACCTTTGATGCCCTGACCAATCAAGAACCTATCAACCTTTGCTTAAAATATACTCAATGATTTGGCCTCCACAGCTGTCTGTGGCAATGAATTCCACAGATTCACCAATTCTTTTCTCCTCTTCTCTGTTCTAAAGGATGTCCTTTTATTCTGAGGCTGTGCCCTTTGATTCTAGATTCCCCACAATAGGAAACATCATCACATCTACCCTGTCTAAGCTTTTCAATATTCAACAGGTTTTGATTTTGAATCCTGAGACATCACCTTCCAAACCCACCACCTCTACCAACTACAAAAACAAGGGGAACACCACCCCTGGAAGTTTCCCTCTGAACCACACAACATCCTGACTTGGAAATGCTTGGTGGCCATTTTATGAGGTACACCTGGTCATTAATGCAAATATCTAACCAGCCAAACACTTGACAGCAACTCAATGCATAAAAACATACAGACATGATAAAGGGTTCAGTGTAAACATCAGAATGGGTAAGAAATATGATTAAAGTGACTTTGACCGTGGAATGATTGTTGGTGCCAGATGAGGTGATTTGAGTATCGTAGAAACTCTTGGGATTTTCACACACAACTCTTGAGTTTACAGAGAATGGTAAAAAAAATCCAGTGAACAGTAGTTCTGTGGGCAAATACCTTGTTAGTGAGAGGTCAGAGTTTTGACAGACTAGTTCTAGCTGATAGGAAGGTGACAATCGTTACAACAGTGGTGTGCAGAAGACATACACTCAGTGGCCACTTTATTAGGTACAGGAGTGGAATCCGGTGTGGTCTTCTGGTCCTGTAGCCCATCCACTTCCAAATCTCAACGTGTTGTGCATTCAGAGATGCTCTTCTGCACACCATTGTTGTAACATTGGTTATTTGAATTGGTTATTTTCATTTAATGTAATATTTACCCTTCTTGTTTTTTTTTTCACTGTTTTAATGGAGGTTGGGATTGAGGACGTGATTTTAAGTTTAACTCTGTTTGGTTTCAAGTTAGCCCATTGCTTTGCTTTGCTTTTAGTTAGTTGCACGGTGGGTTTTTTTTTGGGGTTTTTTTTTTCTTTTTTTTCCATTGATATATATAAAATCTAGTATACTATTATGTTATCTTGGTTTCTTATGCTTAAATTACATTGTTTGTAGTATTTTCTTTTTGGTATTGTTATCTTTTGGAATTTTATTATACTTTAACATTGTATTAATGTTTATATGGCTTACCTTTTTTGTATACTTACTTAATAAAAAGATTTAAAAAGAAAGAAAGAAAAGAATTACTGTCACTTTCCTTTCAGCTTGAACTAGTCTGGCCATTCTCCTCTGACCTTCGAGCGTACATGATAATAGATTTACCTTAACTTAGGACAGCTTGTCCAATGTTGTACTGATATACGAGTAAAACACATGTACAGCCCTAAGGGGAAACATAACACAACCACAGCTAACAGAAGAATCAACACACTTTGAAGTTTTTATTCAGTCTGGTTTCACGCATTTGCAAATAAAAGAGATTTGACAGCAACATATCATCAACACAAAAGATTTAGTAGATGTTGGAAATCCAGAATAACACACACAAAATACTACCACTTCCTCTGGTAGCTTGTTCCATATATGCACCATCCTTGTGTAAAATATAAAATACAGTAACACTGCTGTCAAAGTAGCACACAAAATGCTGGAGAAACTCAGCACGTCAGGTGGCATCTATGGAGAGGAATAATCAGTCTACGTTTCAGGCAGAGACTCTTGGTCAGGAAACATTGACTGTTCATTCCTCTCCGTGGATGCCTCCTGACCGGCTGAGTTTCTCCAGCATTTTGTGTGTTACTCTGACAGCAATGCTACTGACGATAACTTTGAGGTGGGGCGAGGGGCAAATGTCATTCGGCCTCCTCCCAGACAAGTGGATATAGTAATTAGAAAAGTTAAAATATTTACTCATCTTGTTAACCTGAATGATTTTACACCCACTGTGGTAAGTCAGGGATTGCAAGTAAATCTAGTCTGTATTTGTTTCCCAAAACAATACATCTCAAAGCTACTGCTGAACAGAGCAGAGCAGAGCAGAGTTTATTCTGTTAATAATCTGCGGAAAACGATCCAGAGGCAAACATTCCGAATGCAACTGGCCGCACCGTACGGTGCCTGGGATTGAGGGGGCTTGTGTGTGCAAAGCAGTGTGTCAGCAAGTACAAGTAACACCTGTGAGAGGGGGATATCAAGCAACAGGACAGGGAGACGGCTTTGCCAGAACCCCAGGGACTAATCTTAGATTGCGGCCAGAGGTTATTGCTGAGGATGGGATCATTAACTAATTTCCATCCCTCCCAGTGCTGGGCCTTGGCAGTAACACTGCCCACCCCCACCAACAGTGACCGACAGGAGAGAAGGGACAGTGTGTAATCACCTTCACCCGCAAAGAATATGAAAGATTTCTGACTCTTGTTCAGACTACAGAGAGACCTTTGTTCAGCTTCATGACTCCTAGAGAGACAAACACACACAAACACACACATACATCCATCCACACACATATACACTCACGATTCCATATCCCAAACACACACACTCAAGTGTGAGCTTACACACACATGCACACACACTAACTCACATGCTCCATGTACACACACGTGTACTGATATCCCTTGTCCAGCTACTCCTTGTTCACAAATGTGTATACACACTCACACTCAGGCACACCCACTCCACGTACCCAAGTGTGCGCACACACACCTGCAGACACCCGGCCAAAACCCTGTCCCTTGTCCCAGGAGCCTGGCCCGCCAGCACCCAGTGTTCCAGTGTCGGCGAGGAGCTCAGACTCTGGCTGACAGGCACTGATTGACGACCTCCAGCAGGTGAGAGTTCTCCAGAGCCGCAGCCACTCGCTCCTTGTCTGCCAGCTGCTTGTTCACTGGGGAAGGAAGCAGACATTCGCTGAGAATGATCGGAGTGCAAGGCACAGTAAATCCCATCAGTAGTATCACATACAAAACCAAATCCCATGGGGGTCCCCAGTCATTACAGAAACGTCCGCTGCCCATTCGCACACAGTCAGTGGCAGGGCCCTGAGCAGTGTAGAACAACACAGACTGGAGAAACAGGTACATTGTTCCCTGAAAGCAGTGACACAGGCAGACAGGTTGGTGAAGTGTTAGTGAGTTGTGTGAAGTGTTTACACACTGGCCTCCAACAGTCAGGGCACTGAGCACGCGGAGCTGGAATGGATTGTTAAAGATAAAAAGACAAAGATTAGGCTGTCATATGTATGTCGAACGATACAGCAAAATGAAACCAAATCAGCGAGGATGTGCTGAGGGCAGCCTGCAAATGTAACCAAGCTTCTGGCGCCAACACAGCAGGCCGACAACTCACTAACCCTAACCTGTACATCTTTGGAATGTGAGAGGAAGCTAGAGCACCCCGAGGGAATGCATGTGGTCACAGGGATAACATATAAGCTCCTGACCATCATCGGCAGGAATTGTACCCTGGGCGTATAGCTGGCTGCTTTAAAGCATTACACCATAAGATAAGACGTGGAAGCAGAAGTAGGCCATGTGATCCATCGAGTCTGCTCCGCCATTCAATCATGGGCTGATCCAATTCTTCCAGTCATCCCCACTCCCCTGCCTTCACCCCATACCCTTTGATGCCCTGGCTAATCAAGAACCTATCTATCTCAGCCTTAAATACATCCAATGACTTGGCCTCCACAGCCACTCGTGGCAACAAATTCCACAGGTTTACTACCCTCCGACTGAAGTAATTTCTCTGCATCTCTGTTCTAAATGGATGTCCTTCAATCCTGAAGTCGTGCCCTCTTGTCCTAGAATTCCCCTACCATGGGAAATAACTTATTGTGTTGTGCAAGATGATGGTAAGACTGCATATGGAACATTGTGAGCAGTTATGTTTACTTAGTTACAGGAAGGATGTCATTAAGTTGGAGAGGGTGTAGAACAGGTTCGCAGATGTTGTCAGGACTAGAAGGCTTGAGTTATGAGAGACGGATATGCTGGAATTGTTTTCCCTGGGGGGGAAGGAGGCTGAGGGGTGACCTTACATAAGTTTATAAAACCATGAGGAGTGTAAGGTAAGGTGGATGATTACAACTTTTCCCTAGTGCAGGGGAGTCTATAGGTTTAAGGTGAAATAGGAAATATTTAAGAGAGGGGAAGCTTCTCCACAAAACTCACTCAGGTGCAATATGTTAACTGTCCCTGCACAACATTCGTTAAATGGTCATTCCTAATCTCCTCCTCCTGTGATGATTATTTAATTGGTTTATATGTTCACATTTATTTAAGTTTGATAATTGACATTTGCACATGTGACCATTCTGCTCACTATTGTCTTATAAATTGTTGGCTGCTGTTGTGTTGTCTGTTATGGTATTGTCCTGTGTTTTCTGCTTGGCAGCGAACCACAATCAATCCTGGTATGTTTCACATACTGGCAATAAAGTGATTCTGATTCTGAACCAGATGAAAACAAACTGCCAGAGAAAGTGGTAGAGGTGGGTACATCTACACCTTTTCCTATAGTACGGGAGTCTAGCACCAGAGGGCACATCCTCACAATACAAGGATGTCCCTTTAGAACAGAGATGAGGAGGTATTTCTTTAGCCAGAGGGTGGTGAACCTGTGAAATTCATTGCCAGAGACATCTGTGGAGGGCAAATTTTTGGGTACATTTAAAATGGAGTTTGATATGTTCTTGATTAGTCAGGGTGTCAGAAGTTATAGGGAGAAGTAAGAAGAATGAGGTTGAGGGGGAAAATAAATCAGCCATGATTGAATGGTGGAAAAGATTCGATGGGCCAAATGGCCTAATTCTGTTTGTATTATGGTCTTACAGTTCCTTTTCTGGGTGACTGGAGTGTTGATCTTGCTTCCTTGAAGAAATCTGATGACATCACCATTTGCTCTGCAGTGCTCGTTATCCGGATTCACTTCCTCCTGTTGTCTGTAAGGGGTTAATGTGCTGTAAAGTTTTAAGCTCTAAGTTTCACAGGTTCCCCCTGCAATGGACGGCACAGTAGTGTGGTGATTAGTGCAACACTTTACAGCACCAGCGATCGCGGTTCAATTCATGCTACTGTCTGTGAGGAGTCTGTACGTTCTCCCTGTGACCGCATGGGTTTCCTCCCACAGTCCAAAGACATACTAGTTGGGGTTAGTAAGCTAGGGCATGCCATGTTGGTGCCAAAAGATCTCTTTGAAACCTATCTAATATTGAAAGGCCTAGATAGAGTGGAGGTGGAGAGGATGTTTCCTGCAGTGGAGGAGTCTTGGATCAGAGGGCACACAGTCTCATAAAACACCATTAGAATAGAGATTAGGAGACATTTCTTTAGCCAAAGGATGTCATATTTGTGGAATGTGTTGCCAGAAGGCTGTGGAAGCCAAATCATTGGGCATATTTAAAGCGAAGGTTGATAGGTTCTTAATTAGTAAGATTGCTTTAAATATATTCAAATGACTTGGCCTCCACAGACTCTGTGGCACTGAATTCCACAGATTTATCATCCTCTGGTTAAAGAAATTCCTCCTCATATGTTTTCTAAAGAGACGTGTGTTCCCTCTAGTCCCAGACTCCACCACTATTAGAAACATTCTCTCCAGGTCCACTCTATATAGGCCATCCAATATTCAATAATGGGGCCATAACAGAATTATGCCTGGCAGAAGGTCAGCACTGGCAGCTCAGTGTCCTGGGATACTGATACTGTGCTGCAGTGCTCTATAACTCTTGTTAGGCAGATTAACATGAGGAAAAGGGAAGGATACGGACATTGTGCAGGCAGAAGAGATTAGTTGGCCATTTAATTGGATCAGCACAACATTCTGGGCTGAAGGGTCAGTTCCGGTGCTGTACTGTTTTATGTTCTATGGAGGGATTATTGTTTAGTTTTTCTAATAAGGGAGGACATACATCAGGGCTTCGAGGACATTCCAAGGAATCGTTTCAAGATTTTAAGGAGGTAAGAGATGAAGGTAGAGGAGAGGCTACTGCCTACATGCATTTTAATAATGCCTTTGACAAGGTCCCGCAAGGCAAGCTGATTTTATTTTATTTTATTTAGAGATACAGTGTGGAACAAGCCCCTCGGTTCAATGAGCTGAGCCATTCAGCAAGCCACTGATTTAACTCCAGACTAATCACAGGACAATATACGAAGACCAATTAACCTACTACTATACGTGGGAGGAAACGGGAGCACGCCCACAGACTTGCAGGGAGAATGCACAAACTCCTTACAGACATAGCTGGAAATGAACTCTGAACTCTGACGCCCCGAGCTGTAATAGCATCACGCTAACCACTAGGCTACTGTGGGCCCCTGATCTTGAGGCTGAGGTCACTGGGATTCAGAGTAGGCTCAATGATAGGAAGCAGAAGGTACTGTTTGAAGGTTGATTCAACAACTGGAGGCCTGTGATGAGTGGGGTGCCCCAGGACGAGTCAGTGTCGAGACCCCTATTAGTCATCATTTATGTAAATGATCTGGACGTGAATATACGTGCCACAATTAGAGTGTTTGCTGATGATTCTGGTTTGCTTACCTGCATGTTCAGAGGCGTGAGTCCCTGGTGTTATGTGAACATCCACCTGCGGGGAGAACAAACCCACAACAGAAGGTCAAGTTCAGAACAGAAGCTGGAGGGACACAAAGTCAAGAATGAGCTGCTTGTGGAGAGCAAAAGCAGGGTCTGAGAAAAGGATGACATGTTAACTCCATACCCCCATTTTGTCCCTCCCCATCAATGAGCACCTCTCTGCCTGCCACACCATTCCCACAAAATCTCCCTTCCAAATTATCGCACACATTGAGGTAAGCACACAGGAAGGAAGCATACTTGACCACTGCTACTCTCCCTTCTGCAACGTCTCCAAAGCACTTCTCCACCCTCCATTTGGAAAGTCTGACCATTCCTCCATCTTGCTCTTGTCTGCCTGCTCGCCTACAGGCAGAAACAGAAACAGGAAGTTGCCATAGCGAAAACCATCCGCTGCTGGTCCAACCAATCAGAGTCAATGTTACAAGACTGCTTTGGTAGCATCACCTAGGAATCATTTCGAGCTGAGAACATCTCCAAATACACAGCAGTGGTCACAAGCTTCATTTGGAAGTGCACTGAAGACATTACACCCCAAAAATCTGTCCTGGTCTATCCAAACCAGAAGCCTTGGAAAAATAGTTTAGTGCATGTTGCTCTCAGCACAAGGGATAAGCCTTCAGCTCCAGAGACCCAACAGGAGCTCAAGAAATGCCACTATGATTTATGTAGAGCCACTAAGGTGGAAAAATGGCAACACGGACAGAATCCAGTCATAACTCTGTTACAATGACACATGCAGCGTATGGCAAGGACTGCACACCATCACAGACTTCAAGAGGAAACGCAGCAGTGTAACCAACATTCCTGCCCCGCTCTCCGACAAGCTAAATTTTTTTAAATGCTCAATTCGAGGTTGATAAGACTGAACCCCCGAGGAGAGCCATCAACGAGACCTGCTCCTTGGTCACCTCAGAGGATGAGGTACGTAGAACATTCCAACGTGTCAAAAGCTGCAAGGCAGCGGGGCTGGGCAGCATCCCACAGCGGGTCCTCAAAGTGTGTGCAGAAAAGCTGGCTGGTGTGTTTATGGACGTTTTTAATCTCCCTCTCCCACTGTGCAATGCCCTCCTGTTCAAATCGTCCATCACTGTACCTGTACCTAAGAAAACCAAGGTAGCATGCCTGAATGATTGATGTCTTATCACACTCACCTCAATTATAAGTAAATAGTTTGAGAGGCTGATTAAAGACTACATCTACAGTATGCAACCACCCACACTGGACCCCTACAATTCGCCTACCAATGACGCCATAGCCAGGGCACTACACACCGTCCTCACTCACCTGGAGAGGAAGATGCATACGTTAGAATGCTGTTCCTGGACTACAGTTCAGCATTCAACACCATAATTCCCTCCAGACTTGACAAGAAGCTCAAAAACCTCGGCCTGCAACCCGCCTTGTGCAGCTGGATCCTAGACCAACGGGCTATGGGACAGCTTCTTTCTACAAGCCATTCGACGTATAAATTCACATATCTGTACACTGCAACAGAGTCACAGCGCAAAGATTTTTACTCCCACATGTTGTGGAGTGGATGTAAGCTTTAAATAAATTCAATTCAATCCAAATATGTTTCTAATTCTCTACTGGGTGCAAGCTCGCTGACCTGTCAGATTGAGGGTGGGTTCACTAATGGATAATAACAACTAGATAAAAATTAGCTTTTATTTGACAAAGGTACACCCAGTGGCCACCTTATTAGGTATACCTGCTCATTAGTGTCAATATCTAACCAGCCAACCATGTGGTAGCAACTCAATGTGTAAAAGCATACAGACGTGGTGAACAGATTCACTTGTTGTTCAGACCAATCATCAGTATGGGGAAGATGTGTGATATAAATGATTTTGACTGTGGAATGATTGTGGGTGCCAGATGGGTGGTTTGAGTTATCTCAGAAGCTGCTGATCCCTTTGGACTTTCAAGCACAACAATCTCTAGAGTTTACAGAGAATGGTGCAAAGTACAAAAGTACAAAAGACATGCAGTGAGCGGCAGCACTGTGGTAAATGGGAGAGGTCAGAGGAGAATGGCCAGCTGGTTCAAGCTGACAGAAAGGTGACAGTAACACAAATAACCATGTGTTACAATGATGGTGTGCAGAACAGCATCTCTCAATGCATCACATGGCGAACCTTCAAGTCGATGGGCTACAGCAACAGAAGACCCCAAGTATACACTTAATGGCCACATGATTAGGTACAGGAGGGAACACACACCAGTCCTCATCGAGGGAGCAGCTTCAAGATCCTGGATGTCAACATCTTAAAAGATCTATCCTGGACCTAACATATTGATGCAATTAGTTCAAAGTTCAAAGTAAATTTTATTCTCAAAGTATATACATGACACTATCTACAACACTAAGGTTCATTTTCCTACGGGCATACTCAGCAAGTCTATAGAACAGTAACTATAACAGGATCAATGAAAGATCAACCAGAGCGCAGAAGACAACAAACTGTGCAAATAAATAGCAACAAATAATGAGAACATGGGATAACATTAAAATGAGATAATTGGTTGTGGGATAGCTCAATGGATGGGCAAGCAAGTATTGTTATCCCTTTTGTTCAAGAGCCTGATGGTTGTGGGATAGTGACTGTTCTTGAACCTCATGGTGCAAGTCCTGAGGCTCTTGTACCTTCTACCTGATAGTAGCAGTGAGAAAAGCGCATGGCCTGGTTGGTGGGGATCTCTGATGATGGATGCTGCTTTCCTACGACAGCGTTTCACATAAGACTGTCATCCCTCATTCTTCTAAATTCTAGTGAATACAGGCCCAGAGCCATCAAACACTCTTCATATGACAAGCCATTCAACCCTAGAATCATTTTCGTGAACCTCCCTTGAACCCTCTCCAGTTTCAGCTGATCCTTCCTAAGATAAGGGGCCCAAACCTGCTCATATACTCCAAGCGAGGCCTCACTAGTGCCTTATAAGGTCTCAACATTACATCCTTGCTTTTATATTCTAGTCCTCTTGAAATGAATGCCGAACATTATCTTTCGCCTCTCTCTTGACTAGACAGTTGGTTCTTCTTAGGTGGAAAGATGCTGCCCCACCCACTCACGCTCAATGGCTTAGTGATATTGCGGCCTGTTTAGACCTCGGAAAGATTAATTGTTCACTTATTAATTCAGACATAAAGTTTCATAAGGTGTGGGGACCTTTTCTTGAATATTTCCATAGCTCTCCTTCAGGGTAAGTTTATCCTTTTTTTGTATGCTACAATCCCTTTCAGCTTTTTTTGTACGTTATACGGTTTTTTGTTCTGAATTACATTATACTTTTGGTAGTTGGCATTATACTTTCTTTTATCCTATATATATTTACAGCTGTCTGGGGTTGAAAGCTCCGATTATTTTTTTTTTCTTTTACACGCAGAAATGGTGGGCCTGGGTTTGTTTTTCAGTGGGAGGTTGGGGTGGAAACTAATTTTACATAATTCTATTTTGGGTGCTTTTTTTATTGTTATGAATTATACATTGGATTTGTTTGTTTCGTACTGTATAAATCTCCATTCTGTTGTTAAAAAAGAAGAAATGAATGCTAACATTGCATTTCCCTTCCTCACCACAGCCTCAACCTGCAAATTAACTGTTAGGAATCCTGCACAAGGACTTCCAAGTCCCTTTGTGCCTCAGATTTTTGTGTTTTCTCTCCATTTGGAAAATAGTCAACCTTTTCATTTCTTCTACCAAAGTGCATGACATACACTTCCCGACTGTATTCTATCTGTCACTTCTTTGGCCATTCTCCTAATCTGTCTGTCCTTCTTTAGCCTCTCTCTTTCCTTAAAACAACCTGCCCCTCTACCTATCTTCATATCATCTGCAAACTTTGTAACAAAACCATCAATTCTATCATCCAATCATTGACACACAACGTAAAAAGAATCAGTCCCAACACAGACCCCTGTGGAACACCACTAGTCAATGGCAGCTGACCAGAAAAGGCTCCGTTTATTCCCACTTCTACTCCTGCCACTCAGCTACTTCTTTATCCATACTAGAACCGTTCCTGTAATACCATGAGCATGTAACTTGTTAAACAGCCTCATATGTGGCACCTTGTCAAAGGACTTCTGAAAATCCAAGTACACAACATCCACCCTTTGTCTATCCTGTTTGTTTTTTCTTCAAATAATTCCGACGGATTTGTCAGATAAGATTTCCCCTTGAGGAAACCGTGCTGACTTATGGCCTATTTTATCATGTGCCTCCAAGTACCCGAATCCACATTCTTAACAGTCGATGCCAACATCTTCCCAACTGCTGAGGTCAGACTAATTGGCCTATAATTTCCTTCCTTCCTTCCTGAAGAGTGCAGTCACATTTGCAATTTTCAAGTATTGCAGAACCATTCCAGAATCTAGTGGTCCTTGAAAGATCATTACTAATGCTTCCACGATCTCTTCAGCCATCTCTTTCAGAAACCTGGGATGTACACCATCTGGTCCATGTGACTTACCTACCTTTAGACTTTTCAGTTTCCCAAGAACCTTCTCCCTAGTAATGATAACTTCACACACTTCATGACTCCTGACGCCTTGAACTTCCACCATACTGCTAGTTGTGTTCCACATGAGGATTGATGCAAAACACAGTTGCAAGCAAAATTTTGTAAACCTTTTACAATTACCTGGTTTTCTGCATTGATTACTTATAAAATGTGGTCTGACCTTCATCTAAGTCATAATAATAGACAAACACAATCTGCCTAAACTAATAACTCACAAGCAATTGTACTTCCCTCCTCAACACTAAAAACAACATTTAGACAATCACAGTCCAGGTTCAAAAAGTGTATGTGAACATCTGGGGTAATGTCTTCTACAAAAGCTATTTGAAGTCAGGGTTGTAAAGGTGCCCTGACCTATAAAAAAAAGACACACAAGAGTCAGATTACTGACAGAGCCAGCTCTTCTCAAGAAAGAGCTGTTGATGTGCATCATGGCTCAATCAAACAACTTGCAGAGGACTCTGGAAGAATTATGGAGATTTATGAAGCTGGAGAAAGCTACAAAAGCATTTCTAAAGACCCGAGTGTTCATCAGTCCACATTAGGAGAAACTGTCTACAAATGGAGAAAATTTAGTACTGTTGCTACTTTCCCTAGGAGTGGGCTTCCCACAAAAATCACCCCAAGAGCACAACATGCAATGCTAAAGGAGGTGAAATAGAAACCAAAAGTAACAGCAAAAGACCTACAGAAATCTTTAGAACTTGCTAAAGTCTCTGCTCATCAGTCCACTATAAGAAAAACACTGAACAAGAATGGTGTTCATGGAAGGACAGCACGAAGGAAACCACTGCTCTCCAAAAAAAAACCATTGCTGCATGTCTCCAGTTTGCAAAAGATCACCAGGATGTTGCACAACACTTCTGGGACAATGTACATTGGACAGATACGACAAAAGTTGAACTTTTTGGCAGAAATGCACACTGCTATGTTTGGAGGCAAAAGGGCACTGCACACCAACACCAAAACCTCATCCCAACCGTAAAGCATGGTGGCAGGAACATCATGCTTAGGGGCTGCTTTGCTGCCTCAGGACCTGGACAGCTTGCAATTGTCGACGGAAGAACGAATTCAATATTGTGTCAAGATATTTTACAGGAGAATGTGAGAGTAAGCAGCTTGTCACCTGAAGCTTAATAGAAGTATGATGATGCAACAAGACAATGATCTGAAACACAAGAGTAAATCAACAACAGAATGGATTAAAAAGAAAATTTGTGTTTTGGAATAGCCATGTCAGAGCCCAGCCCTTAACTCAATTGAGATCCTGAAGAGGGCTATTCATACAAAGCATCCCAGAAATAATGAAGAACTGGAACAGTTTTGTATGGAGGAATGGTCTAAGATTACTCACCATTGTGCAACTGATCAGCAGCTACAGGAAATGTTATTGCTGCCGAGGGAGGTTCTACCAGTTATTAAATACAAGGACTCACATACTTTTTCCAGCCTGGACTATGAATGATTAAACAATGTGTTCAATAAAGACATGAAAAGTACAAATGTTTGTGTGTTATTAGTTTAGACAGATTCTGTTTGTCTGTTGTTGTGAATTAGATGAAGATCAGACCATAGTTGTGTCATCTTTCATTTAGAGTACTTCTTCCTCTTTGGGATGTACATATCCTGTGGCTTCTGAATTGCTACCACAAATTCGAGCCATTGCTGCTCTGCCGTCATCCCTGCTAGTGTTATTTTAACCAAACAATTCTGGCCAGCTCCTCTCTCATGCCTTTGTAATTCTCTTTCCTCCACTATAATACTGATACATCTGACTTCAGCTTCTCCTTCTCAAATTTCACAGTAAATTTGATCATATTATGATCACATGCCCCTAAGGGTTCTTTTACCTCAAGCTCTTTAATCAATTTTGGTTCATTGCACAACACCCAACCCAGAATAGCTAATCCCCCAGTAGGCTCAACCATGAGCTCATCTAAAAAGCCATCTCATAGGCACTCTAGAAATTCCCCCTCCTGTAATCCACCACCAATCTGATTTTCCCAATCTACCTGCATATTGAAATCCCCCATGACTATTGTAATACACATCTAAGTTGCTGGAGAACGCAGCAGGCCAGGCAGCATCTCTAGGAAGAGGAACAGTCGACGTTTCAGGCCGAGACCCTTCGTCAGGACTAACTGAAGGAAGAGTTAGTAAGAGATATGAAAGTGGGAGGGGGACGTTTCAGGCCGAGACCCTTTGAGACCAGCAACTTTGCTGTGTGTTGCTTGAATTTCCAGCATCTGCAGAATTCCTGTTGTTTGACTACTGTAACATTGTCTTTTACCAAGCACTTTCTACCTCCCATTGTAATTTGTAGACCACATCCTTATTACTGTTTGGGGGTCTGTGGACAACTCTCATCAGGATCTTTTTATCCTTGTAGATCCTTAGCTCTATTCACAATGAGTCAACACCTTCCAACCCTATGTCACCTCTTTCTAATGATCTAATTTCATTTCTTTTCCACCAACAGAGCTACATCACCCTCTATGCCTTCCTGTCTGTACTTTTGATATGATGTGTATCCTTGGACATTAAGCTCCCAGCTATAATCTTCTTTCAGCCATGAATCTGTGATGCCTACCACATCACACATGCCAATCAGTAACTGTGCTACAAGTTCACCTACTTTATTCCGTATACTGTGCACATTCACCTCCAATCCTGAATTCACCCTTTTTGATTGTCTGCTTTTACGTTACAACTCATTCTGCTGACTGCAATTTTGTCCTATCATTAGTCTCTCCTTAGTAGGAGTCTCTGTTTGTAAACCAACGACCTCATCTTCAGCACTATCACTCCAGTTCCCATTCCCCTGCTGTTAGTTTAAACCCACCCGAACAACTCTAGCCAACCTGCCAGCACGGACAGAGGAGCTTGTCCAGGTGGATTGGAGGGGGATACTGGTGGGGATGATGATAAAGCAGAGGTGGCTGAAGTATCTGGGAATAGTTCACAAAGCGCGGAACAGATATGTCCCATAGAAATAGTTCTCAAATGGCAGGGACAGGCAACCGCGGCTGACAAAGGAAGTTGAGGACTGCATAAAAGCTAAAGAAAGGGCATATAAGGTAGCAAAAATGAGTGGGGTTGGATAATTAGTAAGCTTTTAAAATCCAACAAAATGCAACTAAAAAAGCTATAAAAAGGGAAAGGATGAAATATGAGGGCAAAGTAGCTGATAATATAAAGCAGGATACTAGAAGTTTTTACAGCAAGTTTTTCTTTTGCACTATACTGCTGGCACATAACAACAAATTTCATAACCCATCAGTGATAATAACTATGATTCTGATTAAAACTCATCATCAGGCAAATGAAATTTGCACACACGTACACTCAGTCATGCACAGATCACCAGGCAAGTGACGCCTCCTTGCATTTGTGCATGCACACACTCTCGCACAACCTGGAGAGGGATGGGCTCCGCCAGGTTTCAGATGCCCAAGACACACCGCATGATGAGCACTCCAAAAAGCAACTTCATACCGGATGGGTCGCAGCCCGGGTTACCAATGACCGCGCAATCCATCTCACACCAGGGCGGAAGCGATGGATGTGCTATTGGTGATTCGACACAGAAGATCCGTGGCAGAGAGAACATCACAATCGCCACATGGAATGTAAAAACGCTGAACCAAGCAGGGAAACTCAAGGAACTCACGCATGAGATACAATTGATATCTCACCTCCTCGGGCTCTGTGAAGCCAGATGGAAGAATGCTGGGGAAGTGCATACTAAGGAAGGACATGTACTCTTTTACATCGGAGAAGAGAACAGACATGAAAATGGCGTAGGGTTCCTAGTCAACAAATCCATCAAGAACGCAGTCCTAGGATGCCAACCAGTGTCAAGCAGGCTCATGACCATCCGCCTGCCAGTAAAGCCATTCAACATCACAGTGGCACAAGTCTATGCCCCAACAACGGACTATGACGATGAACACATTGAAGAATTCTATAAGAATCTACAAGATGTCATCGACAAAGTGGACAAAAAAGATATTTTGATCATTCAGGGTGACTGGAATGCCAAGGTGGGCAGAGACGCACAAGATGAGTGGGGGGATCTCATCAGCTCCTCATGCAATGACACCTCCAATGAGAGGGGACTATGCCTGCTGGAATTTGCTAGTTATAACAACATGGTGCTGTCGAACACACTTGGAGAGCACAAAGCATCCCGAAGATGGACATGGCATGCCCCCAGTGGTCAACATCACCAGACTGACTACATCCGGGTGCAAAGACGGCACAAATCTGGTGTGAACCGGCCGAAGACCAGAACATTCCCAGGAGCAGACGTGGGCAGTGACCATGACCTTGTCATGATGAACATCACAGTGCGCTTGAGGAAAATCAACAAGCCAAAAAACAGCCGGCTGAGATTCAACCTTGAAAAACTGAAAGATCCCGCCATTTCTGAAGAATTTCAGGAAGCAGTTGGGGGGAAGTTTGCACCAATACTCCTCCTTGATGAAGACCTGGAGACCACCACAAATAACTTTAACACAGTGATGACGGAAACAGCAAGCAAGATTCTGGGGAAAAGCCGCCACAAGTCTAAACCATGGGTCACTAACAAGATGCTGGATATGTGTGACACAAGGAGGAAATTAAAGAAAGATAAAAACACAGCAGAGGGAGGAATAGAATACAGGAAAATCAACAAGGAAATCAGGAGGGAAATGAAGGAAACAAAGCAAAGATGGATAGCCGACCATGTGGACATTGAAGACAGCCTCTCCAACAACAACACAAAGAAGGCATTCCAACTGGTGAAAGATCTTACCAAAGAAAAACAAGCCGAAGTGAACACCATCCAAGACAAAAATGGCAAAAGTCTCACAGAAGAAAAGGAAATAATGGAAAGGTGGACAGAGTACTGTTCAGAACTGTACAACTACCAGAGCAAAGGGGATCCAAGCCTGCTGAATGTACAGGAATCTTCCAATGAGGAAGACTATCCAATCATGTGTGAAGAAGTTGAAGCCACAATAGAATCACTGAAATGCGGGAAGTCAGCAGGAGTTGATAACATCCCTGCTGAACTGCCGAAGCATGGAGGAGAGGCCACGATAGACATGCTTACCTCCATCTGCAATAAGATCTGGTAGACAGGCTGACACCTGGGACTCAGTCGCTGATCATTGTGCTTCTCAAGAAAGGCAATCTCCAACTTTGCCAGAATTACTGCACCATCAGTTTGCTCAGCCATGTAAGCAAGGTAATGCTCAGAATCATCCTGAACACACTGAGACCTCAGGCAGAAGACACCACTGCCGAGGAACAAGCTGGCTTCCGTAAGGGCAGAAGTACCACTACGCAGGTTTTCAACCTTCGCACCCTCTGAGAGGAACACCTTCAGCACCAGAGAGTTCTACCACGTCTTCATAGACTTTAAGAAGGTGTTTGACAGAGTCTGGCATGATGCCTTATGGACCACCATGAAGAAATTCAACATGGGGCAGAAGCCGATTCATACAATCCATCAGCTTTACGCCAAGGCAACCAGTGCAGTATTCGCTCATGGCACCATCGGGGAGTGTTTCCATAACTCCGTAGGAGTCCATCAGGGCTGCCTCCTCTCCCTCACTCTCTTCAACGTCTTCCTGGAACGGATCAAGAGTGTTCCTCTTGAAAATCATGTGGGCACAGTCAGCATCGGAGGGAGGAACATCACAAACCTAAGATTTGCTGACGACACTTAAGGACTTGCAGGAAAAGAGGACAAACTGGCCAACCTGGTCAGCCATCTTGATACAGCCTCCACAAAGTTTGGAACGGAAATAAGTGCCAAGAAAACCAAGCTCACGGCAAATGCCAATGGTGCCATCACAACAGACATCTTCGTCTATGGTCAGAAACTTGAGACAGTGCAGCAGTTCAAATACCTTGGGGCAATCATCAGTGATGAAGGATCACGACCAGAAGTCCTGGCAAGAACCGCACAGACAATGACTGCACTATCCAAACTCAAGACAGTATGGAGGGACAGCAACATCACCATGAAGTACAAGATCAAACTCCTGCGTGCATTGGTATTCTCCATCTTCCTATACGCATGTGAGACATGGACCCTCACAGCAGAGCTACAGAGGAAGATACAGGCATTGGGAATGAGATGCTATTGCAACACCTTGGGCACCTCATACTTGGACTACATCACAAACGAGCAGGTCTGCAAGACCATCCAGCCCCCATGAAGACCTTCTCACAATGGTGAAGAAAAGATGGTACGGCTACTGAGATGGTATGATCACGTAACAAGATCCAGTGGCCTTGCAAAGACCGTCCTACAAGGAACTCTGGATGGGGAGAAGAAGGAGAGGTAGACAGAGGAAAAGATGGACAGACAATGTTAAAGAATAGACAGGGAAAACATTTGCGGTGATCCAGGCTCTGGCACACAACCGCGACAGATGGAACAGACTGGTGCAAAGCTTGTCATGATGGCACCCTGACGACTCCACCAGGAGTTAAGGGCGCAAGACAAGACAAAACACTCTCGCACACATACACATACACATACATGCACTCTCGCTCACACATGTCTGCAGCTCTCACCTTGAAGCGGGCGGGTAGAGATCGCAGCAGCTTGACTTTGATGGATAAGCCAATCAGTGTGGCCATACTGCAGTGAGGGATTGTAGGCGTGAAGGCGACTGATACACTGTTCTCTTGATCGACCACCTGGACAAGGACAGGCAAAGCAGGGTCAGTACAATATGCAGAAACTCCTTGTTAGACTGGCTCACAGGCAAACCTGCCTGAGGGGCAAAGCTGGAAGGTTCAGGTTCTAGGACCAAGGAAACCTGTGACACCAACAGCGTGAAAATTAGAATCAAAGTGTTCACATGCACTGCTTTCTGAGTAGCCTCTGAACATGGAAGATTGAAAAATTTAGCAAGCCCCAACTGACACTCACCAATTTGTACATAAAAACACCCCATCTCAATGCATCATAGGCTAGGTATGGCAACTGCTCTGCCCAAAACACTCGGCATCTACTTTCTCAGAAGTTTGCAAAGATTTGGCATATCATCTAAAACTCTGACAAACTTCCATAGATGTGCAGTGGAGAGTATGTTGACTGGCTGCATCGTGGTCTGGTATAGAAACACCCATGCACTTGAATGGAAAAGCATACAAAAAATGAGGATATGTGACCCAGTCCATCATGGGTAAAGGCACTGAGCACATCTACATGGAGTGCTGCAAAAGGAAAGCAGCATCCATCATCAAAGACCTCCACCATCTCGGCCATGCTCTCTACTCACTGCTGCCATCACGAAGGTAGCACAGGAGCCTCAGAACCCATACCACCAGGTTCAGGAACAGTTAATTCCCCTCAATCATTAGGCTCTTGAACCAGAGGGAATCACTTTACTCAACCTCACTCACCTCAACACTGAACTGTTCCCACAACCTATAGACTCACTTTCAAGGACACTTCATTGCATGTTCTCAATATTGATTGTGTTTTTTGTTTCAGGTGAGGCGACACTTCACCTGTGAGTCTGTTGGGGACATATATTGTGCTTGGAGCTCCCGGTATGGCCTCTTATATATTGGCGAGACCCAACGTAGAACAAGCGGGATCTCCCAAGTGGCCATCCATGGCCTCCACCATAGTCATAGTTATATTTTATTGATCCCGGGGGAAATTGGTTAATCTGACCACTGACAGGATATGGCCACACTTAGGTTGGAGGAACAATACCTTATATTCTGTTTGGGTAGCCTCCAACCTGATGGCATGAACATCGATTTCTCAAACTTCCAGTAATGCCTCCTCCCCCCACTTCACCATTTCCCATCCCCTTGTCCCATTCTCATGTTATCTCCTTGGCCGCCCATCGCCTCCCTCTGGTGCTCCTCCCCTCTCTTTTTCTTTCTTCAATGGCCTTCTGTCTCTTTCACCAATCAACTTCCTGGCTCTTTGCTTCATCCCTCCTCCTCGAAGTTTCACCCTTCACCTGGTGTTTCTCTCTCCCCTCCCCACCTTTCAAATCTACTCCTCAGCTATTTTTCTCCAGTCAAGCAGAAAGTTTTCAGCCCGAAACATCGACTGTACCTTTGTCCATAGATGCTGCCTGGCCTGCTGAGTTCCTCCAGCATTTTGAGTGTGCTGCTCAGATTTCCAGCATCTGCAGATTTTCTCTTGTTTGAGGTCCCAGATGGCGAGGGCTTTTAGTCTATTATTAACGATCTCCCACACCCAGGGCCCTTTTCTCATTGCTACCATCAGGTAGGAGGTGCAGAAGCCTGAAAGCACACACTCAGTGATTCAGGAACAACTTTTCCCCCTCTGGCATCTGATTCCTAAATGGACAATGAACACTTGGACACTACCTCACTTTTTTAACATATATTATTTGTTTTTTGAACCATTTTTAGTCTATTCAATATACATATACTGTAATTGATTCAGTTATTATTTTATTTTGTTTTTTTTCTTCTATATTACATATTGCATTGAACTGCTGCTAAGTTACCAAATTTCACGACCCATGTCAGAAACAATAAACCTGATTCTGATGGATGTCACTTTTTGAAGATGTCCTTGACGCTGGGGTGGTTTGTGCCCATGGTGAAGCTGCCCTAATCTACAATTCCCTGCAGTTTCTTTTGATCTTGTGCATTGGAGACTTCATACAGGTGGTGATGTAAACAGTCAGAATGCTCTCCAGCTATATGTCACCCACCCCATCTCCATATCAAGCTGTGTGCCTTTTTGCAGATTGTAACATCAGAACAGCCAGCTGTTGGTCTCCCCTCTCCTTACAGGAGAGAAAGCCTGTCTGAGTTGTCAGAGTGTTGGGATGGACAGTAATTTTTGATGAATTCTAGATCATGGTCTCTGGAGGACCTTGTGCACTAGCTTTCTAACATAGTAATTTTGTTTTGCACTGTAAGTGGCCACATAGCAATAAATTTCATGATAGGTCAGTGATAATAAAGCTTATTCTGATCAGATCTAACATCTTGTACATAATCTTCTAAAATACCAGATTCTGTAGATTCTCTGGGAGTGCACCAAGTAATGGAAGTTTTTCTTAACCTTAAAGGCAAGAGGAGAACTTAGCACACACTTGGGCTCGATGATGTGCATTTTTTTTGCTGGTGGGGGGAGGGGGATTGTTGTGCGCTGCCGCTTACGCGAGGGGGAGCCGGACTTTGGGGTTCTGTTTAACTGTCGTTCATTCTTTGGGGCACTTCTCTGTTTTGTGGATGTTTGTGAAGAAAAAGCATTTCAGGATGTATATTGTATACATTTCTCTGACACTAAATTTAGCCTTTGAACAGGAACGTAGGGATGTGCTGGTTGGATGAGGAAGTTGAGCCTGATGAACTGGGGTAAAACCCTGGTTAGACCACACATGGAATATTATGTTCAGTTCTGATTGCCTCATTACAGGAAGGATGTGGAAGCTTTAGAGAGGAACACAGAGGGAATTTTCCAGGATGCTGAGTGGATTAGAGTATGTTTTATGAGGAAAGGTTGAGCCTGCGAGGGGTTTTCTCTTGTAGCGAAGGAGGATGAGAGGTGATTGACAGAGGTGTACAAGATGATACCAGGAATAGGTAACTGGACAACCAGAGCAGAAATGCTAATATAAGGGAGCTTAATTGTAAGGCGATTGCATTGGAGACATTTAAGAAGCCCTTAGACAGGCAAGTGGATAATAGAGAAATGGACAGCTATGTGGGAGGGAAGGGTTAGATTGATCTTAAAAGTAAGTTTAAAGGTCAGCACAAAATTGTGGGCCGAAGGGCCTGTACTGTACTGTAATGTTCTAGGTTTTATTTTTAAGCTGCAATTCCCCCAGAATATGGTTTAAAAAAGTATGTTTGACAGTGGTGGCACTGGGAGGGAGGTATGTGAAATAATTTGAACAAGATAAGAATGTGCCAGTACAGATCAGAAAACAAGGCCGATGGGTGAATGAACGGTGAGAGTTCGGGTTATTCAGTGACATCAAATCTCTTTGGTTGCAACTCCATGCCTCCCAAAATTAACCTTTGCACAATTGTTATGTTCAAAATACAAAGAAAATAACTTGGTTTAAAATGTGCAATATTACAGGTTTCACTCGTGTTTGTAGGATACTTCAACACAGAAACAGGCCCTTTGGCCCAGCTAGTCCATGCAGATCTGATCTTCTGCCTAGACCCACTGACGTGCACCCGGACCACAGCCCTCCAAACCTCATTTATCCGTCTACCTACCCAATTTTCTCTTACAATATTACAAATGAACCTGCAACCACAACAGCCACTGGCAGCTCGTTCTGCACTCACACCACCCTCTGGGTGTATAAGTTCTCCCTCAGGACCCCTTGAATAATTCACCTTTTATCCTGGGAGGTGGTAGGAGTTTCAAAGGGGGCGGTGGGGAGGCACTTGGTAGTAAAGGGGGAGGCAGCTGAGGGATTACAAGCTTAATTTAAGAAATGAATACTTAAATGAATTACTAATTATCAGCATTTGATCCTTGGTGCCTCATAATTGATTACAATGATCACGTAATACAGAGATCATGGTGGCTTCTTTGCTGCTCTATGTTGGGGGAGCAGCATCAGTGCTGGTGATACCAAAAGACTAAATAAACTCATCAAAAAGGCTGGATCCGTCCTTGACTCTTGACCCAGACTCTTGAGTTAGTTAGTGGTGGAGAGGAGGTCACTACACAAACTGTTATCCATTATGGGGAATCAGGCACATCCTTTCCATGACCTATTGAAAAAGCAGCAGTGCACCCTTTCAAACAGAATCATTCAGCTCCACTGTCATAAGTATCGTTACAGAAAATCTTCCCTACTAAATGCAATAAGCATATGCAACAATTCATCTCTGTGCAACAGATGAACACACATCATAGTACAATATTCTCTGCTTCATTATTTTGTACATTATTGTACATTGGTAAATTGTGTATATTATTGTTCTGTACTTTATTATTAAAGTCTGCACACTAAATCTGTTTTTAAATGTCATTGCTATAACAAAAGAATTCCCCACTTGTGATCAATAAAGTATTTATTACTATTAATCATCTCATCTCTCGCTAAGCCTCCATTCTCTTAGACCAGGGGTAGGCAAATCTGGCCCGTGAAGGTATTTTGACCGACTCGCGAGCGGTTTTTCCTTATTCTGAGTGTTTCACGCGACCACACTGATGGACATGCATGGCGTCTTGTTACACTGGCCCCAGGTTCCGTTTTGTTCCAAACCAAACACTGGTATACAGTATACAAATAACGGGAAGGCAGACTACCTTATTAATATTATTAGATACTCTCCGTGCATGTTGCAGGTTTTCAGATGGGATCATTTAAATTTGTAAACAGAAACAGCGTCACTGTGTTTTAACAAGAAACCCACGCTAAATATCCAGATATTTACATGTGCTATGATACTTGTTGAATAACTCGTTTGGAAATAAAACTGAAGAAAACAATTGCAATGGCAGTGAATGCAAAACGCAGGAAGGTAGACACTGAGCGCTGAAATTTCCAAGACACTTGGACACTGGATCACTTCTTCATCGAGCAAGCTGGGAAACCCGTTTGTCTCATTTGCCTAGAAAATGAGACAAATGTCCAAGAATTGAGAAAAGAGTTTTCATTTTGTTTTGCTGATTTTTGCTTGCATGCAAATGAGTTCAAGCTGTTTGCTACTCCATTTGATGTGGAAGTGGACACTGCATCAGTAATTTTTCAAATGGAATTGATTGAGATGCAGTGTGACGACATATTGAGGTTGAAATTTCATTCTGAAGATGTGTCAGTGCTTGACTTCTACAGAAAATATATTCATCCAAGTGGGAAGTATCCTAACTTAGTGGACCATGAAAAAAAGATGGCATCATTGTTTGGCAGCACTTATCCGTGTGAGCAATTATTTTCAAAAATGAAACACACCAAGAACCATTTGAGAACACGACGAACTGATGCCCATCTGGATAATGTCTTGCTCTTGGCATCAATATGTCTGACACCCAATATTGAGAAGCTTTCAAGCAACAAACAGTATCAAATTTTACATTGATTTATTGACTGTTTGCATTAAAATTTTCTTTTTCTATTATACTTAATTTACCACCATTCAATGCATCATGTTCATACGTTTTATGTTTAAAGATTCTTTGTGTCCTTTTAATAGATTCAAAAGATGCCTTGATTGAAATAAACTGCAACTAAACTGAGTTCTTTGATTACTAGTTGGCATCCTTGGTTAAGCACAAATGATTTTCTAGCATGCGTTATTCATTAATTTGAGGCAAAACATAACGAGATGTATTTAAATAGATAATTCCCATATTTCAAGTTTTTTAATGGCATTTATCTGGCCCACCATCTGCTCATTAATATGCGATCCGGCCCACAGAGGCAAAAAAGGTTGCCGACCCGTGTCTTCGACTTTGCTTGAAGTGTGTTATAGTTGTTGAAAAGCAACTTGACATTTCTGTATTAGAGAGATCAGGAGAAATCCGGACTGAAGAAATTGTGTTATTTGTCACTGCTTTGAATTAGCAGTTCCTATTTTTTTCCTACACTGTACATAGTCAAAATTCTTTATAGTGTTTATGTAATAGCCCGAAAGTGGGGGGGGGGGGGCTGGGGAGGAGATTTGGGAGTCAAGGGGACGATAACACAAAGTTTGGGAACCACTGCCCTAAACCTATGACATTTAGTTCCAATCTCACTCAACCTCAGTGGAAAAAGCCTGCTTTAATTTATCCTATCTATACCCCTCATAATTTTGTACAGCTCTATCAAATCTCCTCCCCCCCCCATTCTCCTATGCTCCAGGGAATAAAGTCCTAACCAATTCAATCTTTCCCTATAACGCAGGTTCTCAAGTCCTGAATGGGAATGTAGAAGGTATGATATTTGTGTTTTCTTATGCTCCCTCAGATCCAGAGTAACAATTATTTTGTTCTGCTTTACATGTGTGTACAGGAAATGACATTAAAGAATCTGGTTTTATGAGCAAGTTTGCAGATAACACAAAGACTAGTGATGACTTGATCAGCCTCAGTAGTCTTCATATGGAGAATGATATTCATCAGTGAGTAAAATGGGCAAAGAAATGACAGATGGAATTGAACCCTGAAACATGAGAAGTGATACATTTTGGGAGGATTAATAAGGCTACAACATTACACAATCAACGGTCGGGACCCAAGGAAGCACCGAGGGAAAGAGGGACTTTGGCAAAACAGATCCTCAAAGGCTGATGAGATGGTTTAAGAAGGCACACGCTAGCTAGGATAGAATAGCAAAACAGAGAGGTCTTGCTAAGTTATTGGTTCCACCACAGCTGAAGTATTGTGTACAATTCTGATCAAAGTCTCAAAGTCGGGTTTATTGTCACCTGCACAAGTACACGTGTGCACAGGTGCAATGAAAACTTACTTATAGCAGCAACACAGACACAGAGCATCAGATAAGCAACACTCAGAAAAAACACAAATTAAACATCAATTCTACATGATTTTTACAAGAAAGAACGCATAAGCAAGTGTTGGACTGGAAAGGGTACCAAGAAAATTCACCAGGATGTGGCATTTCTTATCAGGAGAGCTGCATCTGCAGGGCCTTGGCATTGTCAATGATCCCTCCCATCTGTCCAACAATCTCAGGAGATACCATAGCATTAGGACAAGAAATGTTATGATGGGAAACAGCTTCTTTCCCCAGGCTGTTAGATTAGTTGTTTCGTTTGGTGGTATACATGTGTACGGTTGTGTGTAAGTTATATGTACTGTGTTGTGCACCTTGGTCCGGAAGAAAGTTGTTTCGTTTGGTGGTGTACGTGTGCACAGTTGTACGCGAGTTATATGTACTGTGTTGTACATCTTGGTCTGGAAGAAAGTTGTTTCGTTCGGTGGTGTACATGTGTACAGTTGTACGTGGGTTATATGTACTGTGTTGTATACCTTGGTCTGGAGGAAAGTTGTTTCATTTGGTGGTATACATGTGTACGGTTGCTGTGAGTTATATGTATTGTGTTATGTACCTTGGTCTGGAGGAAAGTTGTTTCATTCGGTGGTATACATATGTACGGTTGAATGACAATAAACTTGAACTTGAAATTCAGTGTTTCAGTGATGAGGAGAGACTGGATTGTTGGTTTTCTTTGGAGCAGAGGAGATTGAGGGAGGATGTGATTGTGGTTGAAGGGGGAAAGAAAGCGAACTTCACCTCTTGGCAACAATAGACAGATGGCAAACAGTTAAGGGGTATGAGATTCAAAGGGTATTCAAAGGAAGCAGAGACTTTCACAATATGTAATAAGTCATCAGACTGAGCACCTGAAATGCCAAGGCCTTAGAACAGAGAAGAGTACAGCACAAGAACAGGCCATTTGATCCACAATATTGTGCTGAACCAGCTAAAAAACAAATCAAAAACATTCAAACACTAATCCCTCCTACCTACACCAAGTCCATATCCTTCCACCTTCCTTACATGCATGTGCCTGTCCAAACATCTCTTAAAAGCCTCTGATGTATTTGCCTCTACCACCATACAAGGCATCCACAACTTTGAGTAAAAAAACATACCCCTCACACTCCCCTTGAACCTAATCCCCTCTCACTTTCTCAATGCATGCCCTCTGGTATTAGACATTTCAATCCAGGGAAACAGATACTTACTGTCCACTCTATCTATGCCTCTCATAATCTTATAAACCTTGATCAGATCTCCCCTCAGCCTCTGGTACTCCAGAGAAAACAACCCAAGTTTATCCAGCCTCTTGTGATAGTATATGCCCTCTAAACCAGGCAGCATTCTGGTAAACCTCTTCTGCACCCTCTCCAAAGCCTCAACATCCTTCCTATAGTGGGGTGAACAGAACTGTATGCAATACTCCAGATGTGGCCTAACCAGAGTTTTATAAAGTTGCAAAAAATCCTCCTGACTTTTGAACTCAATGCCTCGACTAATAAAAGCAAGCATTGCATAAGCTTTCTTTAACCACCCTATCGATCTGTGTAGCCACTTTCAAAGACCTATGAACTTGGACTCCAAACCTCTCTGCTCAGCAACACTGTTAAGGATCTTGCCCTTAACAGTGTACGTTCCCCTTGCATTTGCCCTACCAAGGTGCAACACCTCACCTGTATCTGGGTTAAACTCTATCTGCCATTTCTCTGCCCATATCTGTAACTCATCTATATTCCATATGCTGTATTCTTTGCCAGTCTTATACACGATCCACAACTCCACCAATTTTGCTGCTATCTGCAAATTTACTAACCCACCCATCTAAATTTTCACCCGTGTCATTTATATACATCACAAGCAGCACGTATCCCTGTGGAACTCCACTAATTACAGACCTCCAGCTCGAATAAGTCCCTTCAACCACTACCTTCTGTGCACTAACCAGTTCTGAATCCAAACATACGATTTGCCGCAGATCCCATACATCTTACTCTTCTGGAATAGCCTCCCATGAGGGACTTTGTCAAATGCCTTACTAAATTGCATGTAGACAACATCCACTGCTCTACTCTCATCACCTTGTCAAAAAACTCAATCAAATTGGTAAAGCATGACCTGTCACACACAAAGCTACACTGGCTGCTCCTAATTAGGCCATGGGATCCCAAATGCTCATATATCCTATCTCTTAGAATTTTCTAAAGTAATTTCCCTACCACTGACATGAGACTCATCAGCCTATCATTCCCAGGATTTTCCATTGTTCCCTTCTTATATAGAGGTCCTCTGGGACCTTGCCTGTGGCTAGCAAGGACACAAAGATGCTTGTCAAGGGCCCAACAATCTCAGTTTTTGCGCCCTTCAATCATCTGGGATAAATCCTATCAGGCTCTGGGGACTTTAATACTTATTAGAAGGCACTACACTTCCCCCCCTTGACAGCTAAATGCTCGACTGTATTTATACACTCAGTACTGATCTCCTGGTCCTGCATATCCTTTTCCTTGGTAAAAACTGAAGCAAAGTACTCACTAAATACCTCACTCATATTCTCGGCATCCAAGCAAATGTTCCCCCCTGTATTTTTGAGTAGTCCCACCCTGTTCCTGGTTATCCTTTTACTCGGAATATGTGTATAGAAGGTTCCTTAAGGTGGTTATAGCCGGGGTGGTAATGGGACAAACTCCCACTACCTATTAAATGCTCCCAATGGCGTGCAACTCAAACAGCCTCTGACAACCAGGTCCAGCTCCTGGCCTTCCTGTGTGGCTGAGCTATTGAGCCTGGTAGAACCGTTTCCACCGACAGGAGAAGGGCAAAGGCAGGTTACTGGTGCCTTCAAACCAGTCG
This sequence comes from Mobula hypostoma, assembly GCF_963921235.1. Lineage (NCBI taxonomy): Eukaryota > Metazoa > Chordata > Chondrichthyes > Myliobatiformes > Myliobatidae > Mobula > Mobula hypostoma. The sequence continues at coordinate 75,533,813 of NC_086110.1, read as the reverse complement.
CTTCGGGCAGATGGGGCTCATTAGCCATGGTTGGCAGCTCAGCTACAAGGAAAACTCTGATCTCAAACCTCCGCTACCTTGTGGCTATACCCACTCATGGGAAGGCTTCAGAAATAAAAGCCCCAGGGAAAAATCCAGGGCTGGAGTTCTTAAGGCAGTCCTAACGTTGAGCTGAATGTTGACAGGCAACTCCTGCGATGCTGCTGGTACCAAACTGTATGGGTCTCTGCCGTTCCTTTGGGTTCATCAGATGTGTGGAGAGGGAGAGCTTTCTACAGGGGCAGTATGATATGGAGAGCAAGCTCGCTGTCCATATTGTACTGCCCAGGCTTGTGTATCTAGACAGCTAGGATGCAACATCCATGGTCAACCCTGACCGACAGAGGCCCTCATGTATAGAATGTCTTGGGATTCACCTTAATCCAACTTGCCAGGGAGTTTTCATGGCCCCTCCTGACTTTCCTACACCCCTTTAATTCTTTTCTGGCTTCTTTATACACCTTGAGGCTTTGTTTGATCTTAACTTCCAAAGGTTACATATTCTTCCTTTTTCTTCTTGACTAAATTCATTACCTCTTTGAACATCCAAGGTTCTCTTATCTTTCCATCCCTATCTTTCTTTCTAAGAGAAACATACCTTTCCTGTACTCTGTGCAATTGATCTTTAAACATCCCCCACGAGGGATGTGACTTGCCAGAGAAAAGGTGTTCCCAATTAATGCTTCTTAGTTCCAGCCTAATGACCTCGTTATTTTCCCTACACCAATTTAAAACTCTCCCACAAGGACTGTACCTATCCTTATCTATTGCTATCCTGAAAGGTAAGGAGTTGTGGTCACTGTTCCCCAATTGCTCACCTACTGAAAGGTCAGTCACCAGGCCAGGCTCATTACCCAACACCAGGTCCAGAAGAACCCCTCCTCTCATTGAACCAACTACATATTGATTTAAGAAACCTCCCTGGGTACACTTAACACATTCTGCTCCATCTAAACCCCTTACACTAAGAAGGCTCCAGCCTATATTAGGGAAACTGAAATTCCCCATGACAACAACTCTATTATTTTTACACATTACCTTCATTTGATTACATATCGGTTCGTCAATGTCACAGTGGCTATTGGGAGGTCTGTGGTACAATTCCATCAGTATGATTGCACCCTTCCTATTCCTGAGTTCCACACAAATAGACTCGGTGTCTGAAGGAATGGATTCAATGTTGTTTACTGTCATTTCCGGTATAAAGTGTAAAGGCGAATGAAATAATTATTACTCCACATCTGATGCAGCATAAAAAAAACACAAAAAGATAAAGACCACAATAGTAATAAAAATAACACAATAAATATCAATACAGGTCAACAGCTCGAAAATGGCGAGAGTATGTTTAAGTGCTTGCAGGGAGAGGAAGGGCCAAATAGCCTGTTTCTATGCTGTGGAAACCTAAAATCAATTTCAATCTTCGACCACATCAATGCTGCCCTCTCATGCATCGCCTCCATTTCCCACCTATTTGTCCTCACCCCAACCAGAACAGGGACAGGGTTCTTAACTACCTCCACACGAGCCTCCATATCTAGCATATTATTCTGTGCGTCTTCTGCCATCTCCAACAGGACCACACCACTAAGCACATAGGGTATTTCCCTCCCCCCAACTCTCTGCTTTTGTCTAAGAGACTCCCTTGTCCACAAATCCCTCTCCACTGATCTCCCTCCTGGCACTTACCCTTGCCCAGCAGGACAAGTGCACATTTGCCCCTACACCTCCTCCCTCACCACCACTCAGGGCCCCAAACAGTTCTTTGAGGTGAGCCGACACTTCATCTGTGAGCCTGTCAAGTTATCTGTTGTATCCAATGAAACAACTTCTACATTGCAGGCACCTTCGCTCAGTCCCCCACAAAAAAAAGGATCTCCTGGTGTCTATCCATTTCAATTTGACTTCCCATTCCCATTCTGACATGTCAGTCCATGGTCTCTACTTGCACAATGAGACTAAAGTCAGGTTGGAGGAGCAATACCTTATATTCCATCTGGGTAGCCTCCAACCTAATGCATGAACTTTCATTTCTATAATTTTCAATAATTTCACTCCCACCTCTCTTCTTCCGTTCCCTATTCTGGTTCCACTCTCACCCCTCCTTTTCCCCTCATCTGCCCAAGACCTCCCTATGGTTCTCCTCCTCTGTTTATGCTGGTGAACATCTCCAAGAGGATCATTGTTTGGGGGTTTGTGTGCCTCAAGGACTGAGAGCTATGCTGCCTGGAGTCCATGCTTCATGCTTTGGCTTTTGGTAGGGGACATTTACCCACTTACGCCTCATAATTATCTTTACTTCCATCTGATTTTCTCCTGGCCGCTGCCACTCCAGAGGAAACAACATGCATTTGCCCAATCTCCCCTTACAGCTGCTTGGTACCAAACAAGTTAAAGTGGAGAGGTCAGATTGAGTGTCGCCCAGGTTCAGGGCTAACAACCCTGACTGGTCAAACAAAACTATTCAGGCAACAGCAATGAAGAATCCTTCTGCATCTGAGTGTGACGATATTCCGGAGTCTCCATCCGACACTTGTATGGCTGACAGTAGTGAAAACCAAGAAGAAGCTGATGACATGGTAAATGAAACTCTGTACACTGCCAGAGATGGAGGGACTTCATTACTGCCCTAAATGCCAGCAGTGTAACGGGCAGTTAGTAAAACAGGTAGATAGTCAGTTAGAACCAGACTCAGTTTTATTATCACTGACATTGTCTTGAAATTTGTCGTTTTGTGGCAACAGTACTGTGCAAGACATAAAATACTCTGATGCTACGAAGACAGATAGATAGATACACACAAAATGCTGGAGGAGTTCAGCAGGTCGAGCAGCATCGATGAAAATGAATATTGTCCACTTCCATAAGACCATAAGACATTGGAGCAGAATTGTGCCATTTGGCCCAACAAGCCTGCTCCTCCATTCAATCATGGCTGATCCTTTTTCCCCCTCCTCAGACTCACTCCCTGGCCTTCTCCCCGTAACCCTTGATGCCATGTCCAATCGAGAACCTATCAAGTTCTGTCTTAAGTACACACAATGACCTGGCCTCCACAGCTGCCTGTGGTAACAAATTCCACATAATTCACCAACCTCTGGCTAAAGAAATTTCTCTGCATCTGTTTTAAGTGGATACCCCTCTATCTTGAGGCCGTGTCATTTTTGTCCTAGACACCCCCACCACGGGAAACATCCTTTCCACACCTATTGTCTAGGTCTTTCAAAATGTGAAAGGTTTCAATGAGATCCCCCCCTTCATCCTTCTAAACTGCGAATACAGACCCAGAGCCACCAAACATTCCTCGGATAACCCTTTCGTTCCCAGAATCATCCCTTCTGAAACTCCTCTGAACCCTCTCCAATGCCAGCACATCTTTTATTAGATGAGGAACCCAAAACTGTTCACATTACTCAAGGTGAGGCCTCACTAGTGCCTTATAAAGCCTCAGTATCACATTCCTGCTTTTGTATTCCAAAGCTCTTGAAATGAATGCTAACGTGGCATTTGCCTTCCTCCTCACCAACTCAACCTGCAAGTTAACCTTTAGGGATGAGATGAGATTACTGGGCGCAAAGAAAAGACTGGGAATATCAATAACTGTGGCGCTTCTCTTCCTGACGAACTTAACGTATTCTACACAAGATTCGAACAGAAGAGGAGCGTCCCACTCCCTCTGGATGAACCGGACCTGGTGGCATTGAGATTCATCGCCACCGAGGAGGACGTTAGAAGGGCCTTCCTGAAGATAAATCCAAAGAAGGTGACGGGCCCAGATGGCGTCCCAGGATGGATTCTCCGGGACTGTGCTAGCGAGCTAGCTGGAGTGTTTGCTGACATCTTCAACTGCTCCTTTCTTCAGTCTAAGATCCCCTCGTGTTTTAAGAAGGCAACGATAATCCCAGTGCCGAAGGAGAGCAAGGTGGCATGCCTGAATGACTATCAACCTGTGGCTCTGACATCAATTGCTATGAAGTGCTTCGAGAGATTGGTTATGACACACATCAACCACAGCCTACCGGTCAACCTCGACGCTTTGCAATTCGCCTACCGGAGCAACAGGTCAACGGCAGATGCCATCTCTCTGGCCCTACATTCCTCCTTAGAACACCTGGAGAATAAAGATGCATACGTAAGGCTCCTTTTCATTGACTACAGCTCTGCCTTTAATATCATCATTCCAAATAAACTGATTCCTAAGCTCCGGAACCTGGGCCTTAGCACTCAGATCTGCAGCTGGATCTTCAACTTCCTCACAGACAGGACCCAGGCTGTAAAAATAGGAGACAAGCTCTCCTCTACAATCACTCTGAGCACTGGTGCCCCACAAGGCTGTGTACTCAGCCCCCTGCTGTACTCACTGTACACCCATGATTGTGTAGCAAAGTTTCCATCAAACTCAATATATAAGTTTGCTGATGACACTATTGTAGACTGTATCTCGGGTAATGATGAGTTTAAGTACAGAGAGGAAATTAAGAACCTGGTGGCATGGTGCGAAGACGATAACCTATCCCTCAACGTCAGCAAGGCGAAGGAATTGGTTGTTGACTTCAGAAGGAGCAGCGGACAGCACGACCCAATTTACATCGGTGGTGCGCAAATAGAACAGGTCAAAAGCTTTAAGTTCCTCGGAGTCAGTATCACAAATGACCTGACTTGGTCCAACCAAGCAGAATTCACTGCCAAGAAGGCCCACCAGCGCCTTTACTTCTTGAGAAAACTCAAGAAATTTGGCCTGTCCCCTAAAACGCTCACTAATTTTTATAGATGCACCATAGAAAGCAATCTTCTAGGGTGCATCACAACCTGGTATGGAAGTTGTCCTGTCCAAGACCAGAAGAAGCTGCAGAAGATCGTGAACACAGCCCAGCACATCACAGAAACCAATCTTCCGTCCGTGGACTCACTTTACACCACACGCTGTCGGAGCAGTGCTGCCAGGATAATCAAGGACACAACCCACCCAGCCAACAGACTTTTTGTCCCTCTTCCCTCTGGGAGAAGGTTCAGGAGCTTGAAGACTCGTACGGCCAGATTTGGGAACAGCTTCTTTCCAACTGTGATGAGACTGCTGAACGGATCCTGACCCGGATCTGGGCCATACCCTCCAAATATCTGGACCTGCCTCTCCGTTTTTTTGCACTACCTTACTTTCCATTTTTCTATTTTCTATTTATGATTTATAATTTAAATCTTTAATATTTACATTTGTACTAATTTTTACTATATTTTTAATATTTAATATTTGTAATCCAGGGAGTGGGAAGCGCAGAATCAAATATGGCTGTGATGATTGTATGTTCTAGTACCAATTGTTTGGCGACAATAAAGTATAAAGTTTGGCACAAGGACTCCCAAGTCCCTTTGCATCTTAGATTTTTGGATTTTTTTCCCCATTTAGAGAATAGCCTGCAGATTTATGTCTACTACCCAAGGGCAAGATCATACATTTTTCAACTTTGTACTTCATTTGTCACTTTCTTGCCCATTGTCCTAATCTAAGTCCTTCTACATCCTACCTGTTTCCTCAACGATACCTGACCCTCCACCAATCTTCACATCATCTGGAAACTTAGCAACAAAGCCATCTATTCCATCATCTAAATCATTGATATACAGCATAAAAAGAAGTGGTCCCAAGACTGACCACCACCAGTCACTGGCAGCCAACCTGAAAAGGACACTTTTATTCCTATTCGCTGCCTCCTACCAATCAGCCAATGCTCTAACCATGTCAGTAACTTTCCTGTAATGCCATGGGCTCTTAACTTGGTAAGCAGCCTCATTGTGGCACCTTGTCAAAGACCTTCTGAAAGTCCAAATATATATTTACAGCATCCCCTTTATCTATCCTACTTGTAATCTCCTCAAATAATTCCAACAGGTTCCTCAGGCAAGATTTTCCCTTAAGGAAACAATACTGACTTTGTCCCACCTTATCCTGTGTCACCAAGTACTCATAACCTCATCCTTAACAATTAATTCCAACATCTTCCCAATCACTGAGGTCAGGCTAACTGGTCTATAATTTCTTCCTTTCTTAAAGAGTGGAGTGACATTTTCAATTTTCGACTCCTCTGGCACCATGCTAGAGTCCAAAGACTTTTGAAAGATCTTTACCAATGCCTCCACAATCTCTACCGCTACCTCTTTCAGAACCCTAGGGTGCACTTTATCTGGTCTGGGTGATTTATGTACCCTTAGGTCTTTCAGCTTTTTGAGTACCTTCTCCCTTGTAATAGTGACTGCATTCACTTCTCTTTCCTCACACCTGTGATTATCTGGCACACTGCTAGTGTCTTCCATGGAGAAGGCCGATGCAAAATACTCATTTAATTCATCTGCCACCTCATTGTCCCCAATTATTATTTCTCTAGCCTCATTTTCTAGCAGTCCTATATCCAGTCTCATCTCCCTTTTATTTTTTACATACTTGGAAAAGCTCTTACTATCCATTTTGATATTGTTTGCTTGCTTGCTTTCGTATTTCATCTTTTCCCTCCTAATAATTCTTTTTGTTACTCTCTGAAAGGTCTTAAAAGCTTCCCAATCCTGTCTTCCCACTAATTTTTACTCTGTTGTATGCCCTCTTTTGCTTTTATATTAGCTTTGACTTCCTACCCCTGTCAGCCATTTGAGTATTTCTTTGTTTTTGGACACAACTATCCTGCACCTTCCTCATTTTCCCCAGAAACTCACGTCATCGCTGCTCTGCTGTCATCCCTGCCAGCATCTTCTTCCAATTTACTTTGGCCAACTCCTCTCTCATACCACTGTAATTACCCTTTCTCCACTGAAATACTGCTACGTCAGACTCTACTTTCTCCCTATCAAATTTCAAGTTGAACTCAATCATATTGTGACTGTTTCCTAAGGGTTCTTTTACCTTAAGCTCCCTAATCACCTCCAGTTCATTACATAATACCCAATCCAGTTTGCTCATCCCCTAGTAGGCTCAATGACAAAATGCTCTTAAAAACCATCTCGTAGGCAATTAACTCACTCTCTTGAGATCCATTGCCAACCTGATTTTCCCAATTGACCTGGATGTTGAAATTTCCCATGATTATTATAACATTGCGTTTTTGACACATCTTTTCTAGTTCCTGTTGTAATCTATGGTCCACATCCCACCAGGAATCCTGTTGAAGGGAATTTGCCCGAAACATCGACTTATTCCTTTCCATCGATGATGCCCAACTTACTGAGTTCCTCCACAAATTGTGTTACTTAAGATTCCCACTATCTGCAGAATCTCTACAATCTTGTTTTAATAAAATCTCTGAGGTTGAATTGCACTTACATTAACGCGAACTTGTTCCACCACGTTCAGTTCTTCCAGACTCAGTGGGTGCTCTGGGTCATTGATTGATCTGATCAGATGTAGATGTTAAGGAACGTTTGATCAAACAGAATCACTCAACAAAGTCAATCTGTAAGAACTACTGATACCTGCCCTCAATAATGCCTCTCCCCTCTTTAACCTCTCTCTTATCCACTGGCACTTTAATTCCTGATCTCGCCTCAAACCTCTACCTGGGATCTCAATCCCCTGTGATAGTCTCCCACACAGAACACCAAGTTTCCATGCTTAGGTTGGGGAACCTGTAGCTATGAATCCCAAGGGTGGGGTTGTCACATCTGCACCCTTCTCCGTGGGGAATCCCTCTGCCCCCAACCTCTCTCCCATGGAAACCCTTTGACATGACCCGTCGCCCCAGAGCTCTCCTCATAATTCCTCAACTGCTGACCCCTCTCCCCAGGAAATCCCTCCTGCATGACCCCTCACCCTGGAGAATCCCTCAAGTTCAAGTTTAATTGTCAGTGAACCATACACATGAATCCTCCGGGGCCAAGGTGCGAAACATAGCATGGACAGCACTCACATATAGCACATACATTTATGACAGCAGAAAAACATAGTCACAAACAAAAAAAATAATAAAGCCCAGGTTCTGGCCTGCCTGTAGGTTGATGGTGCACGATTGATTGATACTCATCCATTGCCCCTTACCCCAGGGAAATCCCTACTCTGACTCTTCCCTCTCCATGACCCCCTTACTCTGGAGAAATTCCCATCTTGACCCCCTCACCCTGAGGAAACCTTTCATCCTGACCCTTCACTCCAGGATCCCCTTATCCTGACCCTTCATCCCGGGGAAAACCCTTATCCCGACCCTTCATCCCCAGGAAAACCCTTATCCTGACCCTTCACTCGGGGAAAACCCTTATCCCGATCCTTCACCCCGGGATCCCCTTATCCTGACCCTTCATCCCGGGGAAAACCCTGACCCTGAGCCTTCACCCGGGGAAAACCCTGATCCTGGCCCTTCACCTGGGTAAAACCTTTATCCTGACCCTTCACCCGGGGAACACCCTTATCCTGACAATTCATCCCGGTATCCCCTTGCCCTGAAATTTTTATCCAGGAGCTTCCCCGCCACCTCCCGGCTCGGCCGGGCCCGGATATCGAAGACCTCCCTGCCGTCGATGAGCTCGGCCTGCCGCTCGTCCTGCTCGGCGGCAGTGACAGGCCGCTCGGCGCTCCGGCTGAACACCAGCGGGTTGGCGTTCTCCAGCCGCAGCCCGCCCGCCATGCCGCCTCCCTCTCCGCGTCGCACTTCCATCTCCGGGTCACGGGGTCGCTGGCGCCGGGCTCTGGTTGGCCAAAGGCGAGGGGCGGGGCTGGGTTGCCTCGGCTGTCAATCACAGTGGGACCGGGCTCATTCATGGGTGGCACTGAGCGCGCCCATGGGTGGGAACAGAACAGAAACTGCATCAAACTCAGCCATAGGTGCGGCCACATTGGGATGCCTGAAATCCTAACACAAATACTCAAAATTTACCCACTAGATACGAATGCACGATTAACATCGGAATTCTGACCTGGATATCACTTTAAGGACTCTATCGTATTATCCCATATTCTCGTTATTTATCGCTACTTATTGATATTTGCATTTGCATAGTTTATTGTCTTCTGCATTCTGGTTGATCTTTCATTGATCCTGTTATAGGTTTGCCACAGATTCGCTGAGTATACTAACAGAGAAATGAATGTCTGCGTTGTATGCGGTGACATACCTACTCTGATAATCAAGTTTGCTTTGAATTTTATCGTCACATTGAAGAGCCATCAGGTAATGTCGGAAATCCGTAAAATCCTAGTTGGACCACACTTGGAATATTGTGTTCAGTTCTGGTTGCCTCTTTATAGGAAGGATGTGGAAGCTTTAGAGGATGCAGAGGAGATTTACCAGGATTCGGGAGCGTGCCATTTGAGGATAGATTGAATGAGCCTGGGCTATTCTCTTTGGAGTGAAGGATGGAGAGAGGTGTGTGTTCGGTGCTGAGCTGTGCCCACAATTCTCGGCAATTTCTTGCGGTCACGGGCAGAGCAGTTGTCTTACCAATCGGTAATGAGCAAAGATAAGAGGATTCTCTGTACGTAAACGCAGCCAGCTCCACCCCGGCCACAACTCTCTCCACTCCATCCTGGACATCTTCAGGAGGCACAACCCATCATTAAGTACCCTCACCACCCAGGCAGGACATGCCCTCTTCTCCTTACCACCGTCAAGGAGGACGTACAGGAACCTGAGGACACACACTCAACGATTTAGGAACAGCTTCTTCCTCTCCGCCCTCAGATTTTTAAACGGACAAATAACGCTGGGTCATTGCCTCAGTATCTTCCCATTTTATTCGCAATTCATTTATTTTGTAAGTTATAATAATTGTATGTCTTTGCACAGTTCTAATGGCGCAAAACAACTAATTTCCATGGCATATGTCAGTGATATTAGACCTTCCGTTCAGTATTAGTGTGATACAAGGAACGCGCGGAGCTGTTGGGTCTGTTCCGCCCGGTTTCCGCCGCGTCCCGTCCCGCAGAAACGGGGCAACGAGTATCAATAGCGGTCCCGGCCCGCCAGAGGGCGCAGCGACTCCACAGAGCAAATGAGGCGAGAACGGGGGAGTCGGTGAGAAAGGGGATGGGTTTGTGAGAAAAGACAGGGGGTCTGCGAGAAAGGGGTAGAACTGGGAGAAAGGGCATGGGTCTGTGAGAAAGGGGTTGGTCTGCGAGAAATGGGATCCGTCTGTGAGAAAGGGTGTGGGAATGTGAGAAATGGGATGGGTCTGTGAGAAGGGGGGGTGGGTCTGTGAGAAATGGGATGGGTCTGTGAGAAGGGGGGGTGGGTCTGTGAGAAATGGGATGGGTCTGTGAGAAGGGGGGTGGGACTGGGAGAAAGGGGATGTAACTGAGAAACTAGGTGGGTCTGTTAGAAAGGATGTATCTGTGAGAAAAGGGATATGTCTGTGACAAAGGGGATGGGTCAGTGAGAAAGAGAATGTGAATGTGAGAAAGAGTGTTGGACTGTGAGAAAGGGGATGCTTCTGTGAGAAAGGAAATGGATCCGTGAGAAAGAGGAGGTGGCTGTGAGAAGGGGTGAGGGGACTGTAAGAAAGGGAATAGGTCTGACAGAAAGTGGAGGGGGGATTCTGTGAAAAAAGGGATTGGGTTTGAGAGAAAGGGGAGGCACCAGTGAGAAAGGGGGCAGCTCTGAGAGAAAGAAGAGGGGTCTCAGAGAGAGAGAAGCAGATCTAGGAAGGTAGATGGTCTGAGGAAGTGTTCATTTGGCCACACTGGTGTGAGGTCTGAACAATTGCGGGCCAGGGGAAACCCATTGTAATGTTCGGTGAAGCAGGCTCCAGGCCCAGAAATGGTTCAAAAAGTGGACCATGCAAACTCACTGGAGTAGTCAGTGGCTGATACCCCAGATCACCATTCAGTGTGTAAATCCTAGATCACCATTCAGTGTGTAAACCCCCAGATCACCATTCAGTGTGTAAATCCCCAGATCACCATTCAGTGTGTAAATCCCCAGACCACCATTCAGTGTGTGAATCCCCAGATCACCATTCAGTGTGTAAATCCCAGATCACCATTCAGTGTGTAAATCCCAGATCACCATTCAGTGTGTAAATCCCAGGTCGCCATTCAGTGCGTGAATCCCCAGATCACCATTCTGTGCGTGAATCCCCAGATCACCATTCAGTGTGTAAATCCTAGATCACCATTCAGTGGGGTAATTCCTAGATCACCATGCAGTGGGGTAAATACCCAGATCATCATTCAGTGGGGTAGATCACCAGATCACCATTCAGGGGGCTAAAACCCCAGATCAGTATTCAGTAGGGCAAAACCCCAAATCTCCATTCAGTGGGGTAAATCCCCAGATCACCATTCAGTGAGCCTCCATACTGAACTTTGGCTCTCCTCACACTGCAGTTCCAAGGGAGTGCTGCACTCTGTTGTAGCCAATCACTTCATCTATGTCCCTCACCTGAAGGCAACGTGCTGAACCGTAGTCTGCGTAGACATGAAGATGCTAGGTCCTATCCAGGTAGATTATGAGGTGAAGTGTCCAATTTGTTGTACAATTGTCTGAGCGCCATGGGGCAGGAGCTCTGTTTGAGCCTGGTGGCATGTGCTTTCAGAAAAGGGAATGTCGAAGGTCAGTGGGGTCTTTGATTCAAGATTGTTGATTGCCATCCTTCAATAGACAAGTGTAAAGGAGAAGGAAGGGTTGTTACTCCATATCCAATGCAGCATTAAATGAACATAATAAGCAAAAACTGAATAAACAGCACAAAAATATACCTTAGCTAAAAAATACATTGTCTGATTGTATGTGCATAAAGTGACATTAGGATGGACACAAGGTTGTTTAATGTCATGTCCGGTACCCGAGCGTGATGGTGAACGAAATAATTGTTACTGTGGATCTGTTGCAGGGCTGGGTTAGTGGGTGGAGGTGTTACTGCTTCCTGTTTTTGAGTATGGTGCTCCTGGTGTGGATGCTGTGTGGTGGGTACTGAGGCGCTGAGAAGTGTAGACAGAGGCTGGTTTCTGTGATGTGCTGGGCTGCGTACACAACTCTCTACAGTTTCTTGTGGTCTTGGGCAGAGCAGTTGTCGTTCCAAGCCAGGAGGTATCAGATTGGATGTTTTCTATAATGCGTTGATTAAAAATTGGTGAGGGTCAAGTGGGTCATGTTGATAGCAGGAATGGATGCGAAGAGGGGCTGTGACACACCCGCTGGGATTCCAGAATACTGGAATCATCAAGGAGCTGGGGATTACCCAGTATTTTCTAAAATGTGCTGGGAATTTTCTCCATGAAAAGAAGTGCTGATCCTGTTTTCAAAGACGAGGGAGGCTGGGAATTTGGAGGATGCACAGAGGATTCTAAGAAGTCCAGTGAACGCTAGCACAGGGAAAGTAATTTAAAACACAGAACACAGAACAATACAGCGCAGCACAGGCCCTTTGGCCCACAATGTTGTGCTGACCCTTTAACCTATTCCAAGATCAATCTAACCCTCTCCTCCCACATAGCCCTCCATTTTCCTTTTGTCCGTGTGTGGAACATCATAAGACCATACAACATGGGGGCAGAATTCGACCATTCGACCCATAGAGTGTGCTCCATGGCTGATTTATTACCTTCCCAACCCCATTCTCCCGCCTCACCCCCCCCCCCATAACCTGACATCCTGACCAATCAAGAACCTTTCTACCGGCATGATAAGTATACCCAATGACTTGGCTTCCATAGCTATCTGTGGTAATGGATTCCACAGACTCCCCAGCCTCTGGCTAGAGAAGTTCCTCCTCATCTCTGTTCTAAATGGATGTCCCTCTATTCTGAGACTATTCTGCCCTCTGGTCCTAGTCTTACCCACTGTAGGGAATGCCTTTTCTCTCTAGGCCTTTCAATATTCAATGAGATCCATAGAACATGGAACATTACAGCACATTACAGGCCCTTCGGCCCACAATGTTGTGCCGACCCTCAAACCCTGCCTCCCATATAACCCCCCACCTTAAATTCCTCCATATACCTGTCTAGTAGTCTCTTAAACTTCACTAGTGTATCTGCCTCCACCACTGACTCAGGCAGTGCATTCCACGCACCAACCATTCTCTGAGTAAAAAACCTTCCTCTAATATCCCCCTTGAGCTTCCCACTCCTTACCTTAAAGCCATGTCCTCTTGTATTGAGCAGTGGTGCCCTGGGGAAGAGGCGCTGGCTATCCACTCTATCTATTCTTCTTATTATCTTGTACACCTCTATCATGTCTCCTCTCATCCTCCTTCTCTCCAAAGAGTAAAGCCCTAGCTCCCTTAATCTCTGAATATCCCCTCTCATTACTTTAAACTCCAGTGAGTACAGACCCTGAATCATCAATACCTTTGCAGGTCCCTGAAAGGTATGCAATCATTGTAGCGTGGTTCTGAGAGGAGGTCACCGCACGCACTGCAGCCGTGTAAGGGTTAATAGTGATGAGAAGCCAGAAATCATGAGTACAGTATATTTGATTGTAATCCTATATAGTGTGATACGTCATTCACTGTATCAAAGTACCAATGGTGGGTAACATACTGCAACGTGACACCAAAGTCAAATGCTGAGCACATGACTGGAGATTCACTGTCTACTTATATCTGAAGCCTCTGCTAAGTGCTATTCAAGCAGATATTGATTTCAGCTCTTACGCAGCCATCGGGTGGGGAAAGCGTCTCACTCATGTTTGTTAGGCATCACAAAGTCACCTCGCCCAGCGTGCTCGCATCTAAACAGATGATTCACCGATAATCTGAGGCCACCCGCCGACCGCCAATGAGACGCAGCCCAACATGAGCCGAGGGAATCGGGGTGAATCAAAGTTCAAAGTTCGTGCTCAATTTATATCAAAGGACATATACAGCTCTGAGATGCATTTTCTTGTGGGCATTCACAGTAAATAGAATGAAACGCTTGCTTGCACCATACTTCTCTTCAGTTACCTGATGAGGTAACCGTAGCCATTGCCCAGGAGCAGATGTTGTTAGGAGGTGCCCAATCTTCATCGAGTGTTTTGACCCTTAACCACGACACTCTCCAGCTGGCGGGACAGCAGTGGTGGCCAAGTCACTGGCCATCTGCTCCTGATTTCCAGCTCAACGCCTCTCCCCTGCTTCATATCCAGGAAGAGGCTCTTTCTGCCTCCTCCCCATCCTGCGAGCCGCTTGGTTCTTGCTCTTTTCATCAAGATCCAGCACAGACAGCGATCTCCATGCCGACCTTGCCCAGAACCCTCTACAGCCAATCTCCACGGGGAATAGCCACGTCTGCCATTGTTTGTCCCTGCATTCTTGGACTAAGGACTGGTATTCAGAGCCTTCCCTTCGCGAGCCTCCTTGTATCCTTCCTCTCATGGTATTGTGAGCTCCACCAGGATGATTTTCTTGTCTTTGTTGGACCACAGTGCGATGTCTGGTTGAAGTGTGGTTTGCATCATCTCCCGGAACTGCAACTTCCTCCCCACAATGACCCTCTTCTCCCATGATGTGGCAGTTTGCAGCAGATTGGATTTAGGCCTCTTTGATATATCTGGTGTGGCCCTTTCCTTGACGAAAACGACTCCCCTGTTAGCCTCTTTGCCAGCTGGTCTCTTTTTACACCTCTCCTGCTCCAGTGAGTCAGCAAGGGACAGCAGGACCCTGTCGTGGTACCACCTATACCGTGCTTGTGTTAAAGCTGTTTTGCATCCTGACTGTATGTGTGCCAGTGAACCCCACTGACCACAAAGCTTGCAGATAGGGACCTCTCTCAGCCCCCATGTATGCGGCTGTGATGCTGTAGGGAGAGTGTTATACGTAGACAACAGGAGGAAGGAACTGCGGAGGGGCTCCAGTCTCCAAAGCTCTGCCGAAGTGATCTTGCACTCGGGAAGACCCCATTTCATCCAGGGCCCTGTGACCCGACTCTACTGCCTTCGATACGCACCTTTCATCCTCACGGTTCCGTACCTCTGCTTGGACCATGCCATTGCTCCATTACACTTGCACTCCCCTATCATTGGAAGTGTGCAGAGCTGAGGCCTTGCGGTCCCAGGCATGGGTTACTGATGATGTCTCTTATCTGCAGGAGGCTCACTGCCTGGTCTGTGGCCTAGCTGACAGCCCAGTTTTGGCCCCATCGTGTTGTGACCCATGTTGATTTATTAGCTTGTCATCGGAGTCCCTCAGTGTTAACACCATTCTACACTTTGCCACCTTGAACTCCTCCACTACTGATGACAACTGGAGCTGTGGCTGGCCTGATCTTATGTAGAGCCCCACTGAAGAAAAACTTGGGGGGTGTCCCCAGTCACCTCTGCAGGTGCTTGTTGACTTCCCTCTCAATGCTTTCCACAGTGGTCATGGAGAACTCATACACTGTGAAAAGCCAGAGCAGCCTTGGTAGAAGACCATGTTGGTACATCCTGTCTTAAATTTACCAGGGAGTCTGGAGTCTGATTCTTCTTCAGCCACTCTTCAGTCTGCTTTAAAGTGTCGGTGATGTTGGCCCCATCTGTCATTGCTGCATTAAACCAATTTCCAAGACACCTTACTGGGTTGTCCTCTATGGATGGAATGATTTCTCCCTATACTTGAAGACTGAACTTGCTAGTAACCTTGCCCTTTTTGATCACCATGCGTCTGGACTTCCTGACCTTGAAGGCAGCTACGTTGTCCAGGGTACCCAATTCCCATCTTGCTTGGACAGTGTTGTCATCCATGGACTCCTGCATTGCAGGTTGTCGGATGCTGGGCTCCAACAGAATCAATGAGAAACCACACGCAGGGTGGACAAAGAACCAATGTGCAAAAGACAACAGACTGTGCAAATAGAAAAATAAAACAAAATAATAATAAATACTGTAAATAAGCAATAAATATCGAGAACATGAGATAAAGAGTCCTTGAAAGTGAGTCCATTGGTTGAGGGAGCAGTTCAGTGATGGGGCAAGTGAAGTTGAGTGAAGTTATCCCCTCTGGTCAAAGGCCTGATGGTTGAGGGGTAATAACTGTTCCCGAACCCAGTGTGTGAGTCCCAAGGCTCTTGTACCTTCTTCCTGACTGCAGCAGTGGGAAGAGGGCATGTTCTGGCTGGTGGAATACAGTGCAAAATATAAAATGTAATATAAATCATAATCATCAGATAGACTCACTTTAAGGACTCTTCATCTCACGTTCTTGATATTTATTGCTTATTTACTATTATTAATTTGGTTGGTTTTTTGTATTTGCACAGTTTCTTGTCTTTTGCACACTGGTAGTTTGTCCGTCTCGTGTGCAGTTTTTCGTTGATTCTAGTGTGTTCCTTGTAGTTACGGTGAATACCCGCAAGAAAATGAATCTCAGGGTTGTATATGGTGGCATATAGCTACTTAGATAATAAATTCACTTTGAACATTGAAATGCTGCCACACACCAACAAATTTCACGACGTGAGTCGGAGATATTTAACCCGATTCTGATTCTCCTCCCCAATGGTGGTAATGAAAAGAGGACTCATCTTGGATTTGCTCTTCTTGAGACTTAGGTTTCTGTTTCATGGGGAGTCTAAGGTAGTGGGGCACAGACAGAAAAATGAAACTGAGACAACAGTTGGATCAGTTATGATTCTAGTGAAGGATGAACAGGCAGAGGGACCAAATGGCCAACCTGCTCTTACAAGCAACAAAAGGGATGAGAAAACAGATGGGGAAACACTTCATCTGTGAATCTGCTGGGCTTGTCTATTGTGTCCTGTGTTCCCAAAGCACCTTCCCCTTGGTGAAACCCAATGTTGATTGGAGGACTGCTTTGTCATGCACCTCCGTTCCACCCGCAAAAATCAGAGTTTCCTGGTGGCCAATTATTTTAATCCCTATCCCCATTCCCATTCTGATATGACAGTCCATGAACTTCTCTTCTATAACGATGAGGCCACCCTTAGGTTGGAGGAGCAACACTTCATATTCTGTCTGGGTAGCCTCCAACCTGATGGCATGAACATCAATTTCTCCAACTTCCAGTAATCTTTCTCTTTCCCTCTTCCCCCTTCTTTTATTTCCCACTCTAGCCTCTTACCTTGTCTTCTCACCTGCCTATCACCACCCCCGGTGCTCCTCCTCCTTCCCTTTCTCCCATGGTCAACTCTTCTCCAATCAGACTACTTCTTCTCCAGCCCTGTGACTTTTCTACCTATCACCTCCCAGCCCTGTGACTTTTCTACCTCTCACCTCCCAGCCCTGTGACTTTTCCACCTATCACCTCCCAGCCCTGTGACTTTTCTACCTCTCACCTCCCAGCCCTGTGACTTTTCCACCTATCACCTCCCAGCCCTGTGACTTTTCTACCTATCACCTCTCAGCCCTGTGACTTTTCCACCTATCAGCTCTCAGCCCTGTGACTTTTCCACCTATCAGCTCCTAGCCCTGTGACTTTTCCACCTATCAGCTCCCAGCCCTGTGACTTTTCTACCTATCACCTCCCAGCTCTGTGACTTTTCTACCTATCACCTCTCAGCCCTGTGACTTTTCCACCTATCAGCTCCCAGCCCTGTGACTTTTCCACCTATCAGCTCCCAGCCCTGTGACTTTTCTACCTATCACCTCCCAGCCCTGTGACTTTTCTACCTCTCACCTCCCAGCCCTGTGACTTTTCCACCTATCACCTCTCAGCCCTGTGACTTTTCCACCTATCAGCTCTCAGCCCTGTGACTTTTCCACCTATCAGCTCCTAGCCCTGTGACTTTTCCACCTATCAGCTCCCAGCCCTGTGACTTTTCTACCTATCACCTCCCAGCTCTGTGACTTTTCTACCTATCACCTCTCAGCCCTGTGACTTTTCCACCTATCAGCTCCCAGCCCTGTGACTTTTCCACCTATCAGCTCCCAGCCCTGTGACTTTTCTACCTATCACCTCCCAGCCCTGTGACTTTTCTACCTCTCACCTCCCAGCCCTGTGACTTTTCCACCTATCAGCTCTCAGCCCTGTGACTTTTCTACCTATCACCTCTCAGCCCTGTGACTTTTCTACCTATCACCTCCTAGCTCTGTGACTTTTCTACCTATCACCTCTCAGCCCTGTGACTTTTCTACCTATCACCTCCCAGCCCTGTGACTTTTCCACCTATCAGCTCCCAGCCCTGTGACTTTTCCACCTATCAGCTCCCAGCCCTGTGACTTTTCTACCTATCACCTCCCAGCCCTGTGACTTTTCTACCTATCAGCTCCCAGCTTCTTACTTCACCCATCCCACCACTTCCTTACCCACCTGGCTTCACCAACCACCTTTTAGCCTGTTCTCGTTTCCCCCTCACTTTCTATTCTGGCATCTTTCCCCTTCCTTTCCAGTACTGATGAAGGGACCCAGCCCGAAACGCCAACTGTTTATTCATTTCCAAAGGTTCTGCCTGGCCTGCTGAGTTCCTCCAGCATTTTGTGTGTGTTGATCCACTTCGCTTCCCAGGAGGGGGATTTCCAGGTGAGGATGTGACTTCCTGTCCGATTCCGAGTCAGAAAGAAACATTGCACTGATTCCCAGCAGAGTGGCTGCCAACTGTTGCCAACTGTCACCCAGCGCCAGCTGAGCTGCCAACTGTTACTGAAAAAGCTGCTGCCTGAAATGTCTCTGTTGTGTGTCAGCCTTCACCTGCTTCTCAGAAACAGTGTGACAAACATCAGCTGGAAAATGCTCAGCTGTGCCAGCAAGCAGCGTCTCCCAGTAACAGCTCGGACTCTGATTTATTTATTATGTGTACAAGGAAACGTACAGTGAAATGTGTTGTTTGCTTCAACATCCAACAGGGGTAATGTTTGGGGTTCTGCAAGTCTGTGTCTTTATCGATGCTTGCTGTACGCTTGAGTGCTCGGTGGAGGGCGCTGATGCTTTATTTGCTGGTGGGGGTGAGTGGGGGGGAGCTGTTGCTTGTGTGTGGGGGGGAGCTGGGGGGGTGGTTTAGGGTTCTAACGTTTAACTGTCATTCATTCTTTGGGGCACTCCTCTGTTTTCGTGGATGTTTGCGAAGAAAAAGAATTTCAGGATGTATATTGTATACGTTTCTCTGACATTAAATGTACTTATTGAAACCCAGGATGTGTTTGGGGGGGCAGCCAAGTGGTGTCACACTTCATTTACAAATAAATAAATAATAGATATCACCTTTCTGAGACATTACCTCTTGTAGATGTCGTTGCTGGTGGGGAGAGGTGTACTCGAGATGGAACTGACTGAGTCCACCACTCTCTGTATCCTCTTGTGTTACTGTACATCGGAGTTTCCACATCAGGTGCTGAGGTTAAGAAGGTTTAGAGTTTCAAGTTTCCACATCATGGAATCATAGAAAAGTACAGCACAAAAGCAGCCCATTCGGCCCATCTACTTCATGCCAAGCCATTTAAACTGCCTACTCCCATCAACCTGCACCGAGTCAGTAGCCCTCCATACCCCTATCATCCATGTACCTATCCAAACTTCTCCTAAACATTGAAATCAAGCTCACATGCACCACTTCCACACTCTCATGACCCATTGTGAAGAAATCACCCCTCATATTCCCCTTAAACTTTTCACGTTTCACTCTTAACTCATGACCTCTAGTTGTAGCCCCAAACAACCTCAGTGGAAAAAGCCTGTTTGCATTTACCCTATCTATACCACTTATAATTTTGTATACCTCTATCAAATCTCCCCTGAATCTTCTATCTTCCAAGGAATAAAGTCTTAATCTATTTAATCTTTCCTTATAACTCAGGCCCTTCAGATCTGGCAAAATCCTTGTAAATTTTCTCTGCACTCTTTCAACTTTATTTACATACTTTCTGTAGGTTGTTCACCAAATCTGCATACAATACTCCAAGTTAAACCGCACCAATATTATCAGACTATCTACTACCACACTTTGGCTTCTCCCGTGAAGCCAATGTCTAATCCAATCTGCTATCTCATCTTGAATGCTCAGTGCCTAAACCTTCTTAACCAACCTCCCATGAGGGACCTTGCCAAATGCCTTACTAAAGTCCATGTAGACAACATCCACTGCCTTGCCTTCATCAACTTTCCTGGTAACTTCCTTGAAAAACTCAAGAAGGTTGGTTAGACACGTGAAGCCATGCGGACTATCCTTAATCAGTCCATGTCTAGGTGTGAACATCACCTGGCCTGGTCCGATCATATAGATACAACAGCCAACAAAGTTCACCAATGCCTCTACTTCATCAGGGGACAAGGGAAATTTAGCATGTCCCTGTTACTGCATCCCATCAGGCTGGTCCTGCTATGTCCCACCACAGGCCAATTGCCCTTGGACTTCTGTTCAGAGTCACACTGCAGATCCACCTTTTCTAAACCTTTAAACTGGTACTTTCATAAATTAGTAAATTGGTTTATTATTGTCTCCTGTACTGAGTTACCGAGAAGAGCTTGTCTCCCATGCTGTTCAGCGAGATCAAGTCATTACACAGCCCATTGAGGTAGAACGAGAAAAAATAAGAACAGAATGCAGAATAAAGTGTTACAGTTACAGAGAAAGTGCAGTGCAGGAAAACAATAAGGTTCAAGGTTATAGCCAGGTAGATTGTGAGGTCAAGAGTCCATCTTATTATATTAGGGAACCATTCAAGAGTCTGATAACAGTGGGGTAGAAGCTTTCCTTAAGCCTGGTGGTACAGGCATAGGCTTTCAGGTTTTGGTGTCTTCTGCCCAAAGGGAGACAGGAGAAGAGAGAAGAGCTCAAGGGGCAGGTGCAGGAGTTGATCACTCTGCACTCTCATTTTATTGTATTTAGAGATAGAGTTGGTAACAGGCCCAATGAGTCCACACCTCCCAATTATACCCATGTCATCAATTAACCTATTGACAATCTACCCATCTCTGCTGCTGATATCCCCAACAACTGAGGATCCACAGCCTTTTGGGATCAGGAGTCCTGAGATTTCACAGTGAAATTTCTCCTGATTCTTAAGCATCCATATAACAGGCCTGCTAAACCCCAACCCATACGCCTTTGGAATGTGTTTGGAAGCTGGGCAGAACATACAAACTCCTTACAGACGGTGGCGGAAAATGAACCCTGATCAGTGTTCGCTGCTGCCACGAAGCAATTACTTTAACCACTACACTACCTTGTCACCTGACTTGCTGAGCTGTGTGTTGCTCACGATGATATCACTTCTGACTCTTCCACTCTCTGGCCACCTCGTGCTAATCTTATGCAACCTCCCTTTCCAGGACGGCCTCCACATGCCATGACTCACTTGGGAGAATTCACGCTGTGATGAGTCGCAGCCACCCTCTAAGAAATCCGAGAGTGGGTGAACTGTCTCAGTAAGAAGATCTGCAATGATGTCAATTAGACACAGTCTATAACTCCCTAACTGCACAGGGTTTCCTCAGCTGTCAACGTACATCATGAATATCCCTCTTGTCACAATCAGGATCAGATTTAATATCGCTGGCAGATGTCGTGAAATTTGTGGTTTTGTGGCAGCAGTACATTGCAATACTCTTTAATAAAAAATTAAATTACAATAATATAAATATATATCATTTAATTACATTAAAATATATAATTAAATTAAGTAGTGCAAAAAGAGAGCAAAAATATATATAGTGAGGTACTGTTCATAGGTTCATTGTCCATTCAGAAATCTGAATCCCTGAGATGTTGCGTGTCTGCCTTCAGGCTCCTGTACCTCCTCTTTGACAGCAGCAATGAGGAGAGGGCTTGTCCTGGGTGGTGAGGGTCCATAGTGATGGATGCTGGTTCTTGAGGCATCTCCTTCTGAAGGTACCCTCAATATTGCAGCTAGCTTTACGGCTTTTTCTGATCCTGTGCAGCGGCCCCTCCATCCCAGACAGTGATGCGACCAATTAGCATGCTCTCTGCGGTAAACAGTAGAAATTTGTGAGAGTCTTTGGTGACATACTAAGTCTTCTCAAACTCCGAATGAAATGTAACCACTGTTGTGTCTTTTTTGTAATTGTATCAGTATGTTGGGCCCAGGAGAGATCTTCAGAGATGTTGACGCCCTGGAGCTTGGAACTGATCACCCTTTCACTGCAGATCCCTCAATGAGGACTGATGTGTGTTCCCTCAGCTCCCCCTTCCTGAAGTCCACTGCCAATCCCTCAATGAGGACTGATGTGTGTTCCCTCAGCTCCCCCTTCTTGAAGTCCACAGTCAATTCCTTGGCCTTACTGACGTTGAGTGCAATACCACTGTTTTTGTTTGGATACAACTGAACCAGCTTGTTTGGTGCAGCCAAGGAGGAATGTTTCCAAGATTTCTCCAAGGCAAGCCAGTCATTCTGGCAGGCTGCCAGTGAAAAGTGGATGATATGGTAATGAGTCTCTCCCTTCACTCGTGTCTAGACTCTCTGACCTTGCAACAGTGTACTCCTTGACTAGGAAAAATAATAGACATGGACAGCTGAAGTCTCTTGTAGAACCTCAGTCCCTGTGGATGCACAAAAAGCCAAGTTATGAGCACGGTGGGCAAGGCCCTCTGCCATTCATCACCAACTGAGTCTCTTCCTTCATGGTAATTACTTGTAGAATCATACAGCACAGAAATAAGCCGTTTGGCCCAGCTGGACTATGCTAATACCATTTTGGTCCCTATCGTATTGTGGCATGGTCAGCGTAACGCTTTACAGCATCAGCTGTGTGATCGAGGTTCAATTCCTGCTCCGTCTGTAAGAAGTCTTTACGTTCTCCCTTGTGTTCCTTTTGCGATACACACGAAGTGCTGGAGAAGCTCAGCAGGTCAGGCAGCGTCTATGGATGTGAATAAACAGTTGACGTTTCGGGCCGTGACCCTTCATCAGAGTTTCCTTTGGGCGCTCCAGTTTCCTGCCACATATGTGTCAGGATCAGTAAGTTGTGGACATGCTCTGTTGGCGCCGGATGCTTGGTGACACTTGTGAGTTGGTCCCAGTGCATCCGTACATAAACAATTCATGTGACAAACAAAGCTCATCTCTAAACCCTTCCTCTCCATGCACCTGTCCAAGTACCTTTTAAATGTCACTAATGTACCTGCATCAACCACCTCCTTATTCTACATACTGACCACCCTCTCACCTTAACCCGGGTTAAAAGACTGAGCACATTCTTGCTATCTATACCTCCTCACCCCCCCCCGCTACAAATTTGTAAACCTCCATAAGATCATCCCTCAGCCTCCCTCGCTCCAAGGATTAAAGTCTCCGCCTGTTCCAGATCTCCCTGTGACATTTTACTCATGACTTAGACCATAAGACGTAGGAGCAGAATTAGGCCATTCAGCCCATCAGATCTGTTCCACCATTCCATCATGGCTGATCTATTATCCCTCTTAACACCACTGCTGCCTTCTCCCCGTAACCTTTGATTACCTGACTAATCACAAACCTATCAACCTCCTCTTTAAATATACACAATGACTTTGCCTCCACGGCCATCTGTGCCAATGAATTTCACAGATTCACTGCCTTATGGCTAAAGAAATTCCTCCTCATCTCTGTTCTAAATGGATGTCCCTCTATTCTGAGGCTGTACCCTCTAGTCCCACACTCTCCCACTCTAGGAAACATCCTCTCCATGTCAACTCTATCTAGGCCTTTCTATATTCGATAGGTTTCATAGAATAGCACAGCACAGTACAGGCCCTTTGGCCCACAATGTTGTGCTGACCCTCAAACACTGCCTCCCATATAACCCCCCCACCTTAAATTCCTCCATAAATCTGTCTAGTAGTCTCTTAAATTTCACTAGTGTATCTGCCTCCACCACTGACTCAGGCAGTGTATTCCACGCACAAACCACTCACTGAATAAAAAACTTTCCTCTAATATCCCCCTTGAACTTCCCACCCCTTACCTTAAAGCCATGTCCTCTAGTATTGAGCAGTGGTGCCCTGGGGAAGAGGCACTGGCTACCCACTCTATCTATTCTTCTTATTATCTTGTACACCTCTATCATGTCTCCTCTCATCCTCCTTCTCTCCAAAGAGTAAAGCCCTAGCTCCCTTAATCTCTGATCATAATCCATACTCTCTAAACCAGGCAGCATTCTGGTAAATCTCCTCTGTACCCTTTCCAATGCTTCCACATCCTTCCTATAGTGAGGTGACCAGAAATGGACACAGTACTCCAAGTGTGGCCTAACCAGAGTTTTATAGAGCTGCATCGTTACCTCGCGACTCTTAAACTCTATCCCTCGACTTATGAAAGCTAACACTCCATAAGCTTTCTTAACTACCCTATCCACCTGTGAGGCAACTTTCAGGGATCTGTGGACATGTACCCCGAGATCCCTCTGCTCCTCCACACTACCAGGTATCCTGCCATTTACTTTGTACTTTGCCTTGGAGTTTGTCCTTCCAAAGTGTACCACCTCATACTTCTCTGGGTTGAACTCCATCTGCCACTTCTCAGCCCACTTCTGCATCCTATCAATACCTCTCTGCAATCTTCGACAATCCTCTATGCTATCTACAACACCACCAACCTTTGTGTCATCTGCAAACTTGCCAACCCACCCTTCTACCCCCACATCCATGTTGTTAATAAAAATCACGAAAAGTAGAGGTCCCAGAACAGATCCTTGTGGGACACCACTAGTCACAACCCTCCAATCTGAATGTACTCCCTCCATCACCACCCTCTGCCTTCTGCAGGCAAGCCAATTCTGAATCCACCTGGCCAAACTTCCCTGGATCCCATGCCTTCTGACTTTCTGAATAAGCCTACCATATGGAACCTTGTCAAATGCCTTACTAAAATCCATATAGATCACATCCACTGCACTACCCTCATCTATATGCCTGGTCACCTCCTCAAGGAACTCTATCTGGCTTGTTAGACACGATCTGCCCTTCACAAAGCCATGCTGACTGTCCCTGATCAGACCATGATTCTCTAAATGCCCATAGATCCTATCTCTAAGAATCTTTTCCAACAGCTTTCCCACCACAGACGTAAGGCTCACTGGTCTATAATTACCCGGACTATCCCTACTACTTTTTTTGAACAAGGGGACAACATTCGCTTCCCTCCAATCCTCCGGTACCATTCCCATAGATAACGAGGACATAAAGATCCTAGCTAGAGGCTCAGCAATCTCTTCCCTCACTTCATGGAGCTGTCTGGGGAATATTCCGTCAGACCCTGGGGACTTATCCGTCCTAATGTATTTTAACAACTCCAACACCTCCTCTCCCTTAATATCAACATAATATCAACATGGAGGGGATTTCAATGCAATCCCCCTCATTCTGCTAAACCCCAGTGAGTACAGGCCCTGAGCCTTCAAAAGCTCCTCATATGTTAACCCTTTCATTCCCAGAATAATTCTCGTGAACATCCTCTGAACCCTCTCCATTGCCAGTACATCTTTTCTTAGATAAGGGCCCCAAATCTGCTCATAATACTCCATGTGGCCTGACCAAAGCCCTATTAAGCCTTCTATCAGGACTTGGTTATGACTAGTGGGTCCGCTGTTCTGCATCATGGAAGCTTCTGATTGATCATGTCCATTAAAACATACAGTGAAATACATCGTTTGTGTTAACAACTAGCACACTCAAGGGCGTGCTGGGGGCAGCCCACAAGTGTTGCCACACACTCTGGTGCACACATAGCAAGACCACAACGTTCAGCAGAACAATACAAACAACAACAACAACAAAACAAACCCCTTTCTAGAGTAACAATAATTTTGTTCTAATTATGTGTGTGCTTACAAATGACAATAAATGATCTTGAATCACACCTGAAGCACCAACAGCTAATTACCTAAATACCCTAATCCTATTGCCAAGGATGTCACCTTCACCAATTATCACCCCTCCTTGACTGTAATTCCCATCCCACCTCCTGCCCTGGAGAAAATCCCAGTCCCACCAGGATATAACAGGAAAATTCCAGTACCTGTGGGAATTGCCTATGCCAGCTGGAATTCTCAGTCCTACAGGAATTTCCAGTGCTGGCAAGGACTCCAAATGGGATTCCCAGCAGAATCAGGAATTCCAAATCCCAGAAGGAATTCCCATTCTAGTAGGAATTCCCAGCACCTGCAGGAATTCCCAATCCCACCAGAAATTCTCAATCCCATCAGAAATTCTCAATCCCATTTGGAATTTCCACTGTCAGGAGGGTATGCTAATCCCAGCTAGAAATCCCAATCCCAACTCATGTTCCCAGTATAAACAGAAACATTATCCCAGCAGGAATTCCTAGTGCCTGCTAGGAGGATACGCAGATGCCAGCAGTAATTCCTATTTCCAGCAGGGTTTCCCCAGTGCCTTCAGGAATTCCCAGTCCCAACAAGAATTATTGCCAGGAGGGTACCCAGATCCCAGCAGGAGCTATTGCCAGAGGGTATCCTGATCCCAGCAGGGAATTCCCGGTGTCATGATACCTCCCATGATAACGACCGAGGTCTGGGCTGCAGCCGGCAGTGCGGTGGGCGGGGGAGGTGGGAGGGCGCCTTGCCCAGCGCGGGGCTGCTGGCTGCTAGCTATTCTGGGCGGCCGGGCAGGCTAATGGAGAGGCGTGATGTCAGGCTGACTTCAGCGGCTGGGGAGCATAAATAGAGCGGAGCTTCCAGAGGGCAGACAGACACTGGTAGGACACCGGCCAGGCAGGGAGAAGATTGATCGATTGATTCACATACACAGGTAGGAACGGGCCCGGGAGACGGACTCTGGGTAACACGTCTCCTTACTGCCGAAGACCCCCTTTCCACACCCAACCAGGAATTAATGCGACGGACCCGGGCACCTTTCTTCTCTCTCTCTCAACGCGTTTCTTCCCCTTGGTTTGCGGACCCCGAGGAATCTGTTAATCCCGTATTAATCGCTGAAGGACAGGAGCGGAGTTGGCCGCGTGGGTTGTCGGAGCGGGGACACCGATGACTCGGAGACGGGGAAAAGATTGCGATCCCCGGCTGCTCGAAGAAGCTGCGAGCGCGGCTGGGGAATGCACTCCGCCACGGAGGGAGATGCTTCTGACGGGAGAGGCGGGTTGCCCAGGCTTTCCCGAGGCTGTGTCGAGCAGGAGCCTTCCTCCCTCATTGGCGCTGTCCCCCTACCCAGGGAGACAGTCTTCTCTGGCCCCCGTCTCTACCCCCTTCGATTATATGTCCCCGCAGTAAACATGCTCTGTCTGGTAACATCTCCCCGGCACCGCTCTCTGCCTCGTACCCCAACAGTTCCTTCGACCTTCAAGGGGTTCGGAACCTATTCTTCCCCCCTCCCCACCCCGTCTTTCCTTATTCCCCTGTTTTATCCCGAAGACGATGCCTCTGTTCAACTTGACCGCCCCCCCCCACACACCACCCATAAATGCGTGTCCTCTGGTGTTCGACATTTCTACCCTGGGGAAAAGATTCTGGCAGACTCTGTCTCTAGGGGTCACAGAGAGAGGGGTTTTATCTACTTGCGATTGAAACTCCGATCGCTTCCTAGACCCATCTGTGTGTGTGTGTGTGTGTGTGTGTGAGTGTGTGTGTGTGTGTGAGAGAGAGAGAGAGAGAGAGAGAGAGACAGTGAGTGAGAGAGAGAGGCAGTGTGAGAGAGAGGCAGTAAGAGAGAGAGAGAGGCAGTGTGAGAGAGAGAGAGAGAGGCAGCGTGAGAGAGAGAGAGAGAGGCAGTGTGAGAGAGAGAGATTTGATGAGGTATGTAAAATTATGAGTGGGGAAATCCTCATTAAGGATTAAAGTTCTGGGCGCCAGATCCCCAATCCATCTTTCCCTATAGACGCTGTTCGAGTTTCTCTCGGCAGTTTGTATTCCTCCCTCTGTGTCTCAGCTTTTGACCAGGTGACCCACCCGTCTCTCCCCATCCCTGATATGTCCTTAACCCCCCCCCCGACATGTCCTTAACCACCCCCCCCCCCACTCCCTGCTGCACCTGGGGTGGAGACGACGAACGTGGCCGGCCAAGCTGGCCGTCCTTCCCGGGGACTGGGCGGTGTGGACCGGGAGCACGGGTGAGCTTCCTCACCTCGCCAAAGACAGTAACTCTCGGCACTTCCCAGGCCGGCCGACGGACCACACGCTCGCTCTGTGTGGGGAGGCCATTCGGCTAGCAGTCAGCCGGAGAACCGCGACCCTAGATCAGACCGACCAGTCGCAGCTCCGGCAGGACTTGTCCGTCTCAAAGGGAGCTCCCTCGGCGCGGCGCTCCCTCACCCCTATTTTAGTCACTGCTGAATTTTTGGTTCGTTTATTATGGAGAACACCAGTCCAGCGGTACTGCCAGTTGTTTGTCGTTGGAATCTGGGGATTGGGTCCCTACACCAAACGCAGCATTACGGGCTCGAAAGGGATCTCTCCTCAACCTCTAATTCTCTCCCTCCTGTTCCCTCCCCACTCCCTCTCCCAACATCTTTTCTCCTCTCACCCCTTTTGTCCTGTAATCCCACTACTCCCCCTCCCTCACCTCTCCCCTTCGCTCATCTTCACTTTCCCCTTCCCTCTCCCCTCCTCAACACTCCCTACCCCATCCTCACCCGTTTTCCCTCCCTCTCTCTCTTCCCGACTCTCCCTCCCCCTCTCCTCCCCACCCTCACGGACTCTCCACGCTCTCTTTTCCTCTCCCTTCCCCGTTTCTTCCACCCCTCTCCACTATCTCTTCCTCTTCCCTCATGCTCGCTGCTTTCTCACCCCTGCTTCTCCCCTCTCCTCCTTCCCTCTTCCCTCGTCTACCGTCGCTCTTCCCGCCCTTCACTATCTCTCGCCCTCTCCCCCAATCCTTCCCCTCCCTCGCTTTATTTCGTTTCCCATCCTCCCCGATTTCTCTCCCTTCGCCCCCCTCCACTCAATCCGCTCCCTCCTCCTCTCTCTCGCTCCCCGCATTCCTCCCCCTAACCCTCCTGTCTCCTCTCCCCCTGTCCCCACAGAGCGGACAATATGACGCTGAACCGGACGGACCGAGGCCGCGCTCTGGACAAGCGAAGGGGCAGCACGCCGTTACACGTTCATCAGCTGCACCGGCGGAGTATGCCGGTGGACGAGCGGGATCTGCAGGCGGGGAACGTCTGTCCGCTGTCCCGCCGCTCCGGGCAACCACATCCCGGCATCTGGACCCCCGGCTCCTCGGACTCGGTCACCTCTAGCGGCAGCGAGTCCTCCAGCCCCTACAAGGTGATCCTGCTCGGGGGCCACGGAGTGGGCAAGACCACCCTAGCGCGGATATTCGGGGGCGTGGAGGATGGCGAACCTCAGGAAGCGGAAGGAAGAGGTGGGTGTGGAGCAAAGCGCTGGCGTGGGGAGAGGAGGGGAGAATGAACGGGCGAAATGGAGGAGGGTAAAGCTGGAGAGATAGGGAGGAGGAGATGGAACGAGTGAGATGAAGGAGGGTAAAGCTGGAGAGATGGGGAGGGGAAGGAGATGAATGGAGGGAGGTGGAGGAGGGTAAAGCTGGAGAGATGGGGTGGAGGGAGAACGAGAAGGATGGAGGAGATTTATTGAAATACAGTGTGCAACAGGTCCTTCCAGCCATTGGAGCCACTGCTTTAACCCTGGCCTAATCACGGGACAACTTACAATGACCAATTAACCTACCAGCAGGTACATCTTTGAACTGTGGGAGAAAACCAGAGCATGTGGAGGAAACCCACACAATCATGGGGAGAGTGTACAAACTCCTTACAGAAGATGGAGAGATGGAGGGAGGAGGGAAAGTTGAGAGATGGAAGAAGGGAGGAAAGGAGGGAAGAGTAGATGGATGGAGGGAGAGAGGGGGTGTAGAGATGGAGGGAGGTTCGTGTGTGGAAGAAGGGGCAGGAGAGTCAGGGAGGAGGGGAAGGAGAAACCAGAGAAAGAGAGGGGCAGCAGGAGGAGGGAAAGAGAGAAAAGGGAAAGAAGGGGGAGAGAGAGGTGTCAGAGGAGGTAAAAATACTGGGACCTGAGTTATAGGGAAAAGATCAATAGGTTAGGAAATTATTCCCCTGAGTGCAGGAGAATGAGGGGAGATTTGATAGAGGTGTACACAAATGTGAGGGGTATAGATAGGGTAAATACAAGCAGGTTTTTTCTACTGAGGTTGGGTGAAACCAGAACTAGAGATCATGGGTTAAGGGTGAAAGGAGAAATGTTTTAGGGGAACATAAGGGGATGGGCTTCATAGAGAGAGGTGCAGGTGTGCAATGAGCTGCCAGTGGAGATGGTGGATGCTAGTCTGATTTCAACATTTAAGAGAAATTTGGAAAAGTTCATGGATGGGAGGGGTATGGGGGGCATTGGCCATGGTTTGTGTCAATTGGACTAAGCAGATTAATAGTTCCACACAGACAGAGAATGAGAGAGACGTTGTCAAGATGGAACAGAAGAAATGGGGAGAATATTTTGTGTGATGGTGTGGGACTCGGTGGGGAAGCTGCAGGTGGTTATGTTTTTCGTTCCCACTGCCCTTGTCTCTGCTGGTGTTTGTGGTTATGTGTGAGGGATGGGTTGTTGAGTCAGACTAGGTGAGCAACGGCAGTTGCATCTGCAGCCACGGTGTGCTGCTGGTGGAGGAAGCGAGTGCTTGGGGAGCAAGATTTGTGAATAATGTTGGAACTGTGAGAGAGAGAGAGGGGAGCAGAGAGAGAATGGGAAGGGGGCAGAGAGAGAGGGGTGAGATAGAGAGGGGGAGAGGCAGGGAGAGAGGGCGGAGAGGAGGGCAGAGAGAGAGGGGGTGAAATAGAGACGGGGAGAGAGGGGAGCAGAGAGAGAGGGGTGAGACAGAGAGCAGGAGAGAGCGGGGGCGGAGAGAGGGGCAGAGAGAGGGGGGCAGAGAGAGAGGAGGGCAGAGAAAGAAGAGAGGGAGACAGATACAGAAACAGAAATAGCTAGAGGAAATATGGAAAGCGCCCTGTATAATGGGACCCGGTGAATGTCAATATGGCAATAGGGGAAAAGAGCGTACATCTGCATGCCCAGACTCGGGAAGGTATCTGTGAACTCCTGGCGGTATTGGCTATCCCAGGGAGAGCTGTGGTCTGTAGTCATTCCCCACCCACTGTCTCACTGCTGCTGTCATTAACTTGCCACCTGTGCCACCGAGAGCCCAACCTCGATCCAGCTCCCTGATGTGGGCAGGGTGAATGTAATCACTGTAGGTGACTCTGGCAAGGTTTGGCCCTGGCTTCTCAGAGAAACCGATGAAATCAGGAGGATGAGGGGTGACTTGATAGAGGTGTATAAGATGATTAGGCAATAGAGTGCACAGCCAGAGACTTTTTCCCAGGGCGGACATGGCTAATGCAAGGAGGAATAATTTTAAGGTGATTGAAGGAAAGTATAGGGATATGTCAGAGGTAACTTTTTTTTACACCGAGAGTGATGGGTGTGCAGAAACTACTGCCAGGGGTGACGATAGAGACAGATACATTAAACATAGTCTTAGATAGGCATATGGATGATAGAAAAATGAAGAACTCTGTGGAAGGAAAGGGTTAGATTGATCTTAGAGTAGGTTAAAGGGTCAGTACAATATTGTGGGCTGAAGGGCCTGTACTGTACAGTAATGTAAACACAGGAGATTCTGCAGATACTGGAAGTCTTGGGCAACTCACACAAAATGCTGGAGGACCTCAGCAGGTCAGGCAGCATCAACGGAGGGGAATAAAGAGTCGATGTTTCAGACTGAGACCCTTCATCAGGACTGGGTCAGCATTTTGTCTGTGTTGTTCTATGTTCTCCATGTTCTAGAAGAAAGCCAAGTATCCTGTCCTCTCCTCCTTCCTCCGGCTGGGGTTTCCGCACACACTGTTGCAGCTCAGTCATGCTGGAAACTTGAGCATTTTATTGACGGTTAAAATTGGCCCTGATCTCTCCATCTCCTGAGGCTGGGCAGTAAATTGCAAAGTTTGCTGGAGATATTAATAGAACCCACTGCCTGAGATCAGGGTTTCCCCAACAGCTACTTTAATCTCAGCCGTAAATAATTGATGGATCTTAAACAGGATCTCTTCAGTGATGGAGAGATGGAGACTCCTACATAAAACAGCCTCAGTCCACAGTGCAAGAGGCTGATCCCATTAATCCCAGTGGAATATTTGCAAATATCTGCACTTATTTCAGATTTTCAGCATTTTCTCCTTCTGGTAAATGTTTTCTTCCTCCCCCTTCTCTCTTCTTCAATTCCCCACTCTGGCCTCTTATCTCTTCTCCTCACCTGCCTATCACCTCTCCCTGGTGCCCCTCCTCCTTCCCTTTCTCCCATGGTCCACTCTCCTCTCCTATCATATTCCTTCTTCAGCCTTTTACCTTTTCCACCTATCACATCCCAGATTGCCACTTAATCCCCTCCCCTCTCCCATCCACCTAGCTCTACCTTCAATGTGTCGTCCTTCCCCTCCCCCAACCTCCTTATTCTGGCCTCTTCTCCCTCCATCCCTCCCTGATGAAGGGTCTCAGCCTGAGATAGTGACTGTTTATTCCTCTCCATAGATGCTACCTGACCCGTGAATTCCTCCAGCATTTTATCTGCAATGTTTTTTGCTCAATTTTCAGAATCAGAATCAGGTTTAATATCACTGATGTACTGTGGGTTGTGAAGTTTGTTGTTTTTCAGCAGTAGTGAAGTGCAATACATGAAATATCAATTACAATAAGAAATGTAAAAATAAATTAAGTAAGTAGTAAACTAAATAAAGAGAGCAAAAATTTTGGTTTAATTAAAAAATTAACTTGACTTTGCCCAAGTTGCACAGTGGGAGGAATATTCTAGAAACAGGTCAGGAAGGCAATACACATCAAAGTTGCTGGTGAACGCAGCAGGCCAGGCAGCATCTCTAGGAAGAGAACTGCAGCCCTTTACTCCGCATTCTCTTCCTGGAGATGCTGCCTGGCCTGCTGCTTTCACCAGCAACTTTGATGTGTGTTGCTTGAATTTCCAGTATCTGCAGAATTCCTGGTGTTTGCAGGAAGGCAATAGGCATGTGGTGCAGCCAGGGTAATCAAAGACCCACCCACCCCGGATATACTTTCATCTCTGCTCTTGCGTCAGGCAGAAGATACGAAAGTCAGAAAGCACGTACCACCAGGCTCAAGGACAGATTCTCTCCTGTTATAAGACTATTAAACAGTTTCCTTTTCCTTCATAAGCCCATTAGCCCTACTATGTTCGGGGTGCTGACATCGCCCCCAGGCTGCTGACAGCAGCTCGTCAGAGGCCTCTGTCCTGGGCCGACAGAAGGGTGATCAGCCCTGTGCCTTCTGCTTTCACCACACAACTTCATCGGTCTTCCAGGCGAAGATCCTTCCTCTCCCAGGGATGAGGTCCTTGGAGCTCCTGTTGGTGTTCCTGTAGCTCTGGGTTTTTACAGGATGGGATTGCCAGCCCCATGTCCAACCCTCTGCCTTCTGCAGTCAGGCTTGAGTACATCCATGGCAGAGTTAAATGCTTCCCTCGTACAATAAATTAGACTCTTAACTTCACAATCTACCTTGTTATGGCCCTTACAACTTGTTGCCTGCCTGCACTGCACTCTCTCTGTAAATGCAACACTTTATGCCGCATTCTGTTATTGTTTTCCCTTGTCCTACCCTGATGCACAGTGTAATGATCTCTATGAATAGACTTTTCACTGTATCTTGGTACATGTGACAATAATAAACCAAGTTACCACAATCCTCTGGTTGAGGGTTTACAATAGGTTCTAGTCCATAAGATAGATGAGCAGAATTTTGCCATTTAGCCCATCGAGTCTGCACTCTCATTCAGTAGTAGCTGATTTATTATCCCTCCAAACCCCATTCTTCTGCCTTCCCTAACCCTAACTCCAACTTTTGATGCACTGACAAGTCAAGAACCTATCAACCTCCACTTTAAATATACTCAATAATTTGGCCTCCGCAGCCATCTGTGGCAATGAATTCCACAGACTCAACACCCTCTGGCTAAAGAAATTCCACCACATCTCCTTTCTAGAAGTATGTCTTTCCTTTCTGAGGCTGTGCCCTTGGGTCTTAGACTCCCTGACTATAGGAAACATCCTCTCCACATCCACTCTATCTAGGCCTTTCAATGTAGTCGCTGAGATCACCACTGTGTGTCTTGGGAATGGCTAGGTCTAAGTCCTGGAATTTCCTCTGCAAAGGCTCTGAGGGCACACCTTCACCAGGAGGACTGCAGCAAATGAGGAAGGTGGGACACCCCTATCTTCTCGAGGGCAGTGAGGTGGACCATGATGGTTGTCTGTGCCAATGATGCCAGATCTTGAGGATTCCACTGCATGACTGGGATCTGACATTTGGTTTGTGGTATGCTGTGAGGAAGTTGCAGGAGGGGATCAGTGGGATAGAGACGGGATAAGTAAATAGGTGAAGGCCACAGATGGATGAAAAATGTCAGATCTATGGTTTCAAAGGGTGACAGATGGAAGGGACGAGTATCCTTTTGCAGGAGCAGTGCAATCACCCAAGTTAAGTACAAAGCTCTTTTAAGGGCTTGTCTATTGGTGGGCCCTTGGGTGGTTGTAGAGGCCAATCCAAGATCCATATATTCTGGAGCAGTGTGGGCAGGAGTAAGTGGTGGCCATGGTTAGTGGCCGTGTTGCCCTCAGAATCAGGATCAGGTCTAATGTCACCGACATGTCGCAAAATTTACTGTTTTGTGGCCACAGTACAGTGCAATACGTAGTAATAAAAACTATAAATTACGATAAGAAATACCATATATAAATTTTAATTAAATAAGTAGTGCAAAAAGAGCAAAAAAAAGAAAAAAATAGCGATTGAATCACAAACAAGAGAAGATCTGCAGATGCTGGAAATCCGAGCAACACACACAAAATGCTGGGGGAACTCAGCAGGCCAGGTAGCGTCTATGGAAAAGAGTACAGTTGATGTTTTGGGCCGCGACCCTTCGGCAGGGCTGAAGGGAAAAAAAAAGATGAGGAATAGATGAAAGAGCTGGGGGGAGAGAGGGAAGAGAGAACCACAAGGTGATAGGTGAAACTTGGAGGGGGAGGGATGAAGTAAAGAGCTGGGAAGTCGATTGGTGAAAGAGATGCAGGGCTGGAGAAGGGGTAGTCTGATAGAGGAGGACAGAAGGCCATGAGAGAAAGAAAAGGAGGGAGGAGCACCAGAGGGAGGCAATGGGTGGGCAAGGAGATAAGGTGAGAGAGGGAAGAGAGGATAAGAATGGTGAAGTGGGTGCATTACTGGAAGTTCAAGAAATTGATGTTCATGCCATCAGGTTGGAAGCTACCTAGACAGAATATAGGATATTGTTCCTCCAATCTAAGTGTGGCCTCATCGCGACAGTGGAGGAGGCCATGGGTAGACATATTGGAATTGGAATAGGAAGTGGAATTAAAATGGGTGACCACTGGGAGATCCCACTTCTTCTGGCGGATGGAGCGTAGGTGCTCAGTGAAGTGGTCTCCCAATCCATGTTGGGTCTCATCGATATATAGGATGTCCCAACAGACTCACAGGTCGCCTCACCTTGAAGGACTGTCTGGGCTCCTCAATGGTAGTGAGAAAGGAGGTGTAGGGACAGATGAAGCACTTGTTCCGCTTGCAAGGATAAGTGCCTAGAGGGAGATCAGTGGGGAGGGATGAATGGATAAGGGAGTTATGTAGGGAGTGATGCCTGTGGAAAGCATTAAGTGGGGGAAAGGGAAAGATGTACTTGGTGGTGGGATCCTGTTGGAGATGCAGAAGTTTCGGAGAATTATGTTCTGGATGAGGAGACTGACGGGGTGGTCGGTGTTGACAAGGGGAACCGTATCCCTGGTAAAGTGGAGGGAAGATGGGATGAGGGCTAACGTGCGTAAAATAGAGGACATGCGATTCAGGGCAGCATTGATGGTGGAGGAAAGGAAGCCCCTTCCTTTGAAGAAGGAGGACATTTCCTTCGTTCTGGAATGAAAAGCCTCATCCTGAGGGCAGATGCGCTGGAGATGGATAAATTGAGGGAAGGGGAATGCGTTTTTACAAGTAACAGGGTGGGAGGAGGTATGGTTCAGGTAGCTGTGAGAGTCCATGGGTTTGTAATAGATATCAGTAGATAAGTTGTTTTCAGAGATAGAGACAGAGAGATTGAGGAAGGGGAAGGAGATATTGGAAATAGACCAGGTAAATTTGAGGGCAGGGTAGTGTTGGAGGCAAAGTGGATGAAGTGGTTGAGTTCTGCATGGGTGCAGGAAGCATCATCAATGCAGTTGTTGATGAAGCGTAGGAAAGGTGCGGGACGGTCACCAGTGTAGGCTTGGAATGTAGACTGTTCCACATAGCTGACGAACAGGCAGGCATAGCTGGGATCCATGCAAGAGCCCATGGCTATACCTTTTGTTTGAAGGAAGTGGAAGGAGCCAAAGGAGAAATTGTTTAGAGTGAGGACAAATTCCACTAGGCAGAGGAGAGTGGTGGTGGAGGGGAACTGGTTGGGTCTGGTGTCCAGAAAGAAATAAAGAGCTTTGAGGTCTTCCTGGTGGGGGAATAGAGGTGTATATGGACTGGACATTCATTGTAAAAATCAGATTAAGGGGGGGCCAGGGAACTTGAAATCGTTGAAAAGATCCAGAGAGTGTGAGGTGTCATGGATGTAAGTGGGAAGGGACTGAACAGAGTCGAGGTATGCAGATATAAGTTCTGTGGGGCAGGAAAAAGCTAAAACAATGGGTCTACCTGGACAAGCAGATTTGTGGATCTTGGGTAGGAGGTAGAAACGGGAGATGTGGGGTGAGGTAACTATGAGGTTGGAGGCAGTGAATGGGAGATCCCCAGAGTCAATAAAGTTGGTGATGGTGTGGGAGACAATGGCCTGGTGTTCCTTAGTGGGGTTCTATTCGAGGGGTAAGTAAGAGGAGGTGTCTGAGAGTTGCTTCTGGGCCTCAGCAAGGTGGAGGTCAGTACGCCAGAGTACTACAGCACCCCACTTATTTGCAGGTTTGAAATTTGCAGATGCTAAAAATCAAAGCAATACACACAAAATGCCGGAGGAACTATGGAAAAGAGTAAGCAGTCAACGTTTCGGGCCGAGACCCTTCATCAGGACTCATGAAGGACCTCGGCTCGAAACATCAAAAAAAGTAGTGAGGTAATGTTCATGAGTTCATTGTCCATTCAGAAATCTGATGACAGAAGGGAAGATGCTGTTCTTGAATCGTTGAGTGTGTGTCTTCAGGCTGCTGTACCTCCTCCTTGATGGTAGCAATGGGAATGTCCTCATGTACATCCCTCCAGGACTTGGTGCATAGTATCAGCAGCAAGGTAAACGGTAGGTTGTTCTTTATCGTAAGAAGGGTTGAGTACAAGAGTGGTGCCAGGAAGGGCTAGGCTGTTTGATGACATCAGCACTAGTGTGCTGCAGTATCTGTCATTCAACTCTTGGAAACTCTCAAATGGGCACATAGATGAAAGGAAAATGGATGGCTTAATGGAAGGGGAGGGTGAGATCAACATTGGAGTAGGTTAAAAGATTGAAATAACATTGTGGGCCAAAGAGTCTACACTTTCTGTAATGTTCATTGTTAGAGTCATGGAACACTACGGTACAGAAACAGGCCATTTGGCCTGCCTAGTCTATGCTGAACTATTATTCTATCAAGACATCTTGCTTTGCACCCGGATGATAGCTCTCCATGGCCCTCCCATTCATGTACTTATCTAAACTTCTTGTAAATGCTGAAATCAAAACCACATTCACCACTTCTGCTGCAAGGTTCTATATTGTACTCCCAGTCTAAATCCCACCTTCTTTTTTCCAGGAGACACTTTTGACAGATCGATCATAGTGGATGGGGAGGAAGCCAATCTTCTTGTCTTTGATGTCTGGGAGCAGGTTAGTTCTCGTTCTGGGTTGTCCCAGACTCACCACAAACCTCTCATTGCTGCTTTCTCATTCCCCTCATATGGCTCCACGTGGTCTTTCTACGTACGCCATAGTTCTCACTGCCTCAGTAAAGCAGCCAGCATAAATAAAGACCCAACTCCGGCAACTCCGGATACTTTGTTCATCACACGTACATCAAAACATTCGGTGAAATCAGTCATTTGGGTCAACAACTAACACAGTCAGAGGCTGTGCTGGGGGCAGCCTGCAAGTGTTACTCTGCTTTCAGCACCAACATAGCTTGTCCACAGCTTTCTAACCTGTACATCTTTAAAATGTGGGATGAAACTCTGAGGAAACCCATGTGGTCACAGGGAAAACGTAGAAACTCCTTACAGATGAGGTGGAACTGAGCCCCAATCGCGGACATGTAAAGCGCTATATAACCACTCTGCTACTGTGCTGCCCTTCTGTTCCCGCACTGCGCTTTCTCCATAACGCTATATTCTACATTCTGGCTTTATTTTGCATTACCTTCATACTTAGATTGAGTGACCGCTCTGTTAGATACCTCCTGTACCTAATAAAGTGGCCACTGAGTGTATGTCCGTGGTCTTCAGCTGCTGTCGCCCATCCACTTCAAGGTTTGATGTGTTGTGCATTCAGAGATGCTCTTTTCACACCATTATTGTAACATGTGTTTATTTGAGTTACTGTCGCCTTCCTGTCAGCTTGAACCAGTCTGGCCGTTCTCCTTTGACCTCATTAATAAGGCACTTTCACCCACAGAGCAGCCACCCACTGGATGCTTTTTGTTTTTTTTTGCACCATTCCTTGCAAACTCCAGAGACTGTGGAACAAGTATATCCCAGCTGTTCAGCAGTTTAAGAGATAGTCAAATCACCCCATCTGGCACCGGCAATCATTCCACAGTCAAAGTCACTTAAATCACATTTCTTCCCCATTCTGATGTTTGGTCTGACCAACAACTGAACCTCTTGACCACGTCTGCGTGGTTTTATACATTAAGGTGTCACAATTCAGAGTTCAAATCTGGCATCCCCCGTAAGAAAGTTTGTATGTTCTCCCCAGCGAGAACGTAAAAACTTTCCTCCAGGTGCTCCGATTTCCTCCCACTGTCCAAAGATGTACCGATTAGTAAATTAATTGGCCTGTGATTAAGCTAGGGTTAAATCGGTGGGTTGCTGGGTGCACAGCTCAGTGGGCTGGAAAGGCCTGTTCTGCACTGTATCTCTAAGGAAAACAGTGAATAAAATGAGAATCTTTTCACTGTATCGCAGTGTACGTGAACAATAATCCAGTGACTAATTAAACCCTTTGCTCACCCTTCAAGGATGACACTAACTGGATCCGTGATCACTGCATGAAGCTGGGAGACGCGTACATCATTGTGTACTCAGTGACCGACAGGGTCAGCTTCGAGAAGGCTTCTGAGCTGAGGATCCAGCTGAGGAGAGTGAGGCAAACAGAGGACATTCCCATCATCCTGGTCGGGAATAAGACTGACTTGGTGCGGTCCAGGGAGGTGTCAGTGGATGGTGAGTTTCTGTCCCACACTCCGACATTGGGAGGTCAGTGTTCAGCCTGAGGGAAGGGTCTGAGTCCTGGGGTGATGTTCTCAGAATGGCCCAAGTGTTCAGATCCTCCTGAGAGGTTGGTTCCTTCCAGACGTGTGAATATCTCCTAGGCCAAGGAAGGACTGTGATAGGAAGGATGCGGAAGGTTTAGAGAGAACAGAGGTGACTTACCAGTACGCTGCCTGGATTAGAGAGCATATTTTTCGAGGAATGTTTGAGCGAGCTGGAGATTTTCTTTTTGGAGTGAAGGAGAATGAGAGGAGACTTGATAGAGTCATATAAGATGACAATAAGCATAGACAGCCACAGACCTTTTACCAGGGCAGAAATGGCTAATATGAGAGGGCATAATTTTAATGTGTTTGGAGGAAAGTCAGAGGTAGGTTTTTTACACAGGGTGGTGGGTGCGTTGAACACACTGCTAGGGGTGGTGGTAGAGGCAGATGCACTTGGGACATTTTAGAGGCTGTTAGGTAGGCACATGGATGAAAGAGAAATGGAGGGCTATATGGGAGGGAAGGGTTAGATCAGGGGTTCCCAACCTTTTTTATGCCATGGACTAATATTATTAAGCAAGAGCTCTCCGGATCCCAGGTTGGGAACCCCTAAATTAGATTGATCTTGGAGTAGGTTAAAAGTTCGACGCATATTGTGGGCTGATAGGCCTGTAATATTCTATGTTTTGTGACAGCTATTGCTCATCCCTGGCATTCGTGGGGTACACGGTCGCCGTATTTGGGTGGCTACAAAGGTTGGATGTGTCACTGGTACTCTTCTGATCACTGGCACAGTAAAGTGCTCGGCTAACCCTACAGTTAGTACAGTAAAGTACCATAGCGGTTAAAGTATCGCTATCACAGCACTAACGATCAGTGATAGGGGTTCAATTCCTGCCACTGCCTATAAGAAGTCTGTACATTCTCCGCGTTGGTTTCCTCCGGGTGTTCCCGTCTCCTCCCACAGTCCAAGGACATAAAGTACGGCTGCCCCCAACACACCCTCGACTGTGGTGGTTGTTGACACAAATGATGCATCTCGCTGTGACGAAGAAAGCTAATCTTTAATCTTTGCAATGCTGAATGGGCTTTGTGGTTTCTCTGCAGAGGGCAGGTCCTGTGCCGTGGTTTTCAACTGCAAGTTCATCGAAACGTCGGCGGCGCTGCACCACAACGTGCGCGACCTGTTTGAGGGCATCATCCGCCAGATCCGACTGCGCAGAGACAGCAAGGAGGACAATGAGAGGCGGCTGGCAAACTCCAAGCGGCGGGAGAGCGTGGGACAGAAGGCCAAGAGGTTCCTGGGCCGGATCGTGGCCAGAAACAACAAGAAGATGGCTTTCAAGCAGAAGTCCAAGTCCTGCCACGACCTGTCTGTCCTCTGAGGCAGACTGCCGGCCTGACAGCAGCCATCCTGTGTGTCCTCGAGTGCATGTGGGGGTGGGGTGTGGGGAAGGGTGGGGGTTGCGTGAGATGTTGTTGCTCAGAGTTCATTTGGAACCAGCTGTGCAACATGGCTCTGAAGACTGAAGTGAAAGATCCTGCGCCCTCCATTGCCATGATGAGGCCGTACTCAGGTGTGAAGAGCAGCATCTCATATTCTGAAGAGTAGCCTCCAACCTGATGGCATAAACATCAATTTCTCTCTCGTCCCTCCTCCCTCTTTTTTTTTCCATTCTGCTTCCCCCTTAGCCTTTTCTCTTCGCCTCTCGTATCAGATCCCTTCTTCATCACCTTTTACCTCATCCACCTATCACTTCCGAGCCTCTTACTTCATCCACGCTTCTCCCTCACCTGGACTCACTTAACCCTTGTCAGCTTGCCCTCATTCCCTTTTTCCTCCCTGCTTCTCTTTCTGGCTTCTTCCCCCTTTCTTTCCAGTCCTGATGAAGAAAGGTCCTGCCCGAAACGTCGACTGCTTATTCCCCTCCACAGAAGTTGTCTGTATGTCAGTGAAGAGCCTATAATTGGTGCTGGGACAGTGCCAGTGTGTGATGGGTAGGGGATCAGCGGAGGGAAGTTGCGGGGCATTTTTGGAACCGGGGGTTACGCTCCCTGGAAAGGGGAAGTTAAACAGCCCCAGCCATTGATTTCCTGAAGTGGTGAGACATCGTGGGTAATTGCACATTGCGTTTGTGAGCAGATTTTATTGGAATTAGACAGAGTGAGTGGAAACTAAAGGGAGGTCACACCTGTCAGGCTACATGTGACGTGCGCAGGCTCGTACATCACTATGGACGCCTGATCGTGGAATGATCAAAGAACAGTTGGACAGCTGTGAGAAACAAAGTAATAAATGAGCAATAAGACATAATTACTGCGGTTCACAGCTATGTCCACTCTGGTTAATTTCTGTTTAATATTACTGTATTCAAATGATTTCCTAACTGTTTACATATAAATTTTTGTATTTAAAATAAAATTTATTTGACATTGCAAATGTGTATGCTGATTTTTTTTAGTAGGAAGAACACTCACAACATAATGGGGAAAACATTTATAATTCAACACGATCGGCAAAGCAATAGTTTCTATGCTGATGTTAATCCAGCCCCCTCTCCCACACTATCACCCAGTGACCCCTTTCCCCCAGCACCCTGTGTCACTGACTGTATCCCCACTGACATTAATCCATCCCCATCCCTCCACACCGTCCCGCAGTGACCCCTTTCCCACAGCATCCAGTGTCACTGACTGTATCCCCACTGACATTAATCCAGCTCCCTCACACCGTCCCGCAGTGACCCCTCTCCCCCAGTACCCTGTGTCACTGACTGTATCCCCACTGACATTAATCCAGCTCCCTCCACACCGTCCCGCAGTGACCCCTCTCCCCCAGCGCCCTGTGTCACTGACTGTATCCCCACTGACATTAATCCACCCCCATCCCTCCACACCGTCCCGCAGTGACCCCTCTCCCCCAGCGCCCTGTCACTGACTGTATCCCCACTGACATTAATCCACCCCCATCCCTCCACACTGTCCCGCAGTGACCCCTTTCCCACAGTATCCAGTGTCACTGACTGTATCCCCACTGACATTAATCCAGCTCCCTCCACACCGTCCCGCAGTGACCCCTCTCCCCCAGTGCCCTGTGTTACTGACTGTATCCCCACTGACATTAATATACCCCCATCCCTCCACACCGTCCCGCAGTGACCCCTCTCCCCCAGCGCCCTGTCACTGACTGTATCCCCACTGACATTAATCCAGCTCCCTCACACCGTCCCGCAGTGACCCCTTTCCCCCAGTACCCTGTGTCACTGACTGTATCCCCACTGACATTAATCCAGCTCCCTCCACACCGTCCCGCAGTGACCCCTCTCCCCCAGCACCCCGTGTCACTGACTGTATCCCCACTGACATTAATCCACCCCCATCCCTCCACACCGTCCTGCAGTGACCCCTTTCCCACAGCATCCAGTGTCACTGACTGTATCCCCACCGACATTAATCCAGCTCCCTCACACCGTCCCGCAGTGACCCCTTTCCCCCAGTACCCTGTGTCACTGACTGTATCCCCACTGACATTAATCCAGCTCCCTCCACACCGTCCCGCAGTGACCCCTCTCCCCCAGCACCCCGTGTCACTGACTGTATCCCCACTGACATTAATCCACCCCCATCCCTCCACACCGTCCTGCAGTGACCCCTTTCCCACAGCATCCAGTGTCACTGACTGTATCCCCACTGACATTAATCCAGCTCCCTCCACACTGTCCCGCAGTGACCCCTCTCCCCCAGTACCCTGTGTCACTGACTGTATCCCCACTGACATTAATCCAGCTCCCTCACACTGGGGAAAAGTGTGAGCCCCACACTCCTTGGTTATCTTTGCCCAGGGCCATCCTGGTAAATTTGGTGGTCCTGATTGGAATCACTGGTAATGATCTTAAACAACAGCAGCACATCCAACACCCTGATGTGCTAGTTCGTCGCTTGAGGATGATCCGTATATTATGACCGCATACCAACTCCTTTCATGGGTGGGAGATGAGTCCAGTCAGTCTACGGCAGATCTAATGGATCCCACAAACACTATCTTACCAAG
Source organism: Mobula hypostoma (assembly GCF_963921235.1). Taxonomy (NCBI): domain Eukaryota; kingdom Metazoa; phylum Chordata; class Chondrichthyes; order Myliobatiformes; family Myliobatidae; genus Mobula; species Mobula hypostoma. The sequence goes on along the minus strand of NC_086110.1, from coordinate 75,490,511 downwards.
GGCAGGTCTGTTGTCCTTAGTGCCCTGGCCAGCACTTCCTCAGTACATAGCCCTCTTTACTCTCTGTCTCTCTCTGTATCTGTATCTCTCTCTCTCTCTCTCTCTCTCTCTCTCTCACCCCCCTCCCTCTCCCCTCCTCTCTCTCCTCCCCTCTCTCTTTCTCCCTCTCTCTCCCCCCTCTCTCTCACCCTCTCTCTCTCACTCTCCTCCTCTTCCCCCTCTCTCTTTTCTTTCTCTCTCTACTATGGGTGGAAGCTCCCACTTGCTTCAAAAAGGCAACAATCATACCAGTGCCAAAGAAGAGTAATGTGGGCTGCGTTAATGACTATCGCCCGGTAGCACTCACATCGACAGTGATGAAATGCTTTGAGAGGTTGATCACGACTAGACTGAATTCCCGTCTCAGCAAGGACCTGGACCCATTGCAATTTGCCTATCGCCACAATAGGTCAATGGCAGATGCGATCTCCATGGCTCTTCACACAGCTTTAGACTACCGAGAGCCTAGACAACACAAACACCTATGTCAGGATGCTGTTCATCAACTATAGCTCAGCATTTAATACCATCATTCCCACAATCCTGATTGAAAATTTGCAGAACCTGGGCCTCTGTAGCTCCATAGAAAACTAAACTACAGCACAGAAGCAGGCCTTTTGGCCCTTCTTGGCTGTGCCGAACCATTTTCTGCCTAGTCCCACTGACCTGCACACAGACCATATCCCTCCATACACTTCCCATCCATGTATCTGTCCAATTTATTCTTAAATATTAAAAAAGAACCTGCATTTACCACCTCATCTGGCAGCTCATTCCATACTCCCACCACTCTCTGTGTGAAGAAGCCCCTGCTAATGTTCCCTTTAAACTTTTCCCCCCTCACCCTTAACCCATGTACTCTGGTTTTTTTCTCCCCTTGCCTCAGTGGAAAAAGCCTGCTTGCATTCACTCTATCTATACCCATCATAATTTTATATACCTCTATCAAATCTCCCCTCATTCTTCTACGCTCCAGGGAATAAAGTCCTAACTTATTCAACCTTTCTCTGTAACTGAGTTTCTCAAGTCCCGGCAACATCCTTGTAAACCTTCTCTGCACTCTTTCAACCTTATTAATATCCTTCCTGTAATTTGGTGACCAAAACTGAACACAATACTCCAAATTCAGCCTTACCAATGCCTTATACAACCTCATCATAACATTCCAGTTCTTATACTCAATACTTCGATTAATAAAGGCCAATGTACCAAAAGCTCTCTTTACGACCCTATCTACCTGTGACGCCACTTTTAGGGAATTTTGTATCTGTATTCCCAGATCCCTCTGTTCTACTGCACTCCTCAGTGCCTTACCATTAACCCTGTATGTTCTACCTTGGTTTGTCCTTCCAACGTGCAATACCTCACACTTGTCTCTATTAAACTCCATCTGCCATTTTTCAGCCCATTTTTCCAGCTGGTCCAAGTCCCTCTGCAGGCTCTGAAAATCTTCCTCACTGTCTACTACACCTCCAATCTTTGTATCATCAGCAAATTTGCTGATCCAATTTACCACATTATCATCCAGATCATTGATATAGATGACAAATAACAATGGACCCAGCACTGGTCCCTGTGGCACACCACTAGTCACAGGCCTCCACTCAGGGAAGCAATTCTCTACCACCACTCTTTGGCTTCTACCATTGAGCCAATGTCTAATCCAATTTACCACCTCTCCATGTATACTTAGCGACTGAATTTTCCTAACTAACCTCCCATGCGGGACCTTGTCAAAGGCCTTACTGAAATCCATGTAGACAATATCCACTGCCTTCCCTTCATCCACTTTCCTGGTAACCTCCTCGAAAAACTCCAATAGATTGGTCAAACATGACCTACCACACACAAAGCCATGTTGACTCTCCCTAATAAGTCCCTGTCTATCCAAATGCTTGTGGATTCTGTCTGTTAGTACTCCCTCCAATAACTTACCTACTACCGACGTTAAACTCACCGGCCTGTAATTTCCCGGATTACTTTTCGATCCTTTTTTAAACAACGGAACAACATGAGCCACTCTCCAATCCTCCGGCACCTCACCCGTAGACAGTGACATTTTAAATATTTCTGCTAGGGCCTCCGCAATTTCAACACTAGTCTCCTTCAAGGTCCGAGGGAACACTCTGTCAGGTCCTGGGGATTTATCCACTTTAATTTTCCTCAAGACAGCAAGCACCTCCTCCTTTTCAATCTGTACAATTTCCATGATCTCACTACTTGATTCCCTCAATTCCATAGACTTCATGCCAGTTTCCTTAGTAAATACAGACGCAAAAAACCTATTTAAGATCTCCCCCATTTCCTTTGGTTCCGCACATAGCCGACCACTCTGATCTTCAAGAGGACCAATTTTATCCCTTACAATCCTTTTGCTCTTAATATACCTGTAAAAGCTCTTTGCATTATCCTTCACTTTGACTGCCAAGGCAATCTCATGTCTTCTTTTAGCCCTCCTGATTACTTTCTTAAGTATTTTTTTGCACTTCTTATACTCCTCAAGCACCTGATTTACTCCCTGTTTCCTATACATTTCATACAACTCCCTCTTCTTCTTTATCAGAGTTGCAATATCCCTTGAGAACCAAGGTTCCTTATTCCTATTCACTTTGCCTTTAATCCTGACAGGAACATACAAATTCTGCACTCTCAAAATTTCTCTTTTGAAGGCTTCCCACCTACCGATCACATCCTTGCCAGAGAACAACCTGTCCCAATCCACGCCTTTTAGATCCTTTCTCATTTCTTCAAATTTGGCCTTCTTCCAGTTAAGAACCTCAACCCTAGGACCAGATCTATCCTTGTCCATGATCAAGTTGAAACTAATGGTGTTATGATCACTGGAACCAAAGTGCTCCCCTACACAGACTTCTGTCACTTGTCGTAACTCGTTTCCTAACAGGAGATCCAATATTGCATCCCCTCTAGTTGGTCCCTCTATATATTGATTTAGAAAACTTTCCTGAACACATTTTACAAACTCTAAACCATCTAGACCCCTAACAGTATGGGAGACCCAATCAATATATGGAAAATTAAAATCCCCTACCACAACTTTATGTTTCCTGCAGTTGCCTGCTATCTCTCTGCAGATTTGCTCTTCCAAGTCTCGTTGAATATTGGGTGGTCTGTAATACAATCCCACTAATGTGGCCATTCCTTTTCTGTTTCTCAGCTCCACCCATAAGGACTCAGTAGACAAACCCTCTATTCTGTCCTGCCTGAGCACTGCTGTAATATTTTCCCTAACAAGCAATGCTGCTCCCCCACCTTTTATTCCTCTGTCTCGATCACATCTGAAACATTGGAACCCTGGAATATTAAGCTGCCAGTCCTGCCCCTCCTGTAGCCAAGTTTCACTAATTGCTACAACATCATAATTCCACGTGTCAATCCACGCCCTCAACTCATCCGCCTTCCCCGCAATGCTCCTAGCATTGAAATATATACACCTCAGAAGATTTTTCCCACCACTCACAACCTTTCTATCAGCGGATTTGCTTGAACTTTTAACATCATTTATTTTCACCCCAGCCACACTGTCAGCTCGGGCACTCTGGTTCCCATCCCCCTGCAAATCTAGTTTAAAGCCTCCCCAATAGCACTAACAAACCTCCTTGAAAGGATATTGGTCCCCCTGTAGTTCAAGTGTAACCTGTCTCTCTTGTACAGGTCCCACCTGCCCCAGAAGAGGTCCCAATGATCCTGAAATCTGAAACCCTGCCCCCTACACCAGTTCCTCAGCCACTTGTTCATCCACCAGAGCATCCTATTCCTACCCTCACTGGCACGTAGCACAGGTAGCAATCCTGAGATTACCACCCTCGAGGTCCTGCTTTTCAACTTCCTACCAAGCTCTCTATACTCACTCTCCAGGACCTCCTCACTCTGTAATTGGATCCTCGACTTCCTAACCAGAAGACCACAGTCTGTGCGGATTGGTGATAACATCCTCTTCGCTGATGATCAACACTGGCACACCTCAGGGGTGTGTGCTTAGCCCACTGCTCTACTCTCTGTATACACATGACTGTGTGGCTAGGCATAGCTCAAACACCATCTACAAATTTGCTGACGTTACAACCATTGTTGGTAGAATCTCAGGTGGTGACGAGAGGGAGTACAGGCGTGAGATATGCCAACTAGTGGAGTGGTGTCACAGTAACAACTTGGCAGTCAATGTCAGTAAGATGAAAGAGCTGAGTGTGGACTTCGGGAAGGGTAAGATGAAGGAACACATACCAATTCTCATAGAGGGATCAGAAGTGGAGAGACTGGGCAGTTTCAAGTTCCTGGGTGTCAAGGTCTCTGAGGATCTAACCTGGCCCCAACATATTGATGTAGTTATAAAGAAGGCAAGAGAGTGGCTTATTAGGAGTTTGAAGAGATTTTGTATGTCAACAAATACACTCAAAAACTTCTATAGATGTACTCTGGAGAGCATTCTGACAGGCTGCATCACTGTCTGGTATTGGTGGGGAGGGGCTACTGCACAGGACCAAAAGAAGCTGCAGAGGGTTGTAAATCTAGTCAACTCCAGCTTAGGTACTAACCTACAAAATACCCAGGACATCTTAGGGAGCAGTATCTCAGAAAGGCAGCGTCCATTATTAAGGACCTCCAGCACCTAGGGCATGCCCTTTTCTCACTGTTACCATCAGGTAGGAGATACAGAAGCCTGAAGGCACACACTCAGTGATTCAGGAACAGCTTCTTCCCCCCTGCCATCTGATTCATAAATGGACTTTGAAGCTTTGGACACTACCTCACATTTTTAATATACGGTATTTCTGTTTTTGTACATTTTTAAATAATCTATTCAATATATGTAATTGATTTACTTTGTTTATTTATTATTATGTTTTATTTTATTTATTATTTTTATCTCTCTCTGCTAGATTATGTATTGCATTGAACTGCTGCTGCTAAGTTAACAAATTTCACGTTGCATGCTGGTGATAATAAACCTGATTCTGATTCTGATTCTAACCCTTTCTTTCCCTCTCTGTCTCTCTCCCCCAACTCTCCCCCCTCTTTCCCTCTCTCTCTTTCCCCTCTCTCTCTCCTCTCCCTCCTCCCCTCTCTCTCCTCTCCCCCTCCCCCTCTCCCCTCTCCCCCTCTCTCCCCTCTCTCTCCCCCCTCTCCCTCTCTCCCCCCTCCCTCCCTTCTCTCCCTCTCTCTCCCCTCTCTCTCCTCTCTCCCCTCTCTCTCTCCCTCTCTCCCCCCTCCGTTCTCTCCCTCTCTCTCCCCCCTCTCTCCTCTCTCCCCTCTCTCTCTCCTCTCTCTCCCTCTCTCTCTCCCCCTCCCCTTCTCTCCCTCTCTCCCCCTCTCCCCCTCTCTTCCCCTCTCACCCTCTCTCCCTCCCTTCTCTCCCTCTCTCTCCTCTCTCTCTCCCTCTCCCCCCTCTCCCCTCTCTCTCTCTCCCTCTCCCCCCCTCCCCCCCTCTCTCTCTCTGTCCCTCTCTCCCCTCTCTCTCCCCCTCCCTCTCCCCCTCTCTCTCTCCCCCCTCCCCCCTCTCTCCCCCCTCTCTCCTCTCCCCCTCTCTCTCTCTCCCCCCTCTCTCCCCTCTCTCTCCTCCTCTCTCCTCTCCCCCTCTCTCTCCCTCTCTCCCCTCTCTCTCCCCCTCTCCTCTCTCTCTCCCCCCTCTCCTCTCTCTCCCCTCTCTCCCCCTCTCTCCCCTTCTCTCTCCCACTTCTATTTACTCTCTCTCTGTCTCTTTCTCTCTCTCCCTCCTCTGTTTATCTCACTCTATCTCTCCCTGCTGTGTTTCTATCGCCCCATCTCCCCCTCCTCTATTTCTATCTCTCTCTTCCCCCTTTATTTACTCTCTCTCTCTCTCTCTCTCTCTCTCTGTTTCTCGCTGTCTCTGTCTTTCTCTCTCCCACTCCTCTATTTCTATCTCTCTATCTCTCCCTGCTGTGTTTCTCTCCCTCTGCTTCTTACTCTTCCTTTCTCACTTTGCTTTTTCTGCCCCTCTTTTACTCTCTCTCATTCTGTACTTTGGACTTTATTTCTCTTTCTCTGTCTCTTTTTCACTCTCTGTCCCTCTATCCCTTTCTCCCCCTTCTCTATCTCTTCTTCCTCTCTCCAACACTCCTATCCTCTCTTTCACCCTTTCTCCCCTCTCCCCCTCTCTCCCTCTCCCCACTCCTTCTTCCCTCTCTCAGCCTTCTTTTTGGTCCCTCTCATTCCTACTCTCTCCCTTTCTCGTGCCTCCTCTCTTCCCTACCCCCCTCTGCCTCTCAAACCCCCATCTGCCTTCCACCCTCCCTTCCTATTTCTGAGATCATGCTTGTTTATTTTTCCAGCTCACCTTTATTTTTTTAACCGTCGCAGGATGAGGGTTTCTACGCACAGCCAGCATAGATTTCCATTTTTTTGCCCTTGAAAGAGCCGGAGAGCTGTGTCCTGCACTGCTCCAGACTGTGCGGCTGCAGTGCCCCTGAAAATCACCATTGTCTTGGTAAAAGTGAGGGCAGGACACCGTTAAGGGACATCCACGTTACAGTAGGAGCACAGCAGGTAAGGATGGTTGATTCTATGTCCAGAGGATATTATTAAATCCAGTGGGACTTGTATCTGATTAGGGGGCGTCTTCTGTCCTGTCTGACTTCCCTTTCCAATTCTCTGACCCTCTGGTGCCCTCCTTCAGCTGGGGCAGAGGCCACTGACAGCGGCTCACCAGCCCTTCTCAATCTTTCAAGGTGCAGCCTATCAAAGATCCTTCTTCTCCCAGGGATAATGTCTTTGGAGCTTTTGTTGGAGTTTATGTAGTACTGGGTTTTTACGGGACAGGGTTGCTGGCCCCATTCTCAAGCCTCATCCTTTCACAGCCAGGCTTGGGACCATCCATGGGGAAGTTCTACTTGTGTCCTTGCCTATCTCTCTGCATTCTGCAACCATCTCTGTATCTGCCCTTTTCAGTACAGGCAACCCGGGTTCATTTCCCACCACTGCCTGCGAGGAGTTTGTATGTTCCCCCAGTGACTGCGCGTGGGTTTCCTCCGGGTGCTGTGGTTTCCTCCCACAGTTCAAAGGCATACTGGTTGGTAGGTTATTGGCCATTGTAAATTGTCCCATGGTTAGGTTGAGATTAAATCAGGGGATTGCTAGGTGGCGTGGCTCAAAGCCCAGAAGGGCTTATTCAGCACTGTATCTCAATAAAAAAATACTATAAAAACTAAAACTTCACACCATCTTAAATGCTTCTTCCCCCAGGCAGCTAGTTAGCCCCCAACCCTGCTCTATTGCTCCTGCCTCTACACGGTACTGTAAACACTTTAAGCCATTGTTTGTAATGCTATTTAGGTTGTAAATAGATGCTGGTATTTATGTATTTACGCACATTTTATTCCATATCTGTACGTTAACCTCTAATTTTATTAGTTTTTAAATATATTATTCTTTAATCTTTATAATTGTTGTTTTTGTTGCATGTCATGCCTTGACCATCACACCACTGCAAATTCCTAATTAATGTAATTATATCTGGTAAATAAAATTGATCCTTCATTCTTTTTATCTTTCTTCCTATATATCTCCCATATCTCTTCATCAGGCCATCTCCCTCCATTCAGCCATAAGCTCTCTGCCTCTAGCTCTACTTCTGTTGGGTCTTTTTTCAAAGACATTAGCCTGCCCATCTGCCTCTACCTTCCCCCTATACCCCTACGTCGGGCTGAAACTCTATTTCTCATCCAACCTGCCCTCTTCTCGAAGACTCTCCACTGTGAAACAATATACAAACAGAAGGGAGGTGTGAAATAATCGAAAAGAAACAAGTTTGGTTACCATGTGGAACTGAAAGATCAGCTTGGGTGGGACAAGAAGTCAAACATTAACAAATTCCTGTTTATAAGAAAGTTTTCACGCACTTGGGGACTCGTCGTCGTCGTGGTCGTGACTGAGACACGGACTGATAGAGCAGGTAGGAGTACTTTTTCTGATCTCCTTCAGTTCTGGTATCTTGATCATCTCTGATTTGAGTTGTTTTTGATCACTATCATTCTGTTAAATCTAAACTAAAAACAAAAGGGAAGGGGGTAAGAAAAGGCCCGTGACAGAGCGGGCGAGGGATCAAGGGAATGTCCTTGATTTCTGCACAGACAGCAATACCTCACTCAATTTTTCTTTGCATTCCTTTTGCGCTACTTGCTTAATTTAATTTTTTTATATATATCTATTATTGTAATTTATAATTATTTTAATTATTATGTACTACAATGTACTGCTGTTGCAAAACAGCAAATCTGACAACATATACTAGTAATATGAAACCTGATTCTGATACTGATTCAATGAAACACTGATACAATTCAAACACAGGAACTTGACCTGGGCGTCATTAAAACTTAAAATATTTTAACTTAGTAAACTTCACAGCATCTTAGAACTTCCTTCCCCCGGGGAGTTAATCTGATCCTCTATCTTTTAATCTCATGTACGAAAGACACTTTAAACCACCGTATATAATGCTATTTTATTGTAAATACACACTGGTATTTTTGTATTTATGCACATTTTATTCCAAATCTGTACTTTAACTTATTAATTCACTAACTTTTTAATATATAATTCTTTTTTATACAATCCATGATTTGTAATTGTTGAATGTTGCATTTTTTTGTTGCATACTGCCCGACACACCACAGCAAATTCCAAATTCATGTAAATGTATGCGGCAAATAAAGTTGACCTTTGATCCTTTAGAAGCCTGCCAAAATCCAGGGAAAATCTTTGGAATTTGAGCATTTGGAATTTTGATGTGGGTGATTGAGGAAAAGTGACAAGTCATGGAAGTATTTTTTCTTCATTTGGGTTAGGGTAGTTGTTCTATAACGATGGTGTTCACATACGTGATGCTCATAACTCACTGAAGGGGTTTAATAGTTCATGTTACAGGTTATATATAATCAAGGTCACCCTGGATACGATAAATTTGCCTATAAACTGTATTTTACTGCAGCAATAACAGGCAGGCTAACTGGAGGCAAACTGTGAGCAGGAAGGAACACAAACTGTGAATTAATATGCAATAGGTTTCAGTGAGGTCAGTTATCTCATTGAAACCGGTTGAATGTTGAAATATCTGGATAGTGTGGATGTGGGGAGGATGTTTCCTATTCTGGGGGAGTCTAAGAGGACACAGTCTCAGAATAGAAGGAACAGAGATGAGGAGGGTGGTGAATCTGTGGAAGGATTGATTAGTCAGGGTGTCAAAAGTTACAGAGAAAAGGCAGGAGAATAGGCTTGAGAGGGATAATAAATCAGCCATGATGGAATGGTGGAACAGACTAGGCTGAATAACCTTATTCTGCTCCTATGTCTTATGGTTTTAACATTGGATAGAGAGTGAGGGAGAGAGAAAGAAAGAGAGATTGAATAAACAATGACGTGATAAGGAGGAAGATTGAGAACAGAGATTGAGAGAGAGAGATTAATGGTCGAAAGGGAGTGACAGAGAGTGTGTGTCGATGGGGGGGCGAGGGGCGGGGAGAGTGAATAGAAGAGAACCTGGCAGAAAAAAGAGAAAATAATATTTGGAGGCTGACAGAGGGAAGCGGGGTGGGGGGGGGAGCGGGGGGTGGGTGGAGAGGAACAAAGGTAAATGGACAGGAAGAGTGGAAGAGGCAGAGAATGTGAGATGCATTTTAGAGAGGGATGTGGAGATACAAGTGAGGGAGAGAGGGAGCTTCAGAAATAAAAAGGAAGGCATTGGTTGGGATCAGCTCCTGAAACAAGGTCTTTGTAATGAGGAGACAGGTGAAAATGGCTGCTTCTCATTGGAAGGGCACCTTTTCTTGAGAGGTCACAGTGTCTTGTTGCTAACTCACTAATTTTTAACAAGGTTTTTTTTTTCTGGGGTTTCTTCCCCATACCTGAATGTCTGACTAACAGCTGATGTACCTCTGGTCTACAGATTTCTGCACAGCATGGAATTCACACCGGTGAGTAACGACACTGACGTCCAAAACCCCACAGTACTTGGGGATGAGAACCCATGGGAGAGAAGGGTGTGTGATCCCACTGTTTATTTTCACACCTTTAACTCCAATTTTCCTGTATTGATCTGATATTTTCCACCCATTTCAATCCCTAACTTTTCTCTTTCTTACTCTGAGTTTTCCTTTAATGTCTTTCCTTTCCTTCTCCCTCTCTCTCCAACCCCTTTCTCTCCAACCCCTCTCTTCCTCCAACCTCTCTCCCTCCAAACCCTCTAAATCAATTCCCTCTCTCTCCAACTTCTCTCCCTCCAAACCCTCTCCCTCTAAATCCTCTCCCTCCAACTCCTCTCCATCCAACTCCCTCTCCAACCATACTCCCTCCAACAATTCCCCCTCCAACCTTCTCCACAAACCTCTCTTTCTCCATCCCCTCCCGCTCTACACACTCCCTCCAATCACTCTCTCCAATCCCTCTCTCTCCAACACACTGTCTCCAACCAATCTCTCTAACCCCTCTCTCCGTCTAACCCCTCTCTCCCTCCAACCCCTCTCCCTCAAACCCCTCTCTCTCCAAACCTCTCTCTTTCTCGAACCACTCTCTCTCCAACCACTCTCTACAACTGTTCTCCCTCCAACCCCTCTCCCTAGAACCGCACTCCCTTTAACCCCTCTCTCTACAAAACCTCTCTCTTCCCTCTCTCTCTACACACCATCTCTCTAATCCCTCTCCCTCTCCCTCCATCCCCTCTGACTCCAACTCCTCTCCCTCCAAGCACTCTCTCTCCAACCCCTCTTTCTCAAACCACTCTCTCTCCAACCACTCTCCCTCCAATTCCTCTCCATCCCCTCTGACTCCATCTCCTCTCCCTCCAACTGCTCCCTCCAAAGTCTTTACACACACTCTCTCTCGAACCCCTCTCCTTCCAACTGCTCTCACCAACCCTTTTCCCCCCAACACCTCGCCCTGAAACCCTCTGTCCAACTCTTCTCTCTCCAACTCCTCTCTCTACAAATCTCTTTCCCTCAAACCCCTCTTTTACCAATCCCTCTCTCTCCAACCCCTCTCTCTTCTAACCCTTCCCTCCAACCCCTCTTCCACCAATCCCTCTTTCTCTACCCCTCTCTCTCCAACCGCTCTCTCTATAACCACACTCTCTACAAACACCTCTCCCTCAAACACTTCACTCTTTCCAGTTCCTGTCCCTCCAACCCTCCTCCCTCCAACCCCCTCTCCCCAACTACTCTCTCTCCAACCCCTTTCTCCAATCCCTCTCCCTCCAATCCCTCTCTCTAGAACCTCACTCTCTCCAACCCCTCTCCCTCTAACCCCTCTCCCTCCAATCCCTCTTTCCTGAACCCCACTTCCTTTAACCACCCTCCTTCCAAACCCTCTCCCTCCAAATCCTCTCCAGCCAATCCCTTTCTCTCCAACCACTCTCCCTCCAACCCCTCTCTGTCCAACCCCTTTCCCCCAACCCCTCTCTGTCCAATCCCTCTCCTTCCAATCCCTCTTCCTCCAAATCCTCTCTCTCCAATCTCTCTCCAACCCCTCTCTCTAGAACCCCTTTCCCTCCAACCTTTCTTGCTCCAACTTCTCTCCTTCCAACCCCTCTCTCTCCAACCTCTCTCTCTACACACTCTCCCTCCAACTCCACCTCACTCCCACCACTCTCCCTCCAACCCCTCTCTCTAGAACCCCTTTCCATCCAATCCCTCTCCCTCCAACCCCTTTCTGTCCAATCCCTCTCCCACCAATCCATTTCCTCCAACCCCCCTCTCCCTGCAACCCTTCTCTCTCCACACCCTCTCTCTCCAACCACCCTCTCTCTGTACCCTCTCTCTTCCTCTTCTTACTCTCACTCTTTGTCCTTTCTTCTCTGTACCTGTCTCTCACACTCTCTGTTTAACAATCCCCTAGCTCCCCTCACCCCTTCCTTCCTCTCTCCACCCAATCTCTTTCTTTCCCTTCTTGTCTATCCCTCTCTCCCTCTGTCTACCCCTCTCCAACTCTCAACCTTCACGCTCTCCAACAACCTCCTTTCTCCAAATCTTCCTCTCTCCCTATTTCTTCCTCTCTTTCTCTATCTCTCCTTCTCTCCTCCACTCCCTCTCTCACTCTCATTCTCTCTCTTCTGTCTCTCCACACCCCTCTGTCTCTGTTTCTGCATTGCTTTCCATCTCTTTTGTTCTCCCTCTCTCTCCTCCTCTCCACCCATCCTCTCTCTAACTCCTCCCTCCACTCTCACTTTTCCCCTTCTCTCTCTCTCTCCCTTCCACTATCCACTCATTTCTCCCATTCCCTAGTGTTCACCTTACATTTTCACTTTTTCACCTTCAGTCTCTGTGAACTCATGCCCTTTCTTCCTGGTTTAAACCATTGCCTTGCCCAGTGGCTCACTGCAGAGTACCACAGGGGAGACATTTTGGATACTCTGCTTAAGGCTAAAGGCTGAAGGTACCACCATAAGAGTCCAATTTCTCCTTCGCTTGGTTCTCTCTCTCTTTCTCACTCCTTCCTGCCTTCATATTTCTCCTTCTACCCATCCACTTCCTGGCTGACATCAGGGAATTGGGGGTTTCACACCTCTGCATAGCTGGAGGTGTTGTCCTCTGGGTAAGATTTCAAATCATCTCCCACCTTCCAGCTGAGAGGTCCCTCTGGCATTTGCCTTACGACCTATTGAGCAACCAGTACAACGCAGTACAAATGGGAGCCAGCCTCCCCTCCATGGACAAAGGTATTCGATACATCCCATTCCCTCACAGGAAAAGCCTTCCCCACCATTGATCACATCCACCTGAACTGCTGCCACAGGAAAGCAGCATCCATCATCAGGGACCCCACCATCCAGGCCATGCTCCCTTCTCACTGCTGCCATCAGGAAGGAAGTACAGGAGCCTCAGGACCCACACCACCAGGTTCAGGAACCCACACCACTAGGTTCTGAAACAGCTATAATACCTCAACCATCATGTTCTTGACCCAGACTCACCCCATCACTGAACTGTTCCCACAACCTATGGACTCATCTCATGTTCTCGATAGTTATTGCTTATTTATTTATTATTATTATTTTGTATTTGCAGTTTGTTGTCTTTTACACATTGATTATTTGTCTGCCCTGTTGGGAGTGGTCTTTCACTGATTCTACTATGGTTCTTGGATTTATTGAGTATGCCCACAAGAAAATGAATCTCAGGGTAGTATGTAGTGACATATATGTACTTGGATAATAAATATACTTTGAACTTGATCTTCTACCTGCCTCAGTAAAGTAGTCAATATAATCAAAGACCCCACCCACCTGGATGTTCTCTCTTCTCCCCTCTCCCATCAGGAAGAAGATACAAAAGCATTCACCATCAGGCTCATGGACAGCTTCTAACCCCCCGTTATCAGACTCTTGAATCGTTCCCGGGTACAATAAGATGGACTCTTGACCTCACAATCTACCTTGTTACGACCTTGCACCTTATTGCCCGCCTGCACTGCACCTTCTCAAAGTTCAAACTACATACACGTTGCCTGGGTGACGGGGTGGAGATACGTCTCTGCCAAAGGAGGTGTAAGGTACTCCTTCCCTCCGTTAACCTGCAGGTCACCCTTTCATCAGACAGAAAATACGAAAACCTAAAAGCACATACTACCAGGCTTAAGGACAGATACTATCCCGCTGTTATCAGACTCTTGAATGATGAAGAACTCAGTTCCAATCTACCTCGTTTGTGGGCCTTACACGTTATTTGTCTTCCTGCACTGCACCTCCTCTCTGACTACAACACAATACGCTGCAATCCAGTTTCCTTTTTTGCAATACTTTTGTTACTCTGAATGGAAGAATCTTCTGGATACATGCCAACTAAAGTTCGTTGCTGTATGTCAGTACTTGTGACAATAATAACCCAGTTTCCATTTACCAAACTGGGGGGGAGCTGGATGCCATAATCAGTCCCTGACATAGGCATAATCTTCCTGCTGTTTTCTGTTTTAACCTCAGATTTTCAGCATCTGCAGTTCTTAGATTTTCCGTGGGAAAGAATTCTCTTTAATCTCTTTGGCAAGGCTATTTAACCTGTTATTTATCTATTTATTTCTTCAGAGATTCAGCACAGAACAGGCCCTTCTAGCCCAGCTAGCCACACCATTTAGCAATTCATTGATTGAACCTTAGCTTAATCACAGGACAACAGAAGAGATTCAAAGATGTCTTAAAAGCCAACATGACATCAAGGAAGGAAACTCTGGCAAGCCATCATCTGAGAAGGAACAGCAACTTTCGAAGCCAACAGATGTGCAGAATTAGAAGAAAAGAGAAGAAAATGGAAAGAGAGGCAGCAACAACCAAAGCCCGATCTGCCATCTGGAACTACCTGTCCTGAATACGAAACAACTTTCAAAGCCAAGATTGGACTCATAAGCCAGTTGAGAGCCCATAAGTAGATCAACAGAACGAAGACCATCATCCTCGACCTTGAGGGATAGCCACCATGACGAATCACAGGACAATTCACAATGTCCAGTTAACCTACTAACCAGTAGGTCTTTTGAATGCGAGAGGAAATTGGAGTACCCGGTGGAAACCCACGCTGTCATGCAGAGGACACAAGTTCCTTACAGACGGCGCCAGAACTGAACTCTGAGCTCCGAGACCCTGAGCTGTGCTAACCCCCATGCTACTGTGGCTCTCTAATCTATGTCTCATGTCATCTTGTACACCTCTCATCTCCCTTCACTTCAAAGAGAAAAGCCCTAGCTCTCTCAAACCTTTCCCCATAATACAAATGTACATGATCTCTAATCCGTCAGTTTTCCAGAGTTCACTGTGCTGACCAGGACTGACCACAATGGCATCTCCTGGTTGTAAAAGATGCAGCTAAACCCCTTTGGTTTAAAACTCTGATCACTGATAAATGTGTTTATCATTGCCCATATACTGAGACACAGTAAAAAGCTTCGTTTTGCATACAAATCATTTCAAACCATCAGTACACTGAGGTACGGTTATACTGTAGAAAGAGGTGTTACACTTACAGAGAACATTCAGAGCAGGTAGACAAGTTTGTTTTGAATGCCATCCATACAAATCATTTCAAACCGTCAGTTCATAGAGATAGTGAGGTAGTAGAAAGGGAGAAGTTCAAAGTTCAAAGTAAATTTATAATCAAACTACATATATGTCACCATATACAACCCAGAGATTCATTTCCTTGCAGGCAATCACAGTAAATACAAAGAAAGAACAAGACAAAACAAGGAAAATATTAGTAATAGAAAATATGATCAATAAATATGAAGACTATGAGATGAAGAGTCCCTGAAAGTGAGTCATATGTTGTGGAAATAGTTCATTGTTGGAGTGGGTGAAGTTATCCCCACTGGTTCAAGAGCCTGATGGTTTCTGTAACTCCTTCCCGATGGCAGCAAGGAGAAGACAGCATTGGTCTGGGTGGTTGGGGTCCATGATGATGCATGCTACTTTCCTGCATCATCACTCCATGTAGAATGCCCAGTGGAGGAAAGGGCTTTACCCACGATGGACTGGGATATATCTACTATTCTTTGTAGGTTTTTCCGTTCAAAGACACTGGTGTTTCCATACCAGGCTGTGATGCAACAAGTCAAAATACTCTTTACTGCACACCTATGAAGTTTGTCAAAGTTTTAGATGACATGCTGGATTTTCGCCAACTTCTAAGAAAGTAGAGGTGCTGCCATGCCTTCTTTGTCATGGCGTTTATGTGCTGGATCCAAGACTGATCTTCTGAAATGATGACACCAAGGAATTCAGAGTTGCTGAAACTCTTCACCTCTGATTCCAGGATGAGGACTGGCTCATGGACTTCCAGTTCCCTCCTCTGAAGTCGATAATCAGCTCCTTGATCTTGCTGACATTGAGTGAGAGGTTGTTGTGGCACCACAGTCAGAATTTCAATCTCCCTCCTGTAAGCAATAACAGAATGAGAATATAGTGTTGCACTTCCCATTACAGAGTGAGTGCAGTGTAGGTAAGCAACAAGGTGCAAGGAACCAGTGAGGTAGATTGAGAGATCAAGAGCTATCATACAAGCGGTCCAGTCAATTATAAGAGCAGGGTAGAAGCTGTTCTTGAGCCTGATGGTGTGTGTTTTCAGGCTTTATATCCTCCTCCTGATGCGAGAGGTGAGAAAACCTTAGTAAGGCCTTTGACAAGGTCCCACTTGGCTGGCTGGTCAAGACGACAGTAAATTGGATTAGACATTAGCTTTGCGGAGAGTGGTGGCAGAAAGATCCCTCTCTGACTGCAGGCCTGTGACTAGTGGAGTGCCGCAGGGATCAGTGCTGGGTCCATTGTTGTTTGTCATGATCTGGATGATAATGTGGTTAATTGGATCAGAAAATCTGTGGATGACACAAAGATTGGGAGTGTAGTGGACAGCGACGAAGGCTATCAAAGCTTGCAGAGAGATCCAGACCGGCTGGAAAAAATGGCAGATGGAATTTAATGCAGACAAGTGTGAGGTGTTGCACTTTGGGAGGACTAACCAGGGTTGGTCTTACACAAAGAACAATGGTACTGAGGAGAGTGGTAGAACAGAGAGATCTGGGAATACAAATCCATATTTCCTTGAAAGTGGCATTACAGGTAGTTAGGATCATAAAGAGAGCTTTTGGAACATTGGCCTTCATAAACTAAAGTTTTGAGTACAGGAGTTGGGATGTGATGTTAAAATTGTATAAGACCTTGATGAGGCCTAATTTAGAGCACTGTGACCAGCCATGGTCACCTACGTACAGGAAGGATGTTAATAAGATTGAAAGAATACAGAGAAAATTTACAAGGATGTTGCTGGGACTTGAGGACCTGACTTACAGGGAAAGGCTGATTACATGAGGAGTTTATTCCCTGGAGTGCGGGAAAATGAGGGGAAATTTGATGAGGGGGTATAGATATGGTAAAAGTAAGCAGGTTTTTTTTCCACTGAAGTTGGGTGAGACTACAACCAGAGATCATGGGCTAGGGGTGAAAGGTGAAATGTTTAAGGGGAACATGGGAGGAACTTCTTCACTAGTATGGTGGTGACAGTGTGGAATGAGGTGCCAGAGGAAATGGTGGATGCAGGTTCAATTTCAACGTTTAAGAGAAATTTGGATGAGAATATGGGTGGGAGGGGTGTGGTCTAGGTGCAGGTCAATGGGACTAGACAGATTAATGGTTTGGCATGGATTAGATAGGTCAAAAGCCCTGTTTCTGAGCTGTGGTGTTCTATGACTCCGTGACTGAGAGAGAATGTCAGGTGTGGGTTGGGTCTTTACATTGGCTAGGCTGCAGGAAGGCTAGACAGAGCCCATGGAAGGGAGGCGGGTTCCCATGGTGGCTTGGGCTGTATCCACAGCTTGCTGTAACGAGGGTTATGAAAGAGTTACTGAAACATTTGCCTCTGTGTAGGTTACACTGTTGCTGTCCACACTCAGTGTCCTGTCCGCATCCAAGGTCGTCGTCGTACCAGAGAATTACAATATTTCGTTCCCCTGGTTTCTGACCAAGGTAAGAGATCTTTAACCACAGGGCAGCGGTCAAAGGGCTTACACGACACGGTGCTGAGGGCTTCAGGGCGGACACTGCCTTCTCATGGGTGGCAAATTGGCACATTGACAATCAGAGATAGACAGGCAGAGGCAGACAGGCGGACAGAGAGAGAGAGAGTCAGACAGGGAAACAGACACAGACAGAGATAGACAGACAGAGACAGACAGAGATAGACAAACAGAGACAGACAGGCGGACAAAGAGCAAGAGGAAGAGCCAAACAGACAGACAGACAGAACGACAGGGAGACAGACACAGACAGCGATAGACAGACAGAGAGAAAATACCTGTCTCATTCTACACCTATCTAATTTCAGATTGAGACCGTCACAACTGGGGATGTCAGACTCCGACTGGATGATGACTACAGCGGGACCTTTGGGATCGAGGACCAAACCTTTCTGTTCACCCGGAGGTCCTTCGATCGGGAAGAGCGGGGCGCATATGAGCTGCAGGTTCATGGGTGCTGGTGGGATACACTCAGTGCGCGGGATCTGGTGATGGGCCTTCCTGCAGTTCTCCATTTGCTACATCCAGAGAAGAGCCACTCTGCTGGTATAGGGAGGGTGGTTGTTTGCTGGAATTAGAAGCACCTTCTTCTCTTTCCCTCACCTTACCCCTGCCCATAACACACCCAGACACCAGCCAATTCTGATCAAAGTCAAAGTCGGGTTTATTGTCATCTGCACAAGTACACGTGTGCACAGGTGCAATGAAAAGTCAAAGTCGGGTTTATTGTCATCTGCACAAGTACACGTGTGCACAGGTGCAATGAAAACCTTCCTTGCAGCAGCATCACAGACACAGAGCATCAGATAAGCAACATTCACAAGAAACACAAATTAAACATCAATTCTACATGATTCTTACAAGAAAACATTTGAAGTTCTCCATTGGTTGGGTCGACCATTCATATTGCATCCTAGCCATCATATGCGAGTCAGGGCTGTGCAATATGGAGAGCAAGCTGTTGCCCAGTCAGCACATCCCCCCTCTCTGTGCAGCCGATGGATCCAAAGGAACAGCAGTGACCAGTATAGATCGGCACCAGGAGCATCGCAGGGGTTACCAGTCAGTGTTGAACTCAACATTAGGACTGCCTTAGGGACTCCAGCTCAGGATTATTCCTCAGGATTTACTCCTGAAGCCTTTCAGGTGAGTGGTTATAGCTGCAAGGCAGCAGAGGTTTGAGATCAGAGTTTTCCTTTTCCTTGATGAGTTGCCGACCGTGGCTGATGAGCCCCATCTGCCTGAAGTGATTGGTGTTAAGGGGCAATCATTGAAGCCAGTTACCTTTGCATCAGAATGATGGTGGCTGCCTTGAAGCCTGCAGGGACAGTGAATTATTTCAGAGTGATATTAAAAATGTCCATTAAGACCTCTGCTAGCTGGCTACACAGTATCTCAGCACCTGACTGGGTACAGGGTCTGGCCCTGTAGCTTTGCGTGGGTTTACCCTGGCGAGGGTTCACCTCACCTCGGCTGTGGCAAGACAGGGTGCCTGTTCCTCAGGAAGAGAGAAGGCTTTCCTCAACCTCACATCAATCAATTGGTCAAATCAGGCATAGAGGGTTTTCAGCCTACCAAGAAGGGAAGCATTGTTACCGCTGATGCACAAAGTGGACTTGTAATTGGTTATGGTTTGTATACTTGCCACATGCACCCTATGTCCCTGGTGTCAAAAGTGTGTCTGTGGATTTTCTGTGCATAGTCACGCCTTGCCTTCCTGATAACAGGGAGGACCGTGGCTCTTGCTGACCTTAGCGTCGTCCTAACTTGTGTAGAAATGGTTCCGCTGGGCTCAGTAGCTAAGCTACCCGTGAAGGCCAGGAGCTGGATTTGGTTGTCAGAGGCTATTTGAGACACTCACCATTGGGAACATTTAATAGCTTATCTGCTCATCTCCACCACAACCCCCAGTCACCCTCTCCCCACCACCCCCCTCTCCTAACAATGCCACCCTTAAGGAGCCAAGAAAATACTATCAGAACTAAAGAAAACAAAGCAACACACATAAAAAATGCTGGAGAACGCAGCAGGTCAAGCAGCATCTATAGGAAGAGGTACAGTCGATGTTTAAGGCCAAGACCCTTCATCAGGGCACCATCAGATAAGCAGCATCTGCAAAAAAAAAGCAAATTATACACAAATTATACAACATTTTTTCAAGGAAACACAATCAGAATGGAAAAAAAGACCATTTGGTGCAAAGTGATCAAAGTGGTCGCCGTGTTGCTAAACTGCAGTGATTAAGGTTGTATTGGTTGGTTCAAGAACTGAATGGTTCAGGGAAGTAGCTGTTCCTGAACCTGGTGATGGGGGACTTCAGGCTCCTGTACCTCCTGCCCGATGGCAGCTGTGAGAAGATGGCGTAGCCCTGGTGGTGGGGAATCCTTGATGATGGATGTTGCCTTCTGGTGGCAGCGCCTCCTGTAGATACTACCGATTTGGCACTCACTTATTTGTGGTAATATTTTGTTTTATGTGCTGTGTGTGAGAAACATCCTGTGAGTGCATTGTGATCTGGAGGAACATTGTCTCGTTTGGTTGTGTATATGTATAGTCAGATGACAATAAACTTGACCTTGAACTTGGTGGGGAGGGATGTGCCCATGATGTACTGGGCAGAGTCCTCTACTCTCTCTGCTTCTTACATCCCAGCATATTGGAATTGCTATACCTGACCAAGGTGCAGCCAGTCAGGATACCTTGAACAGTACACCTGCAGGTGTTTGTTACAGTTCCTGAGCGTCTGGGTGAATGTTGCACAAACTTCACAGGCAGGCAAGCAATGCAAGCTTTCACTTCTGAAGCAGGACGTTGACCCAAAGTGTCAACAGTTCCTCCTGCACCCACCCCACTTTCTGATGTTGCACAACATGCCGAGTTCCACCAGCAGATTGCTTGTTGCTCCAGATTCCCACGTCTGGTGTCTCCGAGCGGAGACATTGAGTCTCACTTGGTTTCACTTCCAATGTGAAGTGGTTGGTGTCACAGTGACCCAGTTGAGCAGGTGGATAGCGTAGTGGTTAGCACAGCACTTTACAGCGTCGCTGACCCAGGCCAAATTCCACCACGCTATCTGTAAGGAGTTTGTATGTTCTCCCAGTGACTGGATGCCCCAGTTCGAACTCTACACCCTGAGCTTTAATAGTGTCCCACTAACCATTATGCTACAGTGGTGCCCCAGAAGATGAGCCTTACTCGTCCCATGTTCATCGAAACATCAAAACATCCAGTGACATGCATCGTTTGTATCAATGACCAGCACACTCCGAGGATGTGCTAGGGGCAGCCTGCAAGTGTTGTCATTTGTCTGGTGCCAACATAGCGTGCCCACAACTCTCTAACTCTAACCCATACGTCTTTGGAATGTGGGAGGAGACTGGAACATCCAGAGAAATCCCATATGGTCATGGGCTGAACATGTCCACTCATTACAGACAGCGGTGGGAATTGAACCCAGGACCCTGAACACTGGATACTGCACTAACCACTCCGCTACCCTGTAGCCCTTCCATGTATCTTCCCTACAACAGGATGATCAGACTGCACACAATACTCCAAATTAGAACCAGGTTTAATATCTCTGGCATTGTCGTGAAACTGAGCTTGAAGACCCACTACTACAGTCGTGTGTCCTTCCTGGGAACATGTCTTTGCCATCAGCTTGTACCACATGGGTTCCAGATTTGTTTTCAAGCTTCTCGATTTGGACCCTCTGAGGACCCCAGGTACTCGCAATCAATTGACTGCTTCTTCCGCTGCTGCTCCCACTGCGTTCTACGCGCCAGGCTTTCCACCATGAGGAGGTACCTGGTGCCCACTGTCACTTCCACAACTCCTGAATTCTCTCTCCACCGCCTGTAATGGACCTGTATGCTCCTCTTTATGCTCTACCGGATCCGTGACTTTCTCACATCCTGCAAGGACCAGAAGATCGCCCTTCTGCAGATCACAGAACCTGTTGACTCCGACGCCGGCAGGCCTGGATGCCTCCAGACCCCGATCCCTGCTGCTGACCCGAATGGCTCCTAATGATCCAGAGCAGATTTGTAACCCGGACTCCACCGCCATCAATGCGGGTTCCAAAGGCCTCGGACACTTATGAAGTGCAGAATCCGCTACCTTCAACTCCGACTCCGGCCTAGACCTCCAGGCCAGGCCTTCATGCGCTGCCACTGGAACTCCCATCTCCCCTTCCCCCACCGCCATTCCACAAACCCGTCTATCTCAGATCCCATGGCCAGCTCTTGGGCCCTTGGAAATTCCATCTTTCTCTCATCCCACCATCTCTGAACATCCCAAACCTCTCTTCTCCTCAGGTACCACCAACCCTCTTTCCCCCCTCCGATCCCAGCTCTCATCCATGCCAGGTCTTCGCCATTCCCTCCGACCTTCCCCTCTCCGAGACAGAAGGTTCTGTCCTCAGTAAGGGCCTCATTTTTTGTTCCCCTGAGCCCACACCTCAGTCAGTTCTGTGCTCGCCATGACGCTGAGCTCTTCTTCCACCGCCTCCATCTCGGAGCCTATTTCTTTGGCAAGGACTCCCCACCGTGCACCAATGACCCCTTCTCCATCTTCATCCCTCCTCCTCTTCCTGGACACCCCGCCCTGGTCTTCTGCCTGTTCTGGACCTTTTCATTGCCAACTGCTGAAGGGATATTAAGTATCCAGACTTTAACACTCCTCTCTCCTATTCCATCCTCACTCCTTTCAAATGCTCTGCACTCCACTTCCTCTGCACCAGTCCTAACCTCACCATCAAACCCGCAGATAGGGGAGGTGCTGTAGTAATCTGGCAGACTGACCTCCATCTTGCTGAGGCCCAGTGCCAACTCTGACACCTCCTCTTACTTACCCCTCGAAAAG